>NC_072409.2:74149090-74793863 GCF_028858775.2 Pan troglodytes
CACATGCATCGGGCGGGGTGCAGTGGCTCACACCTGTAATCCCAGCACTCTGGGAGGCCGAGGCGGGCAGATCACAGGTCAGGAGATAGAGAACATCTTGGCCAACATGGTGAAACCCCGTCTCTACTAAAAATACAAAACTTAGCTGGGCATTGTGGTGCATGTCTGTAATCCCAGCTACTCAGGAGGCTGAGGCAGGAGAATCGCTTGAACCTGGGAGGCAGAAGTTGCAGTGAGCCGAGATTGCACCATTGCACTCCAGCCTGGGCGATGAGAGCGAAACTCCGCTTCAAAAAAAAAAGACATGCATCTATTCTTACATCCTTTCAAATACCTACCAAAAAATAGTATTTTTTAAGCTTTATGGAGACATAACTCATACCACGTAATTCACTCATTTAAAGTATACGATTCAATGGTTTCTGGAGTATTCACAGACATGTGTTACAATCCATTTCAGAACATTTTCATTACCTCAAAAAAAATCTATACCCTACAGCTATCACCCACCTATGGCTCATCACTTCCAACCACAAGAAACCAGTAATTTCTACTTTCTGTTTCCATACGAGTATTTCATATAAACGCAATATTATAACACATGGTCTTTGTGACTAGCTTCTTATACTTGGCATGTTTTCAAGATTCACCCATGTCACAGCATGTGTCAATACTTCATCCCTTTCTATGGCCAAATAGTATGCCATTGTATGAATATACCACCTATTTTGCTTATCCACTCATCAGGTGATGAGCATTTGGGTTGTTTCTGCCTTTTGGCTATTATAAACAATGTGATACATTTATCTCAGAGAAACTGACAGACTAAATGGGCAAAAATGAATTAGTAAAAATAGAAAAGATATGAACAATTAACATATGACCTAATTGGGCATACACAGATCACCAAACCCAACAACTACAGAATAAGCATTCTTTTTAAGTGCCTTTACTAAATTAGACTACATATGCTGGGCCATAAAGAAAGTCAACATATTTCAAAAAATTAAAATCTGACCAAGTTGTACTCTGTGACCACATGCAATTAAACTACCAAAAAGATGACAAGAAATCAAGTGTTGATCAATTGGAAAAGATGACCTAAGTGGGATACAAAAAGACCTAACCATTGTTTTAAAGGGGCACCATATACTGGACTATCATTAGCAGAGTAAAAAGATAAGCCCTTAAAGAGACAATTTGCAACACAACCAGCACAGCTCAAATCCAGATTTCATAATGTCTACAAATCACCAAGAAACACAACCCAATTGAAAAACGGCCAAGAAATTGCAACAGGAATTTCACAAAAATGAAATCCTTTTCATTTAAATGGCAAACAACACAGGTAACTTTAAATTAAAACCAGTAACAAATGCACTGAATGGTTCAGTTTAAGACTGTTAAAGAGTGTTACAGAGGATGCAGAGCAACTGGAAACCACACACACTGTGGGTACAAGTATAAATCAGTACATTTTGGAATAACATTTTGCAACAGAAGTTGAACATATGCTTACCCTATGACCCAACAATTCCACTATTTAACAAACTACATGTCCACAAAAAATACAATCAACATTCGAACCAATATTACTTGTATTAGCCAAAAACTGCAAACAATCCAAATGTCCCTCAACTGTAAAATAAACTATAGTATAGTCATTTGATAGATTACCCCCAATGACAACAAATGAACTACTGCCACATATCATCACGCATACCTCAACACGAGCGAAAAAGCCAGTCACAAATGAATATAAATTGTATGATTTCATTTATATGAGTTTTTTTGTTTTTTTAAGGGTTGGGGACAAAATCCATGGTGCCCAAAGTGAGAATAGTGGTTACCTTAAGTTTGCAAGTGACTTCTTGGAAGTTGGTATCATGTTCTACTTTCTCGACCTTTAGGCTAAAACACGAACCTGTACATTTATGACACACGTATTCTTCTATACTGTACTTTAATAAAAATAGTTTTAAAAGTTGGCTGTGAACTTTTAAGCTGCAGCAGGGGCTGGGCGTGGTGGTTCATGACTGTAACTTCAGCACTTTGGGAGGCCAACATGGGAGGACTGCTTGAGCCCAGGAGTTGGAGGCTGCAGTGAGCTATGATCGTGCCACTGCACTCCAGCTTGGTCAACAGCTTGGTCAATGGAACCAGACTCTGTCTCAAAAAAAAAAACAAGAACAGAAACATCAAGAAGTCGAAACACAGCCAGCTCTCCTGAGTATTTCAATTTCAAATTATTCCCTTCCCCAAAGCTAAAATATGCCTCAATGGGAGCGGGCGCAGTGGCTCACGCTTGTAATCCCAACACTTTGGGAGGCCAAGGCGGGTGGATCACCTGAGGTCAGGAATTCGAGACTAGCCTAGCCAACATGGCGAAACCCTGTCTCTGCTAAAAAATACAAAAATCAGCCAGGCATCATGGCACACACCTGCAATCCCAGCTACTCGGGAGGCTAAGGCACGAGAATCACTTGAACCCAGGAGGCAGAGATTGCAGTGAGCCAAAATCGCGCCACTGCACTCCAGCCTGGGTGACAGAGAGGCACTCGTCTCAAAAAAATAAAAAAAATAAAAAACAAACACAATATATACATATATATATACATGTAATACATATATATATGCCTCATCTTGGGCAGGTCAACTGAAAGGAAATGGAATGAAGAGAACTTAGTTTTAGGTAGCAGACCAGACTGGATATAAGACATGAAAATGACAACAGAGATAATCACCAAAGGCTAAAAGATGATCCATTAACATCGTATGTGGCAGAGACAATTAAAACCTGATATCCAAAACAGCTGTAATCTCAAAATCTAATAGAACAGCAATGAATATAGCTCACTTGAACCTCTGGTAACATTTAAAGACAGGAGTCTCCTAACCATGAGTTGTCAGTATCAGTACCTGAAGGATAATCAGGGCTTTCTGGACAGACTAAGGGCTTCTCTACAATGTCCTAGATGCAGTAGAGTAGGACACTACACCACACATTCGAAAATTACCTCCATTAATCATTATTACACAGCTATGCTGTACCTGGCACCACACACACATTTTCACATTCACTCCTTACAACAAAACCTCAAGAAACCAAACCAAAGTCCTGACAGACATGTGAGAAATCACGTTCACTCACAAAATTACAGAGCTGTTGACAATTAATGTCATAGATACTGGGATCCTCCAACCTCATGGAACTCTTGGTTCGTGAGGGGTATCTTAGTCTTGAAGTATGAATTTATGGCACTTCATGCTAAAAGTTGGAAAACATGTTAAAAATGGTGATAGCATACAGTACAGTTCTAGGGAACTACAGACAACTGCATATGACTACCATTCATAATTCAGTTCTTATTTTAAATTTCAAACCACCAATGTCACCTAATTTAGATATTAGAACCACTTCCAAGTAGAAGGCTACTGTTAAATTGATTTGTTCTGAGTAAAAAATATACAAAACTTGGAACAAGCAAGCAAAAACCAAGAAATAAGCAACTTTGTAAGTTTAGCTGTCTGCCACTCTATTTGAAACAAAGGTAAACGAATCTTAAGTTTAATTGTACCGTGCCAGATATGGTACACTTTTCCGAATAAACCATATTTTAGAAAATTAAATCAAGTTAAATAATGTAGTGTTTTTATCTAAATGGAATTTGTCCTACAGCTAAAAATTCTGCATGTACTTCAAATATCTTTTACTTCTATTCTGCTTCCTACAGAATAAAGAGAAAGTTTTCAGATTACACTGTCTTCAAAATTTCTAGAAATTTTATCTCTAACATTTGAACGTAACTTCCTTGTCTGTTTAATCTACACTTTTATCATACAACAGCAGAAATCAGAAACTAAATAGTATTGATATGGAAAAACTTAATTAGCCATCTTAGAAAATCTCAAAGCTGTTTAGACAGAGGTAGCTCACTGACACTATTCCTCTGCAGAAAAATAAAACTTATTACAATTATACAAAATATTTTCGGCCAGGCGCAGTGGCTCACATCTGTAATCCCAGCACTTTGGGAGGCCGAGGCAGGCGGATCACCTGAGGTCGGCAGTTTGAGACCAGCCTGACCAACATGGAGAAACCCCGTCTCTACTAAAAATACAAAATTATCCGGGCATGGTGGCACATGCCTGTAATCCCAGCTACTCGGGAGGCTGGGGCAGGAGAATCGCTTGAATCCGGGAGGTGGAGGTTGTGGTGAGCTGAGATCATGCCATTGCACTCCAGCCTGGGCAACAAGAGCGGAACTCCGTTTTAAAAATAATAATAACAACAATAATAAAAAAATATTTTCATCTAGGGAATAGCCAGAACCATAAAGGAAGAATTTTTGTAATTTCCATTAAAAAGATTACCTAGATTAACTTATTTTTATCCTTAAGCCTATGTGGTCACTATTAACTCAAAATGAAAGATACATGATAGAATGGGCCTCAAAGTATCCATATTTCCTACAAATGTACATCCAACTCTGGTCTTGCACTGATAACCTACAATAACTACAGGCCAGAGAACTGAAAGCTGAGAATTACTAAACTCTTTCTCAACAACCATAAGAATCAAAATTCTAATGCACCTTGAATAAGCAATTTAATGATTTCAAAATGAACCCAGCACAGACAAAACAACTTTCAGCAACCCCTCATTTTTTTCAACATCATCCAAAAGCCAGGTGTTGCACATGAGTGGATTCTCCAGCTAACTGAAGGTTACCTCTGTTTGAGCACCAAAATTGTTTTCCATTCTACTGAATGTAATTTTAACTTTTGATAATGCTGAGTTACTGGTGTGAATATCAACTGCTGTTCTGCAATATAGTGATAACTGTCCAGACTCTCAAGGTATCTTGTATCTGCCTTTTTCTTTTTCTTATTTTTTTTTAACCAGACTGTCAAGTTCTTGTCTTGAAAGCATACCTTCTTTCTCCCCTAAATTTTCTATTTTTAATCTGAGGAAGAAGCAGCAAATAATTAAGAGAAGTTAGAAAACCGTATCAAATAAGAGTACGCAAAGAATGTGAAATGCTGTCTTGAAATGAAAATGTATCAAGATTTAGTGTATCAACTTTTATGGTGCCAATCTCAGCTGCTGAGGGCTGACTTTGCTTACTCCCTGTTCTCAATTGTTTTCGAGAAGAAAATAAGACACACATATGGAGGAAAGAGAGGAGAATCAAGGTTAGGAAAGAGTATTTTTGAAACATGTAGGCCTGAATTCAAATCTTGGTTTTGCTACATACTAGTTGTGTGACCTGGAGGATGTTATCTGTCTCTGAGCCTTGGTTTCTTCATCAGGAATAGAGATACTTATTCTGCAGGGCTGATGGGAGAATTAAGAGACATACGGAAATTTCCTGGGCACAATTCATTCACTAAGACATTCAAATATTGCTAATCTAATTATGCAAGGATAAACTCTAAACTGTAAACACTCTGAAAATTGAGTTAATCTGACTTTAAAAGCAACATTGTCACCCTTTACAAACATTTCAAAATCCAAACATCCAAACTTGCTTTTAAACAACCATTCTCTATCTCACCACCTATTAAACATCCGGGGAGTTGGGAATCAACCTATCCAAAAGTAAAATTTACTTCAGCTCTGAAGATAAAACATACACAATTTCATTTCCCGCAGAATCACATATTAACAGCATTTAGCAAGGATTCTCTAAATAGTTATCTGAATACTGTATTCAAATCTTTGCTATTTCAGTATTTTAAGGCAGAGATCCTTCAAGAGTCTATTTTTGAATTAGCTCCTTACTCAATATTGCTAATAGTATTTGAAAAAATGTCCATAAATCATCCATATACATGGTTCTGTCAGTTATCATTCTCCAAGAGTCTGATGTTTAACCTTACAGTAGTCTTATTTAAAACACTGCATAACCCTTTATACAAGGATGCCAAGTATGAGAAACCACTACACTGAATATGTAACACGTATGAGAAAGGGGCACTCTCTCATAAAACTGTACACAGCCACAAATGTTAGTGTATCGTTCAGAAAATTTATTTTTTAGATTCTCTCTAATTTAAATCTGACAAGAATAACAAACTAAATGTTTCACTATTCACATGCTAGGATAGATATACTTCCTTCTATTGCAAAAACTTAAAACTCAATTCACCGGTGAACAAAAGGCTGTGGGGAAAGAAACCAATATAAGTAAATCATATAAACTCTGAGTCAGGTACTTTATGCATACGATGTCACAAAATCCTCCAAACAATGTACTGAAGCAGGTATTACACGATATGTTAAAAATGTAGCCAGTGAGGCTGAGATGATTAAAGCTCCTTACCCATCATCAGATTTCTCCAATTCTAAGGTTCATGCTCTCCTTTCTCAAAATATTAATAAGCAAACCAAAACAATAAATCATAAAAATAATAAGTAATAGTCTAATGAGCTAGTTCTACATGGAAAGACTACCAAGGTAATACAAGTAGAAAGAGTAAGATAAAGAAAATTGTGGGTGGTTGACCCCATTTGCTTAACAAAAGGTAAAAATTATATAGGAACATATAAATACCTTTCTGGACAGAATCACCCAAAAAAAAAAAAAGTTAACTTTACCTTTTATCCTGAATGGGCCCTCCCACCTTTTTTTTTTTTTTTGAGACTAAATCTCACTCTGTCGCCCAGGCTGGAGTACAGTGGTGCCATCTTGGCTCACTGCAACCTCCACCTCCCGGGTTCAAGTGATTCTCCTGCCTCAGCCTCCCAAGTGGCTGGGACTACAGGTGCTCCCCACCACACTGGCTAATTTTTTTATTTTTTTAGTAGAGATGGGGTTTCACTATATTGGCCAGGCTGGTCTTGAACTCCTGACCTTGTGATCCGCCCACCTCAGCCTCCCGAAGTGCTGGACTTAAAGGCGTGAGGCGCCGTGCCAAGTCCCCTTTTTTATACTTTTCAACATCATTTGAATTTCTTAATTTTAAAGTAAAAATATGTATAAGGTATTTTTTAAATGTAAAAGTTATATCCTTTAAGAAAACTGGAGAGAGCTTTAAAGAGTTAAAAAAAAAAATTACCCCCAAGTTTTAGACATCTATATGGCAGCTGCTTAACCAGTAAACCAGGCAGACTGTTGCCATATCTATAGGACATCAAACTAACTCATAGTTGTATAAATTTACCTGGAAAAATCAGAGTTCAGGTCTAGCAACAATATTCTGCAAATACACACATATATTTTCATGCCTATAATAAATAGAATCTGTGAAGTATGCTAATCCAACAGTCTCTGCAAACAGATTTAAGTATCAACTTCAGTCTCTAAAAAAAGCTCCTAATCTCAATTTAATGGTATTTGTATAGTTTCACTTCACTTTTCAAATTAATTTTTTTTTTTTTTGAGTCGGAGTCTCATTCTGTTGCCAGGATAGAGTGCAGTCGCACGATCTCAGCTCACTGCAACCTCCACCTCCCGGATTCAAGCGATTCTCCTGCCTCAGCCTCTCCAGTAGCTGGGACTACAGGTGCACACCACCACGCCCAGCTAATTTTTGTATTCTTAGTAGAGACAGGGTTTCGCCATGTTGGCCAGGACGGTCTCAAACTCTTGACCTCATAATCCGCCTGCCATCATGATTGTATACACTTATAAAGTACAACATGATGTTTTGATATATGTAAACAATGTGGAGTGACTAAATCAAGCTAATATATCCATCACCTCTCTTATCTTTTTTGTAGTTGCAGCTGCTGGTACAGGAAAGTAACTGTAATAATGCCATCAGACACTTAAGTTGACTAAGAATAAACACACTTTTTCAAAATCACATTGTTAAAATATTCCTAAGACCAGCCTGTCTGGGCAACATGGCAAAATCCTGTCTCTATAAAAACAAACAAAAAAAATTTTTTTAAAACCCAGTACGAAAAATAGCTGGGCAAGGTGGTGCACGCCTGCAGTCCCAGTTTCTCCAGAAGCTGAAGTGGGAGAATCGCTTGAGCCCAGGAGATCAAGGTTGCAGTGAGCTGTGGTCGCACTACTGCACTTCAGGTTGGGTGATAGAACAAGATTCTGTCTAAAAAAGGGAAAAAAAAAAATCCCAACTAGGTACAAAATATTGCAGATAAATATTTAAAACACTATTTGGTCATTCAATAAATACTTGTCTACTCAGTGTGTGCCCAGGACACAATGCTAGGCAACATGGGATTAGAAAGTAAGCAAAACAGTCCCTGCCCCTGAAGTTCTTACAGTACTCAGGGGCAGGGGGGCTGGGTGAAGGAGACAATCCATATAATCACAAAATGTTATCAGAGATTATATTCAATGATCTGACATAGACTGATGAGTCCAATTACCCTCTGATGAACTAATATTTAAATAAACTTTTTTAAAAAAGATACAGAGTATTGCTATGTTGCCCAGGCTGGCGTGGAACTCTTGGGCTCAAGTAATTCTCCCACCTCAGCCTCCCAATTAGCTGGGACTACAGGCTTGCACCACCACACCTAGCTCTTCAATGAACTTTAAAGACTGAAAAGCCAGTCAAAGGAAAGTCAAGGCAGTTTGGGGCAGTGGATCGGTGAGGCCTCCCAAGTTTGTACTGGGTTTGAATCTACAGTCTACTACTTAATATGTGTATGAATTTGATTACATTATTAATATGAGTCTCAGTATCTTGTTTTTTTTTTTTTTTTTTTTAAGACATAGGCCAGGCGCGGTGGCTCACGCCTGTAATTCCAGCACTTTGGGAGGCAAAGGCAGGTGAATCATGAGGTCAGGAGTCCAAGACCAGTCTGGCCAACATAATGAAACCCCGTCTCTACTAAAAATACAAAAAATTAGCCGGGTGTGGTGGTGTGCACCTGTAATCCCAGCTACTCAGGAGGCTGAGGCAAGAGAATTGTGTGAACCCAGGGGGCGGAGGTTGCAGTGAGCTGAGATTGCACCACTGCACTCCAGCCGGGGCGACAGTGCAAGACACTGTCTCAAAAAAAAAAAAAAAAAAAAAGACAGTTTCCCTCTGTCGCCCAGGCTGGACTGCAGTGGCAAGATCTCAGCTCACTGCAACCTCTGCCTCGCAGATTCAAGCAATTCTTCCACCTCAGCTTCCCAAGTAGCTGGGACTATAGGCATGCACCACCACACGCGGCTATTTTTTGTACCTTTTTTTTTTTTTGAGACGAAGTCTCACTCTTATCCCACAGGCTGGAGTGCGATGGCACGATTCGGCTCACTGCAACCTCCACCTCCCAGGTTCAAGTGATTCTCCCGCCTCAGCCTTCCGAGTAGCTGGGGATTACAGGCATGCACCACCACACCTGGCAAATCTTGTATTTTTAGTAGAGATGGGGTTTCTCCATGTTGGTCAGGCTGGTCTCAAACTCTTGACCTCATGTGATCCACCCGCCTCGGCCTCCCAGAGTGCTGGGATTAGCAGCATGAGCCACCATGCCTGGCCAGCATCTTCATTTTTTAAAAAAAGGATAATAATAGTGCTTTCAGCATAAAGTTATGTGACATTTTAAAAAAATATAATGCATCATGCCTTATAAATCATGCCTGCAATAAATACTGGCCATTATGTCATTGTCATTAACAGCATTTGCAAAGGTTCAAAAAGGGGAAGAAAGAGCCAGTGATATTTGAGGGTAGGGGAAGAGACAATACAAACTGGCTGAAATGCAATGAAAACAGGAGAAAAGGCAGGTGGAAGCACATCCTGAAAGCTTTATTAGCTGTGCTAATTCAGCAGTCACTAGCTACATATGGCTATTAAGCACTTGAAATGTGGCTACTTCAAACTGAGGTATGCCTAAGTGTAAATTACAAAATATATTTCAAAGACTTAGTATTTCAAAATGCAAGATATTTTATAGTCTTTATATCAATTGCACCTTAAAATATTTTAGACATACTGGGTTAAATAAAGCATATTAAAATTACAATAGCCAAAAGGTGGAAGCAACCCAAGCGACCAGCAACAGATCAATGGATTTTTAAAATGTGGTACATACATATAATGGAATATTATTTAGTCATACACAGTAAATTCTGGCTGGGTGCGGTGGCTCACACTTGTATAATCCTAGCACTTTGGGAGACCAAGGGGGCAGATCGCTTGAGCTCAGGAGTTTGAGACCAACCTGGGCAACATGGTGAAACCCTGTCTCTACAAAAAAATACAAAGTAGCCAAGCATGGTGATGTGAGCTTGCAGTCCCAGCTACTTGGGGGGCTAAGGCAGGAGGATCACTTGAACTTCAGGAGGTGGAGGCTGCAGCAAGCCATGATTGTGCCACTGCACTCCAGCCTGGGTGACAAAGTGAGACCTGTCTCAAAAAAAAAAAAGTAAATTCTGACACATGCTACAACATAAATGAACCTTGTGGACGTTATACTAAGGGAAATAAGTTAATCACAAAAGGCCAAACACTGTCTTATTCCACTTATATGAAATACCTAGAGTAGTCAAATTCAGAGACAGAAAGAAGAATGGTGATTGCTAGAGGTGGGGGAATGGGGAAAATGGGGAGTTACTGTTTAAACGGTCCAGGGTTTCAGTTTTGCAAGATGAGTTCTGGAAAGGGATGGTGGTAACAATTGTACAACAATGTGAATGTACTTAATGTCACTGAAGTGAACCCTTAAAAATGGTTAACATGATAAATTTTGTTATGTGTGAGTCACCACTATCGAAAAATTGACTTCAGTCCTTCCTTTTGATTAAAGTGGCTAATAGGAAAATTACATATGTGGCTCATACTGTTTTTTGTTTTTAAGAGACCAAGTCTCATTCTGTCACCACAGCTGGAATGCTGCGGTGCAATCATAGCTCAGTGTAACCTCCAAACTCCTGGGCTCAACCTTGCTGGACTAGCTGGGACTACAGGTGTGTGCCACCACACCTAGCTAAATTTTTATATTTTTGTAGACAGGCTGGTCTCGAACTCCAGGAGGTGGGGGCTGCAGTGAGCCATGATCACTGAGCCATGGTGCTTAAGCAATCCTGCCACCTTGGCCCCGCAAAGTGTCGGGATTACAAGCATGAACCACTGAGCCCAGCTCACATTGTATTTCTATAAAAAATAAGTCATGGTAAAAATTTCCAATGAGAAGTGTTTTGATGAACAAGATATAGTAACAGGAAGCCCTAATACAAGGGTAAGCAAACTTTCTGTTACGGGCTAGACAGTAAATATTTTTGGCTCTACCAGCCACACGGTCTATTCTGAAAGGAGCTATAGATAACACATAAGCAAATGGGCACAGTAGATTTCGACTACCAGTTTGCTGGCCTCTGCCCTAAGGCACCCATTATAAGCAATGGCTCTTAAATTTTCATAAATTTTGTGAGCCAGTTTAATAACGGTATCTTGAAATCTGCCACAGTGAGAATATTTACATCATGGAAATCCAGCAAACACTACAAATCAGTGTTTTTCCTGAAGAACGGGTTGATAAGCCAGCATTTACCAGCAAACCACTCACTATGTAATGAATTAACTTCTCTCCTATACATCTAAAATTATATTCATTATGAACCATCTTTGAAAGAAATGGATAGCTATTCATATCACTTTCTGTGCTCTGTGGTTCAGATGAGAATCTCCAGCTAAGAAAGGTGGTTCTAGAAGAGTAATGTTCCAGGCAGAGAAGCAAGAGTGAACATCATGAAGCAGTCAAGAGTTGTGCCTGGAGAGTGGTGACCTGGGGGGAACAGCTTAAGAGGAAGCTTCCACAAAAGGACTGGGAGCTACCAGATTATGTACATACTACACTCAGTAAAGGTTCAACAATAAGTAGTTATTACTGAATATGTATTATTGTACATAATGGACTAGATTCATCTGTAAATAATTTATTGAGCCCTAGGCTCTGGTAACACAATGGTGAACAATCACAGCCCCTCTCTAAAGAGAAGTAATCACATAAATATACAATTTTAAGTTGTGATGAATTCTTATTAAAAACAGGCTACTGTGAGAAATCCAACAGGGGATCCCAATCCAGTCTGGACAATCAGAAATAGATACTACCTGGAGAAACTGACCTTTGCATTAAGATTTAAAGATGGAAAAGGAATGGGCAAAGAGTGTTCTTGCATTCTAGGTAGCAAGAACAAACTTTACAGAAGTCCTCAGGCAGGAAAAAAAGTATTAACAGGTCAGGGAACTAGAAGGTCAATGTAGTCAGCCAAGCAAGCAAAGAAAGAAGGCATCTGCAAAAAATGGAGAGGGCATGGAACCGTATTACACAGGGCCTCGCTACTCCATTATATATTCTAAGACCAATAGGGAGCCATTAGCTTTACACAGAGGGTGGCATGCTCTGATTAACGTTTTTCAGAGATCACTCTTGGAACGGCTGGTGGGAGAGTTATAGAAAAGTCAGGCAACTGACCAGTAGGCTACTGCAGTTTCTAGGCAAGAGGTAATGGCAACTTATTGGAGCCACTACCCGATATTTTAAGTACGTAATCTATAAAATACGCCACCACAGAAATTTTTGCTCTCAGGACACCATTTTACAACTTCAGAACTCCAAAGAGTTTTGCTTGTTTAGGTTATAGCTGTTGATATTTATAATATTAGAAATTAAAACTGAATAATCTTTAAAAATAAATTCATTTAAAAATAATACATTATATATTAATAAAAATAACATCCTTATGAAAAATAACTATTTTCTCAGTGATAAGAGTGGCATTATTTTAAATTTTTGGAAATCACTTTAGTCTTGTAATAGAAGACAGCTGGATTTTCACATCTGTTGTCATATCCCACACCTTAAAGACTCTAGCCAAGTGCACTGCCCAGTTTTGAGAAAATTAGACTGAAAAATAAAAATAACATCTCAGAATTACTATGAAAATAGTTTCATCTCATGGTCCCCTTAACAGGGTATGGGGACAACCCAAACCATAATGAGAACTACTGCTCAGATAACAAAAAGCAAATTTGTCTAGCAGGCTTTCCAGTTTTCCTCAGAGTGCCCCCAACAAAAATAATAATGAAAATAAAAAGCAAAATAATCACAGTAAGATACCATTTCACAGCCAGTAAGATGGCTATAATCACAAAGACAGTAATAAGTATTACCGAGAATGTGGTTATCGGAATCCTCATGCATTGCTAGTGGAAATGTAAAATGGTACAGACACCTTAGAAAATAATTTGGCAGCTCCTCATAAAGCTCAACATAGAGCTTTGACCCAGCAATTTCCACTCCAAGATCTACACCCAAGAAAAATGAAAACGTTATGTCCCCACAAAAACTTATACATGAGTGTTCAGAGGCATTAGTCACAATAGCCAGAAAGTAGAAACAACCCAACGTCCACCACGTGATAGAAAAATAAAATGTGGAATGCTGTTGGCAACACAATGGAATGTTATTCGGCAATAAAAAGGAAGGAAGTACCGGCACATGCTTCAACAGGGATGAACCTTGAAAACACTATGCTAAGTGAAAGCCAATCACAAAAGACCACATGATTCCACTTACAACAAACGCCCAGAACAAGCAAATCTATAGACAAAAAATAGATCAGTAGTTGCCTAAGGCTGGGGGGCCCAGGGAGAAACGAAGGGCAACTGCTAAAGGGTACAGCGTTTCTTTTTGAGGGTTCTAAACGTTCTAAAATTGACTACACGACCCTGTGAATGTATTACATCAATTACAGACTTTAAAATGGTGAACTGTATGGTAGGCAAATTATACTTCAATTACGCTCTTTCTTAAAAAAAGCTAAGCAATCTCTGTTAATCAGAATCATTAAATAACGAGTTTTTCAGCTGTCCAGTATTAGAACAAAGCAAATAAGAAAACAATGATCTCACAGACATTTTTTTTCTCAGATATCTTGCTATACTGATTCAATCCAACCTTCTGGATAAGATGTTGTCCAGCAGAAATTATATAAGCCACAAGTAATTTAAAAATTTTAATCAGCCATACTGAAAAAAAGTTTTTAATAAAAGGTCAAATTAATTTTGATATTTTACTTAACTCACGATCTGCAAAATACTATTTCAATACATAATATATCAAAAGTATTAAGGTATTTATTTTGTTCATACCAAATTTTCAAAATCTGGTATAAATTTTACACTTAACACATCTCACTTCAGTCCAACCACATTTTAAGTACTTAACCACATGTGGGTGATGGTATCAAAGTGGACACTATAGTTCTAGATCCACACTACACAGTATAACGTTAAATCATGTGTGTGATGATGACCCTAACGCAAGTTCCCTTATCAAAGAAAGGCTCAATTTGACTCAATAAGTTTAAATTATGTCTAAGTATATTAATATTTTCCCAGAAGTTTGCACTGACAGAAGGCACTTTCTAAAACCAGAGTATATACTGCCTGAACATTTCAAGTAAATGTACTTCAAAATTTTACACATAACCTAACAGTCTATGAAATCCCAAAATAAGCTAATTAGAAGTTACACAGAAACTCCCCTCCATTATCTGCACTAATGTCTCACATATATAACTCTCCATTCTTCTAGATGTTATCTTGCTCGTGGATACTTGGAAATCCTCAAAGCTCTTTTCAATAGCTGATGATGAATAATTAACCAAAAAAAAAAAAATCTCATACACAGGGACTTTGTGCCACTACACATTTATGCTTTTGTATCTATTTACTTACATACAGGTTGAGCATCCCCAATCCAAAAATATGAAATCTGAAATGCTCCAAAATCTGAAATTTTTTAACACCATGACATCACATGTGGAAAAATCCCATATGTAACACCTTTGCTTCAATGTATACAGTTTGTTTCACTCGCAAAATTATTTAAAATATTGTATAAAATTACCTTTAGGGTCTGTGCATAAAATGTACATGAAATATAACTGAATTTCATGTTTATATTTAGGTGCCATCCCCAAGATATCTCATTATGTATATACAAATATTCCAAAATCCAAAAAAAAAGAAAATCCAAAGTCCCAAACACTTCTGGTCCCAAGCATTTCCCATAAGGGATACTCAAAACCTGTATTACAAAAATCTCTATTAATGACAGTACCTTGGAATGTACACAGTGCAGTTTATATTCTCACTACCTATTCTAGCAACCTGTAAGTAAAAATTTATGTTACTCAGTTGATTCTGAGTGCTCCGTGAATAATAAATTTCACTCTAAATTGGAAAAAAGCTTAAGCTTTATTAGTAACCTTGAACAAGTAACATTATTAAATACCAAATGTATATAGCACTGTAAAAAATTAAGGCAACCTGTTTCTGCCTGTTGGTACTCACGACGAGAAACCAATGGAAAAATAGGAAAATAAATTACCACCTTACAAGTTACCCAAGAAGTTTAACGTAATTTCATCTAATCACTTATTACAGCATGTTCATATAAACAGCATTTTGGTATAATGTGTTAAGGAATCTACATTACATAGAAATACTTATTGAAAGAAATTTTAACTTATAGAAAACGGAATTTGTCTGATGTAGAGCATAAGCCTTCAATATTATCCTCTGGAGGTCTTCGGCTTACCCTCTGACCCTCCAAAATTAGGTACAAATTTTAAAGACTAAATATTTCCCAATTTCTAACTGGACACTTTCAGTGGAATTTTAATGTCATTAAGTATTTTTAATGACAAATTTTCATTTGTAACAAACAGTTTCAATCAAACCCTTTAAATTTTTTAAATTATAAAATGGCATATCTTTTGTGCTTCAAGTAGATTTTACAAATAGGTCATTTGAAAACTGCTTTTCTTTTTCTTCCACATTTTCCTGTATCTGTTTCCCTTGCATATACAAAGCCCAACTTGTCTACAGGTTCTCTGGTGTGGTGGCAAGCGTCAATTTTTATCACATTTTCTGCTTCAACATAAAACAATGATCAAGAATTTAAAAATAAACTACCATCAGAAAAGGCTACTTCAGAAAGACTTTAATTTTATCTATTAACAATTCGTACTGGGCCGGGTGCCCGGTGGTTCACGCCTGTAATCCTAGCACTTTGGGAGGCCGAGGCAGGCGGATCACAAGATCAGGAGTTCGAGACCAGCCTGGCCAACATGGTGAAACCCTGTCTCTACTACAAATAGGAAAATTAGCCGGGTGTGGTGTGGCATGCGCCTGTAGTCTCAGCTACTAGGGAAGCTGGGGCGGGAGAATCCTTGAACCCGGGAAGGGGAGGTTGCAGTGAGCCGACACCATGCCATTGCACTCCAGCCTGGGGGGTGACAGAGACTCCATCTCAAAAAAAAAAAAAAATCTCACTTTGGTTACAGCGGAGTAAAATAAAAGCGTTCACAGAATTTATAATTTTAACATCACAAAAAGCAAAAACACCCTCACAGCTATAACATCATATATTGACTGAAAGGAATTTTTCTATTTATAAAATACTGATTATTTCTAATCTTTTGCAGTAAAATGCTGAAAGCACCCAGGATGGTGGAGGCATGAATTAGGAATCCTAGAAAAGAGATCCGAGAGCTTTAAAACTTAATATGGCTACACACCCGCTAAAATAGCTAAAATTACAGAGACTGACAATATCAAAATGTTAGCAGGGATATGGAGCAACAGGAACTCCCATGTATCTTCGTTGGCGGGATGGTAAAATGATACAAGCATTTTTCAGTATATGCGCTGCTGAAGCCAGCACTACTTTTTTTTTTTTTTTTTTTTTTTTTTTTTTGAAACTGAGTTTCGCTCTTGTTGCCCAGGCTGGACTGCAATGGCGCAATCTCGGCTCACTGTAACCTCCCTCTCCCAGGTTCAAGCAATGATTCTCCTGCCTCAGCCTCAGCCTCCCCAGTAGCTGGGATTACAGGTGCCTGCCACCACGCCCAGCTAATTTTTGTATTTTTAGTAGAGACGGGGTTTCACCACGTTGGCCAGGCTGGTCTCGAACCTCAGGCAATCCACCCGCCTCGGCCTCACAAAGTGCTGGGATTACAGGTGTGAGCCACCGCATCCGGCCCAGAAGCATTTTTTAAAACATAGTTTCTCACAAAACTGAAACATACAATTGCCCTATGACCTACTCAAACCAAGTCTAAGTATATAACCATGAAAGATAAAAGAGTAAGACCACAAAAAAACTTGTATAAGACTGTTCATAGTAACTAACTGCAAACAGCCCAGGTGACCTTCAACAGTGAATAGATTAATTATGGTATACACATACAGTGGAAAACTACACACTAATAAAAAGAAAGGAACTACTGATACACGCAACAAAGACGAAACTCAAAAACATTATGCTGAGTGGGAAAAAAAGCCTTACCCAGAAAAATACACACAGTACTATAGACTCTATGGGATCCCATTTAATGTTAAGTTCTAAAACAGGCAACTCTGTAACTTAGGGCATAAAAAAAAAAAAAAAAAAAAAACTGGGTGGTTGATGGAAAGGCCAAGTGACTGAAATGACTGGGAAAAGGCAAGAAAAAACTTTCTAGTCAATTATAATGTTCTATATCTTGATAAGAGCTTGGGCTACACAGGTGTAAGCATTTGTGAAAACTCACGGAATGGCAACCATATCCATTTCACTGCTGCCAAAATTACGTCAAAAAACGTAAAAAATGAAGTTGAACTTAGGCAAATAAATTCACAATGCTGAAGTGACATGTACTGGTGTCATCTACTGATACGTGCAACTTACTCTGAATTGCTCCCCAAAATTAAATGAACTTGATAATCGATTATAATACCGTAAAATGCTAATTGTAGATGATGGACATATGTGTATCCACTTCCCAATTCTTTCAACTTTCCGCATGCTTGAAAATACAAAAATGGTAAGGAAAATTTTTACAAGCACTGGGAGACAAAAACAAAAGTGATAATTCTGTTGGTGGTAAAAGTTTCTCTCATTTGATGTTACACACCTCACTGCTTCACAAAATACACTACCTTTGGAACTCGTTAAACCAATACCCCAATCACCTACTGTCCCTGGGGAAACTGATAGGTACATTTCAGGAATTGTTGTTTCCTGTCACAAACTGTTCACGTTGTTTGCGATCTTCAGAGATTAAGTCAGTAATTATGGAAAACACGACGTATTCAACAATACACTAAAATTATTTGTTAAATTCCACCAAGAATCTTAATTAACTGCAAGGTTTGTATTCCTGAACCAAGTTTAAGTAATATTCTGCATTAACTCCGATTTTCTTTTATTTGATTGCAACCGCTAATATCAACATCGCTATCGCCCCTCTAAAATCAAACAAAAACCTACCCAATGATTGGCATCTAAGAGATGATAAACATACTAAAAGGGAAAGAGCAAGTCATCAGTGAAAGAAAGTCATTCACTTTTCTCCTTAAACCTAGTACTATCACTATTACTTAAGATGGAGCTAAAAACAGTTTCTACGTCATAATTTTTTTTTAAAGGTTGCAAGGTGGGAAAGATTTCAGGAGTTAAAATGCAGAACTAAATATACACGTGCACCTCACCCCAAAACCCACCTTAACAAGCAGGCACGTAAAACAACGAGGATCCCACCTACCCCTTTTTAATTCATGAAACAAAACCGCAGCCTGAGCTAAAGCGAACCCTCGCCCCCGCCCAGCCTCCACCCCGCCCGGAGCCTGGCGGTGGGTCCCTTTCCTTTGTGAGGAGTTGGAGGGGAGGCGACGGAGGGCGGGGAACTGGGGGAGGAGGCTGAGGGTCGGCGGATACCAGAGAAGGCAGGCTCCGAGAAAAGCGGCATCGGCCCGTCCCACAAACAGGCCGCGCCGCCACGCCACAAACCATTGCGGTGTCCCAAGGCGCAAACCCACGAACTTGGGTGTGATCTAATTTGGGACGACGCCCGGGAGAATGGCCGAGGACGACCCCTCTCCCAGGCTCTTCCAAAAGGTCTCCTGGGGCGGCGGGCGGAGGTCCTGCCGCCACCCCCATCCCGGCCCGAGCCCCAGGCGGCCTCACCTGCTGGACGGAGCTATTCTCGGGCACGGCGAATTCCTCCTTTTCCTTCGGGGTCTTCACGGTGACTTTCATGATTTTGGGCTCCGCGGAGGCAGCGGCCGCGGGGGCGCCAGCACCTTCGGCTCCGGCGGCACTATCCTGGGAGCCCGGAGGACCGCCGCTTTCACCACTCTCGGCCATGGCTGTGGCGGCGGCGGCGGCGGCGGCGGTGACTCAGGCAAGCAGGAGGGAGCAGGCGAGCAAGGAGGAGCCAGCAGACACCAGAGCCGGCAGGCCTGGACAGCGAAGAATGCAGAGCACGCCGCCTCAGTAGCAACGGGCGCAGGGCCACCGTAGCGGGTGTGGGGCCCCGGAGCTCGGTGCAGGCTCTGGCGCAGGCCCGGGTCAGGCGCTCGGCAGCCGCCGTGTGTTCAGGCGCCGCTCGCTCACACCGACATCCGCAGCAGCCACCGCTTCCTCCTCCCTGCCCCTTCCCCCACGTCCCTTCGCCGGCGCCGCGCGGAGCACGCCGGGTAACGCGCCTGGCGGCGTCGCCGAGTCATCCCCGGCTGGCGCGACTTTGAGCTCAGCCTGCGTGCCTTTTCCTTTCCCGCTCCATTGCCCAAAGTGCAGGCGAAGCCAGTGTGAAGGACTAAAAGCAAAATGGGGCGGGGTAGGTCAGTTCATGGTTTTTTCCCACTCCTTTCACCAAAAACTAAATCGCAGGTTCCAGTTAAGCGCTGTAACGGCGCACCGAGATGACGTCACGGTTAGCGAAATTACTAGAAAGGGACCAGTGGGCCCTGCGGCCGCGGCTGCGCCTGCGCGCTTGCTGTCCAGGTAGTCTCCCCACCTTACCTCATGCCCAGCTGGGCCGTGTTCACCCCTCCGCGCTGTCACAATCGCCTTGCCCTCCCTTGCCTCTCTGTCTACTCTGCGTTCCCCGCTGGGAGGAGGGTCTCGTGATAAAATAGCGGCGAGGTATTTTGTTATTTTAATATGCTTAGCGTTTGATATTTGGAGGGGTCGTATTGCCCTATGCGGGGGAGTTGGGGTAAGTTAATGGTGGAAAGGCCTCAGCACAACGAACAGAAAATGGAGTAAACGCCCGTGACTGCCCTGCGCAATCCTGCGGAGTCATTGCTTCATGGCCAGAGCTTATTTACCGCCCTCGGGTTAGCCCGGTTTGGTCAGACGATCAGTCAGGCGACCTGTATTGACAGTGGCCTCTGCTGCTACGATGACAGCTGTGCGCGAGCGCCCCCAGATTATCTGTGTGTAGGGCGGAACAGGGTGCCCGAGGAGTGTCCACCCAAATGGGACAATTTAATATAGTTGAGGTGTTCGCCTTATATTCTATCAAATTAAGTTACTGGTCAATTTCAGGCTTTAAGTGGCATTAAGGATAGTTCCAAAATTATTTTCAGTGTAATACAGAGAGAAGTTATCTCTGAGAATCCTAATTTGAAATGACGTCATTGGCTTTTAAAGATGACTTGCAAGGAATGTACAAACCAGCCCATTATTAATCAATGTTGCACAATTTAAATCCTGACAGCCCACTGTGACCCAAATCCGCAAAGATACATTCTGCGTTTCTGCTCCTAAGCCGTCCAACCCTGTTCTGAGAATAAATACTGTTACATAAACACGACTTTTTAGCAGAGCTCTATGGACTCTGGGTCTAAGAGAATTCTGAGGGTATCGATTTCAGTATAGACATCATTTAATATCACCTAAATTTCTGGCAGCATGGCTCAATAACAAGGCCTTCTGCTTAATGAAGGATGACTACTTGGTTATGTCCAGGTGTGAGATAATCACTGCTTCTAAAGCTAGAAAGTGCCACAACTGGATAACCAATCATTTGGAATTTCTTCCATATGTCTAAATAAAATTTCTCCTCAACTTCATTAGCTCCTCATTACCTGTTTTTCCCTGTCATGCTGTGTCTTACCTGCATGCTTTGCCTAGGCTGCCTTCCTCTACCTAGAATGACTTTCCCCTTGCCTTCACCTGTCTAACTTCTACTCATCCTGTATCACATGCCCCAGGAAGACTTCACTCCCTACCATTTAGAGATACGGTTTTTCCCTTGATTCTCCAACAAATACCGTGTGTGTGTGTGTGTGTGTGTGTGTGTGTGTCTGTCTGTCTCCCTGCATTTATGGACTTTGCAATTATCTGTGTCTACATTATTGTCTAAAAATGTTTGATGTGTGTGACACTATAAGGTAATAAGATTTACCTGTAAGAAGATACCATATAGTTATCCATTGTTATGGCACTTTTTAGATATAATCCTGACCTGCATGAGAATCGGAGGTAGGGGCACTATGGTGTAAATCAGAGATTAGTGAACTTTCTGGGAGGGCTAGATAGTAAATATTAGGTTGGTGCCAAAAAAAAAATTTGCAAAAACCGCAATTATTTATGCATCAACCTAATATTTTAGGCTTTGTGAGCCACAGGATCTCAGTCTAAAACACTAAGCTATGCCCTTGTATCACAGAGTAACCATAGACAATACATACATGAATAATCATAGCTATGTTTACTAAAAACTCTACTTGCAAAACAAAAACAGACATAGGATCTGATTTGGCCTACAGAAGATAGTTTGCCAACCCCAGGTCTAGATGTTTATTTGTGGCATTTTCTTCCGAATGGTTTTTATTTGTTAAATGGTCTGTCTGGAGAAAATTTTAAGAACATATTTTATCACAGTATCCTAATACTGTATAATACTATATTGAGCATACAAGAATAATAAGACTCAGTTTCTGCCGTCAAAAAACTTGAAGTGATAGTTGGATGATGGGGGTGAGGGATAGGAGGGAGACTGGCAGTGATGTCCTGGTAAATGACTAATAACCAGTCCTCCTGAAAATAAACTTTATTACATTTGCCAATTTCCTTGATGTAAATACTTGCAAATGGTTACCAACTTGAGATCCTCTGCCTCACAAAACACGTGAAATTTTACCAGTAAGCCCTCACAAGCCAGTATGAGCCAGCTCCAACTGAAGAAGTCCCATTTTGAGAAAATCCATTATTCAGAGTTCAAGTATATTGATAGAAGGTTATTATTCACATGATAGAATAATTCTTTTTTGACAAAATGATTCAGTCAACTCAATAAGAATTCATTGAGTATCTCTGACAAACTTTAATCCTCTAATCTTGTGTCCAGGAGCATACCTTTAATACGAGGTAGTACATATGTCATGTAAGTGCTATAAATAACATGACTTCATCATGTTACTAGGCTACTGAAAAATCTATCATAAGTTTCCCACTGCCTAGAAAATAAAGCCAAAGCTTTTTATTTTTTTGGAGACAGTTTTTTTCTGTCGCCCAGGCTGGAGGGTAATGGCATGATCTCGGCCTACTGCAACCTCCGCCTCCTGGGTTCAAGCGATTCTCCTGCCTCAGCCTCCTGAGTAGCTGGGATTACAGGCATGCACCACCACGCCCAGCTAATTTTTGTATTTTTAGTAGAAACAGAGTTTGACCATGTTGGCCAGGCTGGTCTCAAACTCCTGACCTCAGGTGATCCACCCACCTCAGCCTCCCAAAGTGCTGGGATTACAGGTGTGAGCCACTGCGCCCAGCCCAGAGCTTCCTAACTAGGCCTTCCACAGGTAACTCCTAGTGTTGACTCCTGTTGCTCTCAATATATATGCTCCATTCCAGTCAAATACCTTTATGACCATCCCTAGAAGCACTTATACATTATACTTTTCTTACTTCTGATCATTCCTTCAAGTCATTACACCCACCTCCTTGTACCCATTATTGCTACCTGCTTTCTGAAACTCCTTGAATACCCAAGCTTACAGAATCTGACCTTCCGTCATAATTACCTGCACATTTCACTTGACCATTCATCACTTGTAGCACAGCTTCTATTATCTGAAACTTTCTCCTGCTACCAGTCTAGTTTACACCCTCATTAACTCTGGCCTGGATTACAGCAATAACCTCCTACAGATTCCTCTGCCTCAATCTAAAGTCTCCATCCTCAACTCTTATTTTCCAGTGATGCCATATGTTATCCTAGAACAAAGCTTTGATTATGACACCTGCTTGAAAATTTCCAGTCACTGTCACCAAAGTGTTAAGAGTAATGTCTAAACGTTGTGGCATGGTGTCCAGGGTCTTCTGTAAACCAAAGACCTTGCTCTTCACTCATATCTTATCCTCAACCAAACTGGTCAGCTAAGCTCTCCAAGCATGTCTTGCACTTTCCAGCTTCAACTGCAAGTAGAAATTCTTCCCCCTTATATTGACCCCATCATTTTACCCATCCTGCAAGACTCAAATGTGACATTCCCTAATAACCCTTTTTGGATCCGAAATAGTCTTTAAATCCTCTGTATTCCCATATAGCTTTATTACTTTTTGATGTCACCACATTCTGTCTTGTATCATACGTCTGTGCATATCTCATTTATTAGATAAAGGCCTTGAAAACAGGGATCAAGTCTTAATCATCATTTATACCAGAGGTCCCCAACCCCTGGGCCATGGACCAGTACCAGTCTGTGGCCTGTTAGGAACTGGGCTACACAGCAGGAGGTGGTGAGTGACAGGCAAGCAAGCATTACTGCCTGAGCTCCACCTCCCATCAGATCAGCAGCAGCAGCGGCATTAGATTCTGATAGGAGCGTGATCACTATTGTGAACTGGGCATGTGAGGGATCTAGGTTGTGTGCTCCTTAAGAGTATCTAATGCCTGATGATCTGAGATGGAAGAGTTTCATCCCAAAACCATCTCCCCCTGACCCCCAGTCCATGGAAAAATTGTCTTCCACAAAACCGGTCCCTGGTGCCAAAAAGGTTGGGGAACTGCTGGTCGGTACAAAAGTAATTGTGGTTTTTGCACTGTTGGAATTTGTCATTTGATATTGGAATACATTCTTAAATAAATGTGGTTATGTTATACATCATTTTAATGTGCATTTCTTTTTTTTTTTGCTAATGACATTGCTGTTTGTTTTATATTTATTTTAGACTATGGAAATTATGTTAGACAAAAAGCAAATTCGAGCAATTTTCTTATTCAAGTTCAAAATGGGTCATAAAGCAGCGGAGACAACTCACAACATCAGCAACACATTTGGCCCAGGAACTGCTAATGAACACACAGTGCAGTGGTGGTTCAAGAAGTTTCACAAAGGAGAGGAGAGCCTTGAAGATGAGGAGCATAGTGGCCAGCCATCGGAAGTTGACAGTGACCAATTGAGAGCAATCATCAAAGCTGATCCTCTTAGAACTACACCTGAAGTTGCTGAAGAACTCAACATTGACCATTCTATAGTCGTTCGGCATTTGAAGCAAATTGGAAAGGTGAAAAAGTTTGGTAAGTGGGTGCCTTGTGAACTAAGCGAAAAACAAAAAAATTGTCGTTTTGAAGTGTCATCTTCTCTTATTCTACGCAACAACAGTGAACCATTTCTCGATCGGATTGTGATGTGCCACGAAAAGTGGATTTTATATGACAGCCAGTGACAGCCAGCTCGGTGGTTGGACCAGGAAGCTCCAAAGCATTTCCCAAAGCCAAACTTGCACCAGAATAAGGTCATGGTCACTGTTTGGTGGTCTGCTGCTGGTCTGATCCACTACAACTTTCTGAATCCTGGCGAAACCCTTACATCTGAGAAATATGCTCAGTAAATCGATGAGATGCACCAAAAACTACAACACCTGCCGCTGGCATTGGTCAACAGAAAGGGCCCAATTCTTCTCCACGACAGTGCCCAACCACACATTGCACAACCAGCACTTGGGAAATTGAACGAATTGGGCTACGAAGTTTTGCCTCATCCTCCATATTCACCTGACCTCTCGCCAACCGACTACCACTTCTTCAAGCATCTTGACAACTTTTTGCAGGGAAAACGCTTCCACAACCAGCAGGATGCAGAACATGCTTTCCAATAGTTCGTTGAATCCCAAAGCATGGATTTTTATGCTACAGGAATAAACAAAGTTATTTCTCGTTGGCAAAAATGTGTTGGTTGTAATGGTTCCTATTTTGATTAATAAGATGTGTTTGAGCCTAGTTATAATGATTTAAAATTCACAGTCCAAAACCACAATTACTTTTGCACCAAGCTAATACCACACAGTGCCCAGTGTGATTTCTTGGCATGAGAGCATTTATTGTTGAAATGAATTATTGAACCATCCTGTTTTCCACCAGAGAGGAAACTCCTTTAGAGCAGTAGATCATATTTTATACTCCTTTGTCTTTCCCGAAGTTTATAGTATAGTGACATAGATAGATGATTGATTAATTCAAAGAAAGATAGATGTATACATACATGCCTTAGAACTTATTTGCTTTACAATAGAAGTTCAAAGAAATAAAACATTGGGGCAGGGGAAGGTGGAAAAGTCAGAGGCTTTTGAAAGAAATGATTTTGAGCCAGCCCTTAAGGAATGGATATGATTTTAAGCATGTTGAGAGGGACGATGTCTTGAGAAAGAGTTCATAATGGGGAATAGAAACTCTCCTAGAACACCAGTCTCAAATTGGGTCCATAGCCTAGGAACAATTGGAACACTTCATAAATATCTCTAGGGCTACTTCAAAATCAAAGGGAATGAAGTGTTCCAGTTGTTTCTGAGTCTTCGGGCTGGAGAAGAGGTGGTGGTGAAGATGGGTGCTTATTAATTTGCCAACTAAAACTTTAGACACTGGGTAGAAGGAGCAACTATTAGGTTGGTGCAAAAGTAACTGCAGTTTTTGCCATATTTTAATGACAAAACTGCAGTTACTTTTGTACCAACCTAATATATGTACAGCCACTACAAACTTTGGATAAAAGTTGCTAAGTAGGATCCCATAGTTTTCTTGGTGCTGTACCAAGCACTGCATAACACACAGAAGCAAAGGGGGCTGGCAGCGGCACAAGGTAAGGAGACATAGCAGCCTCTTTGGAGAACATGGCTGGGGCTCTATTCGTTTTTTCGCTTTTTATTTTGAAGTAATTATAGGAAGTTGCAAAAATAGAACAGAGTCCTGTGTACCCTTGCTTCCCCCAGTGGTGGCATTTGATATTGTTGCATAATATCAAAATTAGGAAATTGACACGTTAACTAGACTACAGACCTTACTGGTTGTATCATATTTTTAACCTGCATTCATTTGCATGTGTGTGTCTGTATGCATGTAGCTGTATGCAAAATTCCATACATAAATTTATGTTACCATCACTGCAGTCGAGATACAGAATTATTCTATCACCAGTCTATTTTTAATCCTTCCTGTATTACAGGGTTTTTCAACCTTGATACTGTTGACATTTGGGGTCAGATCATTTTATCTTGTGGGGGGCTTTTCTGTGCATTGTAGGATGTTTAGCAGAATCCTTACTCACTAGATGTCAGTAGCAGTCCCACCCTACCCCTGTCATGACAATAGAAAATGTCTCTAGACTGTGCCAGATGTCACATAGGAGGCAAAATTGCTCCTGGTTGAGAACCACTGCTGTACAGAGAGCTAGTGGAATCCTCTTTACCATCTGCATCTTTCCTCTTATTTCCCCTCTTACAAAGTGGAGTAGCAAATGTTATCAAGTATCAAAAATGATATTTCACTTCAAAGTCTTTTTAATTCTGAGTCTATTAGAATACTCAAGATAAACTTCACAGGGAATTTTTCCCAGTAGATGGTAAGTCTTGCCAGGATTCCATTATAAACTTAATCTCAGTTACTGCATCTCACCCACTCGTCCCTTATCAAGAGTCTGGAATTTACTCAGGTCTTATGAAAATGCCTGAAAATATTTGAAGACTATTCTCCTTTGACCTCTCTTACAAACAGGTTACTGCTGATAACCTAAGACACAGTCCCTAAGGCAAGCATTGAATATCTTGCAGAAGTGTTAAGACTGGTTCTCCTGGAAACATATGAATAGAAGGATATATATTTTGATAAGTAGACTCAGGTTTGGTCTTATTTTGTGTGTAAAACTCAAAGCCTGGTGATTTCAGTGGACAAATGTATTCAAAACAAACATACTTGGAATGTGTTTCTTGACCTTAGGAGGTTAGCTTATGTGAAGAGTCTGCCGTCATGTATAAACTAAGCAAATGAGCCATGGGGAAATTTTAGGTGATTACTGAGGACACAGAAAAGAAGGTTAGGAATTTTCAAAATCTGTAGTATGATGCCAATCATCCAAGAATTCCAGAGGATACTAATGCTTCTGGGGGGAAAAATATAACGCTTCTGGAAGCTGAGAGGTGTTTAAAGAAGAAAGTATTGTCTTCCCGTCATTCATTGCACTTGAATAATTCTTACAGCCTTTTTTCCCATTTGAGAATGGTCAATGAGTTGAAAGGTCAAGGCAGAACCTGTGGCTTATCCAAGTTCTATAATATGTCAAATAACTGTGAAGGATCTGAGTCCCCACTTACAAGCTATCAGTTTCAAACTGTAAACACAAGACTCCTACATGAGAAACAAAGGTCTTTGTTACAGCAATATCAGTGGCTGCCGTGTCAGCATTTTCTTGCACCAGTTACCCAAGCCCTAATTTCCACAAGGTGATACAAAGAGAGCTAGGTGACACCTGTACACACAGTGGTTTGCATGATAAGAGAGGAAATCTAAACATGGGGAACCCAAATCTTTTATAATGGGCAGTAAGCATGACTTCCCTTTGCTTTGTAGGAAGATACTTTATCTTCTAAGACTGTTCACTATAGAAATACCCTTGGAAAAATAGTCCAGGCCAGGTTTGTGGCTCACACCTATAATCCCAGCACTTTGGGAGGCGGAAGCGGGCAGACTGCTTGAGCTCAGGAGACCAAGACTAGCCTGGGCAATGTGGCAAAACCCCATCTCTACATAAAATGCAAAAGTTAGCCAGGCATGGTGGCACCCACCTGTTGTCCCAGCTACTCAGGAGGCTGAGATGGGAGGATTGTTTGCACCCAGAGGTTGAGGCTGCAGTGAGCTGTGATTGTGCCACTACACTCCAGCCTGGGCCACAGACAAGACCCTATCTCAAAAAAAAAAAAAAAAAAAAAGACAATTATCCAGAAGAAACACAATATATTAGTTTGCTATTGCTGCTGTTGTAACAAATTACCATGAACTTAGTGGCTTAAAACAACAGATATTTATTAACTTATAGTTCTGGGGATCCGGAGTCCAAAATTGATCTGAAAAGGCTAAAATCAAAGTCTGTGTTTCTTCTGGAAGCTGTAAGGGAGAATCGATTGCCTTTTCCAGTTTCTAGAGGCTGCCCACATTCCTTGACTTGTGGCCACATCACTCCAACCTCTACTTTCATTGTCATATCTCTTCTGACTCTCTGCCTCCCTCTTTCCTTCATAAGGATCTTTGTGATGATGTTGGACCCACTCAGATAATCCAAGATTCTCTCCCCATCTTAATATTCTTAATTGCATCCTGCAGAGTCACTTTTGCATGTAAGGTAACATATTTTCAAAGGTTCTTTTTTTCTTTTTTTATTTTATTTTCTTTTTTTTTTTTTTTTTTTTTTTGAGACGGAGTCTCACTCTGTCACCCAGGCTGGAGTGCAGTGGCGCGATCTCGGCTCACTGCAAGCTCCGCCTCCCGGGTTCACGCCATTCTCCTGCCTCAGCCTCCCGAGTAGCTGGGAGTATAGGTGCCCACCACCACGCCTGGCTAATTTTTGTATTTTTAGTAGAGACGGGGTTTCACCATATTAGCCAGGATGGTCTCGATCTCCTGACCTCGTGATGTGCCTGCCTTGGCCTCCCAAAGTGCTAGGATTACAGGCGTGAGCCACCGCGCCCAGCCAGGTTATTTTTTTCTTTTTCTTTTCTTTTTTTTTTTTTAAGAGATAAGATCTCACTCAGTCACCCAGGCTGGAGTGCAATGGCACGATCACAGCTCACTGCAGCCTAACCTCCTGGGCTCAAGCAGTCCTCCCACCTCAGCCTCCCCAGCAGCTGGGATTACAGGTACACACCACCATGCCTAGCTAATTTTTTTTTTTTTTTTTTTTTTTTTTTGTAGAGATGCGTTCTCCCTGTGTTTCACAGGATGGTCTCAAAATCCTGGGCTCAAGTGATCCTCCCACCTCAGCCTTCTAAAGTGCTAGGATAATAGGCCTGTGCCACTGTGCCCAGTCTCAAAGATTCTGCAGATTAAAATGTGGACATTTTTGGGCAGCCATTGTTCTATCCACTATAGCCAGGCAGTGCCTCTATTCACCAGATGTGCAGAATCATGGAAGACCTATAGAGAATTGTCTCTCAACATCCACCCCTTGTTTCTGTACTTTCTTGACTTCTGGCAAACTTTCCCATGAGTATGCCACACTGTTAAGTCACTCTGATGAATCTTCACCAGAGGCTGAGACCAAATCTGTTCAATTTGTTTCATACAGCATTAATAAGGCTATTGTCAACAAGACTACTGGTAGCAAGATAAGGCCAACCTGCAATATTAATAACCATGTTTTCCAGGGTTCCAGGCACAATCGGCTGAACAAATCTTATAAAGCTTTAGGGTCTACTTCGGCTGCCTCCTTGGCATTGTTTATGAATTGATTTTTTCCACTTGGCCCAAGGAATATATCCAAGTACAGCAAGATGTATTAGCATTTGCACATATTTCATCATGGCCTGCAAGAAGGAAATCTAGGGCAGTTATATCAATCAACAACCCTAAGCAGTGAAGTGAGGTGGATTTGAATCCCTTCCAGAGCCAATATGATATCACTGATCATTTCAGCTAAAGTTAGGAAAAATTTTGTTTCATTCTTTTAATTGGCGGGCTCACATTGTAGGAATAACTGGCGCAGGTGCATATATACATAACAAGTCAGCTATCCCTCTGAGAAAATCCTCTGAGTAATCTAGAGTAGCCTCATTTGCATAGTTCTCCCAGTTATCTACTGATGGTGTTTCCTTAAACACTTGAAGATTTCTTATGACCACCCCTACAGTGTAAGTCACTGTAAGGTGTTTTGGGGTTTGGTTTGGTTTTGAGACTGAGTCTTAATCTGTCACCCAGGCTGGAGTGCAGCAATGCAATCTCAGCTCACTGCAACCTCCACCTCTTAGGTTCAAGTGATTCTCCTGCCTCAGCCTCCTGAGTAGCTGGTGCTACAGGTGCATGCCATCACGCCCTGTGAATTTTTGTATTTTTAGTAGAGATTGGGTTTCACCATGTTGGCCAGGCTGGTCTGGAACTCCCGACCTCAAGTGATCTGTCTGCCTCAGCCTCCCAAAGTGCTGGGATTACAGGCGTGAGCCACCGCGCCCAGCCTATAAGGTGTTTTTAAGATAAGGCAAGTTACTGGCTGACTTCTACATAAGAAATTCATGAGGCAGATGGATCACTTGAGGTTGGGAGTTCAAGACCAGCCTGGCCAACATAGTGAAACCTTGTCTCTACTAAAAATAAAAAAAATTAGCTGGGTGTGGTGGTGTGTGCCTGTAGTCCCAGCTACTCTGGAGGCTGAGGCATGAGAATCACTTGAACCCAGGAGGCAGAGGTTGCAGTGAGCCAAGATAGCACCACTGCACTCCGGCCTGGGTGACAAAGTGAAACTGCCTCAAAAAATTAATTAATTAATTAATTAAATCCTGGGAGTATATGTGGTGCACCTGGAAAGAAAACATTGTTTATAATTATTGGAGCCCCCAACATATGATTCGCATTAGGGCCTCCCAGATGGTTGGTAGGCCTTAGGATTCCCAGTGCAGTTTGAATAACTGAGCCTAGTTTTTATTTACGGAGGGACTGCCTGAGGGCCTTCAGTCCATACCATTCTATTTGTCCTTGCTACCAGCCAGGTGGTATTCATCTACTCTATAGAATGACTAGCAAAATTTACAGGAGCAGGAGTGGGAAAGATACCCAGAGGTGCTGACAGATGTTTTGCATGAGAGATGCAGGAGCTGGGCCATTTTCTGCTCTTTTCAGTAGTTTTCTTATTAAGGTGAAGGAGTATGGCAATCAACTGCAGTCAGAGCTGTCTGGCAGGATGTGGCAGACGCAGTAGTCCATCATATTCGAAGTGTTTGCTAGTTCAGGAGAGCCTCACCAGATTATTTTCCTTCATGAGTAAAGATCCAGTGATGGCTCTGAAAGATAGAAGATCATTGATATTTCTACCTTTCCTATGCCTCCCAAGCTCTAAGATGTTCCTTCTCCTAGTGCTGGGGTTGTTTAATCTACCTCCACCACCACCACGCCGGGTGCAGTGGCTCATGCCTGTAATCCCAACACTTCGGGAGGCCAAGGCAGGCGGATCATTTGAGGTCAGAAGTTTGAGACCAGCCTGACCAACATGGTGAAACTCTGTCTCTATTAAAACACACAACACACACACACACACACACACACACACACACACACAACATTAGCCAGGTATGGTGGCACATGCCTGTAATTCCAGCTACTCAGGAGGCTGAGGCAGAAGAATCGCTTGAATCTGGGAGGTGGAGCTTGCAGTGAGCCAAGATTGCACCACTGCACTCCAGCCTGGGTGACAGAGCAAGACACCGTCTCAAAAAAAAAAAAAAAAAAAAAAAAATCAATGTGTCTCAATCCAGTAGCTGTAACTTCACCTTTTTGTCAAATAATTTCCTTCTCACACCCAGATCTTGTATCCAGAAAGGTAAGGTGTAACAACAACAACAAAAGGATATTTTTCTAAAACATATAGAGACCCATTGTGTCCCCCATTTTGGTCCACATGGGCTACTATAGGGAGCAATGTTCCCAACCACGTGGTCATTATCCTTATGACCTGGGACCTTGTTAAACAAGAGCTAAGTAGCTGAACCAGAATTAAATCCCTTAGGCCCCCTTTTGGCTGGCCGCCACCCAGAGGATGTACCAACTGGGTCAGCCTGTGATTGCCATTAGGGTAAAGAGAGAAGCTTCATGCCCAGAAATTCCCAGGGTGGAATTCTGAATTTTCAAGGCAGATTTATTTATTTTTTATTTATTTATTTATTTATTTTTTGAGATGGAGTCTCGCTCTGTCACCCAGGCTGGAGTGCAGTGGTGCAATCTCGGCTCACTGCAAGCTCTGCCTCCCGGGGTTCACGCCATTCTCCTGCCTCAGCCTCCTGAGTAGCTGGGACTACAGGCACCTGCCGCTACGCCCGGCTAATTTTTTGTATTTTTAGTAGAGACGGGGTTTCACCATGTTAGCCAGGATGGTCTCGATCTCCTGACCTCGTGATCCGCCCGCCTCTGCCTCCCAAAGTGCTGGGATTACAGGCGTGAGCCACTGCGCCCAGCAAGGCAGATTTATAAGCAACACATGCCCCACCCAATCCCATCCCTTTCGTCCTGATCATTATCTAGGAAGTGGCCAAGAAAAGATGATCCCTTTATGGGGACAGCCCCATTCAGTGACCAAAATACCTAGTACCAAAATGTGTGGACTAAGAAGAAATGTGAGAGATAGAGTGACATCTTTTTGAGTTAATTTTTGAGGTAATTGTTCCAATGCTCACCAATACCAAATGTCTGTGGATAGTGGGAGCATGGAAGGTCCATTAAGTATCTTGATTGTTAGCCCACTGAGTGGCTTTTGCCATAAAAGGCACAGCAGCACTAGATTGCAAATGGTCCAGAAACTCAAAGGCATGATGCAAATTAGTTTCAAGGACCACAACAGTGTGGCTAAAGTCAGCTGATTGGACTGAACCAGTTACATAATAACGTGAAAAAGTGTCAACAACAGTTAGGCACCACCAATATCCATGAGAGGGGGTCAAAAGTCCAGTGAAATTAATATGTCAGGAGCATGGTATCATTCACTGTGAGACAAATGTGTCAACTTTTGTCAGGAGTCACAGGTTTGGCATGCAATGGTAGCCTTTGCATCAGGTATATAGATTACTCTGCCCTGTCTATGATGATGAGTGTGTACCATGTCTAGTACAATGATGCACAAAGGCAACAATGGTGTCAGGGCAGTCCAAGCTTGATCAGTGCTTGACTCCAATCAGCCTCATCAGAGATTGGGCTTTTACCATGGACATCTACTTGAGGCACCCACATAGTTGAGTCAGCAGCTGTGATTTGTTTCCACAGTTCATGGCCCCAAAGAGGAGAGTTTTCAGTCTGCTAGTTTGTAGTTTCCAAGTGCAGACCAAAGAGCCAGGCCAGTGCAACAGCCCAAGAGTTAGTATTAATATAACAAGGTTCAACAAGGTTCTCTTATCTGGTCACAGATAAGAGACTGGCCTTGAATTCTGCCTACTAATACAGTAACCACATCCATTTTTGGTTCTACATAGTCAACACTGGGGCTGAACAGCTACAACAGTTGCTCAGAGAACTCCCATCAGGTTTCAGTTTGGCCAAACCATGAGTGAATTAGGCACAGGCATTTAGGATGATGAATTGTGAATTGAAGGCATCACTGAGCTGGTGGCTTTCGTTCAGACAGAAAAGTCAGGAGGAAAGGGGAAAGATAAGGTTTCTCCCAGAGAGATAGGTGCCACTTTCTCCTATAAAGCCAAGATGCTTCTAGGGCCAGAACAGTGGCATTCTTGAATATATTGTTTCCATTTGACAAACAAGGCTTGTTGAGCCCTTCCCACCTTGTTAGTCATTCTGTTCAAGTTGATGCTCCCCAAAATGGGAATATCAGGCTAGAAGTCAAAAGGCCTTTATCAGTCAGGCATTGTGTTTCAACAAGAGCCCAGTAGCAAACTACCAGGTGCTTTTCAAAATGGATATATATGGTTGCCATGTCAGGGAGGCTATGAGTCCCAAACCCCAAGGGCACCTCCAGATAGAAGCTGCCCCCCTTTGTCAGAGGCTTCAATCAGCAAAATCATCAGTCACATAAACTTGTAACTTAGAGGGGTCATTAGGACTATGGTGCCTCAGGCACTAGCACTTTTCTACCTGCAGCTTTTCCCAATCAGGAGACTCTCCTATAGCACTTACAGGATGAGGGACCACAAGTATAAAACACATCAATTCCTATTATACATTCATATGTAAAAGCAATACACAATACACTGATTGAACCACGGGTCCCACCGACCTATTAGCTCTCCTTCACCAGGTGAACTCTGCCCAGATTCCATTAGCTGAATCCACATGCTAGTGCCTCCCATGGAAATGGGTAGAATAGTGACTCAGATGCCTATATCCAGCAAAACCATAAGAATTGGAGTTCCTCCCCTCCCCAAAGTTCCCCAGCACACTTGACAGGTGCATAGATCTTCAGTCCCCCTTGGTGACCAGGAAACTCCTAATCATCTATTCCTTAAATCAGGCTGGGGTAGTGGGGGAGGGACGGATTGAGAGGCACAGGAGAGAGTAACTATGCACAGTAAGCAAGGTGCATTTTAAGCTATGCAGTGGCTGACCACAGCTTAACCAAACAAACTTCCAATGTTTTCCATCCACTGAAAGCCATATATAAGGTTGCAAAGTCTTAATTTGCTCATAGTGTTTCAGCCTTGGGAACTGTGGCAGCCAGAACCACATTTTCCAAGTATGTCTGGGGTTTGTGCCCTTAGGGCTTGGCTCACAAAACGTGACCTTTTTGAGGAGTCCACCTTAATCTGGGATATCTGCTGCCCCATTATCAAAATAACATCTCTTAAATTCAACATAAGTGATAGGTGGAGTCTTCCATGACGGCAGGGCTAATTACAAGAAGTTATCTAGATTTCTTTGGGTTTCTCATTCTTCAGTTGGTTACCTCATCAACATTGTAATCTCAGTCTGAGGCAGTTTGTTAGAGCCTTAATAGTAATCTGAATGCCTCATTTATCATTTCCCACAGGAGTTATGTGTCTCAGGAAAATCTCTCTCAGAGGACCAAAGCTTTTTGTAGCAGTCCATGTGCACTGCAAAAAATTCCAAGACTTTTTACTGTCATCTCCAGATGGATCTAAGATTAGCATGATAGACTAAAGGAAGACCTGAGCTGTAAAATAACCTAGCTGTTGCCTTTCTTATCAAACATTACACACCTACACCCTCATCTCCCAAGTAAACCAGTCAAAGTTCTAAAAATTTACTTGGTTTCTGCCCATAGCAGTTGCATATTTCCCTTTTATGTTCAATGTAAGTGCATACTCTTCATTGTTTGAAAGAAGGCAAAATTTAGCTGTAGTTACAATGGAGTAACTTGCAGATTGACAAAGAAGTTCTCTCACCCAGAGGAGAGTCAGCAACAACCAGGCCACCATTTGGGTAGCTGTCATTAAACCTATTTCCCAGTAGTTGGCCTGCGACCACCTTTCCAATTCTTCCTCATTAACAGGCAGTAAAATGGAGAACGATGTGTAGCCTGATTGAGAATACAATTTAATCAATACGTTCCTTTGGACTTCCTGATGATTCCCTAAAATCCCATTAATGAGGCCACAAGACCCCTATCTTTCCTCTTCCAAAAAGCCACGTCTCTGACAGCATCCCATCCTGGGTATCAAAACTTTCAAGAACTGTGAAGCATCTGAGGTTTTACTCTACATGCCAACTAACAAGTTAGTCTGAGGCCAGGCATGGTGGCTCATGCCTGTAATTCCAGCACTTTGGGGGGCCAAGGCAGGTAGATCACCTGAGGTCAGGAGTTCAAGACCAGCCTGGCCAACATGGTGAAACCCCGTTTCTGCTAAAAATACAAAACTTAGCTGGGTGCGGTGGCACATGCCTGTAATCCCAGCTACTGGGGAGGCTGAGGCAGGAAAATCACTTGAACCTGGGAGGCAGAGGTTGCAGTGAGCCCAGGTCATGCCATTGCACTCCAGCCTGGGTGACAGAGTGAGACTCCATCTCAAAAAAACACAAAAACAAAAAACAAGTTAGTCTGCCACAATTTTATGGATGTGGATAGAAGACATAAGACTCCTGAAACAAAGGACTTTATTACTGACAGCAATACGGTAGGCAAAATATCAGTATTTTAGTGTGCCAGTTCCCCAAGGCCTAGTTGCCAGAGTTGTGGCAACTCAAAGAGGGCCAAATGTCATCAGTACATGTAGTAGACTGCATTACAAGAGAGGAACTCTGAGCTTAGGGAACCCAAATCTTTTATAATAGGCAGTAAACCTTCCTGCCCTTTGCTCTCACAGGGAACACTATCTTGTGAGACTGTAACTATTTTGAGCTTTGCATACTATACAGTCTCTGTTGCAATTACTCAGCTGTTGTAAGCACTAAAGCAGCCATAGACAATATGTAAATGAATCAGTGTAGGAATCAATGTTACAATAAAACTTCACTTGTGGATACTGAAATTGGGATTTCTTCTGCTTTTCATATGTTATGAAATATTTTTCTTTTTTTTCAACCATAAAAAAATGTAAAAACCATTATTACTCACAGGCTGTAGGCAAACAGGCAGCAGATCTGATTTGGCCCATGCTACTCTATAGAATAAGATCCTCAAACTAGCATAATTCCAGTTAAGAAATGGCAACACTTTAATTAATTTATTATTTATAAGTACATTCCCCACATTGGGAGAATTTAGAGTTACAGAAAAAAGAAAAATCACTTAATTACTAAGGTTTACAAAAATGCTAATTGTAAGAACTCCCTAATAGTCTTTTCTTTTCTTTTTTTTTTTTTTTTTTTTTTTGAGATGGAGTCTCGGTCTGTTACCCAGGCTGCAGTGCAGTGGTGTGATCTTGGCTCACTGCAACCACCTCTGCCTCCTGGGTTCAAGCAATTCTCCTACCTTAGCCTCCTGAGTAGCTGGGACTCAGGCAAGCACCACCATGCCCAGCTAATTTTTATATTTTTTGTAGAGATGGGGTTTCACCATGTTGGCCAGGCTGGTCTCGAACTCCTGACCTCAGGTGATCCACCTGCTTTGGCTTCCCAAAGTGCTGAGTTTACAGGCATGAACCACTGCGCCTGGCCTCCTAATAGTCTTCAATTAAGTTTAGGGTGAAGTGCTCAACTGTTTATAAGACAAACTCTTAAGTTTCATGAAAGATTAAGCACTCTGTTTCAATTGTGTATAATCAAGGTGCAATCCCTGAAGAGTATGACTGTATTGATATACATATTGACTATCTTAGTCTGTTTTGTGTTGCTATAACAGAATAGCTAGGCCTGGGTCATGTTTAAAGAATAGAGGTTTATTTCACTCATAGTTCTGCAGACTGGGAAGTTCAAGGGAATGGCACTGGCTTCTGGTGAGGGTTTTCTGGTTATGTCATAACATGGCAGAAGGTCACAGGGGGCAGTGGACATGTACAAAGGGGGGCCAAACAGGAGGAACCTCACCTTGTAACAACCCACTTTTGAGAGAACTAATCCACTCCTTAACAGTAAGAACTCACTTGGCATTAATCTATTCATGAGAAATCTGCCACCCATAACCCAGACACCTCTCACTAGACCCCCACCTCCCAACACTGCCACATCGGGAATCAAATTTCAACATGACTTTTGGTGGGGACAAACCACATCCAAACCATCATTGGAAGATGGTGTCATAGCTTGAGTGGGGTAAGCAAGAAGTTTATGTATGGGATTGGTAACCTAAATGTGGAAAGCAAAACTTAGTAACTTTTAGAAGCTAGCAAAGGATTTCTTTAAAAAGATGCAAAAAGCACAAATCATAACAAAAACACTTAAATAACTACATTAAAATTTTAAAAAACCTGTCTCTACTAAAAATACAAAAATTAGCCAAGCGCAGTGACCCGCACCTGTAATCCCAGCTACTCGGGAGGCTGAGGCAGGAGAATCGCTTGAACCCAGGAGGCAGTTGCAGTGTGCCGAGACTGTGCCACTGCACTCCAGCCTGGGCCACAGACCGAGAGTCCGTCTCAAAAAACAAAACAAAACAAAAAACCTTCTGGCTGGGTGCAATGGCTCACAGCTATAATCCCAACACTCAGGGAGACTAAGGCAAGAGGATCACTTGAGCTCAGGAGTTTGAGACCAGCCTGGGCAACATAGTGAGACTTAATCTCTACGAAAAGAAAAAAGAAAAAACATTAGCCAGGTGTGGTGGTGCATGCCTTGTAGTCCCAGCTACTCAGGAGGCTGAGGCAGGAGGACCACTTGAGCCCAAGAGGTCTTCAAGGCTACAGGGAGCCATGATCACACCACTGCACTCCAGCCTGGGTGACAGAGTGAGACCTTGTCTCAAAATAAATAAATAAATAAAATAAAAAACTTCTGTACATCAAAAACTTTATAAACAAAATGAAAAGACAAGCCATATGCTGCAAAGTGTATGTGGGAAACACATAAACAACAATTAGTATCCAGAATGTATCAAGAATACCTGCATATAAATAAGAAAAAAATACCTAAAAGAAAAATGAGCATTTCACTCAAATGTAAACGCCTAAGAAATGCTCAATCTCATTAGTTTATATGGAAAAATACAAATTTAAACAAGGTATTATTTCATACCCATTATACTTATAGGCAAAAACAAATCTGACAATAGTAAGTGTTGTTAAGGATGTAAAGAAAAGGGAAGTTTCACATACTGCTACTGGGAGTGTAAATTGGTATAGCCACTTTGGAAAATAATACTGACATTATCCAATAAAGTTGATGATACTCACATCCAACAATCCAGCAATTCTACTTCTAAGTATAGGCCTTAGAAAACTCCCTTATAGTACCACAAGAGACATGTACAAGAATATTTATTGCAACACTGTTTGTAATAATTAAAGTGGGAAATAACATATTTATGTATCATATTCATATAGCAGAATATGATACAGCAAGCAAAATCAGCAAACCAGAGATATAGGTATCAATTTAGCAAAATCTAAAAAACATTCAGCAGAAACAAATGCAAGTCGTATATCACTACATATAGTATATCATTTATATCAAGTTTTAAAATATGCAAAACAATATATTATGGTATAAAAACATGCATAGGAATAAAAACGAATAAATGAAGATAGTAACCACCTTTGAGAGAAAGGGAATGGAATTGGGGAAGAATACATGGAAAGATGTGCCTCAATTGTATCCATATTACTTTATTCCTTAAGCTCAGTGAGACATACATGTTTTATTTCTTCCCTACCTCTGAAATGCCTCATTGATTTAGACAGATTCTTTTTAAAAACTTTCAAAGTGAAGTAGTATCCTTCTCCTTTCTCTTCCTAATTCAGTCCTAAAGTCAACAGGTGGGTTCAAGAGTGCAAGAGAAGAAGGTAGGGGGGCATGGTGGCAGGCACTATAGCCAGAGCTGAGTGTCAGAGACTGAGCAGGGTGAGAAGGGCATTCCCACAGTGGAGTGGGGAGGCAGCACCGATAGGAGATGGGTTACAAATGAGGACATTCATGAAATAAATACAATTGATCCTCATTGTTTGTGGATTCCATATTTGAGAATTTGCCTACTTGGTAAAATGTATTTGTAACCTCAAAATCAATACTTGTGATGCTTTCATGACCATTCATGGACATGCACATAGCAACAAAAAACTTAAGTTGCTGGATATACACATTCCCAGCTGAGGCCTTCTTGTTTCATTTCAGCTCTCATACTGTAAACAAGTATCTTTTCCACAGTTTATTTAGTGCCAAATTTTTTAAAAAGGCATTTTTTGCTTTTTGTGGTGATTTCACTGTTTAAAATGGCCCCAAGCATAGGGCTGAAGTGCAGACTAGCGTTCTTAAGCACAAGAAGGCTGTGATGTGCCTTATGGAGACAACACATATGTAGATAAGCTTTGTTAGGCATGAGTTATAGTGCTGTGGCCATGAGTTTAATTTTAATGAATGAACAATATATATTAAATAAGGGTCCTTAAATAGAAACACACATAAAAGAAGGTTACGTATTGATCAGTGGATAGAAATGCTGTGACCAGAGACTTGGAGGAACCAAACTCTGTGCTTCTTCTCTGACCAGTTGTTCAGTATTTAGTAATTCGGTGTTCCCAGGGACTTTATAGAGTGTAACTACTGTGAGTAATAAGACTCAATTGTAAGGATATTAAGGATAATGGGAGCCAGGTCTCTTACTGTCTGAGAAGGGAATTACAAATATGGTAAGCGAGAAAACTAGAATGAAATTTACAATACTGGATTAGAATCAGTTGAACTCATGGTTTTCAGTATAGATATAATTATAGATGGAAATGTATCTATGAATGTATATATTCTTTTTCTTAAAATAATTTCAACTTTTATTTTAGATTCAGGGGTACACGTGCAGGTTTGTTACATGGGTATATTACATGATGCTACAGAAGGATTCTTGTATTGACTGAGCCTAGGAGGGCCTGGCAACCTCCAACATAGTTCTCACTTTAAAATCTGGTGGAGAAAAAAGCAACTAAAATTTTTCAGCACAAATATTGTTTTTTCAACCTCAAAAGAGGCTGTTTCCCCTATGAAACTGTGAATTTAAAAAAAATCAGTACAAAAATACATCTAAGTGAACAGTGTAATTAGAATGTTATTCTAAATATAGGCTGAATTTGATAATTAAATGAAAACTTTACAGGCAGGCTGGACTGGGCTTAGACCTATTTTTATAGGAGTTTAGACTCTGTAAAATATCTTACACAACAACTAGCCATTTTTTTTTTAGAAGGCTGTATCTTAAAATTCACTGCTAAGCAAGCCAGTACAATGCAAGGGAGGAAGGGAGAGAGGAAAGAAGAGGAAAAAGGAAGAGAAAGAGGAGGAGGAGCAGGAGGGAGAGTATGCTTTCAAAAGGAGTAGCTTTTCTGCAAAGTAGAAGCCAAATCTCTTAGGTTCAGTGTACTAAACACACACGTTCAGCCATTGTGAAAAGCAATTTGGCGATTTCTCAAGGAACTCAAAGCAGAATTACCTCTCAACCCAGCGATTCCATTATTGGGCATATACCCAAAGGAAAATAAATCATTCTACCATAAAGACACATGCATGTGTATGTTCATCACAGCATCACAGCACTATTCACAACAACAAAGACATGGAATCAACCAAAATGCCCATCAACGGTAGACTGGATAAAGAAAATGTTGTACACAAACACCATGGAATACTGTGCAGCCAAAAAAAGAACAAGATCACATCCTTTATAGCTACATAGATGGAGCCAGAGGCCAGTATCCTAGTGAACTAACACGGGAACAGAAAAGCAAATACCACATGTTCTCACTTACAAGTGAGAGCTAAACTTTTGAGTACATACGGACACAAAGAATGGAATAACAGACACCAATGCCTACTTGAAGGTGGAGGGAGGGAGAAGGGTGAAGATCAAACAACTACCTATCAGTTACTATGCTTATTACCCGGGTGGAGAAACAATCTGTACACTAAACACCCGTGATATGCAATTTACATATATAACAAACCTGTACATGTACCCCTGACCCTAAAATAAAAGTTAAAAAAAAGAATGAAAGAAATAGATCACAAGGCACAAAAGTAAAAGTGGGTGAGGCTGGGTGAAGTGGCTTACACCTGTAATCCCAGTACTTCAGGAGGCCAAGGCGGGATTACTTGAGCCCGGGAGTTTGAGACCAGCCTGATCAACAAAACAAGACCGCCACCTCTACAAAAAAGAAGAAGAAACAAGGAGGAGAAAAAGGAGAAAGAGGAGGAGAAGGGGAAGAAAAAGGAAGAGGAGGAAGAAAACATAGCCTTTATTGAAATGCAGAAGTTATTTTTGTCTTGTTTGGTGTTGGACCATTAAATCTATTTTACCACTTCATACTTCAACACTGCCTCTATCCCAACATGCTCCAAAAGATAAGTGCAAATCTTTATGAATTATATGACCAGTATTGTAAGTCTAAGTCTTAGAATGAAGAGACTGAGGCAAAGGACAACTAAATTGCTATCATCGGGTAAATGGTCAACACAGCCAAAACATAGTCTGGGTTTTCTGGATTTCCATCCCATTTTCCTTCATTAGACATTAACTCACTAAAGGCCACTGCATCTCACAAGCATGTAGTATCTACATCTCACTTTAGAAGGGCTATTATAAAGTTTTCCATTTGATGGAAAAGCTGGATAAATAATACTTCTGTATCCCTGATTAATACAAGAGCAATAAAACTGTAAACGTCTTTAATTATTTATTTATTTATTTTGAGACAGAGTCTCGCTCTATCGCCCAGGCTGGAGTGCAGTGGCGCAATCTCAGCTCACTGCAAGCTCTGCCTCCCGGGTTCACGCCATTCTCCTGCCTCAGCCTCCCGAGTAGCTGGGACTACAGGCGCCCGCCACCATGCCCAGCTAATTTTTTGTATTTTTAGTAGAGACGGGGTTTCATTGTGTTAGCCAGGATGGTCTCGATCCCCTGACCTCGTGATCCGTCCGCCTCTGCCTCCCAAAGTGCTGGGATTACAGGCGTGAGCCACCGCGCCCATGTAAAGGCCTTTATTAAATAGCTTCAGGGAGCTGGGACAAAGAGAAAAAAACTTTACATCAAATACTAAACACATTCACCCCAAATTTCATGATATTCCAAATAGAGAAACTGCCTCCATGTTTTCACCTCCAAAGAACAGAGGACAGTTTTATTTTCTCCTAAATGGAGCAGTTGGAAGTAGAACTCAACTGCTGAGCAAACTGCCTAAAAAGGAGACTATTTCAGTAATTTTTCTTTTTCATATTAGCAACAAAATGGGAGGGGCATGGTCTAAGGCAGGCCAAATTGTGTTTATTCTTCCATTTTTTTCTACATTTCAATTTATTCTTTTCCGAGTTTTACACCAATTATCTTGTTAGAGATGCATATTTGTTTTAGTCCTAAGAAATACTTGACTGCCTTGACAGAGCTGTTTGTCAAGCAGATTAAGCTTCTCCAAAGATACGAAAACTAATGAAAAAAAAGTTTAAACTTACATTCAGAACTCTTAGTCCTTAAGCAGTGGTGTGCTGATAAATGTTTAACAAATGGCTGGGGTGGGGAAGGGGGTGCATTTGTAGCTTGTATCATTTGCCAATTTCCATGCTGTAAATATTCCACCATATTCAATTTCAAGATATCAATATGATACGACATTACTCAGTATGAACCTGGGAAAAGATGCACACAATCAACGCTCTAAAGCAAGTAAGAGCTATGGCCAATGCATTACTGTGATCTTAAATCACAGATTACTACTCAGCATATAGTATTCCCAATTGTAGTCATGTATATTTTTTAAAGTACACATTTAAAATTTACATGGTGTTCAAAAATTCCCCCTTTTGCTCATTATTTATCAAAAGGGCAAAATCGAGAATATTTTTAAAATCACAAAAAAGGCAAAATGAACATTTAGAGTCTTCCAGGGCCCCAGACACATCCATACGTTTTTAAGAGGGAGGAAAAAGCCTAATTGTTTCTTCCTAGAAATATTTAAATAGTTTATTTTATTTAAGGGTCTAGGGTCTAGGATTATTTTAGTTTTCTAACATAACATGTAACTGCCTTATGGAGAGTATTTAAGAGAAGAGATGCTTGCAAACAGTCCCCCTTTTAAGAATTAATTTTGTGATATATATTATGTGGTACATAAAGCACATCATATATATAATTTAGATATATATTAAGATATGCATAAATATATAATTGTATCCAAGGTCAAGGAATAGAACCAGCAGCCCAAAAGATTACCCTGGTGTGTCTCTTCCTATCATAATCCTCTCCCAGCCCCTAGAGATAAACAATAAAATGATTTTCATGATAATCATGTATTTGATTTTGTAGGTTATCATCTGTAAAATACCAATATGTAATTAATTTTGCCTATTTTCAAATTTCGTATGTCTAAAATCATACTATTTGTATTCTTTCTTCTTTCACATAGTATTGTTTGAGATCCATCCATATTGTTACTATATAGGGGAGGCTTGTTAATCTATTTCAGATGGATTTCTTTTCCCCAGTTTTTTACTATAACAAATGATGCTTCTATGAATATGTACATAAGATTCTTCAGGGTATACATACTTAAGGGTGGAATTGCTGGGTTATGAGATCCATGAATCTTCAGCTTTGCAAGGTAATGCCAAAATATGTTCCAAAATGGTTGTAACAATTTACACTACCGCCAGTTCTGTAAGAGAATTTTGGTTGGTCCCAAATTTCACCAATCCTGGTTATTATCAGACTTTTAAATTTTTGCCATGTTGGTAGAGGAATTCTTTGTTGGGTAGAGTGTTCTGTATATGTCTGTTTGATCCAATTGGTTTATTCTGTGGTTCTATTTTCCTTATCTTCGGTGTGGTTGTTCTATTTAATGTTGAGAGTGGGATATTGAAGTCTCCAACTATCATTGTAGAACAATTTCTCCATTCAATTCTATTAGTTTTTGCTTCATAAATTTTGATAGTTTACTAGATGCATAAATGTTTATTATATCTACTTGCTGTATTGAACATTTTATTAATATATAAAATCTTCTTTGTCTCTTGCAACCTTTTTTGACTTAAAGTCTATTTTGTCTGATATTACGTAGCCATTTCTATTCTCTTTAGGTTACTATTTGCGTGGAATATCCATTTCTATCCTTTCGCTTTCAACCTATTTGTGTCTTTGGGTCTAAAGCAAGTGTCTTGTGGAGAGCATTTAGTTGGATCATGGTTTTTATCTACATCCATTTTGCCAGTCTCTTTTGATTGGATTATTTAGTCCATTTACATTTAAAGTAATTACTAATAAGAAAAAACTGCTGTCATTTTGCTGTTTATTTTCTATATGCCTTATAGCATTTTGATTTCTCATTTCCTGCATTACTGTCATTTAAATTCTTTCTGTGTATGTTCTGTTTTTTTTTTTTGTTTTGTTTATGTTTTTGTTTTTGTTTTTTGAGGCGGAATTTCGCTCTTGTTGCCCAGGCTGGAGTGCAATGGCACAATCTCAGCTCACTGCAACCTCCACCTCCTGGGTTCAAGTGATTGTTCTGCCTTAGCCTCCCAAGTACCTAGGATTGCAGGCCATTTAGATTTTTCTTTATGTGAAGAGCCTAATATTGTTTTTTCTCTACTTTTTTATGGTAGGGAATACATATAACATAAATACACATAGCATAAAATTTAAAATCTTCATCATTTTTAGGTGTACAGTTTAGTGACATAAAGTATATTCATATTGTACAATTATCACCACCATCCGTCTCCCATCAGGTCCAGGGCTTTTCTTTCTTAAAACAGAAGTTTGATTATTGATTCAATCTTCTTACTAGGTATAGGTCTATTAAAAATTTCTATTTATTTGTGGTTTAATCGGTGAATTTTCTGTTTCTAGTGATTTTTCTATTTCATCTAGGTTATCGAATTTGTTGGTGTACAATTGCTCATAGTACTCTTATCCTTTTTTATTTCTGTAGAATTTGTAGTAATGTTCCCACTTTGATTTCTCATTTTAGTAATTTGAGTCTTCTTCCTTTTTTTCTTAATCTAGCTGAAGTCGATTTTGTTAATCTTGTTGAAAAACCAACTTTTGGTTTTGTTAATCTTCTCTATTATTTTTCTCTCTTTTTATTTAATTTATCTCTGCTTTAGTCTTTGGATTCCTTCCTTCTACTAGCTTTAGGTTTAGTTTGTTCTTCTTTTTCTAATTCCTTACTTTGCAAAGTTACGTTGTTGATTTGAGATTTCTTATTTTTTAGTATAAACACTTATAGTAATTTCCCCCTTAGCACTGCTTTCACTGTGTCCCATAGGTTTCGGTATTTTGTGTTTTTGTTTTCATTTGTCTCTAAGTATTTTGCAACTTCTTTTGTAATTTCATCTTTGTTCCATTGGTTAAGAGTGTGTTCATTTCCACAAGTTTGTAAATTTTTCCATTTTTCTTTTGTTACTGATATCTAACTTCCTATCTTTGTGGCTGGACAAGATACTTTGACATCTATCTTTTGAAGTCTATTGATGGAAGATGAGTCAGATGAGACCAAAAAAAAAAAAAAAATGGAAAGTCTTTTGAGACTTAGCTTGTGGCCTAATATATGGTCTGTCCTGGAAAATGTTCCATATGCACTGGAGAAAAAATAGGTATTCTGTTGTTGGGTAGAGTGTTCTGTATATGTCTGTTTGATTCAATTGGTTTATTCTGTGGTTCAAGTCCTCTATTTTCCTTATCTTCGGTGTGGTTGTTCTATTTATTATTGAGAGTGGATATTGAAATCTCCAACCATCATTGTTGAGCTATTTCTCCAATTCTATTAGTTTTTGCTTTGTATATTTTGTTTGTTTGTTATTAGATGAATGTTTATTATATCTACTTGCTGTATTGGACATTTTAATACATAATGTCTTGTCTCTTGCAACCTTTTTAGACTTAAAGTCTATTTTGTCTGATATTATGTAGCCACTTCTATTCTCTTTAGGTTACTATTTGTGTGGAATATCCATTTCTATCCTTTTACTTTCAACCTATTTGTGTCTTTGGATCTAAATCAAGTGTCTTGTGGAGAGCATTTAGTTGCAGGTGTCTTTGGATCTAAAGCAAGCGTCTAGTGGAGAGCATTTAGTTGGATAATGGTTTTTATCTACATCCATTTTGCCAGTCTCTGTCTTTTGACTGGATTATGCAGTCCATTACATTTAAAGTAATTACTGATAAGACTTCTGTCATTTTGCTGTTTTCTATTCGCCTTATAACTATATTCCTTTGCAATGTTCATATAACCTCATGGGAGAGGCCAGACATATATAAGCAATGATGACAATTTCATTACCTTTGCGTTTTTTTTTTCAAAGACTGTCATGAAGTGGAATTTTTCATATAAGGCTGGTTTTGGAGGCCAAGACCAGCATTTTAAAAAATTTTAAGTTCAGGGGTACATTGCAGGTTTGTTACATAGGTAAGCTTGTGTCACAGGGGTTGTACAAATTATTAAATCACCCAGGTACTAAGCCTAGTACCCACCGGTTATTTTTCCTGATCCTCTCACTCCTTCCACTCTCCACCCTCTGGTAGGCCCCAGTGTACGTCGCTCCCCCTATGCATTCATGTGTTTTCATTTAGCCCTCACTTGCTAAGTGAGAACATGAGGTATTTGGTTTCCTGTCCCTGTGTTAGCTAAGGATACTGGCCTCCAGCTCCATCCATGTTCCTGCAAATGACACAATTTTGCTGTTTTTTTTTTTTTTAATGGCTGCATAGTATTTATCGTGTATTTGCACCACATTTTCTTTATCCAGTCTGCCATTGATGGCCATTTAGGTGGATTCCACATTTTTGCTATTGTGAACAGTGCTGCAATGAACACATGTGTGCATGTGTCTTTATGACAGAACGATCTATATTCCTCTGGATATATACCCAGTAATGGGACTGCTGGGTCAAATTGTATTTCTGTTTTTAGTTATTTGAGAAATCGCCACACTATCATCCTCAATGATTGAACTATTTCACACTCCCACCAAGAGTGTATAAGCATTCCTTTTTGTCCACAACTTCGCCAGCCATCTGTTATTTTTTGACTAACAGCAGCCATTCTTACTGGTGTGATGTGGTATCTCACTGTGATTTCAATCTGCCTCTCTCTAATGATCAGTGATGTTGAGCTTTTTTTTCATGATTGTTGGCTGTATGTCTTCTTTTGAAAAGTGTCTGTTCATGTCTTTTGCCCACTCTTTAATGTTTTTTTTTCTTGTAAATTTAAGTTCCTTATAGATGCTGGATATTAGACCTTTGTCGGATGCATAGTTTGCAAAAATTTTCTCCCATTCTGTAGGCTGTCTGTTCACTCTGTTGATAGTTTCCTTTGCTGTGCAGAAGCTCTTTAATTAGATCCTGTTTGTTAAATTTTGCTTTTGTTGCAATTGCTCTTGGTGTCTTTATCATGAAATCTCTGCCTGTTTCTATGTCCAGAATAGGACTGCTTAGGTTGTCTTCCAGAGTCTTTACAGTTTGGAGTTTTACATTTAAGTCTTTAATCCATCTTAATTTTTGCATATGGTGTAAGGAAGGGGTCCAGTTTCTGTTTTCTGCATATGGTTAGCCAGTTATCCCAGCACTATTTATTAAATAGGGAATCCTTCCCCCATTGCTTATTTTTGTCAGGTTTGTTAAATATCAGACAGTTGCAGGTGTGAGGCCTTATTTCTGGGTTACCTATTCTGTTCAATTGAAGACCAGCATTTATGTGTTCATCTTTGTTATCACACACACAAAATTGTATTTTACTTTTATTTTTTTGAGACAGCGTCTTGCTCTGCTGCCCAGACTGGCATGCAGCAGTGTGATCTCAGGTCACTGCAACCTCCACCTCCGGGGTTCAACCGATTCTTGTGCTTCAGCCTCCCCAGTAGCTGGGACTATAGGCATACATCACCACAACTGGCTAATTTTTGTATTTTTAGGAGACAGGATTTCACCATGTTGACCAGGCTGGTCTGGAACTCCTGGCCTCAAGTGATCCACTTGCCTCAGCCTCCCAAAGTGCTGGGATTACAGGTATGAGCCACTGTGCCTGGCCTAAAATCCTGTATTTTAATGAATCATAATTGTATTTTACTGCCTCTACTAAAAACAGTTGAATCCCATAAACTACTAATTATTATAGCAATTGATTAGACTAGTGAAAAATCTCTCATTTATTCCTTCTACACACCAAAGCCCCCGCCGACTTTTTTTTTTTTTTGAGACAGTGTCTTACTTTGTTGTCCAGGCTGAAGTGCAGTGTTGCAATCACGGCTCACTGCAGTCTCAACCTCCCAGGCTGAAGCAATCCTCCCACCTCGGCCTCCAAAGTAGCTAGGACTACAGGCACATGCCACCACAACTGGCTGATTATTTAAGAATTCCTCGTAGGAATGGGTTCTCACTATGTTGCCCAGACTGGTCTTGAACTTCTGGACTCAAGTGATCCTTCCACCTCAGCTTCCTAAAGTGTTGGGATTACAGGCAAGAGCCACCAAACCCAGCTACAAGTACTCTTTCTATTCCCAGTGAGTCATGTTATTATTCTCAAGCCAAATTGTTTTTGTTTGTTTGCAATCTGTACACTTTTTTTTCTTGTTTTACTGCATGAGGTAGGATCATCTATACAGTATTGACATGGGGGAAGTGTGGAGATTAGAAAACCTTGGCTTAGCCCTTATCTTATGGTGAAAGCATTCACAGACATTATTATTATTAGTTTTATACAGACAGGGTTTCGTCATGTTGCCCAGGCTGGTTACGAACTCCTGGGCTCAAACAATCCATCCGCCTCAGCCTCCCAAAGTGCTGGGATTACAGGTGTGAGTTACTGCACCCAGCCCTAATTCTTTTCTTTCTTTGTCATCCGTTCAGTGTTAAGATCACAGCTTACTGCATCCTTGACCTCCCAGACTCAAGTGATCCTCTCACCTCAGCCTCCTGCGTAGCTGGGGCTACAGGCACATGCCACCACACCTGGCTAATTTTTTTTTTAGAGACAGGATCTCACCATGTTGCCCAGGATGGTCTTGAACTCCTGGGCTCAAGTGACTCTCCTACCGCTGCCTCCTAAAGTGCTGGGATTACAGGCATGAGCCATCATTCCCAGCCCACAGACTGTTTTTCATTCTGCCTGCCTGGACCGCCTGTCAATAAATTTACAGAAAAAATATCTACCCTTTAAAAGCTATTTCATGCAAGTTTTCTCCATCTCCAAACAATGTGATTTCACACTCTACTATCTATGGTAATTATTTTTTGCTCTTGTTTTACCCACCCCCACCTTTTTTTTTTTTTTTTTTTTTTTGAGACAGAGTCTCTGTGTCACCCAGCTCACTACAACCTCTGCCTCCCAGGTTCAAGCGATTCTCCTGCCTCAGCCTCCCGAGTAGCTGGGATTACAGGCGCACACCACCATGCCTGGCTAATTGTTATATTTTTAGTAGAGACGGGGTTTCACCATGTTGGCCAGGCTGCTCTCAAACTCCTGGCCTCAAGTGATCTGCCCACCTTGGCCTCCCAAAGTGCTGGGGTTACAGGTGTTAGCCACCACACCCGGCCTAACCACTCCCACCTTCTACTTCCCCCAAGCATAAGCTATTTGAGGGTATCAGCCATATTTCATCTTGCATGTCCTGCAGGGTTTAGTGTGCAGAAAGTGCTGAGAAAATTTTCACTGAATTGAAAGGACCCAACTGATTGGCTGTGCTGTAAGCAAAAATACTTTCATTTCATGTTTCTGAAACTTAACAAATCAAACATATTAGTGGAAGAGTAAATTAATTTTATTGACTGATGAAAAACTAAAGTGATAAGAAGTATGGATAGTAGACAACCACTGAATTCTGCTGGAATTCTCTATTTCTTCTTTTTCACTTTAAGCCAAAAGAAATAAAATTATAGACCATTAGGGAGCTAGTTGCTTTTAGTTCCTTCAACAAAAACTGCATAGTTTAGCAGTTGCACAGCATTAAATATATACAACTTTGCAAAATCCTGGAAGTTTTAAACTTTGTGTTGACTTCAAAGGCTAATGTAATCACCTACACTGGTCGGATTCAGAGTTTCTTTTCCCTTTTCTGCCACCCTGTAAAAAAAAAAAAAATAGGGAAAATTATTTACAACATACCATTTTGGGACCACTTCATTTAAAAAATATAGACCAAAGGCATCTTGGGGTATGAGAAGGAAGCAATTTCTTTTTTGATTTTGTTGTAAATTTGAGTCTACATACTGCTACATTATTTTAATATGGTTATTTTTTATAAATGGTTAAGGTTGGTTTTAGAAAAGTTACTTCTATTTGAATAAGAGTCTTGCCTTAGTAAGCTCACCGATATCTTATTTTTTTAGAACTCATTTTGACTGTTCCAGAATTAAAAATAAAGTTTTTGATCAATACTAAAATAAACAGTACACTTAAATTTGTTCCATATGATCAGCAAATTTAGTAATTCAGTTCATTACCTTTTGGGTAATTCAATTTATAATTCAAGTTCTGTCGCATTTTGCTCACATTAGCATTAGAAATTTGATTTTGTTCATTAGTGGATTGAAAACTAGGTTATGCTTTTCATATTGCTTAGTTGCATATATAAATTTGTATTTAATTTGCTCCATATGAAACATCATTTGTGGTATTTGACTTGAGCCAAAGCAAAGGAAAGGCAGCATAAAGGACAAGAAGGGTTTTACATAAATATTTTAACATAACATAACATAACGTTTTCTGTTTTATTCTGATTTAAAAAACACTCATTATAGAAATATGGAAAGTACAAACATGCAAAGAATAAAATTAAAATCATCAATAGCTACTCTACCCCCTTCAATTTAACCATAAATAATGGTTTAATGTATTTACTTTATAATAGTTGTATGTATAGTTTTTCCCATTTTTATAAAACTATGGCAATGGTGTCCAAATTTAGTTGATCATCAGAATTACCTAAGCAGTAATATTTTTAGAATTCTGACATCTAGGCTTTGTCCCACACCTATTTAATTGGCTAACAATCTTTAATTCAAAGTTTCCAAGTGATTCCAATGATCAGCCAAGTTTGGGAACTACCTTTTCTGTGGAAGTGCATCTCTTAAAGAGAGGTGGTTGTATCAGGGGCATATGGAGCTCAGACTCATTTGATAATGATGGCAGTTTCTCTTTGTTTCTTTCATTCTTTTTCTGACTATAATAACCATTTCAACATCAACATTATAAAACAAAATGAAACAATACTCGAGCATAAGAATGCTGTCATTCACTCCTGACCATATAACAATTTTGCCAAGATTTATTCACAGAAAAACAGTATGAATAGGTTTTTTGGAACAGGAGATGTGTAATGACATGTATTAAAAACAAGATTTATTTCCAGTTAGCAGAAAAATAAAAATAAACTTAGCAAAAATATTTTTTGAAATAGATACCCACCCACTATACATAAAACTCCTACCATGCTTCTCGATGAGATTTCTTAAAAATCCAAAACAACAAACACACAAGTATCTTTTCAAGGTATCCCAGGTAAAGGGAATTCTCTTTCTAGGACTGATGCAATTTTAAAGCCACGGCTAATCAACTGCTATGTTCTCCACACCATGAGTGGCTTTTGAGATTTTTTGGCTATGATTCCAGTTAATGTATTTTATATTATGATTTAGAAACACATATATATACACACACATAAATATATCTCACACACACACACACACACACACACACAAAAGCACTGGTATTTTTAATTGCTTCATCCTGGAACAAACTGCTCAATGCTAGCTTGTAAATGCAGAAGAAATGATAGAGTTAGAAAATCACTATTTTGCAATCACAAAAAAAGGCACAAATATCAATGGATGCTAAAGTCACTAGATGAAAAGGGTATTCATACAATCTCAAAGTATCACCTCACATATTAATTATAAAAGGGAAAATATATATTTGCAATGGAGATATCTAGGAGATATCACTGTATCCAAGTGATCAACCTTATAAAGAGGACAGTTGTCCTTTTGTGCCTTTCCCCAATATGATTCAATGGCATGTATGCTGTATCATCTATGTAGTACTAAGAATTTTCCTGAATTATGCTAGTTATTGCTGTATATACCAATGTCTAGAATAACATCTTCTACATTGTAAATTATATGACCGATAATAAAATTATCAATATATTTAGTGAATAAATTTTGGCCTAAGAATAAAATACTGCATTTATTCTCACACAGTATCTACTCCAAATGTATTATTTGTGATAAAAACACTTATAAATTATAAAAGCATACCTGGTATTTGGCTAACTCTGCTTGTAATACTTTCACTTTAGATCTTTCTTGTTCTAATGCAGCATGAAGTGAAGTCACCTATAACCAAATATTCAATAAGAAAAAGAATTTTTGGGGTTTTTGGCAAATACTCAATTCTTAACATATTCACAATGATAGGTTTTTGACAACTAAATGGATGAGTAACAGAGAAGCTCCCCCCATAATTTCCATTTGGTATTGTACACAGCTCTATGTTAAAGATGGGGCAAACTGTCCTGAGAGAAGAAGACAATAAGGATGTGAAGGGGAGAAAAATCAAGCCCAGATACAGGGTAAGTTCTATCTGCCCTTTCTGTCTCTAAATTCATGGTTCATTAAAATACAGCCTTATCATCCCCCATTCTTCAGGGGGAAGGACATACCTACCTCTTTTAGTGCTGTAAACAGAATGTTCATTCATGGGCTATTACATAATAATAAAGTATAATTTATACTACTTCCTTACAGTGTTGATGAGCTGTATTTAAGTTTAATAATTCAAGACTAAAAACAGCTTAAGAAAACCAGTCATGTATGCTCCACAGTTCCTTACCTGAATAGTGAGCTCATTCTTGATACTTTGTGATTCATCAACTTGCAGAAGTATTTCTGCCTTATCTTTCACTGACAAAAAAGGAAAAACAGCAGTATAGATTTTCCAGTCACCCAAATACTTCAACAATACTTCAGGGAACTAAGACATAGCAGTGCAATTAGAACAATGATTTCTTGTCATACTTAAAGAATCTACTTCTTGACCTTGCATAGCTCTTACTTTTCACTGGTAAATTCTTTTTTGTTTGTTTGTTTTACATTTTCACCAGTAAATTCTGATCATCATCACCACAGCATTTTTTTCTTAGAAATTTTACATTTTCTGTGGTGTTAAAATATTTATTGCTGGGCATGGTGGCTCACACCTATAATCCCAGCACTTTGGGAGGCCAAGGTGGGCAGATCACTTGAAGCCAGAAGTTGGAGACCAGCCTGGCCAACATGGCAAAACCCTGTCTCTACTAAAAAATATTATACAAAAATTATCCAGGTGTGGTGGCGCATGCCTGTAATCCCAGCTACTTGGAAGGCTGAGGCATAAGGATCCCTTCAACTGGGGAGGTGGTGGTTGCTGTGAGCCAAGATGGTGCCACTGCACTCCAGCCTGGGCGACAGAGAGAGACTCTGTCAATAAAAAAATACATATTTTTTAATTGCACAAATATGGTGCAAGATTAATTTTTATATCTACTCTAAATAGGACAAGGATACAAGAAAACAAAATTTCACATATGGAAAAAACTATAAATACCTTGACTAATCTTAAGGCATGATTTTAAAAACAATTATGGTAGCTCACACCTGTAATCCTAGCACTTTGGGAGGCTGAGGCAGGCAGATCACCTGAGGTCACGGGTTCAAAATCAGCCTGGCCAACATGGCAAAATCCTGTCTCTAGTAAAAACACAAAAATTAGCCAGGTATGGTGGCACATTCTTGTAATCCCAGCTACTCGGGAGGCTGAGGCAGGAGAATCACTTCAACCCATGAGGCGGAGGCTGCAGTAAGCCAAGCTCACGCCACTGGACTCCAGCCTGGGTGACAGAGTGAGATTTGTCTCAAAATAAATAAATAAAAACAATGTAGACTGCTTTTTTGTTGAATTGTTGGGGGTGGTGAGCATACTATAATGCCAACAAAATTATATTTCTCTGAATAAATTTTCATACCAATAAGGCAATGTCAACTAAATGTAGCTCATATGATCACAAATGATCATATGACATGTGTGGTCTCTTAGAACTATTCATTTTTTCTAGAGGCTTCTCTCTCTTGGGAGAAGTGAGGTATCTATACTTTGGCCCTATGTTTCCTAAGCTTCAGAAATTTTCACATGGCTGAGAACTTCCTTAACTCATGGTAACGGCTAATGTATGAAAAACTAACTCCTCACTTTGAAAACAAACTAGGAGAGACTAGAGAGGTAAAATTGTAATAAAATTAGCAAAGGAGGAAAATGACTACTGATATCACCACAGCTCTGCCAATGTAAGATTGTAGTTCAAATTCATTTTCATAGTTTAATATGATAAGATGAAACACCCTATCAAGAATCAATTCATTGGTAGCTTGATGGGGATGGCATTGAATCTGTAAATTACCTTGGGCAGTATGGCCATTTTCACGATATTGATTCTTCCTACCCATGAGCAAGGAATGTTCTTCCATTTGTTTGTATCCTCTTTTATTTCCTTGAGCAGTGGTTTGTAGTTCTCCTTGAAGAGGTGCTTCACATCCCTTGTAAGTTGGATTCCTAGGTATTTTATTCTCTTTGAAGCAATTGTGAATGGGAGTTCACTCATGATTTGGCTCTCTGTTTGTCTGTTGTTGGTGTATAAGAATGCTTGTGATTTTTGTACATTGATTTTGTATCCTGAGACTTTGCTGAAGTTGCTTATCAGCTTAAGGAGATTTTGGGCTGAGACAATGGGGTTTTCTAGATAAACAATCATGTCGTCTGCAAACAGGGACAATTTGACTTCCTCTTTTCCTAATTGAATACCCTTTATTTCCTTCTCCTGCCTGATTGCCCTGGCCAGAACTTCCAACACTATGTTGAATAGGAGCGGTGAGAGAGGGCATCCCTGTCTTGTGCCAGTTTTCAAAGGGAATGCTTCCAGTTTTTGCCCATTCAATATGATATTGGCTGTGGGTTTGTCGTAGATAGCTCTTCTTATTTTGAAATATGTCCCATCAATACCTAATTTATTGAGAGTTTTTAGCATGAAGGGTTGTTGAATTTTGTCAAAGGCTTTTTCTGCATCTATTGAGATAATCATGTGGTTTTTGTCTTTGGCTCTGTTTATATGCTGGATTACATTTATTGATTTGCGTATGTTGAACCAGCCTTGCATCCCAGGGATGAAGCCCACTTGATCATGGTGGATAAGCTTTTTGATGTGCTGCTGGATTCGGTTTGCCAGTATTTTATTGAGGATTTTTGCATCAATGTTCATCAAGGATATTGGTCTAAAATTCTCTTTTTTGGAATGCCATCCCCATCAAGCTACCAATGACTTTCTTCACAGAATTGGAAAAAACTACTTTAAAGTTCATATGGAACCAAAAGAGAGCCCGCATCGCCAAGTCAATCCTAAGCCAAAAGAACAAAGCTGGAGGCATCACACTACCTGACTTCAAACTATACTATAAGGCTACAGTAACCAAAACAGCATGGTACTGGTACCAAAACAGAAATATAGATCAATGGAACAGAACAGAGCCCTCAGAAATAACGCCGCTTACCTACAACTATCTGATCTTTGACAAACCTGAGAAAAACAAGCAATGGGGAAAGGATTCCCTATTTAATAAATGGTGCTGGGAAAACTGGCTAGCCATATGTAGAAAGCTGAAACTGGATCCCTTCCTTACACCTTATACAAAAATCAATTCAAGATGGATTAAAGATTTAAACGTTAGACCTAAAACCATAAAAACCCTAGAAGAAAACCTAGGCATTACCATTCAGGACATAGGCGTGGGCAAGGACTTCATGTCCAAAACACCAAAAGCAATGGCAACAAAAGACAAAATTGACAAATGGGATCTAATTAAACTAAAGAGCTTCTGCACAGCAAAAGAAACTACCATCAGAGTGAATAGGCAACCTACAACATGGGAGAAAATTTTCGCAACCTACTCATCTGACAAAGGGCTAATATCCAGAATCTACAGTGAACTCAAACAAATTTACAAGAAAAAAACAAACAACCCCATCAAAAAGTGGGCGAAGGACATGAACAGACACTTCTCAAAAGAAGACATTTATGCAGCCAAAAAACACATGAAAAAATGCTCATCATCACTGGCCATCAGAGAAATGCAAATCAAAACCACTATGAGATATCATCTCACACCAGTTAGAATGGCAATCATTCAAAAGTCAGGAAACAACAGGTGCTGGAGAGGATGTGGAGAAATAGGAACACTTTTACACTGTTGGTGGGACTGTAAACTAGTTCAACCATTGTGGAAGTCAGTGTGGCGATTCCTCAGGGATCTAGAACTAGAAATACCATTTGACCCAGCCATCCCATTACTGGGTATATACCCAAATGACTATAAATCATGCTGCTATAAAGACGCATGCACACGTATGTTTATTGCGGCATTATTCACAATAGCAAAGACTTGGAACCAACCCAAATGTCCAACAATGATAGACTGGATTAAGAAAATGTGGCACATATACACCATGGAATACTATGCAGCCATAAAAAATGATGAGTTCATATCCTTTGTAGGCACATGGATGAAATTGGAAACCATCATTCTCAGTAAACTATCGCAAGAACAAAAAACCAAACACCGCATATTCTCACTCATAGGTGGGAACTGAACAATGAGATCACATGGACACAGGAAGGGGAATATCATACTCTGGGGACTGTGGTGGGGAGGGGGGAGGGGGGAGGGATAGCATTGGGAGATATACCTAATGCGAGATGACGAGTTAGTGGGTGCAGCGCACCAGCATGGCACATGTATACATATGTAACTAACCAGCACAATGTGCACATGTACCCTAAAACTTAAAGTATAATAAATAAATAAATAAATAAATAAATAAATAAATAAATAAAAGAATCAATTCAGTCTCTCAAGAATCAACCTGGGAACTTTTACAAATTATGCTTTCTACTCCTCCATCCCCAGGATTATAAACACTTGCTGAAAACTAGTGATTTTAAAGAGTTATGTAATATTTCAATTACAATCAGTTCTCCTATAATGCTTGTTTTGAAAACACAAATTTGTTTCAATGAGGTTGATGTATTAGGTAACAACTTGAACACAACACACATTTTCAATACACTTATGTACAATTTTATGAACAGAGAAAACCACACCCACATGTACTCCTTGAATATCTACCAGCTACCTTGGTTCACTGTGTGTGAGGAAACACACCCATCTGGTCTGACAACTTTCCATCCTTCCACCATGCAGCAGTAACACACAAGCTATAACCCTTCTGAGACCTACTTCCCCACAAGCAAACTTCAGGTTTTCTTCAAGGTAAAGTGCCATATTTATGTAATATTTATGTATTTAACCATTTTAACATGTGTAAAACTGCATTACTGTTTTTATTAGTTTCCCATCTTTTTTTCATGTGTCACTGACAACGATTTTAAGTGCTGTGCTTCTAACCTTCCTTTTTCTTGTAAGTATTGTGGGGATTTTTTGTTTCTTTGAGACAGGTGTATTAGTTCATTCTCACACTACTATAAAGAACTGCCTGAGAATGGGTAATTTATAAAGAAAAGAGTTTTAATTGACTAATAGTTCCATATGGCTGGGAGGCCTCAGGAAACTTACAATCATAGTAGAAGGCACCGCTTCACAAGGTGGCAGGAGAGAGAATAAGTGCTGAGCAAAGGGGGAAGCCTCTTACAACACCATCAGATCTCATGAGAACTCACTAACATGAGAATAGCATGGGGGAAAGCACACCCATGATTCAATTATCTCCATCTGGTCCCACCCTTGACAACTGGGGATTATTACAATTCAAGGTGAGATTTGGGTGGAGACACAGAGCCAAACCATATCAACAGGGTCTCACTCTGTTGCCCAGGCTGGAGTGCAGTGGCAGGATTACAGCAGTCTCAGCCTCCTTGGCTCATGCAATCCTCCCACCTTAGCCTTCCAAGCAGCTGGGACCATAGGCGTGCACCACCATGCCAGGATAATTTTTGTACATATAATTTTTGAGACAAGGTTTTGCCATGTTGCCCAGGCTGGTCCCAAACTCCTGGGCTCAAGCGATCCACCTGTCTCAACCTCCCAAAGCTAGGATTACAGGTGTGAGCCACTGTGCCTGGCCATCTTGTGTGATTTTGCAGAGACTAGTGATTTTTAGGAACACACGCTGCATTATTACAGAACTGACCATATTTACATTTACATTATAAGTGTTACAAGTATTTTCATGTAATGATCCTATATAAAATTCTACTTGGATTACTTATGCTATGGACACTGTTGTTACTGATAGCGATTTTTAATCTATTTTTGAGAGCAAGCTTTTATCAGTTAACTTTCTCAATTTCCACAGTGTTTTATGGGGAGGAAATATTATTTTATTTTTACATATTTAGAATTTATACATCCAATACGCAATGATACTCTTCATTTCTGCACTTAGAAATATATCTTCTAAATAACTTAATTTTTTATTTTCATAATTTTGTTCATTAAAAGACCCACATGGAGATCAATAACATGCACAGGTCTAAACTAATCTCAGGATGTAGACATCTAAATGTCCAAATAATGTTTTTCCCCGTATTTTTTTTTTTTTTTGAGACAAAGTCTCACTCTATCAGCCAGGATGGAGTGCAGTGGCATGATCTTGGCTCATTGCAACCTCTGCCTCCTGTGTTCAAGTGATTCTTGCACTTCAGCCTCCCAAGTAGCTGGGATTATAGGCAAGCACCACCACACCTGGCTAATTTTTGTATTTTTAGTAGAGAGAGGGTTTCACCATGTTGTCCAGGGTGGTCTCGAACTCCTAACCTCAAGTGATCCACCTGCCTCGGCCTCCCAAAGTGCTGGGATTATAGGCATGAGCCACTGCGCCTGGCCTCCCCCCATAATTCTTTAACTTCTATTTGTGTAATAGTTAAGTTATAAAAAATATAAGGTTGAACCTACTTCAAGAGTATTCATTTTCTGTTCAACTGGACATGATTTCTGATTTTTACTCATTGTTTGACAACTATTTTGTAATGTAGTTTAAATTTTGTTTGGACAGTTATATTCCAAGTATAGTCATCCCTTGGTATACAATTGCTTGCAGGACATCCCGAGGACACCAAAATCTGAAGATGCTTAAGTCCCTACTATAAAATGGTGTATATTTGCATAAAACCTATGCATATCATTCTATATGCTTTAAATCATCTCTAGATTACTAGCTGGGCGTGGTGGCTCATGCCTGTAATCCCAACACTTTGGGAGGCCGAGGCGGGTGGATCACGAGGTCAGGAGATAAAGACCATCCTGGCCAACATGGTGAAACCCCGTCTCTAGTAAAAATACAAAAAAATTAGCCAGACGTGGTAGCAGGCGCCTGTAGTCCCAGCTACTTGGGAGGCTGAGGCAGGAGAACAGTGTGAACCTGGGAGGCGGAGCTTGCAGTGAGCGCCACCGCACTCCAGCCTGGGCAACAGAGAAAGACTCCTTCTCAAAAAATAAATAAATAAATAAATAACAATTTTAAAAAATCGTCTCTAGATTACCTATAATATCTAATATGGCATAAATGCTATGTAAATAGTTGTTACACTGTTATTGTTTAGGGAGTAATGACAAGAAAAAAGTCTGCACATGTACAATTTCAACAAATATATTTGTGATCCACAATTGATTGATCCACAGATGGGGAACCCATGGATATGGAGGGCTGACTATACCTTCACATCTGAAAACCATTTTTGGTATTTTGTTTTTTCATTTTTCAAGGTGAATTTCACAATTTCTTAAGAGCTATACAATATTCACAGGAGCTATCTTTGGAGTTTCATTAGCATTTATTAACAGGAAAACTGTTGATTACATTTAATTTTGTCTATTCAGAGAAAGATTTTCTCCTTTATGTCTTAATCTGTGTTTCTTTTGTGGTTTATAATTTCCTTTGCCTAAGTCTCATACTAAAAAATTAACATATATTTCTTTTTCTATTATGAATGGAAAATTTTCATAAAACTTTCAAGATAAATGTCACTAGGTATATACACAGTGAGAAATGCAACTGATTTGGCAGGCTTTTGTATATCAGCTTTACTAATCTTATCATCTGCAATCATTTTTTTCTATTGATTTCCTTGGCTTCCTGCTGTTAACCTCTTGTCAAAAGTTTACAGAGTAGCAGCAAAAGTATGAAGAGCAGTGGGGAGGGGAGAAGGAAATAAGGAAACAAAAAGGAAAACCTAAAGTGATGACAGGCTGCCTCCTTCAATAACTGAAAAAGCAGAATCCTAAGCAAATGTTAGGCTTGTTTTCCCTCTAAATATAGTTCAGTAAGTTATAAGAATTGAAATTTTAAGAGTTTCTTTTACCTGAATAGTTATAAACTGGTATAAAACTAAGGTGCTGTAAGAGTGACCTGTAATAATAACTTTATCAGCAACTATCCAGCATTTTTTTTTTTTTTTTTTTTGAGACAGTCTTGCTCTGTTCCCCAGGCTGCAAGTACAGTGGTGCAATCTCGGCTCACTGCAACCTCTGCCTCCCGAGTTCAAACAATTCTCATGCCTCAGTTTCCCGAGCAGCTGGGATTACAGGTGTGCACTACCACACCTGGCTACTTTTCGTATTTTTAGTAGAGATGTGGTTTCACCATGTTGGCCAGGCTGGTCTCAAACTCCTGGCCTCAAGTGATCTGCCCACCTTGGCCTCCCAAAGTGCTAGGATTACAGGTGAGCCACCATGCTTGGCCAACTATGTAGCTTATATCACTCTGGGAAACCTTTCTACTTTGTTGAGTCTTTTTTTCAATTTTTTTATTGGCACATAATAATCATATATATTTATGAGGTGCATGTGATATTTTGATACAGGCAAAGTGTACTGATCAAATAGGTATTTAAGATATCCAGGAACTCAAACATTTATCATTTCTTTGTGTTGAAGGCACTTCAAATCTTTTCTTCTAGGTATTTTGAAATATACAAATTATTGTTAACTATAGTCACCCTATCGTGCTATCAAACACTTTTGTTGAGTTGGTAAATCACACATTTGAAAAAGTACCTTCAGATATTATTTAAGATAAACTTTTAATTACAAAAACATAAAATCCACTTACTTTCACCTTCCTGAAGCATTTTCAATAATTGTGCATTTCTTGCCTTTACTTCCTTATACTTTGCCTAATAGTCAAAGAAAAAAGATTCAGTTTTTTTAAAAGTAAGTGATATAATTAATGATTTACTGTCAACTTACAGAGCTCTGAATTCTTGGCTTGCTCAAAGATATAATTACTGTAGAAACAAACAGGATGGAGGAAAATGTATTCGGAACTATCTACAACTTAAATTAAGTCCCTGGCACAATAATACATATCAATATTATATGTGATTGAAAATTAAAGGAGAGAGGGATAAAAGTGGAGAAAACTCAAGATAATACTAAATTTTCCTAAATAATCTTCTTTTCTTCCTCAGATAAAACCCTTATACAAATCAAAATAATTTAAATGAAAACCAAAAGAAAAATGAGCCACAGTTCTAAAGCAGTACTGTCCGGCAATATACTAGGACTTTCTACATCTGCTCTGTATTTGTCACTGTCCAATATGCGACTACTGAAAGAACACTAGCAATGTGGCTAGTGTGACTGAGAAAAATGAATTTTTAATTTTAAACTTTAATTTTAAATTTAAAATGTGATAGACTTGTAGTGGATATTGAATTTTATAGGGCAGTTCTATACCTTCTCAGTTGAAGATTCACTAATCGTTTGTTATTTCACTAACTAAATAATCACTGTTATAATTTTTGGCTGGCATGAATTAGTACTTTACCCAAATATCTTTCAACTCTTTCAATTTCTTTTTCCAGATGGCTTAGCTTCTTCTCACATTACAAAAATGATACAAGTATACATTTATGAACAAAAAGGATTGTGTTCCCACATTAACATCCATATTTTAGGCAATTTTACCCCATGCTACCCTTATTAAACATGTCTTATAACACTCTCTGTATCACTTATTTATTTACTTTTTTTTTTTTTTTTTTTTGAGATGGAGTCTCACTCTGTCGCCCAGGCTGAAGTGCAGTAGCACGATCTCGGCTCACTGCAACCTTCGCCTCCTGGGTTCAAGTGATTTTCCTGCCTCAGCCTCCCTAGCAGCTGGTACTACAGGTGTGTGCCACCATGACTGGCTAATTTTTGTATTTTCAGTACAGATGGGGTTTTACCATGTTGGCCAGGCTGGTCTTGAACTCTTGACCTCAAGTGATCAACCCGCCTTGGCCTCCCCAAAGTGCTGGGATTACAGGCGTGAGCCACTGCGCCCAGGCCTGAATCATTTATAAAGATTTAATACATTAATACATTAGAGAAAACAAAGCATTTAACACAGTATAGAAAAACAAAACCCTAAAGAAAACATTAATATAAGAAAAATCATTTTTTTCCTCTCAACATATACATAGATATGTATAGAAGTTACCAGATTCAAATCTTTTTTTAAAAACAAATTAAAATGTGTTTTAAGTCCAATAAAGATGGCTTTTACTAAATAGTACTCTGTCCATTAAATTGTTGATGATAAGTAAATAATGTTTACTGAGTAATACTGCAGTGAATACAATAAACTGAAGTAAAGCACCATACTGAATATAAACGTAGGAAGACTGCTGAGAAGCTCAGAAATGAACAAGGGAGACCAGTCAAATGGAAACATAAAAATATAATGGGGGAAAACACATACACTCAACTACAACTATATTCACTATGAATATAGAAATATTCATTGTGAATATGAAACTACACTCACTATGAAATTCCCACCCTCTGGGCTCCAACCTATGTTAGTATTTCACCAAACTCTATCTCTGGCTCAAGCCTTTGTTCAAGGTCCAGATCAGTCTTCATGGAGGTACCTCTTATTCAAGGTTTACGGTCTAAAATAGCTCATAAAGCAAAAATTGCAAATGAGCATGATTACCTGTGACAATTATTTGCATTGCTTAAAAACTGCATATATAAAAATATAAATGTATAAAATACCAGTAACATATTAGCTAATAAAGAGCACATATGAAATACATAACATTCTTGCTAGCATATTTAATTTCATGACAGACAGCATACAAAGTTGATAAAATTAAATACACGTGTTGTTACTGCACTGTCTAAAAAAGTAGCCATTTAAAGCGCAACATATCCAAAATGAAATCTATTAGTTCTCATTCCCCAAATCAGTTAAAGACGTGCTCTTCCTCTTACACTCTATACTTATCCATTGTTTTAGCAGACTGTCTTCACTCCAAGCCTCAGCAACATGCATCATCATCGCAAATATCTTCTCAATATCATCCCACAGCAGCTGCGTCATTTTACATTCCTACCAGCAGTGAACATGTTCCAATTTCTCGACATCCTTGCCAGCACTTGTTATGTATACATTTTATTTTAAACCACAAATCTTACCTCCTCCCTTAGGCTTTTTAAAAATTCTATTTTTTAATCTATTATTCATCTCAAGTATTCTTCTTTGACTAATATTAATTCATGTAAAAATTATTTATTCAATGCTTGTAACATGCCAGCTACTTAATAATTATCATGTCACTTACCTTCTAAAGATTTTTAATGCCCTCTCTATTTTATTTTATTTATTTTTTCGAGATGGAGTCTCACTCTGTCACCCAGGCTGGAGTGCATGGCACGATCTTAGCTCACTGCAACCTCCACCTTCCAGGTTCAAGCGATTCTCCTGCCTCAGCATTCCAAGTAGCTGGGACTACAGGTGCGTGCCACCAAGCCCGGCTAATTTTTCATATTTTTAGTAGAGACAGGGTTTCACCATGTTAGCCAGGATGGTCTTGATCTCCTGACCTCGTGATCTGCCTGCCCCGGCCTCCCAAAGTGCTGGAATTAACAGGTGTGAGCCACCATGCCCAGCCTAAAGACCTCTCTAAAATCCAAATGCCTTCAAATTCTGAACCCAACTCATATCTGCAATTTCAACTTCTAGTTTCCCATTTCTCTGAATGTCAGCCACAATGTACCTTCCATCATATTCCCATGCCTTTGTACATACAATTCTCTCTACCTGGAAAAATCATCTTTTCTATGAGATCTTTACCAATTTTTGATAGCAGCAACTCATTCATTCCTTTGTCTGTTCTTCTGGAGCATTCTGTCATATCCTACATTGTACTGCAACTATTTCCATGTTTATCTTCCCCATTAATCTACAAGTTTCTTGCTAACTCATCTTTGTATTCTCTGTGTCTAGTACAAAAAAAAGCGAAGGGAAATGTAAATGAAAAGCTAAGGTAAATGAGTGGGTGCAGTCAAAAAAAGTTTTAGTAGGGATGATTCTTAAAGGCATGAGTAGAAGAAGAAGGGAAATGTAAGAACCATCAGGGCTGGAACTTGATTTATTTTTTTTCACTACCACATACACAGGGCGCAAAAAGTATCTGGCACATTATAGGCACTCAATAAATAATTGTTGAGTGAATTCATATTAGTCAAAAAGGAATGATACTTGATATGAATAACAGATTTAAAAAATAGATTAAAAAAAAAAACCTAAGGGGAGAGGTAAGATTTGTAGTTAAAAATACATTGTATACATCACAAGTGCTGGAAAGGATGTGGAGAAACTGGAACCTTTGTTCACTCCTGGTGGGAATGTAAAATGACACAGGTGCCATGGAAGTTTGGCAGTTCCTCGAAAAGTTAAATGTGGAATTATATAATCCAGCAATTTCACTCTTAGGTATGTACATACCCAAAAGAACTGAAAGCAAGGACTCAGATACTTATGCACCAGTAAACAAAATATATACACACAATGAAAAATTATTCAGCTATAATATGTGATGAAATTCTGACACATGCTACAACGTGGATGAACCTTAAAAACATTATGCTAGGCCACGCACAGTGGCTCACGCCTGTAACCCCAACACCCTGAGAGGCCAAGGCGAGCAGATCACAAGGTCAGGAGTTCGAGACCAGCCTGGTCAACATAGTGAAACCCCGTCTCTACTAAAAATGCAAAAATTAGCCGGGCATGGTGGCACGTGCCTGTAGTCCCAGCTACTTGGGAGGCTGAGGCAGGAGAAGTGCTTGAACCCAGGAGGTGGAGGTTGTGGTGAGCCAAGACTGTGCCACTGCACTCCAGCCTGGGCAGCAGAGCGAGACTCTGTCTCACAAAAACAAACAAACAAAAAAACCACATTATGCTAAGTGAATACGCCACACATAAGAGGATAAACACTGTATGATTCCACTTACATGAGGTACCTAGAATGGGCAAATTCATAGAAATTAGAGGTTACGGGGTGTGGAAAATGAGAATGGGGAGTTCTTTGTGGGTTAAGAGTTTCTGCCTGGGATGATGAAAAAGTTCTGGAAATAGACAGTGGTGATGGTTACACAATACTGTGTATAAAGGTACTTAATGCCCCACTGAATTTTACACTTTAAATGGTTATGTTATATGTATTTTACAACAACAAAAATAAATTATACTATGTGTAAACTATACCACAATAAAGTGGATTTTTAAAAAACAAAATACAACCAGGCATGGTGGCTCATGCCTGTAATCCCAGCACTTTGGGAGGCTGGGGTGGGCAGATCTCTTGAGGCCAGGAGTTCGTGACCAGCCTGGCCAACATGGTGAAACTCTGTCTCTACTAAAAATACAAAAATTAGCCGGGCGTGGTGGCTCATGCTTGTAATCCCAGCTACTCAGGGCAGGAGAATCGCTTGAACCCAGGCGGAGGTTGCACCGAGCTGAGATCACTCCATTGCACTCCAGCCTGGGCAACAGAATGAGACTCCATCTCAAACAACAACAACAACATAAATAAATAAATAAATAAATAAATAATCATTCAGACTTTAAACCATTAATCAAAGAGTTTAAGAACATAAAAAACAGAATGACTATTCCCATGAATTGCATATTAAACATATTTACATGTAAGAAAAACAGAAAACGTGAAAATTTATAGAATTATTTTCTTTAACAACAGTAAATGGACACAAACCTCCCATTGAGTGATTACATTTTTCAGCTTCTGGATTTCAGCATCTTTCCTTTCAAGCTCTAACTTTAGTCTTTCAATTCTTCCATCTTTCAGAACCACTTCCTGAAAAGAGAGAAACAACACTTTAGGACTTTGATTATTCCGCTAATTCTGGTTTATAGTATTCCTTTGTGAAAAGTTTAAGAGGAAAAATTCTGACCTTAATTTTCTGAGGCCACCTTATGCTGTTGACTACATTTCTACTTTCACTCAATTATATAATCCTAATACACACAATGCAAGCAAGGAAGTATTTATAATTAACCCAAACATACTGACAAACAATATCAGGGCTTTCAAAGGATATTTCTATCCTGGAACAAACATATTAAAAGTGCTCTGTGACAAGTTGTTGTTATTAGTCTATCGTAAAAATTCAAAAATTCAAAAAATGACTACAAATACAAAATTAATAAAAAATATGAAAACTAAAATAAATAGCTTTTCACTATATTAGCAATTAACAGGTAGAAGACAGAACTAGAAAAATAATTTCCTCACAACAGCAAGAAAAGCTCACCAGAACAATAAAACTAGGAAGTGATCAGGACCAACACTAAGAAATTTATAAAATCTCAAAAATGACACAGAACAAAGTATGTTTGTAAATAGGAAGGCTACAGGTTACTTTGTAAGTTCAATAACATTTCAATAGAAATCCCAATAGGATGTTGTTCTTTGGAACTTAAAAAGATAGTAAAGACTTCATCTGGAAAATTCAGGATGGATGCAAACAAAAAGTTAATTTGATGAAGAAAGATTTGTCTGTCAATTATATAAGGCAAAATAAATAAAATCATGGAACCTAGGTTGACAGAACAATGTACCAGAAAAGAAATCCAGAAAGAGACTTCAGATATAATAATTTATTGTAATGTAAGGATGATACTTTTAAAAAGTGAGAAAATGCTGAATTACAGAATAATGGTAGGTTACAGGACAAATGGCTAACTGGGAAAAATCAGGTTAAATCCCTGTCATCTTGCACCATATACCAAAATAAACAAATTTAGTGTAAACAAAAAATCACCCCAAAGTCATACTTTTGATGAGAATATAAATGGTTCTATTTATCTAAGGAGTAATGTGGCAACGTCAATGTAGTACTCTACAAATACTCACTGAGCATCTAACTTCTAGGAGTTGGGTACACCATGGTGAACAGAACTGAAAAGATTCTGTGTTTCTTTTCTAGATTAGTAAAGCTCTCTAAAGTGGTGACACTTAAATTGAACCTTGTGTGATGGGTAGGAACTGGCTAAGTAAAAAGGGGAAGTGAGAGCTTTCCAGGTAGAAAGAACAGTATGTTTGAAGGCCATGCAGGAAGGGCCTGGAGAATTTGAAGAAAAAAATAAACCAGTATGGTAAGATAGTGAGGGGGAAGATGGTACAAGATGACTTTGGAAAAGCCAGTAGAGAACTGATCCTGGAGGGCCTTGTAAGCCATAAGAACAGTCTGCACATTATTCTGAGTAAAACAGAAAGCAGTGAAGGATTTTGAACAGGACTGCTAGGTTAGATTTGACTGTGTGAGACTTATGTTTGCAAAGGATCCCTTTTCATGCTGTGTGGAAATGAAATGGAGTGAGGTAAGACAGGTAGAAAGATCCTTTAATTACTACTCTAACCCTGGGTCAAATAAGATTATGCTTTGGATTAGGGTGAAAGCAGTATAAATAGAGAGAAGTATATTTGAGAAATAATTTGGAGGTAGCATTTGATGAAAGGTTTAAAGAATGTGGCAGGTGAGGAAGATGAACACTACAATCTAAGTTTCTAGTTTAAGCAATGAGGTGAGTAGGTCAAAATTAGAAATATACTACTATTAAGTTCTGGAATCTCACTTCTAGGAATTTATCTCCAATAGATAAATGAGGTAGGGAAGTATCTATGAAAAGTGTTCATTGTAGATTTATCACAACAAAAAACTGGACATCAATTTAAATGCCAAACAATAGGATATAGGTTAAATATATAGTAAATTCAAAAACTGAAAACTAAGTCACTAAAAATGGTGATATATAGCTATAAAATAATATTTGCATGATTCCAAAGTTGTAATGTGTGCAAAGAAAAAATTCTGGAAGAACATACACCAAAACTTTAACTGTCCTGAACATGGGATTATCAAAGATTTTGCTTTATTGTTTAAAATTTCCTTTTATCAAAATTATTTTATACTGAGTAAATAATCATGGAATAATACTGTTTTACTTTTGAATAAAAATAAAACCATATATGTATTTTTAGAAATCTTGATGAATATGATTATTATCTTTGAATAAGAAGCCCTTCTGAAATTGACATCAAAAAAAAAGAGGAAAAATGGAAAAGATTGATAGATGTGATTTGATGAAAGATCTCAAAAAAAAAAACCACTGTAACAAAATAAAAAGGTAAAGGAAAAACGAAATAAATTGCAACCAATATGACAGACATATGACCAACAAACATTAAAAAAAGTACAATCTCACTAGTAAGCAAATCCAGGTTTTATCAAACTGGTACTTTTTTTTTTTTTTTTTGAGACGAAGTCTCGATCTTATCTCCCAGGCTAGAGTACGGTGGTGTGATCTCAGCTCACTGCAACCTCTGTCTCCCAGGTTCAAGCGATTCTCCTGCGTAAGTCTCCCAAGTAGCTGGGATTACAGGCGCCTGCCACTACTGCTGGCTAATTTTTGTATTTTTACTAGAGACAGGGTTTCACCATGTTGGCCAGGCTGGTCTTGAACTCTAGATCTCAGGCGATCCACCTGCCTCGGCCTCCCAAAGTGCTGGGATTACAAGCGTGACCCACCACACCCAGCCAAACTGGTACATTAAAAAAATTTTTTTTTCTTAGTGTAATTAGAGGCAATTTACCTATAAACTGAATTATTTCATGTATAAGAATTAATGTCCCAGGCACAGTGGCTCATGCCTGTAATCTCAGCACTTTGGGAGGCCGAGGTGAGCAGATCACCAGAGGTCGGGAGTTTGAGACCAGCCTGGCCAACATGGTGATTCTCTACTAAAAATACAAAAATTAGCTGGGTGTGGTGGCACATGCCTTCAATCCCAGATACTGGAGAAGCTGAGGCACAAGGATGGCTTGAACCTGGAGGACGAAGGTTGCAGTGAGCTGAGATTGCGCTACTGCACTCCACCCTGGGTGACACAGTGAGACTCCATCTCAAAAAAAAAAAAAAAGAAAAGAAAACAAAACAAAAAGAATTAATGTCCTGAATGCTCATCATTTGTATTTAACTGAAAAAGTGGTCCATCTAACAGTTTCTACATTAATGAGGTAAAAAGAATATATCCATAGTAAGACCACACCAAATTATCAGTACTGTAGTAGTTTTCTCTAGGTGAATGAGATTAGGGTCATTTTTCTCCCACTACATCTGAAAACTGGGGATGATAATGATACCCACCAACTTCATAGTTAGTTGTTAATAATCAAATGAGATCATGCATTTTAAGTACTTAACACAGTGCCTGGCATATACATAGCAAACCTCAAATACTTATTTTTGCCATTATCATTTCTTCATTTTACTTATCAGTAGTTCCCAAAATTTCTGCAAGAGATACTACTTCTTAAAACAAAGTCATATTGTTTTAATGTATACTCATTTTCAATGAAGTCCTATATTTCAATAAATACCTTTTAAAAAGTATCTTCTAAGTAGAAAATATTATACTAAAATGAGGATGAAAAGATGTACAAGATAAAGCCTATGCTGACAAGGGATCTGTAATCTATTAAAAATGACAGGGAAAATGTGCAGTGTGAAATGTGCAATAAGAAAAACAAAATGCTATGGGGTATAGAAAAAGGAAAATTATATCCAGGTTTTCCGTGTCTCGGGTTTGGGGTTTGGCTGGGGCAGTGAGAGAGAGCTTCTGGGAGGAGATGGCATGTGAAATGAATGAAATGAACCTTGAATAAAGCTGGGACCCACTCAGCATTCTGTGACAGGAGTGGTCTGCTCCAGCTAGAAGAAAAATTGGAAGAGTACAAACAGCTAAAGTTAATTAAGTTAAGGATATCCTGTATAACAATGTTTTCAAACTTATTTGACAGTGACGTATGATAGGTTTTATACAAACACATGCACACATAGAAACAAATTTCACAAAATATAAATAGGTGTCACATACTCTGACATTTTCTCCTGTCCCATTTTTTTGGTAGCAATCTACTAAACTGATTTTAGGGCCTATTGAATGGGTTGGGAAACTCAGTTTGAAAAGCATAGCCTAAGGACTTTGGGTGTCAGGTCAAGGACACTGTACTTAATTCAACAGACACTGAAGTTTAAGGGCACAGCATGGCATGATGGCAGTAATGATTTATAAAAAGGCATTAGTTAGCAGGGTGTAACACATTATATGGCATTAAAGGCAAGAAGCAGAAAGATTGGTTAGATTACTGAAATAATGCCAGTAAGAGATAATGAGAGCCTAAATTAGAGAAATGTTGGTAAGAATGGAAACAAAGATAGATCTGAAAAATATTTCAAATATTTAAAACTCTAAAAATCTTGAAAAACAGAAAAGTGAAAAAAAAAAGTGTAGAATCTGGATATCTAGATAAAATGAGGAAACCAAAAACTGAAATGACAGAAGTCAAGCCAAATGCTTGGTATGGAGAGGAAGATGATGAGCCTGGGTTTGAACACAGTGAGACTAAGGTATCCATCAAACAACAGGATGGAATATGCCGCAAGGGTAATTAATAAAACAGAGCCCCGAAGGCCACAAGAGGGGACAGGATCAGGGATGACTGATCTACCTAGCGTTGGTGCAGTTGTGGAGAAATTAGTAATCTCACATCCTGCTGCTAGAAGACAATATGCTGAATGCACCAAGAGCAACACAGAGGCTTATATCCTTTGATTCAATTATTATCTTAAAAAATCGATTCCAAGGAAATGATTCAACAAAAAATTAAATGTATGATCAGTGAATATCAAGCCATCAATTCTAAACAATGTTCAATAATAGGGCAAATACCAAGCAACTTACAGCATGTTGATTTGGCAGGATATAACACCTGGTTTACAAAAGGGGTTAGAAAACTAGATTCATTATTGTTGTAATTATTTTAAAATACCTATGCATCTAGGCATTTTCCTAGAAAAACACTATTCAAAAATGAAACTAGGCTGGACACGGTGGCTCATGCCTATGATCTCAGCAATTTGGGAGGCTGAGGCAGGCGGATCACTTGAGGTCAGGAGTTTGAGACCAGCCTGGCCAACATGGCAAAACCCTGTCTCTACTAAATAAATAAATAAATAATACATAATAAATTAACTGGGCGTGGTGGTGCATGCCAGTAATCCCAGCTACTTGGGAGGCTGAGGCAGGGGCATTGCTTGAACCCAGGAGGTGAAGGTTGTAGTGAGCCAAGATAGCACTACAGAACTCCAGCCAGGTGACAGAGACTCCATCTCCAAAAAAAAAAAACTGAATGACAGACAGACTTAGGGTTGATTTACTTTTCACCTTTAAAAATGCCTAATATATTAATGTATGCACAGTTAAAAAGGATTTTAACCTTGGAAAGCAGAAGAGCTTTCTTTCTCTGAGAAAGGAGCACACTGGATAGAGGAAAGAAGTATATACAGAAAGAGAAGTGGAGAATTTTTAAAACTGCATGAATCCTCTTTTCTCTCCTTTACACTTAATGAAAGCTATGAAAAACTTCACATTTTTTCATTTATGAAAAACTTCACATTTTTTCATTTATGAAAAACTTCACATGCGCAAAAGAATTTTATGTATGACACATTAGGTAAAAAGAAAAATAAACCAAAAAGCGGATTAAGAATTTGAACATTACCAATACCTTGGCAGCCCCTCCCCAATCATACCCCTTTTCCCTCCTCTTCTGAGGATATCCATGATTACAGATTTTGTTTGTCGTTCTTTTCCTTTGTTAAAGTTTTTTACTACATGTATATGAAGCCCTAAATAATGTATTAAATTTCTATTTTTAATTTTTATTTATTTTTTTGAGACAGGGTCTTGCTTCAATGCCCAGGCTGGAAGGGAGTGGCATGATCACAGCTCTATGCAGCCTTGACTTCTCAGGTTCAATCAATCCTCCCACCTCAGCCTTCTGAGTAGCTGAGACTACAGATGCATGCCAACTCACCTGGATAATTTTTTTTTTTGTAGAGACAGGGTTATTAAAAAAAATTTATATGAATGTCATCAAATTATTATTTGGTGACTTGTGTTTTTCATTAAATGCTATGCTCTTGATATGCATCCACGTTGCTATGTATAACTACAACTTATTCACTTCTCTTATTCTTTTGCTATTACAAACAACTGAGTTTTGAACATTTTTTTTGGACATGTCTTCAGGGTTTAATCTAGGGGTAGAATTTCTAGAACATAAGGTCATGCCCATTATCTTCAACTTTAAAAGTGAATGCCAAATTGTTTTTCAAAATGGTTATACCAATTTACATTCCCACTAGTGGTATGTTAATGCTGTTCTATATCCTTCCTAATAATTAGTAGTCTTTACCTTCCTTCGGTTTTTTCCTAGGCACTGCAGTGAAATTAATATTACTGTAATAAACTTTGCTTTCTGCTCAAAAACCTTCAAAAAGTCTTTAATGTCTGCTGACTAAATTATAAACCAGCCTTTAAATTTGCCACAGTCTTTTCCAACTTTTCAAATTTATATTACATTCCTCTATAAACCTTCTATTTTAATTAAACTGGTTTATACTTCATTACCTCCATACTTTTACTCAAGGCATCCCAGTTTCTTCTTCTTCATCTCTGCATGTTCAAATTCTATTGTCTTTATAGAATGGCTGAATGGATTAAAAAATAAGACCCAATGATCTGTTGCCTACAAGAAACACATTTCACCCATGAAGACGTAAAAGAGATATTCTATGCCAAGGGAAACCAAAAAAGAGCAGGAGTAGCTATATTAATATCAGACAAAATAGATTTCAAGACAAGAACTATAAGAAACAAAGAAGGTCACTATAAAATGATAAAGGAGTCAGTTCAGCAATTAGATATAACAATTTTAAATACATATGCACCCAACACTGGAGCACCCAGATATATAAAGCAAATATTATTAGAGCTAAAGAGAGAGATGGGCCCCAATACAATAATAGCTGGTGACTTCAACACTCCACTTTCAGCATTGGACAGATCTTCTAGTAAGAAAATCAACAAAGAAACACTGGACTTAATCTGCACTATAAACCAAATGGACCTAATAGATATTGACAGAACTTTTCATCCGACAGCTGCAGAATACACATTCTTTTCTTCAGCACACAGATCATTCTCAAGGATAGACCCTGTGTTAGGTCACAAAACAAGTCCTAAAACATTAACAAAATTGAAATAATATCAAGCATCTTTTCTGACCACAATGAAATAAAGCTACAAATCAAGGACAAAAGGAATTTTAGAAACTATACAAATACATGGAAATTAAACAATATCCTCCTGAATGATCAGTGGGTCAATGAAGAAATTAAGAAGGAAACTGAAAAATTTCTTGAAACAAATGATAATGGAAATAACACACCAAAAGCTATGGAATACAATAAATGCAGTACTAAGAGGGAAATTTATAGCTATAAGTGCCTACATCCAAAAAGAAGAAAAACTTCAAATAAACAACCTAACAATTAATGTTAAAGAACTAGAAAAGCAAGAGCAAACCAAACACAAAATTAGAAGAAAAGAAATAATAAACATCAGAGCAGAAATAAATGAAACTAAAATGAAGAAAGCAATACAAAAGAAATAAATGAAATTGAAATGAAGAATCCAAAAGTTGATTTTTTGAAAAATTAAACTTGAAAAAAAACCTAAAAATTAAAAAATTAAAACAAAAAACATCAAAAAAAGAAAAATTAAAATTGACAAACCTTTAACCACATCAAGAAAAAGAGAAGATCCAAATAAAACACAGATAAAAAAAGAGACATTATGACTAATACTACTGAAATTCAAAGGATCATTAGTGGCTACTATGAGCAACTATATGCCAAAAAATTGGAAAATCTAGAGAAAATGGACAAATTCCTAGACACATACAACCTACCAAGATTGAACCATGAAGAAATCCAAAATCGAACAGACCAATAATAAGATTGAAGCCATAATAAAAAGTCTTCCAGTAAAGAAAAGCCCAGGATCCAATGGCTTCACTGCTGAATTCTACCAAACACTTAAGGAATTAATACCAATCCTACTCAAACTATTCTGACAAAAGAGGAGGAGGGACTATTTCCAAATTCCTTCTACAAGGCCAGTATTACCCTGATACCAAAATCGGACAAAGAAACATCGAAAAAAGAAAACTAGGGGCCAATATCTCTGATGAATATTGATGCAAAAAATCCTCAAAAAATACTGAATTCAACAACACATTAAAAAGATCATTCATTATGACCAAGTGGGATTTATCCCAGGAATGCAAGGCTGGTTCAACATATGCAAATCAATCAATGTGATACATCATATCAACAGAATGAAGGACAAAAACCACATGATCATTTCAATTGATGCTGAAAAAGCATTTGATAAAATTCAACATCCCTTCTTGATAAAAACCTTCAAAAAACTGGGTATAGAAGGAATATACCTCAACATAATAAAAGCCATACACAAGAAACCCACAGCAAGTAATATACTGGGTGGGGAAAAACTGAAAGCCTTTCCTCTAAGATCTGGAACAAGACAAGGATGCCCACTTTCACCCTGTTATTCAATGTAGTACTGGAAGTCCTAGCTAGAGTAATCAGACAAGAGAAAGAAATAAAGGGCATCTAAATTGGAAAGGAAGAAGTCAAATTATCCTTGTCTGCAGATGGTATCACTTTATATTTGGAAAAACCTAAAGGTTCCACAAAAAAACTATTAGAACTGATAAATTCAGTAAAGTTGCAGGATACAAAATCAATCTTGAAAAATCAGTAGCATTTCTATAGGCCAACAGAGAACAACCTGAAAAAAAAATCAACAAAAGTAATCCCATTTACTCCCATTTACAATAGCCATAAATAAAAATAAATACCTAGGAATTAACCAAACAAGATCTCCATAATGAAAACTATAAAACACTGATGAACAAAACTGAAGAAGAGATGACAAAATGGAAAGATATTCCATGTTCATGGGTTAGAAGAATGAATATTGTTAAAATGTTGATACCACCCAAAGCAATCTACAGATTCAATGCAATCCCTATTAAAATACCAATGACATTCTTCACAGAAATAGAAAAACAATCCTAAAATATATATGAAACCACAAAAGATACACTAGCCAAAGATATCTTAAGCAAAACAAAGAAAACTGAAGGAATCATGTTACCTGACTTCAAATTATACTACAGAGCTATAGTAACCAAATAACAAGGTACTGGCATAAACACACACACATAGACCAATGGAACAGAACACAGAACCCAGAAACAAATCCACACACCTGAGGTGAACTCACTTTTGGCAAAGGTGTCAAGAACATACACTGGGGAAAAGACAGTCTCTTCGATAAATGGCACTGGGAAAACTGAATATCCATCTGCAGAAGAATGAAACTAGACACCTATCTCTTGCCATACACAAAAATCAAATAAAACTGGAGCTACCACATGATCCAACAATCCTGCTGGGTATATACCCAAAAGAAAGGAAATCAGTATACTGAAGAGCTATCTGCACTCCCATGTTTATCACAGCACTGTTTCTAACAGCCAAGATTTGGAAGCTACCTAAGTGTACATCAACAGATGAATGAATAAAGAAAATGTGGTACTTATACACAATGGAGTACTCTTCATCCATAAAAAAAGATCTTGTTATTTGCAACAACATGGGTGGAACTGGAGGTCATATGCTAAGTGAAATAAGCCAGGCACAGAAAGGCAAACATCACATGTTCTCACTTATTTGTGAGATCTAAAATTCAAAACAACTGAACTAATGGAGTTACAAAGTAGAAGGATGGTTACTAGAGGCTGGGAAACGCAGTGAGGGAGTAGGCAGGTGGTTAGGATAGTTAATTGGTACAAAAAAGTTAGAAAGAATGAATAAGACCTAGTATTTGATAGCACAACAGGGTGACTATTAGTCAATAATTTAATTGTACATTTAAAAATAACTAAAATAGTATCATTGGATTGTTTGTAACACAAAGGATAAATGCTTACAAGATGTGATTATGTAAGCATTGCATGCCTGTATCAAAACATCTCTTGGAACCCATAAATATATACACCTACTATGTAGCCACAAAAATTAAAATTTCTTTAAAAAGAGCAAAGAAAACCCAAATTCTACTCTAAGTTCCTAATTCAAATGCTATTTTCTCCTCACAAAGCCATCTCTGATCCCCTTTCCTGTGAATTACTATAGCATTTTAACAGTGTATCTTTTCTGGGGCTCACCATTTTTTGCTTGTACAAAAATAATTATCTATTGAGTGCATACTGTGGAAAACATGTTCTGCTAAACATTTTAAATAATAATCTATAACTTTCCTAATAGTGTAAGAAAGGCAGGTAATTTCATCCCAATGTAATAATCGATAAAACTGTTTGATTTCAAAGTCTGTTCTCTTTCCACTATGTCAAACTATCACTTCGGTTTAAATCATACTGCTACTTAATTATTTAAACTTGTTAATATAAAGTTATATACCCAACTTTGTTCTATAAAGGCCTTGAGGAACCTAAGTATGTCCTGAAATATACAAATATCATTCCTTCTATCCAAAAATGATCTCAGGTGGCTTTAAAAAAGATACTACAAAGGGGAAAATCATAATGAAAAAGGAAAATCATAATCAATGAAAAAGGAAGAAGTGAATATGCTAACCATAAATGTTAATTAACATGGTTGCTTGGTGATATGGTTTGGCTCTGTCCCCACCCAAATCTCATCTTGAATTGTAATAATCCCCAAGTGTCAAGGTGAAACTAGGTGGAGAGGGCAGTTTCCCCCATACCGCTCTCCGGTTAGTGAGTGAGTTCTCACAAGATCTGATGGTTTCCTAAGGGGCTTCCACTCTTTGCTCAGCACTCATTCTGTCTTCTGCCACCCTGTGAAAAGGTGCCTTCCACCATGATTGTAAGCCTCCTGAGGCCTCGCTAGCCATGCACAACTGTGAGTCAAACCTCTTTTCTTTATAAATTACCCAATCTCGGGTATTTCTTCATAGCAGTGTGTGAATTTACTGTTAAATTGGTACCACAGAGAGTCAGGGGCTGCTATAAAGATACCTGAAAATGTGGATATGACTTTGGAACTGGGTAACAGGCAGAGGCTGGAACACTTTGGAGGATTCAGAAGACAGGAAAATGTGGGAAAATCTGGAACTTCCTAGAGACTTGTTGAATGACAATGAAGTCCAGGCTGAGGTGGTCTCAGATGGAGATGAGGAACTTGTTGGGAACTGGAAAGGTCATTCTTGCTATGCTTTAGCAAAGAAACTGGTGGCTTTTTGCCCCTGCCCTAGAGATCTGTGGAATTTTGAGCTTCAGAGAGGTGACTTAGGGTATCTGGTGAAAGAAATTTCTAAGCAGCAAAGCATTCAAGAGGTGACAGAGCATAAAAGTTCAGAAAATTTGCAGCCTGACAATGCAGTAGAAAAGAAAAACCCATTTTCTGGGTAGAAATTCAAGTCTACCACACAAGTGAGAAGCAGCCAAATGCTAATCACCAAGACAATGGGGAAAATGTCTCCAAGGCATGTCAGAGACCTTCACAGAAGCCCCTCCCATCATAGGTCTGGAAGCCTAGAAGGGAAAATTGGTTTTCTGGGCTGGGTCCAGGGCCCCTCTGCTGTGTGCAGCCTAGGGACTTGGTGCCCTGTGTCCCAGCTGCTCCAGCCATGGCTAAAAATGGGGCCAAGGTACAGCTCAGACTTTTGCTTCAGAGGGTGCAAGCCCCAAGCCTTGGCAGCTTCTACATGATGTTGGTCCTGTGGGTGCACAGAAGAGAAGGACTGAGATTTGGGAACCTCTGCCTAGATTTCAGAGGACGTATGGAAACTCCTGGATGTCCAGGTAGAGAGGTGTGCTACAGGGGCAGAGCCCTCATGGAGAACCTCTGCTAGGGCAGTGTGGAAGGGAAATGTGGGGTCAAGAGCCCCCACACAGAGTCCCTATTGGGGCACTGCCTAGCAGAGCTATGAGAAGGGACCACTGTCCTCCAGACCCCAGAATGGTAGATCCACCCACGGTTTGCACCGGAAAAGCTGCAGACACTCAATGCCAGCCGTGAAAGCAGCCAGTAAGTGGAGGCTGTACCCTGCAAAGCCACAGAGGCAGAGTTGCCCAACACCGTGGGAGCCCATCTCTTTAATCAGCAAGACCTGGATGCGAGATGTGGAGTCAAAGGAGATCATTTCGGAACTTTAAGGTTTAATGACTGCCCTTTTGGATTTCAGACTTGCATGGGGCCTGTAGCCCCTCTGTTTTGGCCAATTTCTCCCATTTGGAATGGGCGTATTTACCCAATGCCTGTACTCCCATTGTATCTAGGAAGTAACTAACTTGCTTTTGACTTTATAGGCTCAGAGGCAGAAGGGACTTGCCTTATCTCAGATGAAACTTTAGACTTGGACTTCTGGGTTAATCGTGGAATGAGTTAAGACTTCGGAAGACTGTTGGGAAGGCATGATTGTGTTTTGAAATGTGAGGACATGAGATTTGGGAGGGGCCAGGGGCAGAATGATATAGTTGGGCTGTGTCCCCACCTGAATGTCATCTTGAATTATAATAATTCCCATGAGTCCAGGGTGGGATCAGGTGGGAGATAATTGAATTATGGGGGTGGCTTCCCCCATACTGGTCTTGTGATAGTGAGTGAATACTCATGAGATCTAATGGTCTATAAGGGGCTTCCCCCTTCACTTGGCACTCATTCTCTCTCCTGCCACCCTGTGAAGAGGTGCTTTCTACCATGATTGTAAGTTTCCTGAGGCCTCCCCTGCCAAGTGGAACTGTGAGTCAATTACACCTCTTTCCTTGATAAATTACCCAGTCTTGGGTATTTCTTCATAGCAGCATGAGAATGGACTAATACGCTTGGATTATACATAAAATTTGGAAGTTGAGGAAAGACAGGAAAACATTAAATTTAATTCAATGCCAGAAAGAACCTCACGAGTACGTCAGGGTAGGCAAGGATTCCCCACTACTGAGTCGAAAATAGATTTTCCATAAGAAACAGTGTTATTTATAGACAAACCTTATTGCTGCATTAGAGTAAAAAGTTCTTAAAGCTTCTCCTGTATACCATATAACACAAATGTTAATAGATGGTGTTAATTTACTGTAAGACTGAATTTACCAGTCTTTGTAGTAAACAAAGCGATAACATCCATTGAAGAGAGGAAAAGATGGAAACAGATGGGAACCAGATTATTCGAATTTGGAATGGCTATTGTAGGAATTTGTCAAATTTAGAAAGAGATCAATCAAAGGACTGTTAAGTAGAAATGAGACTATGGCAAAAGTTACATAGTACTGATTTTCAGATGAGAACATTAGCAGTGTTTTTAAAAATACTTTTTAAATAGCTGGTGGCTGGAGAATTAAAACAGGCAAGGCAGACAATATTGTGCGAGCCAGTGCTACATACTGGCAAGAAAGGAATCACAGAAAATTAAGGAAGTAAGGGTAAAGTGTTCATGGGGACATTAGTGAAATTACTACAAGTTTCAAGCTAGGAGAATTGATGGATTGGAGGTCAATATAGGGTCAAGAACAGGTTCATAGTTAAGACGAAGTAAGAGACTAGTGGTTTTGGTGATAAAAATAAATGCAGACATAGAGGTCTGAGAGGTAACACACTTTCTCTGTATGATGGAATTTAAGATGTGGCAGTGAGGATCTTGGAGTAGGTCTCACCTCTTCCTGGTCCCATATATCCAGGACTGGGGTATGAGGAGAGAAAGCATCTTTTTCTCCCTCAGATAATATATCTTGGGTAACACTGGTTTGTAGCAGAGGCTGGCAAACTTTTGCTGCAAAGGGTCCAACAACAAACATCTTAGACTTTATGGGTTTTATACAGTCTCTGTCACATTTTTTTTTTTTTTTTTGAGACGGAGTCTTGCTCTGTCATCCAGGCTAGAGTGCAGTGGTGTGATCTTGGCTCACTGCAGTCTCTGACTCCTGGGTTCAAGTGATTCTCCTCCTCAGCCTTCCGAGTAGCTGGGACTACAGGCTCCCTCCACAACGCTCAGTTATTTTTAGTGGAGACAGGGTTTCACCATGTTGGCCAGGCTGGTCTCGAACTCCTGACCTCAAGTGATTCGCCAGCCTCAGTCTCCCAAAAGTGCTGGGATTACAGGCATAAGCCACAGCACCCAGCCATATTCTCTCTTTTCTAATTTTTAAAATTATTTATTTAATTTTGAAACACAGTCTTGCTCTGTCACCCAGACTGGAGTGCAGTGGCACCATCTTGGCTCACTGCAACCCCACCTCCTGGGTTCAAGCAATTCTCGTGTCTCAGCCTACCACGTAGCTGAGATTATAGGCATGTGCCACCATGCTTGGCTAATTTTTGTATTTTTAGTAGAGATGAGGTTTTGCCATGTTGGCCAGGTTGGTCTTGAACTCCTGGCCTCAAGTGATCTGCCCGCTTCAGCCTCCCAAGTTCCTGGGATTACAGACGTGAGCTACCGTGCCAGGCTCTTTTCTCTTTTTAAGTAGTATTTTGAAAATATGAATGCCATTCTTAGCTTACAGTCCTTATAATAACAGACCACTGACCAGATTTGATTCATGGGCTATAGCTTGCCCTGTTGTAAAGGATAAAATTCTAACTTCTTAGTTTCACAGAAAAGACATTTATGACATAAATCTAATCTATGTCTCCAGTCATGTCATCCCACACTTGCTTAACTGTAAACTTCTTAGTTGCAGAATTTTTCAGTTTCCTAAACATTTGGTCTAGGGCCTTTTATATTTCAGGACGTCTGTTCTCTCAGTTCCCTTAGACCCAAAGTCTTTCTCTATTTCTCAGCTTATACAGTTCCTCACTATTCATACTGCATCCCAAATGTCACTTTTTATATACCCACCACAATTCACCCAAGCAGTGATCAATTACCTTTGCTATTCAAAACCTCTTTTTTATTGTTCATATCTCCCTTAAAGTTTTCATTTGTGCTGAATGATGATCCTTTTACAGGTCTACCTCTCCATATCCCCACAACTCTGAGTGTCTAAGGGAAGAAAGGTCTTATCCATCTTCGTGTTTCCACTCCCTCATACGAGTGCCTAACAGTACATAGCTTATGGCACATGCTCAGCAAATAGTCATCAATGAATGAACTAGTCATACAGTATGAGTATACTTCATACTTTTTAATATGAATACCTTTGCGTGATAATTACTAAGATCATATCCTAAACTACTACTTTATACAATCATAATTTGATTCTACTGCTTACTTGTTTAAAAAATAAAAGTTACATTTCAATTTCACTGTGATTTTAAGAGAATTTTCTACTTTACATGCCTGGTTGTGTTCATGAGCTGTACAATTATCTGTTCCATTATATTCTGTAAGCTGTTCTCTTCGTTTTTCTCTAATAAGAATTTTATGAACATCATCTTCCAGTCTATTGAAGAATCCTCCATCATGTGATAAAGTCTGAGAAGAACTCAATTCCTGTCAAAAATGAATTACGATTTACTATCATTCAACATGCACTGATATGCATTTAATACACCTAGTCAACCACAAGAAGGGATATGCATTTAGTACACCTAGTCAACCACTAGAAGGATAAAAAAAGAAAGAAAAATGACAGGTAAGAGACAATCAACGACTTGATCCTTCTCCATCTCCAGAAGATAAAACAGTAGAGACACATTTGGAAATTTCCTTTCATACTTCATATTTTTTGGACTTAGATATTGCTTTTTAAATTTCTGTTATTTACATACTGAACAACTCTCCAATTTAATGTGTACAAGACACTGGTTTTTTAATATATTCACAGAGTTGTACAACCATCACCCCAATCAACTATATAACAATTCCATCACCCCAAAAAGAAACTGTACCCATTAGCCGTCACTCCCCATTTCCTCCTAATACCTGCCACCCGCCCCAGGCAACACTAATCTATTTACTGTCTCTATAGATTTGCCTATTATGGACATTTTGTATATACAGAATAATCCAATATGTGAACTTTTGACTGGCTTCTCTGACTTAGCAAAATATTTTCAAGATTCATCCATATATGGCTTGTATCAGCACTTCATTCCTTTTTATTGCCAAATATCCCATTCTACATTTTATTTCTCCATTTGTTGGTTGATAGACATTCGGGTTGTTGCTACTTTTTGGCTATTATGAATTGTGCTTCTATAATATTCATGCACAAGATTTTGTGTGGACGTATTTTCAATTCTCTTGGGTATATACCTAAGAGTAGAACTGCTGGTGACTCTATGTTTAACCTTTTGAGGTATCGCTAGATAATTTTCCAAAGCAGCCCATCATTTTACAATTCCATCAGCAGTCAAGTGGGTTGCAATTTCTCCACATTCTCATCAACACTTGTTGTTATCTGCCTTTTTCATGATAGCCACCGGGTGTGAAGTGCTATCTCATTGCGGTTTTCAGTCGCATTTCCCTGACAGCGAATGGTGCTGAACATCCCTTTTGTGTGCTTATTGAAGATTTGTATATCTTTTTGGAGAAATGTCTTCTCAGATCCTTTGCCCATTTTTTAACTGGGTTACTTGTTTTTTTGAGTTGTAACAGTTCTTTATATATTCTAAATGTCTATATCTTATTGAATATGATTTACAAACATTTACTACCATTTCATGGCTTGTCTTGGCATATTCTTGATGGTATTCTTTGTATCACAGAAGTTTTTAAATTTGATGAAGTCCAATTTTATCCAAGAAACTACTGCTTAACTCAAAAATTTACTCCTATATTTTCTTCTAAAAGTTTTACAGATTTAGCTCATGTGTTTAGTTCTGTAATCCATTTTGAGTTAATTTTTGTACACGGTGTGAAGGGTCGAAATTCACTCTTCTGCATGACAATATCCAGCATCACGTGTTGAGAAGATTATTCTTTTGCCCTTTTAACTGCGTTGGGACTCTTGTCCAAAATCCATAGTTTGTTTCTGAACTCTTAATCCTATTCTATCAATCTGTAAATGTCTACTCTTATGCCAGTACCAGATTGTCTTGATTATTATAGTTTTATGTTGCTCAATCGTTTACACTGCTTTTTTTTTTTGAGACGGAGTTTCACTCTTGTTGCCCAGGCGGAGTGCAATGGCAAGATCTCGGCTCACTGCAACCTCTTCCTCCCAGGCCAGGTTCAAGCAATTCTCCCACCTCAGCCTCCTGAGTAGCTGGGATTAAAGGCATGTGCCACCACGCCCGGGTAATTTAGTATTTTAGTAGAGACGGGGTTTCACCATGCTGGCCAGGCTCGTCTCGAACTGCTGACCTCAGGTGATCTGTCCGCCTCAGCCTCCCAAAGTGCTGGGATTACAGGGATGAGACACTGCGTCCGGCGTTACATTACATTTTAAAATAATTTTTATATAAATTCCACAGGCCAACAGAAGATTTTTAAAAGATAAGATTTTTATCACTGTCTATCCAATTATATATTAGAAATTTTACATTCTCCAAGAAAAGGAGCATTTCCTCTTCAACATCCTGTTATGAAGACAGAGACTGAAGAAAACATTCCTCTCACTCATTGGTTTCACCTATGTCCCACATTCTCTTTTTTTTGAGACAGTCTCACTCTCACCCAGGCTGGAGTGCAGTGGCCCGATCTCGGCTCACTACAACCCTCACCCCTTTAGGTTCAAGCGATTCTTGTGCCTCAGCCTCCCAAATAGCTGGGATTACAGGCACATGCCACCACTCCTGGCTAATTTTTTGTTTGTTTGTTTGTTTGTCTGTTTAGCAGAGATGGGGTTTCACCATGTTGGCCAGTGGGTCTCAAACTCCTGACCTCAGGTGATCCACCCGCCTCAGCCTCCCAAAGTGCTAGGATTATAGGTGTGAGCCACCATGCCTGTCCCCACATTCTTGAACTACAGCTATTCACAATTGTATCTGTGGGCAAACGACCCCAAGGTTCAATAATTACTCATACTTTTCACTTCACATTATCTTAGAAAGTAAAGTGTTTGAAAAAAATTTATTTGTATACCAGTGCTTACTATATGAATGACATTAAAAATGGTTGTGCAACACTTTATATCTTGCAAAGCACTTAAACAAACATTACCTTATTTGAATTTCATAAACATCATGAGAAGTTGATGAGCAAGTATTATTTCCCCCCCAAGTAATTATGGCCTTAAGAATCCATGTGCGATTGCTAAGGGATACAGGCATAACTCTAAAATTACTGCTTCATAAAATAGTTCCAGTATATTCTTGTAAGATTTTATTTTACAGCAATAAATACAGAAATGCTAAAAACCACTGCTGAGCTTCTGTGGAAAGAATAACATACTGCTAGCAACTAATCAGCCTCTGGATTTCATATCACTAGAGATCATAATTATAATTATAATTCTAGCCAATGTCGCTGCTTGTTGATAGTTGCTCCCATTACCATCACATCATGCCTATCACAAAGGGCATTCTGTCCCTTAAGTATTTTTGAGTGAGGCACAAAGTTTCTTCTTGATCTAGAGATGGGATTTTTTTCAAAAGATACTGATAACAAACTATAGGGGGGAGAAAAGCAAAAATAAATCAACTACTACATCCCACACACACCAGAAAAAAAGATTAAAATATGGCAAATGTAAGAACATAAAATATTTAACATAATAAGTCTAGCCAATTCAATTTCAGTTTAATTCAAATTCTGCACACCTATTTGGTACCAAGCACACAATGAATAAGACAGTATGGTGCTTATGTAAGTATAGACATACAGATCAATGGAACAGAATTGAGAATCTAGATATGAGCCTTCATATTTATGATCAAATTTACTTTTTAAAAAGGTGTCAAGGTATTTTATTAAGGATATAAGAGTGTTGTGCTGGGAGAAGTGTCTATGCATATGCCACAATTCACAAAAATTAACTCAAAATATGGATCACAGACTCTTAAAGGAAGAACTAAAACTATAAAGCCTCTAGAATAAATCATCATGACTTGTGTTAGGCAAAGATTTATTTAATGAACACCAAAAGTACAATCCATAAAGTCACAAACTAGACTTGATAACAATTTAAAACTTTTGTGCTTCAAAAGACACAATTAAAAAACCAAAAAGACATCCCCAAAATATGTACATCTATTTTGTATCAATAAAAAATTAAAAAGAAAAGGCAAGGCATAGCCTGGAAGAAAGTATTTGCAAATCATGTATCTGATAGAGGACTTGTTTTCAGACATATAAAGAAATCATACAAATCAATAAGAAAATACACAAAAATGAGCAAAAAATTTGAATAGATATTTCCAGAAGATATAAGAATGGCTGATAAGCATATGAAAAGATGTCTGAAATCACCAGTTATTAGGAACATGCAAATTAAAACTACAATGAAATACATTACATACCCACTAGAATGGCTATAATCAAAACAAGAGATAATATCAAGCGTTGGCAAGGATGCATAGGAGCTAGAACTCTCATATATTGCTGGTGGGAGTGAAAAATGGTAGTCATTTTGAAAAACAATTTGACAGACTCTTTAAAAGTTAGACATAAATTCACCATACAACCCAGCAATTTCACTCCTAAGTAACCACCTAAGTGAAATTAAAACATATCCACACAAAGACATACGTCAAATGTGCATAGCAAGCCTATAACCTGGTGAATAAACAACATTTATACAATGAAATACTATTCAGTGATACAGCTGAATTAACTACTGCCACATGCTACAACACGGATATACCTCAAAAACATTATGCTAAGTGAAAGAAGCCAAACACAAAGACTATACATTCTATGAGTCCATTATAGGTTACAAGAAACTGCAAATCTCTAGAGACAGAAAGTAGATCAGTGGTTGCCAGGGGCTGAAGGTGGGAGTAGGGATTGACTACAAATGGCTATGAGGGAATTTTCTGAGATTATGGAAATGTTCCAAAACTAGACTGTGTTTATGGCTGCACAACTATGAGTGAATTATATACTTGCAATGGGTGAATTTTATAGTATTTAAATTATAACTCAATACAGCTGTTTAAAAAAAAAACACACTTGATCCCACACCATTCCACTTAAAAACTAGAATATTACCTACAGACCTTATGGCCCATCTATATACTCTTCCCTTAGTCTCATCTTCGTGCCTCGACAAGGTAACCATTACCTCAACTTAGTGTTGATCATTTCCATGTTTTTGTTGTTTTACAGATGCATCACTAAATAATATAATTTCATTTTGTTTGGTTTCTTATCTTTTTATTATGAAAATTTTCATCCATATACTCTACATTTAGATTTAAGGATTTTCTACATTTAGCCCTCCTTTTTGGGCCTAGGTATTTTATAATAAAGTACAGTTATTATGATAGTTCATCTCGAAATTCTTTCACATGCAGCTATAAAAAATTGTCCAATTTAACCATATTATCATCATCATACCTAACAAAAATCATATTTGTTAACATCACCTTATTCCTACTTTATTATTACTATTATTATTTTGTAGACAGTTTTGCTCTAGGCACGTGCCATCACACCCGGCTAATTTTTCTATCTTTAGTAGAGACGGGGTTTTACCACATTGGCCAGGCTGGTCTCTGACCTCCTGGCCTCAAGTGATCCACCCGCCTCGGCCTCCCAAAGTGCTGGGATTACAGGCATGAGCCACTGTGCCTGGTCTATACCTACTTTACATTAACTCAAGATGGATTTAAGACTTAAATGTAAGACCTAAAACTACAAGAATCCTAGAATAAAACCTAGGAAATACCAATGGGGACACTGGCCTTGGGAAAGAGTTTATGACCAACTCCTCAAAAGCAATTGCAGGTCAGGCACGGTGGCTCACGCCTGTAGTCCCAGCACTTTGGGAGGTCAAGGTAGGTGGATCACTTGAGCCCCGGAGTTCAAGACCAGCCTGGACAACATGGCAAAACCTTGTCTCTACCAAAAATACAAAAAACTAGCTGGGAGTGGTGGCATGTGCCTGTAGTCCCAGCTGCTGTGGTGGGAGGATTGCTTGAGCCTGGGAGGCAGAGGTTGCAGTAAGCTGAGACCGTGCCATTGCACTCCAGCCTGGGTGACAGAGCAAGACCCTGTCTCAAAAAAAAAAAAAAAAGCCAATTGTAGCAAAAACAAAAACTGACAAACGGGACCTAGTTAAACTAAAAAGCTTCGGCACAGCAAAAGAAACTATCAACAGAGTAAACAGAAAACCTTTTTTTTTTTTTTTTTTTTGAGACAGAGGCTGGCTCTGTTGCCAGGTTGGAGTGCAGCAGTGCGATCTCGACTCACTGCAACCTCCACCTCCCGGGTTCAGGCAATTCTCCTGCCTCAGCTCCTGAGTAGCTGGGACTACAGGTGCATGCCACCACACCCAGATAATTTTTGTATTTTTAGTAGAGACAGGATTTCACCATGTTGGCCAGGACGGTCTCGATCTCTTGACCTCGTGATCCGCCCACCTCAGCTTCCCAAAGTGCTGGGATTACAGGGGTGACCCACCGCGCCCGGCCCCTTCTTTTTTTTTTTTTTTAAGAGACGAAGTCTCACTCTGTCGCCCATGCTAGAGTGCAGTGGTGCTATCATAGCTCATCCTGGAATTCCTGAGCTCAAATGATCTTCCTGCCTCAGCATCCAGAGTAGCTGGGACTACAGGTGTGCACCACCGAGCCTGCTAATTTTGTTTATGAAAATTTTTAGAGATGGGATCACACTATGTTGCCTAGGCTGGTCTGGATCTCCTGGCCTCAAGCATTCCTCTCACCTCAGCCTCTGAAGTAGCTGGCATTACAGGCGCCAGCCACCATGCCTGGCTCTGGGCTCGTCTTGTATATTCCCTGTCATCGCCCTAGATACAGCCATTTCTCCAACGAGTCCTGGTTCCTTTTATTGGAGAATGGTTTTAGAAACAGTAATCAATTTAACATCATAAAAATAACCTCATATTCTATGACCCCGATGTGATATGATAGGAAATATATCACACCATCTAGGAAATATTCTTGCCTCCCTCAACTCCTCAAGAAAACAACTTGATGGATGACAGAGCCTTGGCAGATGTTAAAAAGGAAAAAAAAATTTTTTTTGAAAGAAAACAACTTGAGTTGGGCACAGTGGCTCACTCCTGAAATCCCAACACTATGGGAGGCCAAGGCCGGTAGATCACTTGAGGCCAGGAGTTTGAGACCAGCCTGAGCAACCCAGTGAAACCCCGTCTCTAATAAAAATAAAAAATTAACTGGGCGTGGTGGTGGGCGCCTGTAATCCCAGCTACTCGGGGAGCTGAGGCACAAGAATCGCTTGAACCCAGGAAGCAGAGGTTGCAGTGAGCCAAGATCGCGCCACTGCACTCCAGCCAGGAGAACACAGAGAGACTCTGTCTCAAAAAAAAAAAAAAAAAAAAAGAGAGAGAAAAGAAAAGAAAAAAAAAAGAAATGAATCTATCAAATCTCAAAAGCTAATTAACAGTTTATAAGAAATTCTGTAAAGCTATAACCCCGAGATCCCCAAGTCATCATGTGATCTCGCCTGAAGTGAAGGAACAGATAGCAGCTGAGAGTAGGGAGTGAAATGGAGAGTCCTAAAGCTGTCTAAATGCCTGGATCCAGTCAACTATGAGGTCAACTCTCCCCCTATTCTTCCATGATGTGGTTACATTAACCAAATAACTGTCTCTGTTTTGTTTATGCTGGATTGAGTTGGGCTCCTGTTGCTTACAACTAAAGAGAGCTAACAAATGTAACACATACAAACAAGGAAAGGCTTAGTAACAAGAATGAGCTCAACACACTGAGAAGAATAGAAAATAGGTTGAATCTTTAGGTAAAACCAGATTCTAGGTGAGATTTATTTAAAGCTAGATTAAATTTATTTGCTTTTAAAATTTAATAACCTAAAAAAAAGAAAAGAAACAAAATAAAAAATTTAGGCCAGGTGCAGTGGCTCACACCTCTAATCCCACTTTGGGAGGCCGAGGCAGGTGGATCACGAGGTCAAGAGATAGAGACCATCCTGGCCAACATGGTGAAACCCCACCTCTATTAAAAATACAAAAATTAGCTGGGCATGGTGGTGCACATCTGTAGACCCCAGCTACTCAGGAGACTGAGGCACGAGAATCGCTTGAACCCGGGAGGTGGAGGTTGCACCACTGCATTCCAGCTTGGCAAGATAGCGAGACTCCATCTCAGAAAGAAAAATAAAATTAATAGTCTAATTTGATTACTGGTACACTCCTGTGTGTTGGTAGCATTAACAATAGGGTTCATTTTTTTAGCGTATTTTTCTTTGTTCTTTATTTCAATTGCACTCTGATCATTTATCATAATTTTAGAAATCAACAGATCCAACATTACTTTTCATAATATAACTAGGGCCTAAAGTGAATAAATTATTTGTCCACGCTCATAATCAGCTAAAGGTAGACATGTGGAGCATAGTGCTAAAGCACAGTGCTATAAGAAGGAAGTAGGTTGTAGAGACAGATAGGACTGGGTTTGTTCCCTGGTTCCTTTCTTCACACAGTCCTTTTTATTTTTAATATAATTTTTACATAAGTAGTACATGGACATGATAGAAAATTCAGAAGCTCATACTGTAAAAAGCAGGCAGGCTATTTCTCCTATCCCTCTGTCCGATATCTCCCCCACTGCCACCTTTGACAACCACTGTTACAGTTTCTTGGGTACTCCTCCAATGATAGTGCATTCAAGCATATTGAAGACTGGATCATTTAGACTTCAAGACATATGATGATCACTAAGATTTTTAAAACTAAAACCATACTAGAAGGACTGGAGTTTGGAAGGCCAGATAAAATTGGGACTAGAGAGAAATGAGTATCTATGAGATACCCTTCCTAACAGTTCTGGCATTTAAAAAGCAACATATTAAAAAACAAAACAACTTCAGTCCAACAGAAGAAAAAAGACTAAGAATCAAATAAAACTCCTGAAAAGGCATGATTTGTTGAGATTTTATAAAGAGGTATGTACAAGCACCTACTCTAGACAGAAGAAAAAAGAAATAATGAAATTAACCTGAGAACAAGTTTAGCTAGCATCAAGAATATATATGCAGTTCAAGTACACCTCATCACCCATCAATAAAGTAAAATATTTTCCCTTCTGAATGTTATCCAATAAATATCTGATTTAAGGGGAGGTAGGTAAGAAGAATATTATTTGCCACAGATGTTAGGAACTTAAGAGTAGCCATGAAAAAAAAATCCCTTGGCCTAAGTAATATATTAAAGATGGAATGAATTAAGTTAATCATTCAGCATACGATGTTAACAAAACTAGTACATTTGTAGGAGCAAATAACATTTTGTTTGAGAGTTCAAATTGGAATTTTCTTTAGGCTTTTTTGGATTCTCTGTGGAAAAAAAGATCTTCTAAATTTCTAGATCAGTGGTATAACCGTTGTAACATTTAAATATTTAAGTCCCAGAAAGTAATGCCTCTAATGGAAATGGAACATAATTTCGGCATACTTTTAACAAGTATCAAAAGGTACACCAGTCAGAATGGCTATTACTAAAAAGTCAAAAAATAACAGATACTGGCAGGGTCACAGAGAGAAAGAAATGCTTATCCACTGTTGGTGGGAATGTAAATTAGTTCAACCACTGTGGAAAGCAGTGTGGCGATTCCTCAAAGAACTAAAAACAGAAATACCATTTGATCCAGCAATCCCATTACTGGGTATATACCCAGAGGAATATAAATGGTTCTATTATAAATACACATGCACACATATGTTCACTGAAGCACTGTTCACAATAGCAGACATGGAATCAACCTAAATGCCCATCAATGGTAGACTGGATAAAGAAAACGTGGTACATATGCAGCATGGAATACTATGCAGCCATAAAAAAGAATGAGACTGTGTCCTCTGCAGGGACATGGATAGAGCTGGATGCCATTATCCTTAACAAACTAATGCAGAAACAAAAACCAAATACTGCATGTTCTCACTTTAAGTGGGAACTAAATAATGAGAACACATGGACACACAGAGGGGAACAAGACACACTGGGGCTTACCAGAGGGTGAAGGGTGGAAGGAGGGAGAGGATCAAGAAAAATAACTAATGGGTACTAGGCTTAATACCTGGGTGATAAAATAATCTGTATAACAAACCACCGTGACCAAAATTTACCTATATAATAAACCTACACATGTACCCCTGAACTTTAAAAGTTAAAAAACAAAAACAAAAATAAAGATAACGTGAATTACATATTCTTATAACCAAATTCTTAATATAGTTGTAAGGGAAATAAATCATAATTAGACTGTATTTACAAATGTGGAACTTAATCATTAGAAATCTTCAAAATGAATTTTATTATATATCAGATTATTTAACAAGACAGAACACAGCTCTAAAATTATAACGAAAGACAAGATATATTATTCTACATACAGAAGCTTGTTTAAATACAACTCATCTTTAATATATTAAATAGGTAGGATCTTGTCAGTTTGCATTTTTTGTCTTCTTTCAAATCAGGAAAGAAGAAAACGCAAGCATCAGTTTATAGAGTTGTCTTAGGAGCAGGTACACCATGTGTATCTGCTTTCTTATTTGTATAACACTATCCCCCAAATAAATCAATGGACAAAAATAAATTGGAATCAGTTCAAAAGTATGTTTTCCACTTTCAAACATGGAATTAATATTCAGTCTATATATGTAGTCATTTAAATTTTAATCTAAAAAATGATGACAATGGTTTGCAAATAACTTTAAAAAAAATTGACCATCTGTTTCAACAACAAATCAATTCTGTGTTTGCATGCATAGTTAGGAACTAAATTATTAATATAATCACAAAATTATTTAGATGTGATTTTTTTTAAGAGATAGATTTCGTTTTCCTAGCCTGTCAAGCAAATGTTTGAAACAAACAAAAAAATGGTCAGAAGCCATATATATATACACACACACACGCACATATACATACACATATATATACATATATACACATATACACGTGTATATGTGTATATATATACACATATATATATACACACACACACATATATATTCTAAAGTGAAATCGAGGACCATCTGACCATAAAAAATTAAACAACGGAATGCCTAATAAGAACACATATATAATAGAAGAATAAAACTTTGAAATTATTACCTTAAAAGATAAAAATAATTTTAAAATTTCATTAGTATCTTCCTCAATGTTAGAGCATTTTTTTAATAGCACAATCTCCCAACTAAAAGATTTGGAGAGGCTATACTATAGTATTTAAATAACAGAAACAAAAAACCCCAAATCCCCAACACCAGGAAGTGTAGGCTACACTAACAGTGAATGGTAAGAGAAGTATATAATCAGGTTACTTTTACCCATGAGTATATCTAAAGAATCACAGTTTATTTCAAACTTCCATAATTCCAAAATAATATGAGACATCTTCTCAGGATAAGTTTTTAATAAAGATTAAAATATAGAGTGAGAGATTAAACCACTTTTCTCTGAGATTTTAAGCTTGGCACACACAAAGTAACCTTTGGCTCATACACATATATATACAAATTAGGATGATAAAGCCAAATGATATTATGCTTCATGCAAATAATCTTATTTTTATTCTACAACAATGCATTTTACATCCTTATCTAATGGCAGAAACATGACTGGGTTCACTCAAGACAAACCTATGGGTTGTCCTTTAAATGATTATGTCTCAAAAAAGACTTACTGCTAAGTATTTAAGTATTATTCTTAAAATCATCAGTGTTTTCTACAAGATGGCTACAATAAGACTTACCTCAGTCTTTTTACTAATGTGATCTGTAAATGAAAAAGAAACAAAGATGAAACTTTATTGAAGGAATTTAACATACAAAAATGTAAAAAAAAAAAAAAAAGAAACTGAAAGAATTTCAAAATTATCTCCTATGAGTTATAGAAATCATTTAAGAGTTTTCTAGGATTCTCATCTGATTTACTTACTTTTCTAGGTTTAAGATGTTAAAATTCAGTATATAATTACTAATTTACTCAGCTTAAGGAACGTCTTATCCTAGTAAATCCCACCCATATCAAGGGATATTATTGCATTTTAAGCATATGAGTTCCACATGATCTAGTTTTTTGGTTCCACATAATTTGGGAGGTGGGGGGAGCAAGTCAAGGGGACACAAATATGTCCAAAATCAAATCACAGGTTACTATAACTACAAAAAATGTTCAGATTACTGCTTTTGTGTAATGAAAAGGTAGAATAGTAATTTATGTCCTTTAAAACTACTAGCTATTTTATTTTAAAAGCATATATCAAGGTGATTTAATAGCACTATTAAAAAACCTAAAAATTGATATATATTTATAGAATTAACACAAAAAATAACCCATAACAAATACATCTAGATGAAACAAATTATTGGCCTAGAAACAACACAGCATTTCTGGAAAGGAATTATCAAGAGCAGAATGAGGAAAGCATAAGGGAATCTAAAGTACAAATAAGGCCAGGGGCTATGGCTCACACCTGTAATCCCAGCACTTTGGGAGGCCAGGCGGGCAGATCACCTGAGGCCAGGAGTTTGAGACTAGACTGGCCAACATGGTGAAACCCCATCTCTACTAAAAATAAAAAAACTAGCCAGGCATGGTGGTACACACTTGTAATCCCAATTACTTGGGAGGCTGAGGCATGAAAATTGCTTGAATCCAGGAGGCGGAAGCTGCAGAGAGCCAGGATCATGCTACTGCACTCCAACCTGGGCGACAGAGCAAAACTCTGTCTCTAAATAAAGTACAAATAGTGAGCAAGTATTCTTATTTAAAGTAGAGATGATCAGGATATCTAATACTTAACAATGCTTCTTGTGTACAGCAGAAATTTTCTATTCTCAAGGACTAAAAATAATATAACTTTCTTATGACTGAGAATCTAAAAGCTGGTCCAGTTCTCTAAAGAATTTCTTGATCAGAATAGTGTCCATAAACACAGTAAATGCCAAAATCACCAACTTTAGATCAAACTACCAAATCTTGGTAAATTAGACAGTCACTCTTCTAGCATGTTCTATTTAGCATACAGTGATGCCAGAACCTAAGGAAGAACCTCAACTGTGTTAATCATGACTTGCAAAAGCTGTGTAGGTTCTCTTTAATAACATACTGATGTTTTTCTCAAATTTACATACCATTTAAGAAATCAAATGTGGAAAACAGGAGTTTTAGAAAGCATTCTTTCCATGTTTCTGCCTAGTTTTTAATAAAATGTATTTCTTCTTCTTTTTTTTTTTTTGAGATGGAGTCTCACCCTGTCGCCCAGGCTGGAGTGCAGCGGTACGATCTCAGCTCACTGCAACCTCTGCCTCCCGGGTTCAAACGATTCTCCTGCCTCAGCCTCCCGAGTAGTTGGGACTACAGGTGCGTGCCACCATGCCCAGCTAATTTTTTGTATTTTTAGTAAAGATCGGTTTCACTGTGTTAGCCAGGGTGGTCTTGATCTCCTAACCTCGTGATCCGCCCACCTCGGCCTCCCAAAGTGCTGGGATTACAGGCGTGAGCCACTGTGCCCAGCCACTTCTTTCTTTTTTTTTTAAGAGACAAGATCTCACTCTGTTGCCTAGGCTAGAGTACACTGGCATGATCATAGTTCACTATAGCTAGCCTCTGGCTCCTAGCCTCAAGTGATCTCCTGCCTTGGCCTCCCAAAGCACTGGGATTAAAGGTATGGTCCACTGCATCCAGCCCAAAATAGATTTCTTAGGTGAAATCTTTTTTACTAAACTTGGATTTTTTTTTTTTTTTTGAGATAGATGGAGTTTCGCTCTTGTTGCCCAGGCTGGAGTGCAATGGCGCAATCTTGGCTCACTGCAACCTCCACCTTTTGGGTTCAAGCAATTCTCCTGCCTCAGCCTCCTGAGTAGCTGGGATTACAGGCATGCACCACTACGCCCAGCTAATTTTTTGTATTTAGTAGAGATGGGGTTTCACCATGTTGGCCAGGCTGGTCTCAAACTCCTGACCTTAGGTGATCCACCTGCCTCAGCCTCCCAAAGTGCTGGAATTGCAGGCGTGAGCCAACGCGCCCAGCCTTTTTTTTTTTTTTTTTTTTTTTTAAACGATGAAGTCTCACTCTGTTGTCCCAGGCTGGAGTCCAGTGGCACAACCTTGGCTCACTACAACCTCCACCTCCCCGGTTCAATAGATTCTCCTGCCTCAGCCTCTGGAGTAGCTGGGATTACAGGCACACGCCACCACACGCCCACCTACTCTCTGTATTTTTAGTAGAGACAGGGTTTCACCATGTTGGCCAGGCTGGGCTCGAACTCCTGACCTGAAATGGATCCACCTGCCTTGTCCCTGCAAAGTGCTAGGATTACAGGCGTGAGCCACCACGCCCGACCAAAACTTGGAAATTTTAATATGTATTTGTTCTTTTAACCCCAAAACAAAGCAACTTAATCACTGGCAGCCTACAGGGAAAAACTTCCTTGATCCTCAAAGGAAAACAATATAATCTTCTAAATATATTCTCTGATTTTCAAAGAAAGGCTTATTTCTGAAAGCAGTATTTGGGTTTTTTTCTTTTTGAAATTATTGCTATGGTAATATTTATCCTCACAGAACAATGCCCAATGTACTAAGGCTGAATTCATATGAGTCAAATAAAATGCTCTGTCAATGAACAAATAGCTGTTCATACGGTGAGCAACTATTCTGACGGGTATAGACACAGCGCTGTTCAATAAAATTTTCTGTGATGCTAGTAATGTTCTATAGCTGGACTAACATGGAAGCCACTAGTCATATGTGACTGAGCACCTGAAATATGGCTAATGCAATTAAGAAACTACATTTTCATTTTAATTTTTATTAAATTGCCACACATGAATAGTAGCTACCATACTGTACAGCACAGGCTAAGTATGGTTTAACATTTCCCACATTAAATATAATGTGCTTTGCAGTTTATCTTCAAAAGTTTAGTGGATAGTAAAATTCCTTCTGTCTTCTCCATTTGATAAAAAATACAAATGATACTATAAACACTTTTCTGGTAATAAGTCTCATTCTAAAATTTGTATTTTAATTTTCTAAGATGCAGTTCCAGATAACTTGAAGAGGTTGACCAACAATGGCTGAAATATGAAAATACTATTCCTGGTCTACTGTAAGCCAAATCAGTTTATGTATAAGGAAAATAATATGTTTCAAAGATGACTCAAACTACAAATGTCAGTTTTTATTTTCAGTAAGTTTTAGGAAAGAGACAAACTCAAAAATACAAAAAGATAAATTCTTACTAAAGTTTTATGGGGTTTTAATGACTGATTTTAAATTACTTTAAAACCCCAAATGGTTTTAGTTTATTTCCAAACAGTTTTGTCCCTTCCAAAACTCATGTTGAAATTTAATCACCACCAGGTGTGGTGGCTCACACCTGTAATCCCAGCAGTTTGGGAGGCCAAGGCGGGCAGATCTCCTGAGCTCAGGAATTTGAGACCACCCTGGGCAAGATGGTGAAACCCTGTCTCTACTAAAAAATACAAAAGACTAGTTGGGCATGGTGGCATAGGCCTGTAGTCCTAGCTACTCGGGAGACTGAGGCATAAGAATTGCTTGAGTCATGGAGGCGGAGGTTACAGTGAGCCATGACTGCACCACTGCACTCCAGCTTGGGCTACAGAGTGAGACTCCATCTAAAAAAAGAAAAAAAAAAGAAGAATTTAACTGCCATTGTAACAATATTAAGAGGTAGGATCTTCAACAGGTAATTAGGCTATCAGAGCTCCACCCTCACAGGTGGGATTGGTTATAAAAGGGCAAATTTGGCCCCCTTTTGCTCTCACTCTTGCCATGTGATGACTCGTCAAGAAGGCCCTCACCAGATGCTGGCATCTTGATATTGGACTTCCCAGCTTCCAGAACTGTGAGCCAATAAACTTCCATTCATTATAAATGACCCATTCTCAGGTACTCTGTTACAGCAGTACAAAACGAACTAAGACAAAGGTTTACATTTTTTACATTCTACATGATACATGAATAACTTTTACTTATTGTTTAAAAATTAGAAAGACATTTACAACTGAAGTATAAAACAGATGTAGAATAGTTCTTTTAGCATAATAGCACTGTATATACATTACCTTCCGAATGAAAATCTTTTAGTGATACTGTGAGAGGTCTGTCTTTTCCCTGATGATTCTTTCTTTTATCTTTTTTATTCATAACTTTGGACTGAGTTGAAGTATTTTCAGCATCTTCATACTCCTAAAAAGAATTACCAACAACAATTAAGTTCAGTTTACAAACTGTAAAATAAACTCACCAATAGGTAATATGTTTCTTAAAGTTTATTTTTTAAAGATAAAAGGCAAATAAAAAACCAAAATTTAGGGTAGCCAAATTGTATAAAGAGATACCTCTTTATTCATTTACTCAATCCCTTACATCTTAAACATTAAAATGAAAACAAAAAAAGTCATACCTTGGCCTATAACCCCCTCCTCATTGCTACCTTCTACCTTTCAAGACCAAATTTAAGACAATAATCAGCAATTTCCTGCCTCATCCCACTGAAATCTGGCTTCTGCTGGTCTCTGATACTAAAATTAAGGTCAATCTCCTCTTTATTGCCATATCCAAAACACATTATTTTTTTCAAGCATCTCTTGGTTTTCTTAATACATTTCTGACTACTGCTAAGTTTCCTTTGCTGGCTTCTTTTCTCAACCTTCTCAAAAGCGTAGCGGTTGTTCACATTATCCCACTCTTAACCTATTTTTTTAATGCTTTATACCCACTGCTCTTCAATCTCAAAGTTTAAAGTTCTACCAATAAACTAATTATTTCTGTATAGACAGACAACTGAACTGGAATGTTCAATAAGCATCTCCACACGAAATGTATTCTATCTTTCCATCTCACTACCCTGCCTTCCCCACTCAATCCTTTATGAAGTACCTTGTTATGCCACCACCATCTGCACATCTGTCTAAGTTGGAAACCTCAGAGTATCCTTGCCTACTCTCCTACACACCTTACAGCCAATTAACTACTAGGTCTTGTTTAACTTATCTCCTGAAGATATCTTAAATTCATTCTCTGTTCTTTGTACATTCTGTCATTCCCCCATCTCCCTTTTGCTTGGATACTGCAACAGTCTCCAATTTTAGCTCCTCAATCCATCTTCTACGCTGCTACACGAGTTTCTAAAATGAAAACCCAAAATCAATCTAAAAGTTAAAATGATTAAACAGCTTTCTGCCAATTGATGTATAAAACCCAATCTCCTTGCCTAGTACATGAAGAAATTTATGTCCTATCCTTCTGGCTGTATCTCCAGAAGTTCTAGGTCCTTAAATGACAGTTTTTCAAATATGCTATATTCTTTCACATGTACACATCTTATATACTTGCCACTCCTTCCTTCAGAATGCCTACTTTCCTCTTGTCTACCTCATGAACTTCTAACACATGTAATAAGACTCTTTAAAGAATCCTTTCCTAAAACCCATCCCCAACAAAGGCACTGAAAAGCCTTCTATTATTCTGAATTTCCACTGCACTGAGAACATACATCTCTCAATACTATACACTATGTCTCCCTCCACTACACTCAAGGGGCACACTTTGGCTATTCAATAATTATTTGGTGAATAACTGACAGAATAGAACAGAAAATGCTATCCCAGCCAGGCGCGGTGGCTCACGCCTGTAATCCCAGCACTTTGGGAGGCTGAGGCAGGCGGATCACCTGAGGTCGGGAGTTCAAGACTAGCCTGACCAACATGGAGAAACCCAGTCTCTACTAAAAGTACAAAATTAGCCGGGGTGGTGGCACATGCCTGTAATCCCAGCTACTCGGGAGGCTGAGGCAGGAGAATCACTTGAACCCGGGAGGCGGGGGTTGTGGTGAACCGAGATTGCGCCATTACACTACAGCCTGGGCAACAACAGCGAAACTCTGTCTCAAAAAAAAAAAAGAAAAAAAAAGAAAAGAAAAGAAAAAGAAAATGCCATCCCAAACTTTAGTTATCTGTTATAAAAATCCTTAGGCTAAAACAATTGTATTAAAAGTTGTTTTATTGAATATTGACTTTTATCTCAATGACTACCCATCAATGTAATCACATCAAACTACCCATTGCATACAAAAGAAGTTCCTCCCTTCTCTTAGTCATTATTGTCGGCTAAAATCAATGATTTTGAGTACTACACCTATGACTGTGCAAAGAACACTGGCTGGGAGTACGACATTTTATCAACACTATTTACTCTATTTCTCCTCTAAGGATACAGGTAATCCTTCTAGCTTTAGAATCTAGACATATATCCATAAGTCTAACAGCAAGAAGTCACCTTTGTATAATATTCTATTTGATAAATTTTATCTCCTAATTGAGCAAGACAGGATTACTTTTCCAGTGTAACCTGACAGTCCATTTAAATGATTAAATCATAGTAAAACTAGCTGTATCAATTTTTGTAATTTTCCTGCTTTGTGTCTAAATGGGTATGTAACAATAATGGTTACAGTTCATTCTTCGTTATTTGGGGTAACAGAAAGGGATATGGAAATGAAACACATATAATATATACAGCCCACTTTATTAGCAACTTTTTTCCTTTTCCCTTGAACTATAAATAACTAGCAAAATCAATGCTGTGAATTTTTTTGTTAAGATGGGATCTCCCTTTCTTGCCCAGGCAGGAGGAGTGCAGTGGGATGATCATAGCTTACTGCATCCTCTGACTGCTGGGTTCAAGGGGTTCTCCCACCTCAGCCTCCCAAGTAGCTGGGAATACAGGCTCACACCACCATGCCCAGCTAATTAAAAAAATATATATTTAGAGACAGTGTCTTGCTGTGTTAACCCAAGCTAGTCTCAAACTCCTGGCCTCAAGCAATCCTCCTGTCTCAGCCTCCTGAGTAGCTGCTGTGAATTTTAATTATTCACTTCTTTTCATTTTGGATAAAGACACTAATGCACAAGGACATGGCCAAAAAGTCTTAAGGATGACCAGAGGCCATTTATGATCAACCACTGAGTAATCACAGCTTGAACAAATGTTATAAACCAAAAAAGAATCGCAATAAATGTTACGGAATAAAATGTTAAATGATATTAACGTAATGAATACTCACACAATTTAAATACGGAAACTGGAAACCAACACTTCTTTTTACTTAAATCCTCCTTCAATAACAAGCTATAGAATGCATTTCAACACACAACCTAATATCAAAGCTCAGTAACAAATGCTGAGTTTTCAAGGCCAAAATTTCAGAAATGGCCTTCTACTTTATTTGATTTGTAGTGCAACTCTGGCAGAGGGTCTCTCAATAAATGCCCCTGTACTGTAATAGCCCATATTAAAATTTTAAATCCACTTATTTTTTATGTTCATTTAAAATTAAAATAATCGGCAGGGCACAGTGGCTCACACCTGTAATCCCAGCACTTTGGGAGGCCAAGGTGGGTGGATCAGCAGAGCTCAGGAGTTCAAGACCAGCCTGGCCAACATGGCGAAATCCCATCTCTACTAAAAAAACAAAATTTAGCTGGGTGTGGTGGCTCACGCCTGTAGTCCCAGCTACTCAGGAGGCTGAGGCGTGAGAATCGCTTGAACCTGGGAGGCGGAGGTTGCAGTGAGGTGAGATCATGCCACTGCACTCCAGCCTGGGCAAGAGAGTGAGACTCGGTCCCAAGAAAAAATAATAATAAAAATAAATAAAATAAAATTAAAATCATCTGTTGTGAATTTTATTCTCTCTCTTCCCTTCATCTTGGGTGGGGAAATTCCTTAACATTTCAAGTCACCAGACAAAGCTTAATTCCAACTGTTTCTGTTCTATCTCAAAACTTGAGAAGGAATCCTATTATAAACACTTCTTGGTAATATTTTATTATGGTAATGAATTTTTGGACAAACTTTTATAGAAAAATTTTATGTAAAATTCAAGTAGGTTGATTTTAACCTCTCACCACTTAAACTTCTAAAATATCTAAATCAGTAAGTATGTAAATACCTTTTTGTGCTCTTCATATTCTAGTTTACTTAGTAACAATGCCTTCTCAAGATCTGCTTCAAACATTTCAGATGTCAGCTACAAAAAAAAAGTTTCACAATAAACAGACAGTATCATTACATCACATGAGCAAAATAACCATACATATTACTATATACAGAGGAAAAGAAAGCAAATATGTTAAAAAACAATATGGATTCTCCAAAGTTATCTAACCATGCCAAACTAGGAAGCCTATATTCTATAGAAGACATCAAAATACAAACTTCCAATTTTGAGATTTCCATTTCTCCTCTTCATTGTTAATTATCTATTGTATATGATATAATCTTACTTTTTACCTTAATAAAAAACTTACCAAATAATTGGCACTATAATAGATGTCAAAGGCAACATTCAGTTCAGGACACTAAAAATTATGAGTGATTATTACTCAAAAATATAAGAATACTAAAAAATAACTCAATAAGCATTATTAAACACAATATACCATTTCATGAATATAGAAAAAACCACAGGTACAAAATAAGTTTGCCAAATGTCCTGGCATATGCCAGGTGTTACAGAATAATTGTTCATAGTGCATCTTTTTACTCTCAAAATGATAAACTATATGGTTGCTTTAAGTCATCTAATAATGATTCTTTGTGATATATATTTGTTTCTCTTTTTCACTAATCAATCTCACCTAACTTTTTAAAATCCAGTTTTCACCACCCTCCAATCCAATTAATCTCTACAAGACTTACTTTTCCTAATTGCCAAACAGAATGTTGCAGTAGTTGGATGCGACTTTGAGTTGTCCACTACTGGCCATAAGGTGAGTGGGTTTGCAGCTGTATATAAGATAGCTGCAACATGACATGGGTAAACATCCTGGATTTGTGTACATGTATGTGTCTATGTGTACAGGATAACAAAAGCATAAATTTAGTGGGCATCTCTTGTTTTTATCTGTCCAGAATCCCTTCCTCGATTCCTTTAAATAAGTGCACTTCATTCCAAAGTCCCATGGTTTCAGCAGAACAGCCAGTCGCATAATTCTGTACACTAAGCACTACCATACCACACAAACACCCAAGCTATCATCACCAATGACAAAAGGTGGGGGCAAGTGATCCAATTCCTTTTTTTTCCTCCCAGGAATTAAATTTTGAGAACAAAGAAAAAGCAGGTGGGGTTTAATTATCTGATGATAACACTCGAAAAATGACATCTACTAGCTCATGCCTCTGAGCACTCCCAAATTCCTTGGTTTCCAGCTTTTTCAAGACCTAATTATTTAGTTTTTAATTCAAATCTGTGAATCCCTCAGTATCCTTCAAAAAAGTTTTTTTGTCTAAGTTAATCATAATTGTTTCTATTACTTAATGATTTTTAAAAATCTAAACTAAACTAGAAACCAACTCCAAAAAGAAGTGATCTGTTTCAAAGAGAAACCTTAAAAACTAGAAAAATCTTAATAGACACTATGAACTAAACATTTCTAAGCAAAGTCATCCCTTTGAAAGCATCTAATCCTATGCTGATACAATAAAAAGAGAGGAAAAAAAGATTAAGCTTACACAGAAAAACAATCGAACGCAGAAAAATACGATTAGAATTAAAATGGTAAGTAAGGCTATATAGAACTAGAAAATCAGATTAAGCCCAGTGTAAATTATACATACTTTATGGAATAACTGAAAAGAATTGAAGAATTACTCTAAACTAGTAATTAGCAAGAAAAAGTAATAAATTAATCTTTTAGTCTTACTATATACACTTATGTACATGGGTATTCAACGGTTATAAGGTAAAAGGAAATTTCCATCAATTTCTCCACCTAACCTCATGGCAAACTGATAATAAAATGTTTCACTAAACTTAAAGGACAGTAATCATCCCAACAGAAAAATTAACAAAACTAGGCCGGCACAGTGGCTCACGCCTATAATCCCAGCACTTTAGGAGGACGAGGTGGGCGGATCACCTGAGGTCAGGAGTTTGAGACCAGCCTGGCCAACATGGTGAAACCCCATCTCTACTAAAAATACAAACAAAACAAAACAAAACAAAACAAAACAAACAAACAAAAAAAAAACAGCCTGGCATGGTGGTGCATGCCTGTAGTTCCAGCTACTCGGGAGGCTGAGGCAGGAGTATTGCTTGAACCCAGAGGCGGAGGTTGCAGTGAGCTGAGATTGCACCACTGCACTCCAGACTAGATGACAGAGTGGGACTCCGTCTCAAAAAAAGAAAAAGAAAAAAAGAAAAAGTAACAAAACTACTTGTTTATTCTGAACAAAGCTTTTCAATTTGCCACTAAAATGTTAATCCCTATTGATGACATTTAATTATAGAAAGGGCATTTGAGATTATTTCTAATATGTCACATAGTCTGATGATATTCCAGAAATAAGTTAGTGGGCAGAACAGGTTAGGAAGTTGGAAGTCTTGTTAGATGTCATTTTTATTTTTCATATTAACTTACAGAATTTAAATGTTAAGGCAGTTCATTCTAATTGCATGATAAAAACTGAATGAAATAGAAATTTTAGGCCAGGCGTGGTGGCTCATGCCTGTAATCCCAGCACTTTGGGAGGCCGAGACAGGCAGATCACAAGGTCAGGAGATCAAGACCATCCTGGCTAACACGGTGAAACCCCGTCTCTACTAAAAATACAAAAAAATTAGCCAGACGTGGTGTCGGGTGCCTGTAGTCCCAGCTACTCGGGAGGCTGAGGCACGAGAATGGTGTGAACCCAGGAGGCGGAGCTTGCAGTGAGCCAACATCACGCCACTGCACCCTAGCCTGGGCGACAGAGCGAGACTCCGTCTCAAAAAAAAAAGGAAAATAGAAATAGAAATTTTAAAGTAAAAACATATGGCCCTCCCAGCAACTGATTCTGATTGTAGCTCAGACTTTAAATTTACCTTTTAATTGTTAACACAAACTAGTATACAAGAAAATGCAGGTAGACAAAAATGATTTAAATTTAAATTTTTGAAAACTAGAACAAATCTTCCAAAAATTTCATTGTATGACCAATCAGCCACTAAGGATTCATTTAGAGTCTTCTAGGGGCTGTGCCCTCCCTGCCTGTGGGGCTTAATTTAAAGCAGCAGCATAAATTTGGCTTTTGCCCTTGAAGAATTCCTACCCAGTTGAGGATGTTAAGATTAACGTGTATGAACTACAGGAAATAGAATAAGACATTAAAAGAGCTACAAAAGTTGAGAAAAAGAAGATCAACAACAAATGTGATTCAGGAATACAGAAAAAAAATCCTTTTAAGTTGGTATTTAAATATAGATACAATTTGGATAGGCAGAAATAGAACTGCAGGAAGAGCCACATTATGTTAATGTTATAATATTAAGAATAGATATACTATGGGATACTAAGGAAAGTCATTCTGACAAAAAGTGAATTTTAAACATTACAAGAGAAAGATGTGGAAAAAACACAGGCTTTGGGAGATCACAGAAATGGATAATTTAAATTCCTATTCCACCCATGCTAGCTGTGACTTTGAACAAGTTATATTAACTCCTGTGAATCTCAGAACATTTAAAAAGGACATTGGAATATCAACTGTACAAGGTAGTTTTAAGGATTTAAAGTTGTAATATGTATGAAGTACCTAGCACAGTTCCTGGCATAAGAGCAGTACCAAATGAATTAGAATTACTCTCCCATGTTGGAGAATAGTAGAAAATAAGATTGCTTAGTTAGGGCAGCATAAGGTTCCAGACACTTCCTAAAATTTAAGGCTATAGGGCAGAAAAAAGAGGAATGCTAATATTAAATAAAAGTAATTTTTAAGATATAAACTGGAATATTAGAAGAATGAGAACCTAGAATCAATGTGTCTGACTAAGCCATTGTAATCTCAGACAGCATATGGGTACCTGGACCAAAATGTAGCAGTGCAGAAAATAAAGAAGAGACTGATCAAGTTTTGGAACACTGACAATATGAAGTGTGAAAGAATCAAAGATAAGGTTTTTGACCTTAGATAACGGGGAGAATGGTAGCACAAGACTAACACATATCAGAAAAGAGAAAGAAAATGTGATTCAAAATTCTCTAAACATATCTTTATTCTCTGTCAAAGACTGCTACAACTATAGCCGACAATCTACTTAATCAGTAAATGTATAGGTAAAAGAGAGAGGGAGACAGAGACAGAGACTGGGCCTATAAGACAGGCTCCAGGCAATAAAAGCATACTTTTAAAAAAGTACCTTGTTTAAGTTTGCGAATGGGAAGTTCCTTATTATTTTCTTTTTATTTATGGGAGTAGGAGGAAAGGAAGAAAAAGAGGAAATAGCAGGCACTAAAATGCCTACAGAATTCAAGAAGATACTTACATGTGTCCAAGATGGAGTACTTCAGATCCCCTTCCTCTTGACTTCCTCATTGCCTCCTACTCCCCATCTAGTAGTAAAACATTTTTTCTTCTATTTAAGCAAACCTATAGCTCAATCAGTTAAAGAGTATGAAGAACCAATGAAAAACCTAAAGGACAGTAAATATTTTGGTACTAACATTTTTTAAAAATTAATTTGTAAGTCTAAGTACCATTACAATTTTACTCATTTAAATCCAAACAAAATAAATTCCAAATGAAGAGTTAGTCTTCAATTCTCATAGGCAACATGGAAATATAGTTACTATAAAACAAAAGAGATCACCATTCTGAAGACATCTAACACTTGCAGCCAACTGATTGGACTTAATAGCAGTAGTGCATAGTGGTCCTCTAACCCATTAGATTTTCAAAGTGTAGACTACATATCTTTCAGTAATTTGGAAAGCAAGATTATTTTCCCAGAAATCTTACAGTAGTCTTATTGAACATAATTATTCTAAAGGTTGTCAGAGTTCTACAAAAATGACATATATAATTCACATTCATTACCACATTCAGTTCATCTCAGCTAATGTATTTTTATGTCTTCTGAGTGCTGTTTGCATTTACTAAGTCTGTATTTTTGTTGTATGCTTTATCACACCTCCAAGCAATAAAAATGGTTCATGAGTCACAAAAGAATTAAAAGTAGTAATGAAAATAGAACCGTAAATAATGCAACTTATAAAAACACAATAAATTTTGAAATTAACAGGACTCCAATACAGTGAATATAGAATATAAACGTGTATGTGTTAGGATGAGAGTGATGTCACAAAAGGAGCAGAAAAGGAAAGTTATAAACAGAAAATTAAGATAATGAATATTTAAAATTTTCATTTGAGTCATCCATCTATTTGCTCCTAGCTACCTGTCATGAAATCTGGTCAGAAGACTGGGTGTGTTGGCTCATGCCTACAATCCCAGCACTTTGGGAAGCTGAGGTATGTGGACTGCTTGAGACCAGGAGTTCAAGACCAGCCTGGACAACATGGCAAAACCCCATCTCCACTAAAAATACAAAAAATTAGCCAGCCATGGTGGAGTGTGCCTGTAGTCCCAGCTACTTGGGAGGCTGAGGCGGGAGAATCATCTGAGCCTGGGAGTCAAGGCTGCAGTTAGCCATGATCACACCACTGCATTCCAGCTTGGGCGATGGGAGTAAGACCCCATCTCAAAAAATATATGAAAATTAAAAAAAAGAGAGAAAGAAACTTGGTGAGACCAGTGGCCTGAAGATATCACAGTTTTTGTTTCACTTTCAAACAAAGCCAAGGGACCTGTAGGAGTCTTTCCAGAACAACTACTAAGTAATGCTTTCCAGCATAAAAGTGATTAATTTTGTTGCTAAAGAGCCAAAAATACAATGGATTTATTTGAATTTACACTCCTTATAAGGAAACCAGGTAGTCAAACTACTGCCAAGGGATTTATTATACCAGCCACACAGTTAATGATAAATATTACACTCACAAACAAACAAAACCAGAACAAGCTATTGGAAAAAAACCTTTATCAAATGAACTGAAGGATGTCACGTAAGAGAGAACTTGCTATTGTGCACATACTAACAGACATGTCACTTCAGAGTGAGAAAAATACCAGTGATGTGTAGAGTTTGAATCAATACAGTAACAGAAGAAATACACAATAAAATTTGGTCTTTTAATCACTGAAACCCTTAAGAAGAGATTTTTCTACTTATTTTTTGAGTCATGACTTTTAAAAAAAGGTACACTGGAATCAATAATATCAGTGCATCATGCATAAAGCAGATTATACCTGAAAAACATCTACACAGAGATTTATTCATAGGCAACAGCTGTTGGTGAACAATATGTTTCTTGATCTTGATTTAATCGTTTTAAAAAACAGTGGCTGGGTATGGTGGCTCGCGCCTGTAATCCCAGCACTTTGGTAGGTGGAGGTGGGGAGGAGAGGATCATCTGAGGTCAGGAGTTCGAGACCAGCCTGGCCTGTAAAATCCCACCTCCACTAAAAAACAATACAAAAAACTAGCCGGGCGTGGTGGCACATGCCTGTAATCCCAGCTACTCAGGAGGCTGAGGTAGGAGAATCGCTTGAATCCGGGAGGCAGAGGTCACAGTGAGCCGAGATTGTGCCACTGCACTCCAGTCTGGGCGACAAGAGCGAGACTCCATCTCAAAAAAAAAAAAAAAAAAAAAAGTGAAGATTATGCATACAACCAAGTCAAAGCCATGCCCTACATATTTTTTTAAAAACAGCTTTACTGGGATATAATTTACATATCATTTTATACATCATGTATCACATGACACTCATTTCAATTAAGAAACATACACATCTTTTGATATATACATCTAAGCAAATAAAGGGAATATAAGACCACTTTTCCACAATGAAGTGTGCTGGGATAGATACAAGTTAGCTGCTACTTAGAGTTAATTCTTTATTGAACTAGCTTAAATACTCACCACTAGTGTTTTTTTATTGTTTGTGCTCTTTATTTAGATTTTCTTTTTAATTGACAGGAGCACATCTCAGAAAAATTTGCAGAAAGGATAATGGTGGTATACTCTCTCAGTTATTGTTATGTCTGAGAGTGTCTTTTTTTTTTTTTTTTTTTTTTTTTTTTTTGAGATAGGGTCTCGCTCTGTCACCCAGGCTGAAGTGCACTGGCATGATCACGGCTCACTGCAGCCTGAGTAGCTGGGACTACAGGCATGCGCTACCACATCCAGTGAATTTTTGCATTTTTTTGTAGAGATGGGGATTTGCCATATTGCCTAGGCTGGTCTCGCGAACTCCTGGGCTCAAGTGATCTGCCTACCTTGGCCTCCTAAAGTGCTGGGATTACAGGAATGACCTGCTGCACTGGGCCTGAGTGTGTTTCTTTCACAATCACACAAATGACTTCTAGGCTAGATGTGAAATTCTTGGTCCTAACATTTTGGTTCTGGTGATTAAAGTAGCCAGCCTGATTCTTCATCCTGTGTAGGCAACCAGTTTTCTCCTGTGTATATATTTATACTACTATTTCCTTATTCCTCATTCTTAAAATTAGAATCTAATTCTTAAAAGACTTAAATTTGGTGTTCTTTTCAAGCTTAGATTTTATCAAAATAATCTTTTTTCTTTTTTTAGAGCTAGGGTCTCACTATGTTGCCCAGGCCAGTCTCAAACTCCTGGCCTCAAGCAATATTCCTGCCTCAACCTCCCAAAGTGCTGGGATTACAGGCATGAGCCACTGCACTTGGCCTATCAACATAATCTCTAATACCTGTGTCTCTTCTATTTGTTTCAGGGACATTAATTATGCCTCTGTTGGATTTAAATTCAGTGTTCCAATCTATCATGTCAATTTTATCAGCAAAACTTATCTCAAATTTTCCTTCACACAATTGGCTCAGCTTTCTTTAGTAGATACTCTGGTCCTTCTAATTAAGTTTTTAATCTGCTATGATTTTACTTCCTAAATTTTAAAATTCACCCATCTCACTTTTTTTTGTTTTTTTGAGATGCAGTTTCACTCTTGTTGCCCAGGCTGGAGTGCAATGGCACAATCTTGGCTCACAACCTCTGCCTCCTGGGCTCAAGATATTCTCCTGCCTCAGTCTCCCGAGTACCTGGGATTATAGGCATGCACCATCACGCCTGGCTAATTTTGTATTTTTAGTAGACAGGACTTCTCCACATTGGTCAGGCTGGTCTCGAACTCCCGACCTCAGGTGATCCGCCCACCTAGGCCTCCCAAAGTGCTGGGATTACAGGTGTGAGCCACCGCACCCGGCCCCGAGTCAGTTTTAATTCACCCATCTCCCTTTTAATTTCTCTGTCACTTTTTCATTTTAGTGCATTATTTTATCTTACTTTCTTATATAACATTACTATCCCCTTGACTTTTACAAAACGTTCTAGCCTCTTGATTTTTATTAAAGCAAAACATAGGTGCTATCTAAAATAAACTTCCATTTCCTGCAGCAAATCTTTTTCGAGGTGTGCTTTCACTCCAGACACTAAGTACAATGTTCTTTTCCTTCATGTAGCAGAAACTTTTCTTCCATTGATACAAGATCAACTGAGATCCAGTGTTTGCTCATAAACAGGCGAACTGAGTGCTTTCCTACTGTCCATCTGGTTAGGTGTTTAATTCTAGCTCTCAGATTGTATGCTAAGGCTTAGTTGATGTAAATTTGCATTATCAATATGGTGATTTAGGAGTAGGAAACTTTGTTCTTAGCATAATTTCTCTTTCGTGTTTGACATAAGCAGCCAAATAACAGCTAAGTTTTCCATGTCCAGCTTTCTGTCTGGCTCAGCCCTCCATCCCTGAAATTTCTTATACTGTGTCAGGAAGAACACCCCCTACATTGTATGCTTTCTGCCTAGTATATAGTCATTGCCTGATCCCTGTAAATGTAGCTACTTTTGAAATCTATTATTACTCTACTAATAATAATAAGATAGATTCCAGATAGTATATTGTCCATCAGTTGCAAGGCTTGCCCTTATCTCTTCCTCACCTCTCAGTGTAATTATCCCAAGATCTACTCTACTTCCACACATTATTTTCTTCCAAGTGAGTCTCCCACATAAGGTTCCAGGTCTTCCTAAGTGACCCATCAGTAGTATACTCAGCAGAAATTCGTCAAAGTTCCTGGGCCTTCAACGGCATCCTTATATAGGATCAGGGCCAAGTCACACTATTTCCTTTTCATCATTACCTGCTCATTTCAGCAGCAATCAGTGGGAGCAGAAGAAAACGCAATCAGATATCTGTGATCAAGTTCCCATGTTGCATGGAATTTATTTTGGTGCAAATTTGAGTAGTTTTCCTTCATTAGTTCTCCAGTAAACTTTAGGCCACTGGGAGAAATTCTCTCCAATGAAGACACTGGTAAATTCTATTACTGGCTAAACAAGTAGATCATCAAAACATTTATATTTGTAAACAAGAATCGGTCATAATGAATATTTTATAAGAAAAAAAGAATCAACCCCTAGAAACAGTACAAGATGATTTATCCAGTATACCAGTACCTGGAACTGCCATTTGAACAGCACTACTGCATGGCTCTATAGTAATAATTAATGCTCATAATCATGAGCCTGAGGCACTGCAAAATCCTAAAGAAAATGTTATAATTAGCATAGTTTATGTTAAGAGAATAACTCAGTATAGTCTATTTATTTTAAAACTGGTAACCCAAGAATGATAGAAATAGCCACTCTACTAGACCTAACATCTGCTAGAATGATACTCATTCTGAATGCATCAAATGATAGTTTGACAGGCAAATAAATAATTCATCACTTACTATACATATAGCATCTCCTAGAGTACATTCCAGGCTTAGTATGTTATTTTCCTGGACTCCACACACAAAAAAGATATGTATTCATCTTAATGAGTTATCTATTTTATTTGGTTGTTAATGACATTTAATAGAGACATAGAAGAACAAAATATCATGTAAACAGGTTAAAGAAACAAACAACAGTAAAGTTTCCCAAAGGATTTCTTTTTTAAGCAAAACTGTCACTGGGTATTATTTGTTTTTTGTTATGAGACAGGGTCTCACTCTGCTGCCCAGGCCGGAGTGCAGTGACAAAATCATGGCTCACTGCAGCCTCGACCTCCTGAGCTCTGGTGATCTTCCCACCTCAGCCACCTGAGTAGCTGGGACCACAAGTGTGCGCCTCCATGCCCGGCTAATTTTTCTATTTTTTTGTAGACAAAGGGTTTTGCTCTGTGGCCCAGGGTGGTCTCAAACTCCTAGGCTCAAGCCATCCACCCGCCTCAGACTCCCAAATTGCTGGGATTACAGGTGTGAGCCACCTGTAGGCTGTACACTCCCAGCCTAGTCACTGTGTATTTTTAACAAGAGATTTCTGCCCTACAAATGTGATTTTCTTACTTGGAATAATTTAATACTGTTCCCCTACCTTCCCTGTCTCTCCCTGATTTGTAAAAGGCAGATGATTTTTAAAACCACAAAATAACTGCTTCGTATTGTCAAAACTAACATAAACAACAAATGTATCACTTTTGTTTTTCAGTAGATCAAAAACAGAACCTCTTATTAAAAGCAACAAATATGAATTAATCCAATACAAATTGCTTCTCAGAACAGTGGTGACATGAATTCAGAGGCACTGCCATCTGAAAAATCCATAAATTCAATGAAAAAGCAATTTTATTTACTTAGTTGTACCTGCTCATCTCTTTGTCTCCACTCTTGCCAATTTTCTTCTCGTGAATCCTTCTGTACTGGGTTTGACAATGGAAGATCATGTTGAGCGTTACAAACAGCATGGGAGGATTTCTGGGGAATTTTCTTAAAAGCAAGATTCCTGAGCTATAAAACAAACAAAAAATATATTAAATTCAGTTTACCAATCCTGGGATACTAATGATTTTTTTAATTAAAAAAAAACCAATGATATTTTTATACTTCTACTCTAACCACTCGTTTTGCTAACTCACACAGCTAAAGTTATTATTTGTGTTTTCTATAATCTTTGTAGAATGTTAATTTTGCCAGCATTTGAGATAATGTTGGTAGATCTATATATAAAATGATTAAGTGAAAAATGTATTATACTCTATTATACCACCATTTCAATCATTCTTCTTTACTAAAAAGAAGTTTATAGGAGTAGAAAACAGTAAAACAAGTGTGCTTTTAAAATGCAAAACACAGCTGGGCTCAGTGGCTCACCCCTCTAATCTTAGCCCATTGGAAGGGTGAAGCAGGTGGACTGCTTGAGCCCAGGAGATTGAGATCAGCCTCAGAAATGTGGCAAAACCCAGTCTTCACAAAAAATACAACAACAACAAAAAAACTAGCCGGGTGTGGTGACACACACCTGTGGTCCCAGCTACCCAGGAGGCTGAGGTGGGAGGATCACCTGAGCCCGGGGGGTTGAGGCTGCAGTGAGCAGTGATCATGCCACTGCACTCCAGCCTGGGCAACAGAGTGAGACCCTGTCTCAAAAATAAAAATAAAATAAAATGCAAAACAATACAGTTCAGAAAGCTTACACATTTAAAAGTTTAAATAGTGAGAGATCGCCTAAGCAACTCTGACAACTACTTTGCTAGTCCTGAAAAATACAGGGCCTAGTCCACAAAGTAACATAATCAACTAAAACAGTATGGGCCAAGCCACTCCCAACAATAAAAATAATCTGAGACAAAGTAGTTGAAATGAGAGAAAAATACTGAGAGGCTGTTATGAACTGAATTTGTTAAATTAAGTTTAGCCAGCAGACACTGAGCATACTGCCTATGAGTTAGCCCTGTTCTGCAAGGAGCAGTTTAAAAAAAAAAAAAGTTTAGCCTAAAGCTGCCTCCTTACGTTTTTTTTTTTTGTTTTTTTTTTTTTGGCAGAGTCTCACTCTGTCGCCAGCTGGAATGCAGTGGCGCAATCTCGCTCACTGTAACCTCCGCCTCCCAGGTTCAAGCAATTCTCCTGCCTCAGCCTCCCAAATAGCTGGGATTACAGTCACATGCCACCACGCCCAGATACTTTTTCTATTTTTAGTACAGATGGGTTTTCACCATGTTGGCCAGGCTGGTCTTGAACTCCTGACCTCAGGTGATCCCGCCCACCTCAGCCTCCCAAAAGTGTTGGGATTACAGGCGTGAGCCACCGCGCCCGGCCCCCACTGCCTCCTTACATATTTTAAGTTCAACTTGAAAGTTTCTCCATACATAGTGAACTGTAACCTAACAATGTATAAACAAACTATAACCTACTTTTGTACCAATCGCCCAGTTTTAGCCAATCACAGGTGGTCAACTGTCAAACCATGTTCAAATAAGGCAAAGGTGGAGCTGTAACCAGTCCAGCTGTTTCTGTACCTCACTTCCGTTTTCTGTCCACAAATACTATCTGACCAACTGACAGCCCAGGAGTAGCTCTGAATCTATTCTGGTTCTGGGGGCTGCTGAATTGTGAATCGGTCTTTGCACATTTGAAGTGTTCAATTTAATTTGTCTTAAGTTTTTAACAAATTGTATCCTCCCTAAAGATACCTTGAAGCCCTAACCTCCAAGTGTCCCTGAATGTGACCTTATTTGGAAATTGGGTCTTTACAGATGTAATCAAGTTAAGATAAAGTCATGCTGAATTAGGTTGGGCCCTAATCCAATATGACTGGTATCCTTATACAAAGAGGTGAAGACACAGATACACAGAGAATGCCACATAACAACATAGGCAGAGATTGGGGTGAGGACACAGCAAGCCAAAGGAATGCCATGGATTGACAGCTGACACCCAGAAGCTAGAAGAGGCATGGAAAGATTCTACTCAGAGTCTCAGAGAAAGAATGGCCCTTTTGATCTGTGGATTTGAACCTCTACTAGACTCCAGAACTGTGAAAAAATAAATTTCCGTTGTTTTAAGCCACCAAGTTTGTGGTTTTTTTTTTTAAGGCAGCCCTGAGAAACTAATAAAGAGGATTTCAACTGAGGATCAACAATTTTAACTGTTAATATTAGGTTGGTGCAAAGTAATTGTGGTTTTTACCAAATATATTGTTCTGCAAAAGGGAGTAAGATAGAAACACCACTGTAAGTAGCTGGTTTCTGATTTGGAAAGGACATTCAGAAGGAGATGCTGCTGGAAATGAAGCACTGGTAGGTCGGCTACTGTTTGCTTTACAGAAAGTAAAGGCTTATAGAACTGCAAATGGCTGAAGTGGAAAGGGTGGATCCTTCACACTCATTCTGTTTTATATTTTCTTATTCTCTAATATAAACTCCATTATTGCCTTATTTTCTGTTTCCCTCAAATCATCTTAATTCCTAAAAGAAAATAGTGGGCAATCAAAAGTTCTGAAAGATCTGACTTCTGAAAGGTTATCATCCAGTGAGGAAAGTATCTTTCCTTTAAAGTTACTGTGTGGATAGCATTTTAAAGAATATTTAGAAAGCAATGGAGATGGAAATGTAATAGAAAAAATAAACTGAAAAGGCTTTTTTCTAAGTCTTGGGACATTACTATGAGAATAAAACACTATTCTTTCATTAAATAATAAAAAGAAAGGTCCTTATATACCCAACGGCTCCTTCTATTAAACAAAACACATACTAGAGTTGTAGCTCAGAATTTCTTTTAAAAACAATGGGCATATTAAATGTTGGTCATATAAGTAAAGCTAAGGATGTCTAGGAAAAAAGGGCCTTCCATACAGTTTTTACTCTAAAGAAAAGAAATGGGCCAGGCGCAGTGGCTCACACCTGCAATCCCAGTACTTTGGGAGGCCGAGGCAGGCGGATCACGAGGTCAGGAGTTCCAGACCAGCCTGGCCAACACTGTGAAACCCCATCTCTACTAAAAATATAAAAATTAGCCAGGTGTGGTGGCACGTGCCTGTAGTCCCAGCTACTCGAGAGGCTGAGGCAGAAGAACTGCTTGAACCTGGGAAGCAGAGGAGGTTGCAGTGAGCTGAGATCACGGCACTAAAACCCAGCTCGGGCAACAGAGGAAGACTCCATCTCAGAAAGAAAAAAAAAAAAAAAAAAGACCATCGAATGCATAAAAATGTACATTCAATGCGAGTTACAGAGGGTCAGGAATAGTGTTGCACACCTGTAATCTCAGCACTTTGGGAAGCTGAGGCAGGTGGATCGCTTGAGGCCAGGAGTTTGAGAACAGCCTGGGCAATGTACTGTGACCCTGTCTCTACAAAAAAACAAAATTAGCTGGGTGTGGTGGTGCTTGCCTGTAGTCCTAGCTACTTGGGAGGCTGAGGCAACAGGACTGCTTGAACCCAGGAGTTTGAGGCTACAGTGAGCTATATCATGCCACTGAACTCCAGCCTGGACAAGAGAGAGAGATTCTGTCTTCTCTTTAAAAAAAATAAAATAAAAGAGGCCAGCACGGTGGCTCACACCTATAATCCCAGCACTTTGGGAGGCCAAGGTGGGTGGATCACTTGAGCAACATGATGAAACCCTGTCTCTACCAAAAATACAAAAAATTAGCCTGGCGTAGTGGTGTGTGCCTGTGGTCCCAGTTGCTTGGGAGGCTGAGGTGGGAGGATCACTTGAGCCTGGGAGGCAGAGGTTGTAGTGAGCCGAGATCATACTACTGCATTCCAATCTGGGTAACAAGAGTGAGACCCCGTCTCAAAAAAACAAAAACAACTAGTCATATGATTTTTGCCTATAACAGTAAAAAATAGGAAACAACCCAAATGCTTATCATGAGTTCAATTAAATTAAGTATGAAATAACCATGTAATTAAATATTGTAAACTGTGGATTCATTTAAAATAACAGAGATCTGTATTTACCAATATGGAAAACCGCTCATGGTTAATTTTTTTTTAAAAGCCAGTTATAAAACAGTCTATTATATAACCCCATTTTCATTTAAGTATTAGAAGGATATATACATACATGTATATATTCATATAAATTTATATATGTGTACAGAAAACACATACCAAAATATTAATTGGTTATATCTCTGGTTATATCTATAAATGACCTGTTTCTTTTTTTTTTTTTTTAATATTGTTTATTTTTTAAATGTTCACAGTAAGAATGCTTAAATCATACTATAGGGCTGTGGAGTTTTTGTTTTTGATACTGATCAAAACTGGCAGCCCTTCAAAAATTAGTCCCATTTAGTAAATTAACCATTTTACATTTTTGAAACATTGAAATTTAATGTTGGCTAATTATTAATTTTATATGCCACTTACGAATTCTTTGTTCATCATTTTTCAAATATTTTTGTTTTGCACTATAGTAAAGATAATTTTTAATTTTTCCCCCAGAGATAAAGCAAGTTTTCAGTTTTGTTTACCATTCTCATTGCTATAGTTCATCAGCATGCCACAAAAGACAGTCAAGAGCTTCTCATTGGCGGGATCTGTTATACTGCAGTGACCTTAAATGGTCAATTACAATCTGTGCACCACCTGCTTGGTCAACTGCACTTCTGCCCTCATGGCTATCGTAACATATGTTTCCTAGAGCCCTGCCCGTTTGAAGCAGCACTTCCTGGTCTTTGCTATTTAGCAGCTGCACCAGTGGTGAATCAATCCAGCATCCACACATGAAATTCGCATAAACTCATTTTTGGCTACTTCTGCTACGATGTTAGCTACTTTGGCTTTGCAGGAAGACTGTGGAGTCAACAGACTTGCAAACAGCTGAAGTATTCCAGTTGCTTGGATTTTTTCACTTGTTTCCGTATCTTCAATCTCCCTTGTTGCTCAAATGTGGCTAGAAGAATTTTAACACTGATTCCTGGTCACCAATCACCCTCTCCAATGTGGGACCAAACCAGTCCATCCCAGCACCAAGGGACAATCAAAACCTAATTACAGGAAGACTGATCATCAATGCCTTCAGAGAAAGATCTTGATCAAAAGGGAGAAAATTAAAGCTGTTGAAATCAAGAGTCACTCGTGTTAAAAACAAAAACAAAAAAATCCTAACAAACAGAGTCAGGAAAGGCCATGAAAATAGGGTTCTCATGAATAAATGCCTGACAAAAACTATCACAAAACATTCTTCAAAAACTACAACCTTACACAAAGGCTGTCACAACCTTACACAAAAAATACTTCTGGAAAGACATCTGCCCAGCAACTGTCTGTCCAACCTCAGACCAGTGTGATCCTTGTAGCCAAGGATAATTATCTCAAAACAATTATGTAATCCTTCTCATTTTTTTCTATTAAAAACCTTTGTTTTCCTGTACTTCCTTAAACATACATAGTTTATCATGGCACATGTATTCCCATGGCAATGCCCTATTCCTAAATATCATTTCTGTTAAGAGAGCCTCTCTCTGTTATTTAGGCTGACCAACAATATGCTTACTGTACTTTAGATTTTTAAAAAAATGTTACAATTTGTATATACCAGTTAGGATATACTGGAAGTAATAGAAACTACTGTACTGTACTCCAGTAGAAGAATTTATCAGCTCAGAGATCACATCATTGTAAAGTCTGGAAGTAGAATGAGCTTCATAAACAGGTTAATCAAGGCTCCTGCTTCATTTCTCTGAGATCTCCTCAACTTTCTCCTCGTCTGTGTGTGGCACTGTCATCAGACTAGCTTGTATCAGAGTAGAAAAACGACTATACTAATTCTAGCTCTTACAGGCACACACCACACAATTCAGAGCAACACAAAAGTCTTTTCTTCCACCTACCCTCCAAAAAAGAAAAAGAGACCAAAATCACCATGGCTCACATGACTAAAACTAATCTGTAGGATTAGAAATGAATCCTGTAACCTAGTGAGTGGAGCTGAGGGTCATCTCACTCTAATCTTATAACTTCCCCAAAGGAGAAGGGTTGTGAAGCAAGAAAAGGAAGGGAAATGGGTGCTGGAGCTGAGGAGGGAAAGAATTTAAGCATTAATAAAGAAAAAATAAATAAATGTAGAAACACAGGGCATAAAAGAAACAGAAGTGATTAAGATCTGTAGTGAAAAAGAAAGCAAATCCAAATAGAATCATGTTGGCTTAAATAAAGCCAAAATGTTTTTAAAGTTTAATGGGAATAAATCACAATTTCCTTTCAAGTATAATCCTAGAAAGAAAAGAAATTCAGCAGTTATCGAATGAGGTTCAAGAAAGCGGTTGAGAATGGGGAAGAAAAAAGGGAGATATTACTGACCAAGTAGAAATTTGATATTAATTACCCAAGGTTAAAAGATGGCCTAATGCTGAAATGACAATGAATAATTTTATGTAACTTTTGGTAGAGGTTTTTGATTTATTGGGGAAGATGGCTAAGATATTGGCTGCGTTAACTATGGAATATTTTGAGGAAATTCAATATTTAAAAAGTGTATGTTTGGAAGAGGGAAGAATTAAGTTCTATTCTGAGAAATGAATGAAAGAAATATCAAACCAAAGCACTTTAAAAAAAAGTAATATGCAAGACTGTCGGAGAAAACTGTGATTGTTACTGAACAGATGAGACACTTTGAGAAAAGATAAACAATTATTCATTTTTGTTTAAGACATCAGGAGTACTAATAAAGAACCAACTGGTAAACTGCTGATAATTCCATATAATATATCTAGCACTACAACTACACTGAATCATTCTTTTTTTTTTTTTATACTTTTAAGTTTTAGGGTACATGTGCACATTGTGCAGGTTAGTTACCTATGTATACATGTGCCATGCTGGGGCGCTGCACCCACTAACTCGTCATCTAGCATTAGGTATATCTCCCAATGCTATCCCTCCCCCCTCCCCCCACTCCACCACAGTCCCCATAGTGTGATATTCCCCTTCCTGTGTCCATGTGATCTCATTGTTCAATTCCCACCTATGAGTGAGAATATGCGGTGTTTGGTTTTTTGTTCTTGCGATAGTTTACTGAGAATGATGGTTTCCAATTTCATCCATGTCCCTACAAAGGACATGAACTCATCATTTTTTATGGCTGCGACCTGTTTCCTTTTAAGACTTTCCTATTTTAAACTTTATGCAATGAACACACAAACTTCCACAGTCAGAAAAAACGTACTTTAAAAATGTTCAGGGTGGGTGTGGTGGCTCACGCCTGTAATCCCAACCCTTTGGGAGGCTGAGGCAAACAGATTGCTTGAGCCCAGGTGTTCAAGACCAGCCTATGCAACATGGCAAAACTCCATCTCTACAAAAAATGCAAAAATTAGCCAGGCATGGCAGTGTGTGCCTGTGGTCCCAGCTACTTGGGAGGCTAAGGTGTGAGGCTACCTTGAGCCTAGGAGGTTGAGGCTACAGTGAACTGTGATCGTCCCACTGCACTCCAGCCTAGGTGACAGAGTGAGACCCTGTCTCAAAAAAAAAAAGATCATTACATTTGATTTTAAATATACACAAATTCACATCCATTCATTGAAGTAATATTTTCAGAGTACCTGTGGAACAGGTACTATGGATACACAGGGGAACAAGATAGTATCTGTTCTCAGGATGATTACCATCTACTGGGAAAGCAGACAACACAAATAATTGTGTTACCTCATTTGCTTCACTCTGTTGCTGTTCCTTCTTTTTTCTTCTTTTCTCTCTTTTTTTCTCATTTGTAGTTGACTTGCTTCCTAAAGTTTGAGACTTTCCAGTATTTCGACCTTTACCTTTTCCAGGTTCAGAATCAGAGCCACTGCCACTATCCACTTGTAACAGGGCAAAACGAGAAGCGGTGGTGGGAACAGAACTAAGTACTGCTGAGGCCATCGTAAAGATTTTTCTTTTAAAATACTTCTGTCAAGAATAATTTCTGTGGGGAGGCAGAAGAGTAGGCAGATGGGTAAACAAACAGAGTAAAATCTGTTGTAGATTCTAAAACAACCATATGTAGATAAAATAAATTTCTTCTGACACTGGATTTAGTAAATTTGGATTAATACCCACAGCACTATTAGCAATAACATACTTTTATATTTAAGTAAACGATATAACATTTTACAATAGAAAAATGATATGAGATTTCACAGATATAATGTACTCATTTTTCCATGTATACTTTAAAAATTCACAGTCTTCCTCTCTCAATCATTCTGAAATATATACATAGTTACAGAGAATATCCCAAATCAATATGGTTTACAGTGGAAAAGAATATCATTTTTTCATGATACACAAAAAAAAAGACCTTTAGTCCAACTACATGTTAACTCCCAACTTCCAATACAAGAAAAAAAGGAGTAAAGACGGAATACCACTCTTATCATATATAAAATACTACCATAGGTTTGATTCTAGAGACTGTGATTTAGAACTGACAGCAAAAATAAAGAGCTTAAATTTTCTCAACCAAAGGAAACTTTTCAAAATGCCTTCCACATTATGTTTAGTTCACTAGTTTCCATGCAAGCATAGGTCAGTGTAGCTTCATTCCATGTGCTGTCAGCTTTTCCACAACCATTTAGACTTAGAAGGGATCTTAAAAGTCCCCTAGTAGTTCCTAATCCAAATCCTTTAGTTATACAGCTAAGGTAAGTGGAGTTTAAGTTGGTTATGTGACTTCCCTCAGTTCTTTCTGGGAAGTTAGCGGCTGAGTCTCCACCTGGACCTAGATTTGTTGAACCTTATTCTGAAAGTCCAAATTAAGAAGCCCTGTAACAACCAGAAGACTAAGTGCTCTTCTAATTAAAAAAGACAAAGACTGTCTTAACAGAATGGCAACTCAGAAATTTGTATTTTGAAATGTTTCAGGTAAAAACTGAATAAAGTATTCAATTTGAAAAAATTAAGATAACACTCCAAGTAGCCAGCACAAAGGTTAACAAAACGTTAACTGACTCCTATGCTTCTCTCCAATTGCATTCCCCCACTGCACCAGCCAGACATAACAAGTATCCTGATTTTTGTATAACTTACTCCTTTGCTTTTCTTTATAGTTCTATTCTATGCCTTGATTCACAGTGATCATATTTGAATGAACTGCTGTCATTTCCATAATATCCCACTGGTTACATATATATTTCTTACTATATTCACATTATCACACAGGTCCACCCTATTCATTGCGGGAAAGGGCTATGTAAAGGTGAATACTAAGAAGTAAGGATCATTAAGATCCATTCTGAAAGCTAACCACACATTATCGTTTGTATGTTTTCAGGAGGGAAGAAAAATGAGAAGTATGTATTCAATCTTCCACCTTAAGTAACCAGAAAAATATTTGGAAATCTTTCAAGTTTTTGGTATACAATGAAGAAAAATCACAGTAAGAACTGATGTCTGAAGATGCCATCTAGTCGTCATTAAGTCATAGCATTTTATTACAGTATCATGTTAAGACAAATTGCTAGAAATATGCAAATCAAGATAAAATATCACAATGTACAGAGATGATACCACATTGATAAACCGTGACAGATTTTTGGCTCCAATCTTTCCTACAAGCATGAGAATGAATGCTTCATAAGTTACTACAAACGAGAAAATGTTTCAAAATGGAAAAGAAATTCCAGAAATATTATGGAAAAGATGAATTCTGCTTCAACCTCAACATATCTTATTAAAATAACCTTACAGGCCGGGTGCAGTGGCTCACACCTGTAATCCCAGTACTTTGGGAGGCCGAGGTGGGCAGGTCACTGGAGGCCAGGAGTTCGAAACCAGCCTGGGCAACATAGTGAGACCCTGTCTCTACTAAAAATACAAAAAATTAGCCGGGCATAGTGATGCATGCCTGTAATCCCAGCTACTCCAGAGGCTGAGGCATGAGAATCTCTTGAATCCAGGAAGTAGAGATTGCAGCAAACCGAGGTTGCACGACTGACTCCAGCCTGAGCAACGGAGTCAGACTCTCTCTCAAAAAAAAATAATAATCCTATATAAAATTTTACTTTCTTGAGCACTCAAGGTACAATTATCCTACATAGTTGTTCAACTATCATTAATATTCAATTTTAAATGTTGGGACTATTAATTGCAAGTGGCAGCTGTATTACTGTTCACAAATATTCACTGTCTCTCCCTGAAGGGGAATTATACTATACATCACTTCTCTGTTGAAGGCAGGCATAACCAGGTAACTTACTTTGGCCAGCGAAATATAAACTTTAAAAAGCTTTACAAGTCAGTGTGTGGTTCAACATGTTCTCTTTTCCCTGCTTCTGCGATTGCAGAAGCATATAGTGAGATGGAATTTCTATCAGCCAGATCTAATAAAGTCTGCAACCACAATGAACAAAGCCCCCTTACTAACCTGTGGTGGACATGGTAGCTTGAGCAAGAAAGTAACTTTGCTGCTTTCAGCTGCTGAGATTTTCAGATTGCTACTGAAGCCTTATCAAGACTTACATCTTACACAAAAAAATTTCTTCCCATTCTAGGACTGATATGAAAACTGTGAATTTCATATATGGATTATTTGCATGCATTAAATGTTCATAAATGTCTATTCTGAAACATCTCTCCAAGGCTCATAGAAATTTTCTTTCTGTAGCATAAGGCAGAGCTATCTTACCAGGGTATCCTTAGATAAAGTTTCCCTTAGGCCTTGGGGCAGCCAGGAAACCCCTGAAAAAGTAAAAGCCTCTGTTCCAGTCACTTCCAGATACAAGAAACCTCATCCGGTGCTCCTCAGTGGGTAGCTCCTGCACATGCTGCTCTGGAGTTATGTCAACTATGAAAAGGGAAGTGCTCCAAGTCCTAGTAATCTACCTCATCAGACAACTGCAGAATGCACTGCTACCCATTATCATAGACAGGCTTGTGAAACTGTTGGAAGATTATGTTCAAGGTGCCTAAACAGCAAGGCACACAGTAGAATAAGCAGCAAGTCAAGAATGGGGGAGCCCAAAATCTAGTGAGCAAGGTTTCCTTAAAGCAACAGCCTTAAATCTCTATATTGATTATATTTTTAACCATTTGCCAGTGACATGCATTTTCAGCAGCATCAAATCTAGCTGCAAGGTGACTGCTCAAACAATGCATATGCTTTCTGTCACCTAGAGCTTTGTCATTAAACACTTGAAATTAGAAAGGTCAATTGAATTTGAAATCCTGTCATTCACTTATTTATTCATTTGTTTATTTTTGAGACAGGGTCTCGCTCTGTCGCCCAGGCTGGATTGCAGTAACATGATTATGGCTCACTGCAGCCTCGACTTCCTGGGCTAAAATGATTCTCCCAGATCAGCCTCCTGAGTAGCTGGGACTAAAGGTGTGTGCCACCATGCCTGGCTAATTTTTTCTATTTTTTTATAGAGATGGGGGTCTCCCTATGTTGCCTAAGCTGGTCTCCAACTCCTGGGCTCAAGTGATCCTACCGCCTTAGCCTCCCAAAGTGCTGGGATTACAGGCATGAGCCACCGCAACTGCCCCAAATCCTTTCATTTTTATCACAAGAAATTTTCTATTACATTTTTGATGAAAAGAGCTGTTAGATTATTTAAAAATAATTCCAACTGTTGTAAATTATTGAATGCTTAGATAAAAATTGTTTGTTTTTATTACCTACTCATACAAATGAAATTTTAATGGATACTCAATTCTAAGAAATCATTATTTAAAAGTCTAGATCAGGAACTGAATATTCTTATTTCATGGATAAACTGATTTTAAAATGAAAAGTTAATGTTCACAGAAGCAAGTACAATTCTCTCATTAGAAACCCTGAAAAGTCTGAAGTTTTATAGAAATTCAACATTTAGTATCTTTCCTATAAATTTATATTATGTTTTACTTATCCTATACTATAACGAAAACGTTTTTCACATTTTTTTCCATCTAGTTCAGTACAGACACCTTTAAATCTCTTTCCAGTTTTGGGAGAATGAGATGCCTCTGGTTCTTTATGTCAGTAATGCAAAAGGCAAATGGCAGGGAGCACCAGCACAAGACCACTGACCTGGAGCCAGAATGCCCATCACACCCAACTTGCTACTTAACGTAAGTACTTGAGCAACCTACTTGATCTCTCTTGAGTTGCTGTAAAGACTGAATAAGTTAATATACATAAAGTACTTAGAACAGTAGCCAGAAGCATTCAATACACTCAAGCATCACTTAATGATGGGGATACGTTGTGAGAAATGCATCATTAGGTGATTTCATCATTGTATGAGTATCACACAGGGTACTTACACAAGCCTAACTGGTACAGCCTACTATCCACCTAGGCTACATGGTATGGCCTATTGCTTCTAGGCTACAAATCTGTACAACCTGTGACTGTACTGGAGGCAACTGTAACACAATGGTAAGTATTTGTATATCTAAAGAAAAGGTACAATAAAAATACCGCTTTATATATGTCCATCATTGACCAAAACAAAACATAGTTATTGCAGCACATGACTATATAAGCATTTATGGGTGTTCTTACTATTATTATTAGACTGAAATGTGCCATGAGGCGCTATAAGGCATAGGAGAATTGGTACAAACTATCTAAAAATTTGACTAAGCATGCCTGACTCCATTGAAAAGTGTTTTGAAACTTTATCAACATCTGGCCCCTATACAAGCTAAGGCTTTAATCTTTGAAATAAAAAAGTTTTTAGGCATTGAGTAGTAGGTGAGTGGTCAGCCACTGAAAAGAGTCAAAGACCTAAAGATTACACATAACATACTACGGAAGGAAAATACCTATCTACCAGAAACCCAAGAGTCACAGTTGAGACTATATCTTAAATAGTGGGCATACAATAGATACTAAACGTTTCTTGAATGAATGAAAAGAAGTAACAAAACAAACACAAAGCAAACAGAAAGTATTATGACAAATACTGTTAATCAAGAAAAGAACCAATGACAAACACTCAAAAGACAAAATTATTTTTCTGGTAAAGCAGCTACCTGTGCTATGTCACATCAGCAACCTATGTGTTAACATGTCTGAAAGGGTACTTCTGTCAGAAGGTTACTTCTGAAAAGCTAAAATGGAAAGGGGGAAAAGCCCCTTTAATGACCCCTTGTTTGATCAGGGTAAAGTGCAAAAAGAGTAAGACAGTGGCAGCCACTTCCCATTATATTAGACTTTACATAACAGTAAATATTAAAGACAAAAAATAGCACTACTTAATCTGCAGCTAAGGGGATAGGAGATGAAACAACTGGAAGGGTTCAATCATCTGTGCTATGCTATACTTAAAAAAAAAAACAGCCAACATATCAACACATCATCTACTGCAACAGCCTTGACAGAAATCTACATACTATGTCAAAAGGTACAATGACCAGTACTTCAGAAGTAGAAGAGAAGGAAATGTAATTTTAAATGAAAGAAGGGAATAAAACTTAATATGAAAATAATCCCCAATTTGTAAATATGTCTATTATTCATACACATACCAAAATGAAGAAAGAAATGCATGGGATTACTCACTATGCTTATTTTCCTTTCTATAGTTTTTACTATTTCCCCAAATATTCTACAATGACTATATAAATACATATATACACATATATATATACACATACATACACACACATATATATACATATATACACATATATATACACACATATATATACACATATATATACACACACACATATATATATACACACACATATATATATACACACATATATATATGTATTTTTTTTTTGACAGGGTCTTACTCGCACACCAAGGCTGGAACAGTGGTGGGATCACGGCTCACTGCAGCCTCAACTTCCTGGTCTCAGGTGATTCTCCCACCTCAGCCTCCAGAGTAGCTGGGACTACAGGCACGTGACACCATGCCTGGCTAATTTTTTGCAGAGACAGGGTTTTGCCATGTTGCCCAGGCTGGTCTTGAACCCCTAGGCTCAAGCAATCCTCCTACCTCAGCCTCCCAAAGTGCTGGGATTAGAGGAATGAGCCACCATGCCCGGCTCTACAATGATATTAGTTCTAAAAAAAAAAAAAAAACCTCAAAAAGAAAAAATGGTTATCTATACTCAAGTTGAAAAAGTTAAGCATAATGTAATCAATACAATATTGATTTTTTTGCCCTGTGTCAAAATTTAGAAAGGGCAACTACAGGTCAGAATTGACAATGAGACGCCTTTGGCCATTCACATCAGTGACAGACAAGTCAAATGACAGAGAGCAACTATCGAAGACTAATATGTTGCATACTTTTAAGAGAACACTACCCTCATTAACTAATTTTTCAGAATTTTCAAAAAGATAGTCATGTTATGCAATCCAGGAATTCCTCTGTAACTTTTTTTTTAATCTTGATAAGAAGAAACAAATAGGGAGACTAGGAAAACATTAGGCTTTTAAAAGATACAATACTTCAGGTCATGGCTAGGGTTAGTATTCCTTCAGTCTTGTGTCCTAAACTTCTGCATCTCCACATACAGTCACATCTAAGAGATGTTAGGATAAATAGATTCAAACACAGCTCTTCTCCCTCCCTCTCTATACTTTTTCTCCTTCAAATACACTTGGTCTTTAAAATTTAGATGCTTCTATGCTTAGACATTTATATACACAAAATATAATTAAGCCATACAATGCAAATGAAAATACAATGGACTGCCAATTAAGTTACATACATTAGTCTATGAATATGGTGGCTAATACTGTATATTAAACATTTACATATTATTAAAATACTACACAAATCAGGTTTTTGGTGCAGAAATCTAATGATTATTATATTTATATTTTTCCCCTCCTCCCTTTGAGTTCCTTTTAAAAATAATTTCAAGGATATCTGGGCTCAGTGGTGCACACCTGTAATTACAGCAACTTGGGAGACTGAAGCAGGAGATCACTTAAGTCCAGGAGTTTGGGACCAGCCCAGGCAACATAGCAAAACCGTATCTCATAAAATAAATCATAAAACTAATTTCAAGGATAATGTATAGTTGAAGGAAGACAAAATAAATTCACAAGATAATTTTAAAAACAGAAATGTTTCAGGGCAAAATGTGAAATAAACACACATTCTCAATATGCAGGCAGTTCACCATAAATAAATATATCTTCTACTATCTTCCATAATGTAATGACTACCACTAGTAAAAACTATTAATTTATACTTAAGATGGCAGCAGGCCACACATGGTGGTTCACACCTGTAATCCTGGTACTTTGGAAGGGCTGAGGTGGGCAGATTGCTTGAGTCCAGGAGTTCAAGATCAGCCAGGGAAACATGGCAAAACCCCTTCTCTACAAAATGTACAACAGTTAGCAGGCATAGTGGTGCATGACTGTGGTCCCAGCTACTTGGGAGGCTAAGGTGGTAGGATCACCTGAGCCTGGGGGTCGAGGCTGTAGTGAGCAGTGATTGTGCCACTGCACTACACCTTGGGTTACAGCCTGAGACCCTTTGTCAAAAAAGAAAAAGAAAAAAAAAAGATGGCAGCAATGTCAAAAATATAACAAAGTCTTTATTTTACATATACTTCATACCCAAAAAGCCAATTATTTGACTTATTAAATGTAATAGCATACGGTAGGGCTTTCTCTAGCAACCCTCTTTCTTCAGATTTTGCATGTACTCCAAGAAAAAACAACTTGAAATTTCTTGAACACACGATTAGTTTACTTGTTCATATCTTTAACTATGCTGTTCTCTTTTGTCTACAATGCCATCTATCTCTTCCACTGAAAACTTCCATTTATTCCTCAAAATCCTGCTCAGGTGCTAGCATATCTATGAAGCGTTCTCTGACCTGTTCCTGAAGTTAAACATTCCCTCCTCTGTAATATTTCCATACTTTAAACTTACTATTATTGAATGGACTCCAAAAAAATTCTCTTTATTGTTGTGCCTAGCCCCTATGATCCTGATTTCAAGATCCTGAAAGACAAGAGTTTCTATCCCTTACAAATACCACAGGATCTGGCACATAGAAGACACATTTATTGAACTTAGTGTTTTCTTCATGTTTACATTCTTCAAGTACACAGCTGTCTATGCAGTGAAAAATGTGCTCTACAAGTAGAAAAAGAAATATGTGAAGTGCACAATAGACAATCCTCAATTCCCATAACGCAGATGTGCATGAGCAATTATTAGCAGTTCAAAGTTGTTTCATTACGGTAAGTACTATTCTAACAAACTAATTGCCACAACCAATTTTGTCTAGGAAGCATATCTGGTTTTAAAGTGTTGATTTAAGCCAGCCGGGCATGGTGGCTCACGCCTGTAATCCCAGCACTTTGGGAGGCCAAGGCGGGTGGATCACAAGGTCAAGAGATCGAGACCATCCTGGCCAACGTAGTGAAACCCCATCTCTACTAAAAATACAAAAACTAGCTGGGCATGGTGGCGCACGCCTGTAGTCCCAGCTACTAGGGAGGCTGAGGCAGGAGAATCGCTTGAACCAGGGAGGTAGAGGTTGCAGTGAGCCAAGATCGCGCCACCACATTCCAGCCTGGCAACAGAGCAAGAGACTGTCTCAAAAAAATGAAAAACAAAAGTGTTAATTTAAGAGAACTAGGATGCATTGGCTGCTTAAGTAAACTGCTTCTAAAAATGAATAGCCTAAGCTACAAGCAGGAGAATTTTTTTTTTCTCTTTGTGTATACATGGGGTCTCACTATGTTGCCCAGGCTGATCTCAAACTCCTGAGCTCAAGCAATACTCCAGCCTTGGCCTCCCAAAGGGCTGGGATTACAGGCATGCACCACCAAGCCCGACCCAAGCAGAAGAATTCCTAAGTGGCTGGTAGTCTTGGCCTCTATCAAGGTTTGGAGGCACATTGCCATTATGACCTTATCCCTCTACACTATGACCTCACTAGAATCAAGACAGCAGCAGCCATATCTCAGTCCAGAAGACCACAATTAGGGAACTTCAGAAAACACACAAACACACACACACACACACACACACACAATTATATATATATAAAATCCTTAAATCAAGAACAACCAAATATATTACTTTTTATGAGATGAATGATAGCCATCTTCTATTAACACTACCAATTAGCCTGACCAAAAAAAGGTATTAATGTAGATGCCAATTAGTGTGGCCTCACTGAAATATAACTTAGATCGAAATTAACTGAGCGTAATATGAAATGGCACCAAGTATCACTGATTTAACACCTGGTGAAATAAAAAATTGTGTTATTTCATGTTCTGTTCTTCAGATAACCAAACAGTATCTTTCACTTTGGCTTCTTAAAAATTAGGGTTCACAGGCCAGGTGTGGTGGCTCACACTTGTAATCCCAGCACTTTGGGAGGCAGAGGCGGGCAGATCATGAGGTCAGGAGTTCCAGACCAGCCTGGCCAACAAGGCGAAACATCGTCTGTATTAAAAATACAAAAAAAAAAAAAAAAAAAAAAATTAGCCAGGCGCCTGTAATCCCAGCTACTCAGGAGGCTGAGGCAGGAGAGCTGCTTGAACCTGGAAGGCAGAAGGTGCTGTGAGCCGAGATCGCGCCATTATACTCCAGCCTGGGCAACAAGAGCAAAATTCCGCCTCAAGAAAAAAAAAAAAAAATAGGGTTCACAATCAGCAAGTGTGAAGTGCATACTAAAACTCTGCTCCAAACACACTTACTGTAAGTGATGTAAACCCAATGGGTATGCCCCAAACTCCATTTTTTTCTCATAGTTAAGTACTGAGATCCCTCTCCAATCTGCAGCTCCCACTTTCTGCAGGCCAAAAAAGTTAAACAAAAAATACAAGCAGGTACTCAGTGAGGACCTGAGGGATTCTCCCACGAGTAAAATACATCTATTTTCACACAAGGTTCTTTTGGTCAACTTCTGGGTTTTGCTCTTACTCCAGAATTGAAGCTACTATAGTGTTATAAATCTGTTGAGAAAAGAAATCTAGACTTCTATGAAGATCTTTAATATTTTAATTTGCCAAAAAGCTTCTCAAATATTTTTATAGCTACAAGTCACATTTATTAAATGATTCCAGTTACAATCCCAAGCACATTTACTACACAACAGACAATGCTAAATGGTGAAGAAAAGTGTCTCCAGCTTTTTAGTATAAGACAGACGATCTTTCATTAGTTCTTCTAATGAAAGCACTAGCATCTACTCTGAAAAATCTGGCGAAGGTAAAGAGTGAAAAAGAGGAGGAAGAGAAAAGGCAATCAGCCAATTTGATAAACTATTTTTGTCGTTACTGTTCAATATTTATGAAGCACCTTAATGCTAGAGATCTGACAAAAATTCGGTAAGGCTGTTCCAAACAATAACAGGAAAAAAAAATCACTTTTCAATAGCTGGCGGCGGAGGAGGAGGAGCACTATATTCAAAAAGTAATTCACTATACCTCATTCATGAATGAAAGCCAAATTTCACCCATAGGCTGTTAACCGATGCTCCGAAACTTATTCGCAAAGTACATAGAGAAAGAAATTGCGCTGGGCGAAACCTAACTCGGGCAGAGAAGCGGCTTCAAAACCTGAAAGGGAGAAAACGAGTCAGGTCGTTGCTCCAGAAATTTCCGAGCTCCCGGCTCCCCGGGAGGGAGCGCGGGCGCCAGCGGCGGGGAGGGGACGGTGGCACCTGTCACTCGAGCGGCCCCCACGGGGTCTCGGGAGGCTCAGCGGTCGCCGGCCTGGGAGTCGGGTGCGAGTCCCTCCCCGCCGCCCCGAGCCTTGCGCCGAGCGTCGGGCCGCGGCCCTCCCGTGCCCTCTGCCCAGCGGCTCCGGCCAGTGGGGCCCGTCGCCTCAGGCCGAGTCCCCGCCACCCGAGGCCGGGGCGCCGAGGGGAGCGCTGTCGAGCCGCTGCCTACGCCTCCGGGGTGCCGGAGCGGACACCCGCGAGGCGGGCCCGCCTCCGCGTACTCACCGGGCCTCCCGTGCCGCCGGCTCGGCCCTCCTCTCCCTCCTCCCCCCGCCGCCGCCTCTCCCGCGGCTCCCCGGGCGGCCGCACTGGGCGTTGGGACTGGTCTGGGTCAAGTGTCGGCAGAGCTGGGGGCAGGCTCGCGCCGGGCGGGGGTCGCGGTCGGCCCCCAGGCTGGGCACTAACGGGTCCCGGGGCGCCGGGGCGGACCGCGGCGGTGAGCGCGGCTGCAGGCTGCGGTGAGGGGCGGGGAGAGCGCGGCTGCGAGCAGGCGGGCGGGCGGAGGGTGGAGGGAAGCCCGGGCGGAGGAGGCGGCGTGAGAGCCTCGGGGCGGGGGCGGGGGCGGGGCCTGGCGCGTCCGCCGAGCGCGGGGGTTTGTTTATTTTCTCGGTTGGTAGCGGCGCTGGCGCTGGTTAGAGGTTCGCCGGTGACGTGAGCGCCCGAGTTGGGGGAGAGGACCAGAACCACCTGCTGGAGAAGGGGAGCTACGGGGGCCGGGCAGGGTCCAAACGCCTCACGTAGGCGGCGGCGCCACGGTCTTCGGGGTCACAGGGAAGAGAAGGGCTCTCCTCAAGCGGGTGGAAGGAGGGAGGCCTCCCGAGGGAGTGAGACTCTAGGCCACTCCCCCGCAGCAAGGCAGGATCACCTGCGACGCGGAGAGCGGTTAGAGGGCCCTGGAGTGGAAAAGGGCAGTGGGACCTGGTAGCTTGGGTTCCCTGCAACTTGGGGTTCGACCTCCAGGCAATGAAGTAGGGATGGTCCTGCAAGTCAAGATTCCAGTAGCAAGAGTACATCAGATCTCTGTAAGGAAAATAACTAACATTGCTCAGTTCCCTGTAGAGTTGCAGGGCGCTTTAACGTTATCTCCCTTGGTTCTCCATCAGGTCGTAGTGGACTAATTTTACAGGCGAAGTTAAGTGACTTACCCAAAACCTCACAGCTAATAAACGGCAGAGCCGGCACCCAGCAGTACTGGCTTCCAATTCTGTGAGCTTACCAGCGCATCACATTATCTCCATAAATCCCCCTGATTCAACTAATATTAGACGCCCCACAGGTAAGATGCTTCAGAGTTAGAGGCGAGTTGAAGATACCTTTGCCTTCAAAGAAGTAAGGAATAAAACAGATAAAACAGACAATAAAAGACAAACCATGATAGGTGCCACGTGAAAAGTGACAGAGTACTGCCGGGAATCAAAGAACCGTGTATATCTGTCTTGGGGATAAGGAAAGAAAGGCAGCATGAAGGAGTAGGCATTTGGGATTGACCTTGAAGGAGACAGGGAGAGTTTTACAGCAAGAAGGGATAGCATGAGAATATATATGAAGGCGAATCAGTGAAAGTTGTGTTGGGGAAAGACCAAAGACTCCAGGGTATGTTGAGAGGTAGAAAAGACAAAGGAGTATGGGGCCTAAGATACCAAATGGATGAATTTATATTTAATTCAGTATTTTGAGTTTTTATGGTTCAGAAGTTTGGGGGAAGAAAAGGAAGGTTTTTTTTTTTCTTTGTGCTAGTGATTTATCTGTGAGGGGAAGCAGAAATTAGAGGTGGAAAAACTGACAGATCTACTGTAGGCCAGGTAAAAATGATGAGTCTGACCTAAAGGGACAGCTAGGGGAATTTAAAAGAGCATAGTTGAGAGATGATGTGCATGCAGAATCTATAGAATTTGGCAACTGATTGATTAATTGTGGGTAGGAAGAGAGAAATCAAAGAAAATGGAGGTTTTGAGTTTGTAGATAATTGCAAGAGAGAAAAGAGACAATTACAAAGGAAAGGAGAGGGAGCTACTTCTTGGGAGAAGATCAGTTTAGATTTGGACATTTTAAGAATTCAAAGGGTTGTCAAGACAGCCAGAGAGACATGGACACTAATAAGTTAGAAATAAAGGTTTTGTAATATGGGAAAGAGGACTGAACTAGAAAATAGACTCATAAATAATCAGCCTAGGAGTGATATTGCTGTGAGATAAAAGAAGAAAACAAAGGTCAGAATCTTGGAAAACACCCTCTTTAGAGTCTCGCTACTCAAAACGTGGTCGGTGGCCCAGCAGCACTGACATGAGGATGTTAGTTAGAAACTCAGAATCTCAGGCTCCACCCCAGACCTGCTGAACCAGCATCTTCAACTTAACAAGAACCCGAAGAGATTTGTGTCACATCAAAAAGTTTGAGAAGCTCTGATCTAGGTGAGCCAAGCCAGCAAAGAAAGGGGGTGGAGAAGAAAATGGGAGGAGAATAGGGTAATGCAGAATCATCAAGACAAGGTAAATTGGAGTTTCACAAAAACAGGGCTGGAAGGAGTGTTGATCAACAATATCCAAAACCACAGAGGTTGAAAAGCACAAGGAAAGAAGGTATGTTTGCACTTTGTGATTAGGTAGTAGGGTCTTTGAGACCACATTGTTCTCATTGAAAGCCTGGGAAGAAAGATCCCCTTTCTGGTCAAGTTTAGTCTAGGGATCCATCCCATCTTCCCCAGTTCCCACGTGTATGGGACATGTCGAGATAAGTAGATAGATTTGACAGTGGGAGAAAGTAGTTCTCTTCCAGTTGCTTCTATTTTCTCAGCAAAGTGAGGAGCAAGATCATTTTGGCAGACTGCTAATTGTCCATCACAATTTAGTCTCCCTTTCTCCCTGAAAACACAGACTGCTTTTCTCAGCCTCTCTTTCAGTTGCATATGGTCAAGTATTAAGTTATAGAACGTGAGCAGATGTTATGTCTGCCACTGTCAGGCCAAGGCATTTACTTTGAGAGTACTTGTGCCTCTTTCATGCATTTTCCTTTCTGCCAGCTGGACCCTGGACACGGTGACTCTGATTCAATTATGCAGATGACCACAAGCCTCTGGGGTTGGCAGAGCCACAAGAAAGAAGGTGCCTGGATGAAGGAGAGCTACCCACTGACCTGGACACCCAATTATGTGAGCAAGATATATTTCTATTGAGTTGGAGCCATAACATTTTGCAGTCTATTTTTTATAGCAGTTTAGCCTACTCTAGGTAATGTAGTCCTTAACGGAAAGTATTGAGAAAAGAAGAGAGAAGGGAGGTGAAATCAGAGTTTATGAGTGAGGGAGAGTGAACTGACTAAAGAACATGGTAAAGTTTCCAGGCATTACTAAGAGCCCCATTGAATAAGTGGTCATGAATTTATAGTGAGGCTAGCCACTTGGTTATGCAATTTTCTCTAGCCATATTCAGTTGCTCATGTGCAGGCACTGAGTAGGCAGTTTTGGCAGCAACCAGGACTGAGATTTGACCAGGCAAGTATAAGGGGAAGATAAGGGCAGAGTTGGTGGTGATAGAGGCAAAGGAGGCCTTATAATTTCAGAAGTGGTAAGAAGTAAAGCTATGAGAGGAGTGAAGAATGGTGGAAAGATGGTAGAGTGACTGAATTGGTGTTTTTGATGAGGTTGAAGAATTGTTGAGGTTTAGTTACTATATGCAATGACCTTGGAACGATAAGAGATGGTTGGAGAGTGGAGGCTTGAATTAAATTAGAGGAGGAGCTGTAGTTACCAGTAATATTACAGTGTAAGGAATGCATATGAGAATGGATAATTGAGGTACCAGAGGATACGAGATCCTTTGAAGGGAGGTCAAGGAATTGAGACACAGTAAGGATTTTGAAATGAACATCCACATAGTTATATATATCTGTTATACATACATACATACATATATACACATACCCCTCACAAAGAATTACCGCAAGAGTGATTCCACAATAGTGTTGTAGTAGTGAGTAGTTTTGGAGAGAGTGATAGTAGCCCTAGTACTAAAATCTTTAATCTATGAGTGAGGGGTTGAATTCTTCAAATTAGGCTGCACAGGGACATCAGTGGTTTAATATGTTAAACTCTTGCAAATATCACATTTCATTAAACAGATGCTTTTACTTTTTATGTTGCTAAAGTGAGATTTCTAATTGCTTCTCTCTGACCTCTCAAATTACGATGGTAACTGCCTTCTTTTACAGGAAATGCCCATCTGTCTGTATTAAACACCAGACACATGCCAGGTTTTCCAATTTAAATGACAGTGCTTTAAAACTTGTCATAGACTACTCTGTCCTACCTCCAATGTGAATTTCAAGTAGATACATCTACAGATGCTAGCTCTGCCACATCAAACAATGCACAGTGAATGTTCAAAATCTACATTAAAAACCTCGGTTATAAAGAGCTAGATACTCTGTTTTACATGATGTGATTATTACACATTGCATGCTTGTATCAGAACATCTCATATACCCCATAAATATATACATCTACTGTGTACGCACAAAAATTAATATTATTATTATTTTTGAGATGGAGTCTTGCTCTGTCAACCAGGCCAGAATGCAGTGGTGCAGTCTCAGCTCACTGCAACTTCCACCTCCCTGGTTCAAGCGATTCTCCTGCCTCAGCCTCCCGAGTAGCTGGGACTACAGGTGCATGCCACCACACCTGACTATTTTTTGTATTTTTAGTAGAGCCGGGATTTCACCATGATGGCCAGGCTAGTTACGAACTCCTGACCTCAAGTCATCCACCCACCTCAGCCTCCCAAAGTGCTGGGATTACAGGCATGAGCTATAGTACCCGGGCCAAAAATTAAAATTAAAAATTAAAAAATTAAAACTTCAGTTATAGCTTAAGTTAACAGTAAGTAGGGACTGGCTAAAGACCTGATAAATTGAAAATAAGATTACCTGTAGCTTGGGAAATGATGTACCATGTTATGTAAGATAGGGGCTTTGGGCTCAGACTGCTAGGGGTAGAATTATGAGGTTATTGTGAGGATAAGACATGTTACACACACACACACACACACACACAACCATTCTAAAGACTGCAAGTACATATAAGCATTAAGTTAGGTATGGTTATTCTATTATCATACTTATTTCTAATTATTATGGAATTGCTTTAACTATACATGGACTTTTCCTACTTAGAAAATGTTCATTACATCTGTACACGTTAAGACCCAGTGGCAAGGGGACATCTGGTTAAGCATAGTGCATTGAACACACATTTGTCTCCACTTACTCCAGAGATCTCATTAAAATGACAGTAAAGGAATAAAAAAGATATAAATCTATAAAGAAAAAGCAAACAGGGAAAGAGATCCCAGCTGAATAAAATGCCAACAAAACTTAGAAGCATGGAAAGCAGATGGATGAGTGATCACTGACTTACCAAAGCCGCCAAAGTGACTACTTCAGCTTTTGGGAGAAGGCAGAACCACCCAGAAGTGAGCCTATCCATGTCACAGCACCCTGGAAAGGCTCTAAAACTAGAGCTGCTTTCTCTCCGAAAGCAGAAGGAGAACAAGGCTAAAAAGGAGAATTCACTGTGAATGTTTTCTAAAGAGAATGATCCTGCCTCCCCTAGATTCCCTACTCCATTCCATGCTGCCCAAATTCACCGGAAGATAGATGGTTTACTTTCTGGAGAGGTTCACTCAGAGCTCTCCTAGGCACCAGGCAGAGCTGAAGACAGGGATGACTCACTACACAGAAAAGCAGAATTAAGTGAAGTTGTGCATATTAAATTATAAGGCAGACCCCTTTCCCCCAGCTTCATTCACAAATTCAGATCCTAGAATGCTGTCAAGAGACTGGAAGCTTCTTAGGGGAAAACCAGCTGCTCCAAGAGAAGAGGTCTCCAAATATTGAGGTTTGGGGATCCCATGGTGAAGAGTGTGGCTTGTTGACTGTCTTTTACAGTCAGCCCAATAGTCAGTAATCCCTGATTGTTCCTACAGAGGCTCTCATCAACATCTTATTGCCTCATTCTTTTATTTGAAAAATTTTGGCTGGGCGCACTGGCTAACACCTGTAATCCCAACAGTTTAGGAGGCTGAGGTGAGAGGATCACTTGAGCCCAGGAGTTCAAGACCAGCCTGGGCAACATAGTGAGATCCCATCTCTACAAAAAAGAATAAAAAATTAGCTGGGCCTGGTGGTACACACCTGTAGTCCTAGCTACTTGGGAGGCTGAGGCTGGAGGATAATTTGAGCCAGGAGTTTGAGGCTGCAGTGAACTGTGATTGCACCACTTTCCAGTCTGGTTAACAGAGTGAGACCCTCTCTAAAAATAATACAAATTTAACAAGTTTTTCATAGATGGGGTATCTCTGTGTTGCACAGGCTGACCTCAAACTCCTGGCCTCAAATGATCCTCCTGCCTGTGTAAATTAGTTCAACCATTGTGGAGGACAATGTGGCAATTCCTCAAGGATCTAGAACTAGATATACCATTTGACCCAGCAATCCCATTATTGGGTATATACCCAAAGGATTATAAATCATGCTACTATAAAGACACACAAACATGTATGTTTATTGTGGCATTATTCACGATAGCAAAGACTTAGAACCAACCCAAATGTCTATCAGTGATAGACTGGATTAAGAAAATGTGGCACATATACACCATGGAATACTATGCAGCCATAAAAAGGATGAGTTCATGTCCTTTGCAGGGACATGAATGAAGCTGGAAACCATCATTCTCAGCAAACTATCACAAGGACAGAAAACCAAACACTGCATGTTCTCACTCATAGATGGGAATTGAACAATGAGAACATTTGGACACAGGGCGAGGAACATCACACACCGGCGCCTGTGGGGAGGGATAGCATTCGGAGGTATACCTAATGTAAATGACGAGTTGATGGGTGCAGCAAACCAACATGGCACATGTATACCTATGTATCAAACCTGCACATTGTGCACATGTACCCTAAACTTAAAGTATAATAATAATAATAATAATAATAATAATAAAGATCCTCCTGCCTCAGCCTCCCAAGTAGCTGGGACTACAGGCATGAGCCACGATGCCCAGGTATCACCTCATTCTTAAATGTGGTGAACAGTTGATGATCTCCATTTATTTGAAGAAACCTCCTTACATAAAAGAATCTACAATGAACAAACAAGAAAAGAAAAAAAAGAGCTTTAGAGGCCAGGTGTGGTGTAATCCCTGCACTTTGGGAGGCCAAGTTGGGTGGGTCACCAGAGGTCAGGAGTTCGAGACCAGCCTGGCCAACACGGTGAAACCCCATCTCTACTAAAAATACAAAAAAGTAGCTGCGCGTGGTGGCACACACTTGTAATCCCAGCTACTTGGGAGGCTGAAGCCGGAGAATTGCTTGAACCCAGGAGGCAGAGGTTGCAGTGAGCTGAGGTCATGCCACTACACTCCAGCCTGGGAAACAAGAGTGAAACTCCATCTCTAAAAAGAAAAAAAAAGAACTTGGAGGAAATAAAAGCAGTGCAGAAAGCCAGAAAACATGTCAAAATCAAGAAATTCACAAAAATTTTAACTTCCATATACTCTTCTCACTCAGGAAACTGCTGGAAGGAGCACTGCATCCGAGTAAAGGCGTATATCAAGAAACAGAAAAACATGTGGCTGGGCACAGTGGCTCACACCTGTAATCTCAGAACTTTGGGAGGCTGAGGCAGGTGGATCACTTTAGGCCAGAAGTTTGAGACCAGCCTGGCCAATATGGTGAAACCTCATGTTTACCAAAAATACAAAAAAAAAAAAAAAAATAGCCGATATGGTGGCACATGCCTGTAATCCCAACTACTTGAGAGGTGGAGGCAGGAGAATCACTTGAACCTGAGAGGCGGAGGCTGCAGTGAGCTGAGATTATGCCTCTGTACTCCAGCCTGGGTGACAGAGTGAGAGTCCGTCTCACAAAAGAGAAAAAGAGAAACAGAAAAACATGGGATCTGGTAAACCAGAACTCCAACAAAGCAGAAAACAAAGAGAATTCTCTAGACAAGCTTTTCCAACCCGTAGTGTGTGGCCCAGGATGACTTTGAATGTGGCCCAACACAAATTTGTAAACTTTCTTAAAACATACTTTTTTGTGATTTTTTTTTAGCTCATCAGCTATTGTTAGTGTATTTTATTGTGGTCCAAGACAATTCTTCTTCCAGTGTGGCCCAGGAAAGCCAAAAGATTGGACACTCCTGCCCTAGATGAAGGTGATGGGAGGTTCCAGGAAGTCAGCTGTGTAGCAGGCCTGGAGAGCACACTAGAGGATGGAAGGCTCTAGAAGGGATGTCTCCAAGAAAAGAAAATGGAAATGATGGATTACCTAATATGTCTGAACCTTTTGAACAAAATTTCACAACTCTGGTGGAAAATACGGAGATGTAATGGTGATAGATATAGAGAAAACTAAGCAACCACCAGGTGTGGTGGCTCACATCTGTAATCCCAACATTTTGGGAACTGAGGCAGGGGGATGGCTTGAGCTCAGGAGTTTTGAGACCAGGCCAGGCAACATTGTAAGACTGTGTCTCTACCTTAAGAAAAAAAAAAATTAGCCAGGAGTACTGGTGCACATCTGTAGTCCCAGCTACTCAGGAGGCTGAGGTGGGAGCCTGGGAGATTGAGGCTGCAGTGGGCTATCATCGCGTCACTGCACTCCAGCCTTAGTGAAAGAATGAGATCCAGTCTCAGAAAAATGAGAGAGAGAGAGATAAAACTAAGCAACTTAAGAAAGAAGGAAGAGCCGGGCGCAGTGGCTCATGCCTGTAATCTCAGCACTTTGGGAGGCCGAGGCAGGCGGAGCACGAGCTCGGGAGATCGAGACCATCCTGGCTAACACGGTGAAACCTGTCTCTACTAAAAATACAAAAAATTAGCCAGGTGTGGTGGTGGGCACCTGTAGTCCCAGCTACTCGGGAGGCTGAGGCAGGAGAATTGCTTGAACCAGGGAGGCAGAAGTTGCAGTGAGCCAAAATTGTGCCACTGCACTCTGGTCTGGTTGACCGGGCAAGACTCCATCTCAAAAATAATAATTTTAATTTTTGTGCATACACAGTAGATGTATATATTTATGGGGTATATGAGATGTTCTGATACAAGCATGCAATGTGTAATAATCACATCATGTAAAACAGAGTATCTAGCTCTTTATAACCGAGGTTTTTAATGTAGATTTTGAACATTCACTGTGCATTGTTTGATGTGGCAGAGCTAGCATCTGTAGATGTATCTACTTGAAATACACGTTGGAGGTAGGACAGAGTAGTCTATGACAAGTTTTAAAGCACTGTCATTTAAATTGGAAAACCTGGCATGTGTCTGGTGTTTAATACAGACAGATGGGCATTTCCTGTAAAAGAAGGCAGTTACCATCGTAATTTGAGAGGTCAGAGAGAAGCAATTAGAAATCTCACTTTAGCAACATAAAAAGTAAAAGCATCTGTTTAATGAAATGTGATATTTGCAAGAGTTTAACATATTAAACCACTGATGTCCCTGTGCAGCCTAATTTGAAGAATTCAACCCCTCACTCATAGATTAAAGATTTTAGTACTAGGGCTACTATCACTCTCTCCAAAACTACTCACTACTACAACACTATTGTGGAATCACTCTTGCGGTAATTCTTTGTGAGGGGTATGTGTATATATGTATGTATGTATGTATAACAGATATATATAACTATGTGGATGTTCATTTCAAAATCCTTACTGTGTCTCAATTCCTTGACCTCCCTTCAAAGGATCTCGTACCCTCTGGTACCTCAATTATCCATTCTCATATGCATTCCTTACACTGTAATATTACTGGTAACTACAGCTCCTCCTCTAATTTAATTCAAGTCTCCACTCTCCAACCATCTCTTATCGTTCCAAGGTCATTGCATATAGTAACTAAACACCAGACTTCATCTCAAAAAAAAACAAAAACAAAAACAAAAAAACAACTAAGAAGAAGAAGAAAGGGAATAAAAACCTCCAGGAAAAATAGTCACAGCCCTAAAAAACGACGAAATCATGTCCTTTGCAGCAACATGGATGCAGCTGGAGGCCAATTATCCTAAACGAATCAGTGCAGGAACCAGAATACCAAATACCATGTGTTCTCACTTACCTTACCCCTAAAAGTTAGATGCCCTTCCTCCATACTCCCACGGTACCCTCTATATTTTTACCAGAGTCATTATATTCCTCTTTACTTTGTGAGCCCCTTAAAAGCAGAGACCGGGTCTGTTTTACTCACTGGTATGTCACTACAGTGCCAGGCTCATTGTTTGCATTCAGATGGTTGTTGAATGAACAAACTCAAATGTAACTGCCTATTTACTTGTCTGTCTTTCCTCGACAGGCGGTATGTTCCTTGGTGGATGGATCTGTGGTTTATTAAGCTTTGTTTCTTTTAGCATTTAGCACTCAGCATGAAGACCTAGCACACAGAAGTTTATTCAATAAATTAAATTTGTCAGGATTAATAATTAATCTTTAAAATACAGTATATAGCATTGAAGAATATATAGAAAGTATTCTCAAGATACAGAGAGACATGGGTTGCTCAGGATTATTCCTTTGTGTTTCACATATAGGAAAGATCTCATACTACAGACTACAAATGCCAAATGACCTACTGTGCTCATACCACCCTTAACCTAGAAATAAAATAGAAACAATTCCTAAAGAGACAGTCTTAAAAATAACCAGCTAAAATTTTATCAACAACAACAAAAAAGTAGTTGGGGTTTCTGCTCATTAAATTAGTTTGTATGGGTAAGCACCACCTAAGTTTCTTGATTCATGGCATGTGTTCTTAAACCAATTTACTATCCACTAAAAATAAATGGTGATCAATATATAAAAAGCAGTTGTATTTCTTGACACTAGCAATGAACCATCTGAAAATGAAATGAAGAACACAATTCCACTTACAGTAGCATCAAAAAGAATAAAATATTTAGAAATAAATTAAACCAAAGAAGTGTAAGACATGTACACTGAAAACTAAAAAACACAGTTAAAAGAATGGAAAGATAGCCTATGTTCATGGATTGGAAGACTGAATATTGCTAAGATGGCAGTACTCCCCAAATTGATCTACAGATTCAATGCAATTCCTATCAAAATTCCATCTTCCTCTTTGTAGAAATGGACAACTGGTCCTAAAATTCATATGGAAACTTAAGGGACCCCAAATAATGAACAAATGTTGGAAAAGAAGAACAAAGTTCATGGGTTCACACTTTGACTTCAAAATTTACTACATAATCAAGACAGTGTGGTATGGTCTGTCATAGGACAGACATATAGACCAGTGGAATAAAATTGAGTCCAGAAATAAACCTGTGTGGTCAATTGGTTTTCAACAAATGTGTGAAGACAATTTAATGAGGAAAGAATAGTTTTTTTCAACAAATTGTATTGACACAACTGGATATCTGCATGCAAAATAATGAAGTTGGACCCTTAACTCATACCATGTACAAAAACTAATTCAAAATTGATCAGAGACCCAAATCAAGACTTAAAACTGTAAAGTGCTCTTCTCCTTCCATCAAAGCTGGTTGGATGTGATTTCTGTGTTCAGATACAATTTATGATACTTGCTTCTTTTGAGCATGCATACATTAGAAGAGCATTTTTTGATCAGTATGTTTACATGTAGTTCTTACAGCTTTATATATATGTGAGCTCAGAAACATATTTCCATCTGAAAAAGCACCCCTAATTTTCTGTCTCCTTACCCTGCTTTACTCTCTCCATAAGTAATGTCACTGGACTATAAGTTCCTTGAGGGATAGGGCTTTTAGTTTTCAACTCTATCAGCAAAAATATAAAGGTTGATAGAAAATATAAAGCAGGAAAATGCCTATAAATTAAAAGCCTGTAGAAATTTCCATCTTTACATTTTAGCATTTACATATAGATGCCATTTTTTTATATTTTCAGGAAATAAATAACTTTAGCTACCAGCCCACCCTTTGGAAGAGGTACAGATTATTTCCCATATAAGAACTAAACCCCACGGTACTGGCCCATGTCTTGAAGGGTGAAGGGCCAACTAAACTCACATAATCAAATGCTTAAACCTAGCTTCCTTTCTCATGGGAGATACTGAATTTTGTAATAAACCTTACTAAGAATACCTCATACCACTTAAGGTAACTCAGGAAAACTGTATGTTAGTATTCTTCTTTTCTGATTTGTTCACAATCCACTAGAATACTTATGATTGCAGGTTCCATTACCCTTAAAGTCTTGACTTTCTCTTTCCTTGGCTGCTCAGGTCATAGGTGCTGTGATCTAGAGACAAAATGTTCCTTACACTGGCAGATACTTGCAAACTAAGGGGAATGAGCTTCCTTCTGAATGTTTATGAAGGAGAGGCCACTGTGGTAATGTTAAATTTAATACACTTGTTGTATTTAGGAGCTAAAAGTCTCAGATGCTAAATGAGGACTGATTTGCTTTTTATTTGATCATATACCTATACATGTACAAAAAAAATTAACTTCTTGTTTTATAGTTTCTTTGGGGAAAAATAGTTTAAAATTCTTATCAGTTTTAAGAAAAGTTATTTTCCAGCCATAGTTCCATAGCTCACAAATGTAACTGTTACTAAAAAAATAAGTAATAAATAGCCAAAAACTCGTGGCCAAAGATCCAGTAAAAAACATCCTCTTTCACTCATAAATCAACGAAATAGTCATGAAGCACTTCTATGCCTATAAAAATAGATTCAGCAAGTCTTTAAAATATTTTTGCTAGAATTCACATTAATCTTCCCAGAGAATACTCTTATTTATACTGTTGAAACATACATAACTAAAATTGGGAATTTGTTTAGAAGATATATATAACTAAAACTGAGAATTTGTTTAGAAGATGTCTTATGATTTGCATATATGTAAAATAAACAACCATGTGTTCCAAACAGTTATCCCATTTTGACATCCAACTGTATGGAAAACTTACTTATAATTTAATCTTAAACATATATGATGCTTCAATTTTCAAAGTGCTTTCATTTGATAAAGCATTTATTTGATAAAGCAAGGGTATGTAACAAAAATATTCACTATGTAACAAAAATAGTAATTTCCCTAATTTGTGTTTCATTTGAAAAATATGATTTTGATATTAAATGCAGGGTAGTGATTCATAAATAGTTTTTTAAAGGATGTTTGGTTTAGAAAATGTCATTTAATGTACTCTTAATAAAATTACAGCCTGTGTCATTCTAGTCATGTCTAACAGCTGGTGACACCTGGAGCTAGCCAGGAAAATGTCTAGTGAAACAGATGGGCTTAGCCCCAGGCCTTGAATGGAACAATTCAGATGCTATCCAACCCTCTCAGGTGATGGGAATTTCAAAAGGAGATTAACTCCTCAGTATTAAAATGCCTTGCCCTGTTCCCATTATTCCCATCTAGAAAAAGCATGCTAGAAAGTAACAACAAAACTTTGACTTTAATAGTTATAAATTATGAAAATTATCAGTTAGTTGAACTCGGATAACTCCTCACTCCTTTTCATTCCTAGAGGATAGACAGTGAAGTGCAACTACAGCCCGCAAATGAAAATGAATAATATTAATCCAGCCCCTCAAGGCAGGCGAGTAGCTGCTGGTTTGTAATCTTGAATTAAAGTTTTTTTTATACACAGGTTTTTCGGTAGACAAATTCAGGGACATTTTAGCAGAGGAAAAAAAATAAGCAAAATAGTCGAGATATCATTGTTTTACAAAAATAAATCCCATTTTGCCTAGAGCAATTTTTTTCTTTGTTTTGGCATATCATTCATGGTTCTTCAAAGGTAAAATCACTTAAGTCCTAACTGCTTTCCTTCAGTGTATGTTGTTAGGCCATTGGAATTTACCACAAACTGCTATTTCTTGTAATTCTCTATCGAATGGCTCCACAATTTCTATTCAAATTCGATCTAGGATGGCTTCTTTTCATAATATCCTGAGTGAATAGTAAACATAGGAAAAGGAACCAGTATAAAAATATACCAGTATGAAAAATAAAAACCAGTATAAAAAAGTTATTTTTTAATGGCAAAGTCAGTACTAACCAAGAGTATTCTTTAGTGTTTAGAGATAGCCAAAGGTTGAATTTAAGTTTCAGTCCTTATGCCAGAGAAATATATTCTCTCAAAATATTTTTTGAAAATCCTTTGCTTGTCTATGGAATGCTTTCAAATAAACCTCTTTCCCCCGTCTCCCTCCCACTCCAGTCATCTGTCTTAGACCTATTGGAATCCTGGATCACTGTGGGAAATGAAAGGTAAGTAAGTACATGCCTATGATTTGTTGTTGGTAAGTGTGGCGTGGGGTCCAAGGAATGGTTCGTTTAAAAATAAGACAGACCACATAACTTTTTTTTTTTTTTTGAGACAGAGTCTCCCTCTGTTGCCCAGGCTGGAATGCAATGGCGTGATCTCGGCTCACTGCAACCTCTGCCTCACGAGTACAAGCAGTTCTCCTGCCTCAGCCTTCCGAGTAGCTGGAACTATAGGTGTGTGCCACCACACTCGGTTAATTTTGTATTTTTAGTAGAGATGGGGTTTCATCATGGCCAGGCTGGTCTTGAACTCCTGACCTCGTGATCCACCTGCCTCAGCCTCCCAAAGTGCTGGGATTACAGGCATGAGCCACCGTGGCTGGCCGATCACATAACTTCTTTTTTTTTTAATTTAATTTAATTTTATTATTATTATACTTTAAGTTTTAGGGTACATGTGCACAATGTGCAGGTTAGTTACATATGTATACATGTGCCATGCTGGTGTGCTGCACCCATTAACTCGTCATTTAGCATTAGGTATATCTCCTAATGCTATCCCTCCCCCATCCCCCCACCCCACAACAGTCCCCAGAGTGTGATGTTCCCCTTCCTGTGTCCATGTGTTCTCATTGTTTAATTCCCACCTATGAGTGAGAACATGCGGTGTTTGGTTTTTGTCCTTGCGATAGTTTACTGAGAATGATGATTTCCAATTTCATCCATGTCCCTACAAAGGACATGAACTCATCATTTTTTATGGCTGCATAGTATTCCATGGTGTATATGTGCCACATTTTCTTAATCCAGTCTATCATTGTTGGACATTTGGGTTGGTTCCAAGTCTTTGCTATTGTGAATAGTGCCACAATAAACATACGTGTGCATGCGCTCACATAACTTCTAACAATATTTGCCACATTGGACTTGAAAAATTATACCTTGCTTTATATAAGTACTGTAGTAAGCTTGAAAACACAATAATACAGTATACAAATAAGGTTTTAAAATAATTCCTTTTCTACTTTAGTTATATAATTATTAATAGATAGTTTTAAATTTCCAAGAATCATTAAGTATACATTTTTAAAAAATATTTAATTTTCTATTCTTTTCTGTTGTGAATGGTTTTGTTCCTTGGGCATATAGGGATCCTGCTCATTATAACAGACTATGAGATTGTTGTATTTTTCTCTTAAAGTACTGTAGATAACTCAATAGAGCTGTGTGTTATAATTAACCAGTAGAACATAATATCTAAGTCTTATTCAATATATTTGGGTTCAAATTACACTGTTAGCATTTCAAATAGTGCCAATTCTGTTGACTCACTGCAGAAATTCCTAGAAGGAAATATAAAAACAGACAAATGAGAACTATGCAAAATATCAAAAGCCATCATTATAACATCAACTTTTTCTGGGATTTCTTTTCATAATTTCCTTTGTTCTAATTACCTCCATGTTGGAGTCATGTTGGGGTCAACATGAAAGCCATTATAAAAATCAAACACTATTCCAGTGTTTGATGCTTTCTCTTTGTATGCAGTACATTCCAAGGAATGGAAGGAATCGCAGCAGTCAACCTTGGTGTAGGCAATAAGGGGTGCATTGTTTACAGATAATTTAAAAACAACAAAACCTATGAAAAGTCAGCCTGCTTTTATCAGCAGCAATGACAATGATAAAATACTTCTCCTTATCGGGCAGAGGCTCCCCAGTACCCTACCCTTGGTGTACTTCTGCCAACATAAGCTCAAAAGTACTACATGCCCAATGCTTTTGAGATGCTTATTGCAAATGGATCTCATTCTCGCCTTTATTTTCAATTTTTGAAAATATAAATGTAGAAGAATATATTACCAGTGTTAATCAAGGCAGCCTATAATCTGTTACAACTTTAAATGTTTAAAATATACATAATGATTTTTTTTAAAAAGTCCAGTGAAGTTGAGAGAGGAATTGTGGACATAAGTAACTTTCTACCTGAACTTTCAAATACTGATACCCCAGTGCTTTAAAGTCACGAGTAGGTGCCTAAGGAAATAAGTGAAAGATCAAAATATGTCATACTTGCATTTAATGTATGAGAATTTGTTTTGACCACAGAACCGAACTCCCACTAAGGATTTCACTCCCTGATAGTCATTCCAAAACTTAGTATAAGACTTTTATTTTTTTCTATATAAGGAATTTAGTCTCAAATAAGCATTCCTCACTTTACTGGCCTAGACTGAACAAGGCAATGGCTAGTGGCAATCTAGTCCACAATTAATGAAGATCATATTTTTGCTGACTCCTTGGACCCTGGGTTCATGAAGATATGAAGAATTGAGGCAACGACAAAAAAATACATTAACAAAAAGAAAGCAAACATTAAAGCACAAAAGCACCTTCATCAATGTTCTCACCACCTGTGGTTCCCAACGTAAAGAATTTTCCATGTCTGTTAGCTATAACACTCTAGAGTTAGGAAAGTAACTAGTACTTTACAAATATTTTTCCTTTCAAATGCTTTATTACAGTTAAGAGGAAAAAAGAACATAATGAACAAAAAAAAGAAAACCACAAACATTTTATATACATGCAAAAGGGCAATAAAGTGACAAAATGTTTAGAAAAAGCATGTGAAAAAGTAAAATCATTATTAGTATATGTAAAAAAATAATTTTACTTGCCTTGGGTAGGTGTCTAATTTTTTTCTTTCCTTTGTGAGAACACCGACTAAACTAGAATGACCAGAGGTTCATTTCCAGAATATATTATTCACGACGTTATTTATATGTGTGTTTGCATATGTGGCATGAAATGTCATATATATAAAGGATATATGTTTAACCAAAAGGGAGAAAAACACCATACCTTTGTTATTTAGAAATCAACTCACAATTGCATAGTCAAACCTAATCATTGTTGTTTTGATATAAATTTTCTTGCTTTATTAGTGAGTTGGCTTTGAGGAAATGTGTATTTCCACAGGTAAAACAAGTATGTGTTAATTTCTTGAGCAAGTAGGATTCCAGTATCAGAATACACTCTTAAATGAATTATTCCTAAATAACGCATAGCACATTACTTAATCTTATAAGGAACTTATTATTAAGATCTTCATTAATATTTATTTATAAATATTGCTGTGCTTGCTAAGGGCACTGACCTTTGGCCATTATATATATCTATATCTATGTATATATACAAGTGTATCTATATATACATTATAGCTATATAATGATATATCATGATATAAAATATGATATTAAATAATATAAAGTGAAATAATGTATAATGTATAACCTATATCTATATACAAGTATATATATAATACTATATATATATACAAGTGTTTATATACAAGTGTATATAATGGTAAAAGGTCAGTGCCTTCAACAAAGCACAGCAATAATATATTTAAATAAATATGTATTTATTAACAAAGATCCTAATTATAAGTTCCTTGTAAGATTATGTGCTATGCCTTAGTTAGAAATAATTAGTTTACACATACTTGTTTTACCTATGGAAATACAAATACATTTCCTTATATACTTGTATATGTACAAGGATATATACATATATATATGAAATATATATAATAATGGCAAAAGGTCAGTGCATTTATACATATTTATAATGTGTATGTTTTACCTTTGGTTTGTATGATTTATATTTATATATAAATATACATAAATTTATAAAAATGGAAGATTAGCTGGAAACCAGAATCTGACTTCAAACAGTCCCTGGTAAAAATAAAATTTCCCAGTTAAGTTTGTAAATTAGTTTTTTGAAATTTAGAAAATAGTATCTCATTGGACCAATATTTATAAATTGTTTCATTCCCAGGTAAGTCCACAGAAATCTATTTAATTTAAATAAATTTTAGTACCATGATTAAGAGATATTTTCCTTTTTATAAGTTTGTTTTGTTTTGGTTTGTTTCCTAAAGGAACTGGTTTTTAGCAAGGAGACCAAGAAACTCTACTCCCTAGGGGCTAGCAATGAGAGAAAGGAAGCCTTAAGTCTTTGAGCACAGGGTGACAGTTTGGGTCCTATGTGAGATGATCAAATCCACAGCAACAGAGGAAAGGACAAAAGGAAAAGGTCTGTAGCAGCACTACATCAGAAAAAATGGATTCAGCAAGGAAGTGGGTGACTCTGAGTAAGCATCCATGTCAGGATGGTTTTGCTACAGCCCCCAACAAAACATTAATTAGTTTAAGAAACTCAACTTCGGTTTACAAGTGTTTTGGAAAAGTAACAAAGAACAACATAAGTAACAAAATAATTCCTCAGGTCATTACAATGGATGTTTCCTATAACTGAAAAATATGGTTAAAAAGTACAAACTACATTTGGTGTGCAAACTGTTTAATTCTTAATTCCAAACTAAATTGTACATTATATAGTAAAATTTTGACCAGAAAAACTTGGAGATTTTAGTAAAAATTTCATTGACATATTTACAGCCCCAGTGTAGTTTGGCCGGTGTGCAAAGCCTGAGTAAGGAGGTTATAGAAAAAAATATCAGACTTAAGCCCATCAAATCATTAAAGATGCTTTGGCAAGACTTCAAGCTTTACAGACATACTCCATGTGACCAGAGATGTCATAACCAGTGTTCTTTCTCTTGAAATGTTAGAATGCTTTAGTTTTATTCTATAATTTCCGTGTTCCATGGAACAGCATTCATTTCTCCCAATTTTAGTAACATAATGAGAGATATATTGAGTGTAAGAGCAGGAAAGACATGAAAACTTATATTGCATAATATTAGCAAACAAAAAAGATAGCATTATAAATTTTTAAAAATCCAAAAAAAATTCCAGAAATAGAACAGTGAGCATGTTTAAAAAGTCAGGACTGACCGTTTCTGTGAGTTCTGAGGACTGTAAATGAGCCTCAATCCATAAAGCTGAGAGGTTGTCTTAGCCCACATATGCAGCAGGTGACTCCCTCTGACAAAAGCAAGATTTAGCTGGATCTTTTAAAAAAAAAACAATATACTTGTATTTGAGAATAACAATAATATAGTTATATTGTAACATACTTTTATGATGTACATTTATATTATATAATAATACATACTTGATAGATATTTTAGTCTATTACTAGTTTTATTCTTCAAATATGCCTGGAAAAACATTTAAGCGTATTTATAAATGTAAATATTTAAATGTTATCAAGTATTGGAAAACATGTTTGATTACTATGGGAATATAAACTAAAACTCCCCGAGTATATATAGAAGATGTACACATCTATAGCATATAAAAGAATTAGGGATTCCTTCCTCCCCTTCTTCCTTTATTCTGAGGAAAGAGGTAGTGAACTTAAGCTTTAGTTTTTAACAGGTTAGAAAAAGGAATCTTTTTACATATCTACTAAAAGTTCTATTATTCAATGTCTAAGTTTTTAAGTCCCTTGGTTTCCTAGATACTTCGATGGAATCAGCAGCCATTGATCCAATGCCAACTCCAAGACTGGAACGTCGCAATGATAGTTCCAAGGCGGAAATTTGACGTAATTCTTTTCGACACAGTTTTACAGGTGTGACACCATGAAGTCGTCCCACATTTCCCACAACCTGAATTTGGGATGACAGTCGACTGTGAGATTTTGTAAACTGATTATCATCTGTTTCTGTTTTATTCTCATTACCTAACATATGCCCACTGGGGGGTGCTAAAGAACTATGAATTGAAGGTAATTCTGGGATATCTTCCCAGAGCTTTTGAGGATTTGGCTGTGTTCTTAAGCTGTTTGCTGAACTGTCCATTTCTCTTTCTCTTCCACTTAATTTCATACTTTCAGGTCTGGATGCCCATTTTAATTCTTCTGAAAGCATGCCTCCTCCTTCTGGCTTCAGGACTCCATCTCCAGCCTCTTGATCTAAAAGTAATCCCCAAACCAAAAAATTAGATACTATTTCCTCAAAATTAGGTATTTTAATCAAAACATCTTAACATAAATACATTATTGTCACCCAATATGCATAATGTTTTTCAACTTTTTTGTTAAATGACTTATTTTAGATGAACAGATGTGTGAATATGAATATTTTTATTTCACTTATAGGCATCTTGCATGTGAATAACTCACAACTTTAATTCATGGAACGAATTGAGAAATAGTCTTTTGGGGGTTTGGTACTCCCTGGAAACATAAGAGTGCTTTGGGCACCTCTGGTACCTTTCCATGCCTGCTTTCTCTGCTGTTCTTGCTACTAGTGAATTCTAAATCATGGCCAAGTGATGCCAGCACTGGATAATATTGGCTCTGCCCCATATCTCGAGGGAAAACTCTGGGACTTGGCATTATATGTGTGGGAATCTGGCCTTGGTTGGCACTCCCAGCATGATAGTGGGGTTCTCCTGTCTGAATGTACTCTGGGGTGTGCGCCACAATTTCTGTCATCGAAATGGAGATGAGAGAATATGCCCTTGGTGGGGACACCCCACTGGAATTAGAGTGAAGAGATCAAAGCTAGAGGTTCTTAAATCAAAGAATATCTAATAGCAAAGACAAAAACTTGCTTAAGGGAAATGCATACAAGTACTAGACCTAATACGATGAAAAATGCCAACTTCAATATATTGATGCATGCTTAGTATACTTTCAGTCCTGCAAAGACAAAGTTTTTTTTTTGTTTTTTTTTTTTGAGACGGAGTCTCGCTCTGTCGCCCAGGTTGGAGTGCAGTGGCGTGATCTCGGCTCACTGCAAGCTCCGCTTCCTGGGTTCACGCCATTCTCCTGCCTCAGCCTCCCTAGTAGCTGGGACTACAGGCGCCCGCCACCACGCCCGGCTAATTTTTTGTATTTTTAGTAGAGATGGGGTTTCACCGTGTTAGCCAGGATGGTCTCGATCTCCTGACCCCAGGTGATCTGCCTGCCTTGGCCTCCCAAAGTGCTGGGATTACAGGCATGAGCCACCGCACCTGGCCCAGTCCTGCCAAGACAAAGTTTTAAAACACAGGTTGCACATTGGCAGCTCTCAAGCCAAATCTGGCCCATAGACATGTTTTGCTTGGCCTATAATGTTAGTAATACTTGACCCAAGATTTAAAATTTGAAAAGTTTCATATAAAAATATAGATTTACAGCTTTTCTAGAAAAACTATAAGAGTTAACAGTTTCTGAATTGCAACAGCAGCTGGAACACCGTTGCCACTGACCATTTAGATGACTGCTGCAGTCCCCACTGCTCACTCTGGTTCAGGTAGGCATTCTAGTTTGTAACCCCTGGTTTAAAACACAACTGACTCTCTAGTTTTTAAAATTCTCTCAAAATCAAATAACCTGAACTAGCAAATGATCTAGATCCTCGTACATGGAACTCATACTAAGTTGACCACAGACAGTGGCTCCCAAACTCTGCAGTACATCAGAGTCACTGGGAAGCTTTAAAAAATCCTGCTCCCTAGCTGGGTGCGGTGGTTTATGCCTGTAGCCCCAGCTACTTGAGAGGCTGAGGTGGGAGGATTGCTCAAGCACAGGAGTTTGAGGCTACAGTGAGCCATGAATGTACCACTACCGGTAGCTCCAGCCTGGGCAACACAGCAAGACCCCAACTCTAAAAAAAAAATCCTGCTCCCCAGGTGACAGTATCTGGGGGAAGGAGTAAGGCATCTTATTTTCAAAAGATCTTAAGGAAAGAGGCTCATTGTTGAGGCTCACTCCAAAGCCCACTTGGATTCTTCACAAGAAAGTTTCCCTCTTCCAGAATTTTATAATTGAGGGAACCGACTAGGGAAAGATTAATTTGCCCAAGGTCAAACAACTAGTAAAAGAAGTAAGGATTCCAACCCAGATCTTTTGACTCTATTATCCTTACATATAGTTTTATAGTGATTTAAATTGATACAAGGATAGGTTTAAATACAAGTAGAGAGAATGTAGGTTCATATAAAACTGATTTTATCCTCATGTTAGAAAACATATACACTGTAACAGAGGGAGGAACATCAAGTGACCAAGATATTTTAGTCAAAAGATGAATTTTTCTGTAATTTGAAAATGCCAAAAATATTCAAAGAAAATATAAGTCTTGTAGGCAGTCTTCTATCAAAACCCACTGAATCGCCGGGCACGGTGGCTCATGCCTGTAATTCCAGCACTTTGGGAGGCCAAGGTTGGTGGATCACCTGAGGTCAGGAGTTTGAGACCAGCCTGGCCAACATGGTCTCTACTAAAAATACAAAAAATTAGCCGGGCCTGATGGTGGCGCCTGTAATCCCAGCTACTGAGTAGGCTGAGGTAGGAGAATCGTTTGAACCTGGGAGGTGGAAGCTGCAGTGAGCTGAGATAGCACCATTGCACTCCAGCCTGGGTAACAAGAGTGAAACTCCATTCAAAAACAAAAAACAAACAAACAGAAAAAACACTGCAGCAAATACCAAGATAGTTATTAACTAGGATACTGATTATTAAGCATGTAAAACATTTTATGGAACTCAGAGTTTGATATAAATTGCTATATTTTATAATTCAAACAAACCTTGTTTCATGTCATTATATTATAGTAGCATTATGAGACAGGATATAGTGTAAACTATATCCCCAATATAATTGCAACTGTATATTTTAAAGCATGGGCAAAATATGAAAAGAATTATGCTCAAATGTGGGTAGGATTATAACTGATTTGTTTTCTTCATTTTCAGATTTTTCTATAATGACTATACATTATTTTTATAGCCAAAAATAGAAGCATTTTAAATGTTTCTAGATAGAATAGCAAATTAGCTGAAATAGTATCTCCAACGTTATTATCAAGACTAGACTCCTTGGGTAAATTGGTCAGAACAGTGTTGTTCTCATTTTACACCTCTCCAAAATTAACTATGTTTTAGATTTGTCTGTTTGTTTGGTTAAAGAGCAGGATGAAGATCCAGATTTCTTAAACCTGTATACCACCATACTACATTGTCATTTTAAAGAAATGTCTAGTAGACTCGGTGGCATAAACATGGGCCATTTACAAACTAGATGTCTAATATCAGATACCTCAAATTTGACAGTAGACTTTTTTTCAAAGCTAAAGTGGTCTTATGTTGACTATTTTGTTTCTTACTTGATACTTGTGTACTTTTTAATTTTTGGCAAGTAATGTTTCAAGTTAAAGTTTTAGCTATATATAGCAGACAGTATTTCAAGTAAATGAGTTACATCAGTAAACACCTCTGTATTACTATACTGAGAATCAGAAAGTGTAATCTCTTTGGCAGGATTTGTATGTTTGTAGCACGTCTTTATCCTCAGACAACTTTTATCTTGGAATACTGAACCAGCAGTCAGAAGATGAGGGACATTAGACTATGTTATAGTTACTGTTCTGTCCATAAGTCACTTGCCTTCTCTAAGCGTCAATTGCCTCATCTGAAAATGGAGTTAGCAGACCCCAGCCTATCCTGAGTTTGAGGGCTAAAGGGAATTATTTTTGAAAATGTCTATACATGATAAATGTCACAAATATAAGTTAGCATTTTTTTTTTGAGACAGAGTTTCGCTCTTGTTGCCCAGGTCGGGGTGCAATGTTGCGATCTCAGCTCACTGCAACCTCCGCCTCCCGGGTTCAAGCGATTCTCCTGCCTCAGCCTCCTGAGTAGCTGGGATTACAGGCATGCACCACCACACCCAGCTAATTTTGTATTTTTTAATAGAGACAGGGTTTCACCATGTTGGTCAGGTTGGTCTCGAACTCCTAACCTCCGGTGATCCACCTGCCTTGGCCTCCCAAAGTGCTGGGATTACAGGCATGAGCCACCGCACCTAGCCAATTCTACTTCTATTACATATTCAGCATATATCACTTCATTGCTCCTCCATATTATTTTTCACTGGTCTTCTTACATCTTGTGTGCCCATCTTTAAGTAGTTTTCTTTCCAGGTAAAAAATACATGTGTGCCTAAAAGATTTTAAAGTCAACTTTTCATAAACCATACTTAAATTATCGAAGTTATTAGAATTATTAGAAATTATTAGCTAATTCTTTTATGAAATGTAGACTTTATTATTTTAGAAATATTGATTCCTCTCTATTCAGCTATCTTAAAGAGGGTATATTTTAATCATCGCAATATATTACCTTCATAGTATTTTTTATTTTTGCAAAGTATATTTTGTCATGTTATTTCATTTAGGAATGCACTAAATCTACATATCTACATATAATTATACAAGGAAACATCTTTGTCTCAAAAATAGGTTCTATTACATTTTTTAATTTCCAGGGTTCATGATATATAAAAATACCTGATTTATCTTAAAAATACATACTTTTACTCTTACCTACCATACATCTTTTTTTGTGATAATCAGAAGGCTTAATTTACTATAAAATAGGAAAACAACAGCTATGTTAGATAACATAGTTAATTTAGGGATTAAATGAGTTAAGGTCTACAAGCCCCTGGCACATGGCAGACAATCAATAATTGATCATTTCCTTTGCATCTATAAATTTGTTCATTCACTTCTCATGTGGTTCTACCTTAGACAACGATTTTTGTTTACAGAGACAAATAGAAGTATCTAATCCTAAATAACCCAGTCAATTGGTAAAGGCTACACTACAAAGCTGGCATGACTTCACCAAATGCTAGAGAAACAGTGTTAAGAGTGACAACACTAAAAGTCTTACACTCTGATGGTGCTAGTTGCCGCCGAATTGCTTCCCCTACCAGTTCCTTAAGTTTCTTCTTATGATCCCGGCTGGTTTTCTTATAGAAATAAAGATCTTTTTCCAACTGCTGGATTTTATCTTCATATGTTTTGAAAGTTTCCATAATGCCTTCTCCATCTTGTTCTATACAACAAAAATTTGCATTTAAAATCAGTTTTAAATAAATGATGCAAAATTATGTTTTTGTTTGTTTTTTTTGAGACGGAGTCTCGCACTGTCGCCCAGGCTAGAGTGCAGTGGCGTGATATGCTCGGCTCACTGTAAGCTCCGCCTCCCAGGTTCACACCATTCTCCTGCCTCCGCCTCCCAAGCAGCAGGGACTACAGGTGCCTGGCACCACGCCCAGCTAATTTTTTTGTATTTTTAGTAGAGACGGGGTTTCATCATGTTAGCCAGGATGGTCTTGATCTCCTGACCTCGTGATCCGCCCGCCTCGGCCTCCCAAAGTGCTGGGATTACAGACATGAGCCACCGTGTCCGGCTGCAAAATTATGTTTTAACATAGGCCCTGGACTATATTTAAAGGATAAGAAGCATGTTACACATATCTGTTACCTGAATGGGTTTGTTTTCAGCTATGATTTGGATTTTTCTGCCTGTAAAATTTCCCAAAGTAGGATTGAGAGCCCTTAGTCACCTCCATCCTACCCCCTACCAACCCTCACACTTTCATAAGAATTTTTTTGCAGTAGCTACCAACTAGACCTATCCTTAGAACACCAGAAGTAAGGTGTTTTCTATAAAAAGTTCAAGTTTGGAACTCTGTTCATTGGCTGCTTTAGTATCTTCTGTAAAGTTTATATCAGGAACTGTGGTTATATAAAAAGTCACATGACTAGGATTTATAGGCCCAAGAAATATACAGCCAAAACCCCCACAAAAACCAAAACCTGTTAAAAGAGGCCATAAAGACTAAATCACAAAGGAAAACACCACAGAAAAAGAAGAGGGAATATAATCCAGCATAAAGTTCTAGTTTATGCCACAATATAACTTAAAGTTTCTAAACTTTAAGTTTACAGGTAATAAAGTTTAGAAACTTTATTAATACTCTCATTAATATTTATGAATGTCTAACATTGTCTCCATTGGGTTATGCTCTTGAACCAGTGAAATCCAGTTTACTAACCTTCAGAAAAAACATAATTTCAGACCTACTCTCCCCTACTGGCATATTTATAAAATGATCCTACTGGTTTGTGATTTTCTTTGGTTACAATTGGCTGTTTTGTAGAATTTTGTTTAAGTATATTTGTATATTTTAAATTAGTCCATCATCTTGTTTTAAAAAATACTTAAAATTAATGAGATCATAAATCAGAATCCCCATAAAGTATGTCATATAAATCAACTTAATTTTATGTCTGATATTCAGTTGAAATTAGAAAATTCATGAATTGTTTACATTGTCAGTTATAACTTTGTTTTTATTTGATTTTCTATTACTATTATTTTTGAGACAGCATCTCACCCTGTTGCCCAGGGTAGAGTGTGTAGTGGTGCAATCATGGCTCATTACAGCTTCAACCTCCTGGGTTCAAATAATCTTCCCACCTCAGCCTCCAGGGTAGCTGGGACCACAGGCACATGCCACCATGCCTGGCTTAATTTTTTAAATTTTTGGTAGAGATGGTGTGATGGTTACTACTGAGCGTCAACTTGATTGGACTGAAAGATGCCAAGTATTGATGCCAAGTATTGAGTGTGTCTGTGAGAGTGTTGCCAAAGGAGGTTAACATTTGAGTCAGTGGGCTGGGGAAGGCACACTCACCCTTAATCTGGTGGGAACCATCTCATCAGCTGCCAGCGAATATGAAGCAGGCAGAAAAAGGCGAGACTGACCTAGCCTCCCAGCCTACATCTTTCTCCCATGCTGGATGCTTCCTGTCCTCAAACATCAGACTCCAAGTTCTTCAGTTTCGAGACTCAGACTGGCTCTCCTTGTGCCTCAAGCTTGTAGACAGCCTACTGTGGGAACTTGTGATTGTGTAAGTTAATAATAAACTCCCCTTTATATATAGAGAGAGACATATAGATATTTATATAGATAGCTATATATATTTATATAGATAGCTATATATATTTATATAGATAGCTATATATATTTATATAGATATCTATATCTATATCTATATATCTCCTATTAGTTCTATCCCTCTAGAGAACCCTAATACAGGTTTTGGTACCAGGAGTGGCTCTAAAGGAACAGAATATTAAGGATGGAGTTCTTTTGTTGGTTTTGGGGTTTCTGGAGTTGGCTGCTTAATCTGATTAGACCCAAAAATGCTAAGGACTCTACTCTTAATAGTATAGAGAACACTGATAGTCCTTGACATGAACTGTTTACAGAATTATGCAAAATAAATGCATTTGACACTCCTGATTCACTGCTCATGAGAGGCAAGGAGTTTAGTGACTCTGTGTAATAAATTTGACCATATGTGGAGAACCAAGGAACATAATGAAGCTGGTTGGTTGCTCCTAAGTTCAGTGGACAAAGTGATGAAAGAAAATGATGAACTCTTCTACCTCAGTAAAATTTCTAGGGGTCCAGTGGTGTGGGGCCTGTCGAAATATTCCTTCCAAGGTGAAGGATAAGTTGCTGCATTCGGCCCTTCCTACAACCAAGAAAGAGGCACAATGCCTAGTGGGCCTATCTGGATTTTGAAGGCAGCATATTCCTCATTTGGGTGTGTTACTCTGGCCCATTTATTGAGTGACCTGAAAGGCTGCCAGTTTTGAATGGGGTCCACAACAGGAGAAAGCTCTGCAATAGGTCCAGGATGCTGTGCAAGCTGCTCTGCCACTTGGGACATATGACCCAGCAGATCGAATGGTGCTTGAGGTGTCAGTGGCAGATAGGGATGCTGTTTGGAGCCTCTCCCAGGCCCCCATAAGTGAATCACAGTGGAGGCCTCTAGAATTTTGGAGCAAGGCCCCGCCATCTTCTGCAGATAACTACTCTCCTTTTGAGAGACAGCTCTTGGCCTGTTACTGGGCTTTGGTGGAAACTGAATGTTTGACTATGGGTCATCAAGTCACCATGCGACCTGAACTGCCTATCATGAACTGGGTGCTTTCTGACCTATCTAGCTATAAAGTGGGTCATGCACAGCAGCATTCCATCATCAAATGGAAATGCTATATATGTGATCAGGCTCAAGCAGGTCCTGAAGGCATAAGTTACATGAGGAAGTGGCACAAATGCCCATGGTCTCCACTCGCCACCCTGCCTTCTCTCCTCCAGCCTGCACCGATGGCCTCATGGGGAGTTCCCTATGATCAGTTGACTGGGGAAGAGAAGACTAGGGCCTGGTTCACAGACGGTTCTCCATGATATGCAGGCACCACCTGAAAGTGGACAGCTGCGGCACTACAGCCCCTTTCTAGGACATCCCTGAAGGATACCAGTGAAGGAAAATCTTCCCAGTGGGCAGAACTTTGAACAGTGCACCTGGTTGTGCACTTTGCATGGAAGGAGAAATGGCCAGATATGCGGTTATATACCAATTCATGGGCTGTAGCCAGTGGTTTGGCTGGATGGTCAGGGACTTGGAAGAAGCATGATTGGAAAACTGGCGACAAAGAATTTTGGGGAAGAGGTATGTGGATGGACCTCTCTGAGTAGTCAAAAACTGTGAAGATATTTGTATCCCAAGTGAGTGCTCACCAACGGATGACCTCAGCAGAGGAGGATTTTAATAATCAAGTGGAAACGATAACCCAGTCTGTGGATACCACTCAGCCTCTTTCCCCAGCCACCCCTGTCATTGCCCAATGGGCCCATGAACAAAGTGGCCATGGTGGCAGGGATGTGGGCTCAGCAACATGGACTTCCACTCACCAAGGCTGACCTGGCTACGGCCACTGCTGAGTGCCCAATTTGCCAGCAGCAGAGACCAACACTGAGCCCTCAATATGGCACCATTCCTCAGGGTGATCAGCGAGCTACCTGGTGGCAGGTTGATTATATTGGACCTCTTCCATGACAGAAAGGGCAGAGGTTTGTCCTCACTGGAATAGACACTTACTCCGGATGTGGGTTTGCCTATCCTGCACGCAATGCTTCTGCCAAGATTACCATCCATGGACTCACAGAGTGCCTTATCCACTGTCATGGTATTCCACACAGCATCGCCTCTGACCAAGTTACTCACTTTATGGCTAAAGAAGTGTGGCAGTGGGCTCATGCTCATGGGATTCACTGGTCATTCACGGGATGAAGGTCCCCATCATCCTGAAGCAGCTAGATTGATGGAACGGTGGAATGGCCTTTTGAAGTCACGATTACAATGCCAATTACATGACAATACTTTGCAGGGCTGGGACAAAGTTCTCCAGAAGACTGTGTATGCTCTGCATCAGCATCCAGTATATGGTACTGTTTCTTCCATAGCCAGGATTCACGAGTCAAGGGACCAAGGGGTGGAAGTGGAAGTGGCACCACCCACCATCACCCCTAGTGATCCATTAGCAACATTTTTGCTTCCTGTTCCCGCAACATTACGTTCTGCTGGCCTAGAGGTCTTTGTTTCAGAGGAAGAAACACTGCCACCAGGAGACACAACAATGATTCCATTAAACTGAAAGTTAAGATTGCCACCTGGACACTCTGGGCTCCACCTACCGTTAAGTCAGCAGGCTACGAAGGGAGTTACAGTGTTGGCTGGGGTGACTGACCTGGACTATCAAGATGAAATCAGACTACTACTCCATAACAGAGGTAAGGAAGAGTATGCAAGAAATACAGGAGATCCATTAGGGCGCCGCTTAGTATTACCATGCTCTGTGATTAAGGTCAACTGGAAACTACAACAGCCCAATCCAGTCACGACTAAAAATGGTCCAGACCCTTCAGGAATGAAGGGTTGGGTCACTCTCCTAGGAAGAAAACCCACAACCTGCTGAGCTGCTTGCTAAAGGCAAAGGGAATACAGAATGGATAGCAGAAGAAGGTGGTCATCAATACCAGCTACGACCATGTGACCAGCCGCAGAAACGAGGACTGTAACTGTCATAGTTCCTCCTTATTTTGTTAAAAACATGTTTGTGCACATATACACTTGTACTAAGAAAATATCTTCATTTTATTTCCTTTTTCCTTTATCATGTGACATAAGATTTATTGACTTCACATCAGCATTTAAGTACTGTTAACTTTATGTAATAGCATTTGGGTTGGGGACTGGTGCATTTCCGGTTGTACGAAGGATAGTTGTATTATGTGAGGTGTAATTATAACCTTATTATTGTCTTTATTTGAAGATTATGTATGATCTCAGGAGATGTGTATGAGTTCAAGTTGACAAGGGATGGACTTGTGACAGTAAATACCGAGTGTTAACTTGACTGGATTGAAGGATGCAAAGTATTGATCCTGGGTGTGTCTGTGAGGGTGTTGCCAAAGGAGGTTAACATTTGAGTCAGTGGGCTGGGGAAGGCAGATCCAACCTCAATCTGGTGCGCCATCTAATAAGCTGCCAATGAATATAAAGCAGGCAGAAAAACATAAGAAGGTGAGACTGGCCTAGCCTCCCAGCCTACATCTTTCTCCCATGCTGAATGCTTCCTGTCCTCGAACATCGGACTCCAAGTTCTTTAGTTTTGAGACTCGGACTGGCTTCCTTGCTCCTCAAGCTTGCAGACAGCCTATTGTGGGACCTTGTGATCATGTAAGTCAATACTTAATAAACTCCCCTTTATATTTATATATATATATTTATATAATATAAATCCTGTATATTTTATATATCCTATATATTTTATATATCTATATATCATCTATGCCATATCTATATATCTACATATATCTACATATATCTATATATCATATATGATATATAGATATATATGATATATCTATATATCATATATGATATATATATCATATATCATATATCTATATATCTATATATCTATCTATATATGTCTATATATATCTATATATCTATATATCTATATCTATATATATCTATATATCTATATATATCTACATATATCTATATATCATATATGCTATATATATGCATATATGTTATATATGTATATATCTATATCTATATGTATATATACATATAGATATGTATATATCTATATATATCTATATGCATATACACATATATATCTATATGTATATACATATATCTATATGTATATATATCTATCTATATATATATCATATATGCTATATGAATATATGCATATATGCATATATGATATATATATGCTATTCTGTCCCTTTAGAGATCCTTGATTAATACAGATGGGGTCCCACTATGCTGCCCAGGCTGCTTTCAAGTAAGCCTCCCACCACAACCTTCCAAAATGCTGGGATTATAGGCATGAGCCACTGCACCCAGCCACAACTTTGTTATGAACAATTTGTACATCTATAGAAATGAATGACTTTTTTACTTTTTTTTTTTTTTGAGACAGGGTCTTAACTCTGTCACCCAGGCTGGAGTGCAGTGGTGTGACCACAGCCACTGCAGGCTCAACCTCTGGGACTCAGGTGATCCTCCCATCTCAGCCTCCCAAGTAGCTGGGACTACAGGCGTGTGCCACCACGCTTGGCTAGTTTTTTGTATTTTTTGTAGAGATGGGGTTTCGCCATGTTATCCAGGCTGGTCTTGAACTTCTGGGCTCAAGCAATCCTCTTGACTCAGCCTCCCAAAGTGCTGGGATTACAGGGATGAGCCACCATGTTTGGCCAAGTTTTTATATATTCTTATTTGGCTATAGCATGAACTTTTGTGGTATAATCCCAGTCACTTTAAAAAATATTAAAATATCAGTTTCGGAACTAAACTAAGGTAAGGAGAGCATGTTTGAATGTAATGATGTGTGAGATCTTGCCAGGAAATTGTCATTAGGCAACTGGTTGCTAATTAACCAGTGACAGAATTAACTTAGAAGCAAATTGCCTCAACACTCAAATTCACAGATTTTTCCAATTTTCTGCTTACTCAGGTTGCTTCTTCCAGATCCCTTTTGATCTATTTTCAGCTATGGATTCATGAGAATCAAGACTAAGCAGCCTGAATTGAAGGAGTAACAGTATCACCTAACAATGATTTTGCTGCCATAGTAGCTGTTTGTATACTGGCCATATGCCTAGGTAAAATGAGGCCAGATCACTCTCAGAGTTTTCTATCAGAGTTGGTGGCGAACTACTGCTCACTGATAATGGTATGTGCCCATCAATGGCAGTATAATTTTGACCCAAGATATTACTTTAATGCATAAAATTTTATAATCAACTGACAATTATAACCAGAAATATAACTAGGAATATGACAGAACCTATCACTTTAATTTTGTGAGTGGAAAATAACTTAAATATGATAGTATTATATCCCTGGGAAATAAAAAAAAATTCAACTGTATACCAAAAAGCCTGAATCAATCCCACATTTCTACATAAAAACTAGACCAACAACAAGCTGACAGGATTGTAGCAGTTCTTATGTGCATACTGGAGGCAGGCAGAAGGGATGGCATTCCAAGCACAAATAGCCCTGCAACAAAGTCAACTGTCCCAAAATGCGGCAACCAAAACATGTAAAGCCCAAAAACTTGTCTAAGTAGCAACTATTTAAACATGTTGAGCTTTTAAGTGATCAAATTCTGTCCTATCTTCCTTCAGTACCCACACCTACACATCAACCTTACATAACTGTCAAAAGGGGAAGTTACCTTTGAAATGATGTAACAGCAACTGCATCTTTTGTTCGTGTTCCTTTTGCTGGAGGGTCAGTCTCCGGTCACACTGCAATTTTAGATGGTCCAGTGCAGATTCTAATTCACGAACCATATTATCCCGTTCCAGAACTTTCATTTTCATTTCTTCATTATGTAACTGTTGTTTCCGTTCAGCTTCTCGCAAATTCACCACCTAACAAATACATATTTTGACCTGTTAAGTGTGTCTTAGATAAGCTAATATAATAATCTACTTTTCTTAGGCTACTTCAAGATGAATTTCCTTAATCTCCATAGTGTAAATGATTCCTGCCAGGTATTGGGTCCTTAGGCAAATGCTTTGTAACATATTCACAAAACAACCTAACAGCCTTTTGAATTTGTTGGAATTCAGGCCGGGCACAGTGGCTCACGCCTGTAGTCCCAGCAGTTTGGGAGGCTGAGGTGGGGGGGATCGCTTGAGGTGAGGAGTTCGAGACCAACCTGACCAACATAGTAAAACCCCGTCTCTACTAAAAAATATATAAAATTAGCTGGGTGTGGTGGTGCACACCTGTAATCCCAGCTACTTGGGAGGCTGAAGCAGGAGAATGGCTTGAACCTGGGAGGCGGAGGCTGCAGTGGAACCAAGATCGCCCCATTGCACTCCAGCCTGGGTGCAAGAGCAAAACTCCGTCTCAAAAAAAAAGAATTTGTTGGAATTCTGAATTGATGACATTTTCTTTCTTTTTTTTTTTTGAGAAGGAGTCTCGCTCTGTCATCCAAGCTGGAGTGCAGTGGTGCAATCTCGGCTCACTGCAAGCTCCGCCTCCTGGGTTCATGCCATTCTCCTGCCTCAGCCTCCCGAGTAGCTGGGACTACAGGCGCCCACCACCACGCCCAGCTAATTTTTTGTATTTTAGTACAGATGGGGTTTCACCGTGTTAGCTAGGATGGTCTCAATCTCCTGACCTCGTGATCTTCCTGCCTCAGCCTCCCAAAGTGCTGGGATTACAGGCGTGAGCCACCGCGCCCAGCCGACACTTTCATTTTTAATATACTGTTGCTCTAATAATCACCCTTCCATAATTTCTTAAATGTAATCTATGCAGTTTACATTTAATAATTCTGTAACTTTATTTCTGTAGTCTAAGTGGATAGTGAGAGGGCAAAGATTCTTGAAACATCTAGACAATTCCAAGTTTTAACTCCAGAATGGATGTTATAAATAAGTGACAGTTTGGGTGTTTTGTTGTTGTTGTTGTTATTGTTAAGATGGAGTCTCACTCTGTCACCTCAGGTTGGAGTGCAGTGGTGCAATCATAGTTCACTGCAGCTTCCAACTCCTGAGATCAAGTGATCCTCCCACCTCAGCCTCCCACATAGCTGGGACCACAGGTACATGCCATCATGCCTGGCTAAGTTTTTAAAAAAATTTTTTCGTAGAGACAGGGTCTCACTATGTTGCCCAAGCTGGTCTTGAATTCCTGGCCTCAAGTGATCCTCCTGCCTTGGGTCCCAAAGCACTGGGATTATAGGCGTGAGCCACCACACCCAGCCATGTTATGCATTTTGTCTACTAGATTCTTCCCTGCTGATGTGAAGTAAAAATACTTCAGACAATGTCTATATCACAGAACTTGTTAATAATCTAATGACCTCTCCAGAAAAATAATCATTAATACAAGGGTTCCCAGGATCAGAAAATCCACTGACCTTAGCCAGGTTGCCTTGCTTTAAGAGTAGCACAAGGGCCAGGCACCGTGGCTCACACCTGTAATCCCAGCACTTTGGGAGGCCGAGGCGGGAGGATCACGAGGTCAGGAGTTCGAGACCAGCCTGGCCAACATGGTGAAACCCCATCTCTACTAAAAATACAAAAATGAGCTGGGCATGGCAGCACACGCCTGTGATCCTAGCTACTCAGGAGGCTGAGGCAGGAGAATTGCTTGAACCCGGGGGGCGGAGGTTGCAGTGAGCTGAGATCACACCAGTCTGGACAACAGAGTGAGACTCCATCTCAGGGAAAAAAAAATAAAAGAACAGCATAAAGAGTTATCTCTATCAGGCTGGGCGCGGTGGCTCACGCCTGTAATCCCAGCACTTTGGGAGGCCGAGGCAGGCGGATCATGAGGTCAGGAGATCGAGACCATCCCTGTCTAACACGGTAAAACCCCGTCTCTACTAAAAAAAAAATACAAAAAAATTAGCCAGGTGTGGTGGCGGGCACTTGTAGTCCCAGCTACTCAGGAGGCTGAGGCAGGAGAATGGTGTGTACCTGGGAGGCAGAGCTTGCACTGAGCCGAGATCACGCCACTGCACTCCAGCCTGGGCGATAGAGCGAGACTCTGTCTCAAAAAAAAAAAGAAAAGTTATCTATGTCAAAGCACTCCACTATCTTTCTACCCTCCAAACATGCAGCAATAGGATGCACTCTCATCAATAACAATAACAGTAGCTTACTACTGATGATGATTATCCAAGAGGAGGCTGTGCATAACATTTTCATTTATCTTATTTCACAGAATTATAATTTTATTTAATTTTTTTGAGACAGGCTGTTGTTCTGTTGCCCCAGACTGAAGTGCAGTAGTGATCATAGCTCACTACAAACTCAAATTCCTGGGCTCATGTGATCCTCCTGCCTCAGCCTCCCAAGTATCTGGGACTACAGGTGTATGCTACCATACCTGGCTTATTTTGGTATTTTTTGTAGAGAAAGGATCTCAAATTCTGGGCTCAAGTGATTCTCTTGACTCAGCCTCCCAAAGTGCTGGGATTACAGGCATGAGCCACTGCACCTGGCCTTAGGACTTTATTTTAAAATATCAGTGTTTTATTTTTCATTAATTGTCTGATATTCCCATAAATTGAATGTACTTTTCAGAGAAGAGTTATCTCATTGTTTAACACTTCGTAATATATAACTTAAGTGGAAAAGACATTAGAGAAAAGACGGATATAGTTCTCAATGCTATGAAACATCTCTGGATCAGTAAATTGTCTAATCTGTAAAAAATACATTTTAATTGATTTAAGCACATTCAAGTTAATAAAATCTACTATTATCTTTGCCACTGATACACCACTTCATCTTCATTTCAACTCATACATGATGAGAAAGTACAGATTCCCCTATCCTGCAGCAATGAAGGAAAGGGAATCAAAACTTGGAGGGCCCTTGATTTTTCATGAGTGCCAGGTAGAACATCCAAATCTAGAAAACATCCAAGAAATAATGAGCAAGGAATATAACTTAAATTCTTTGGTTTTAAAAACTTTCAAAAAGGACTTCTTTTGAAAGGCCCTCCAACTTTAAGAACCTCACAAAGTTAGGCCTACATATTTGGATAATCACAAAGCTTTCAGATGACAACATTTAGTTCTATAAAGAGAAATCATGCTTAAATTTGTAGTTACATCATCAAATCTTTAAGCCTTTCAATTTCTTTAAAAATTCAAAATAAATATAGGATGTAAGCATCTTGACCCATCTTTATAAGAAAAATATTCTGACCCTCAAAAACAAACCTTATTGAAATATCTGAAAAGAATAGCTCTAATCTCAACAGGACTCAGGCAAGCTAGCTTTTCCAAGACATTTGCTTCACCACGAGAGAGGTTATGGAATGATGCTCTAAGTGACTTCTGGCGATTCTGGATACTTTCATTCTTGTATTCAATTGCAGCTTCCAAAGCTTCAATCCCTTCTTCAAGTTGGAAAAGAACATGTTCTTCCTAGATATAACAGAAATCACTCATTTTAAATGAAATAGTATAACTTTGACTTTGTCATATACTCAGATCCTACTAAACTATTTGAGTCTAATGGATATTACCACTCTTGTACTAGATTTTAAGAAAATGTTTTTTGAGCGCTTGCTATGCCACATAATGCAGTGTGTGTATACATGTGTGTATACACACACATACACACACACACACACACACAACATATTAACATAATCATTAAGCCGTCACAATAAACCTGATGGAGTAAAATGGAAAAGACAGAAGTTTAGGGGAGTTCTGAAATGTTCCAAGGTTATACAACAAATGCTGATCATCTAATCCAAGGAATATACTTGAACAAAGCCTAAGCACACAGGATTAGCAGTATTGTCATATATCTCCTCCATAACCCCTAAAGTGCATATTGTGTGTCAATATTTCCACTAGTGAGATCTAGAGACTCACTGTTGTCCCTTCAGTGATCTATCAAAACAATATACTGCCTAGAGGGAATAACTTATTCTAAATGTTAGAATAAGTTATTAAGAACTAGTAATAAAAAAGCACAATATGGCATAAAAAAGTAGTGAGGATTTAAGTATCTGAAATATTTCATAAGATTCCTATGAAATGTTATTAGAAGGAAAATGTAGGTGTTAAAAATAGGGCAACGTAGTATTTTTTCACATACTAGAGAAGATCGATGAATCCCTGTAGGAAAACCTACAAGTTCTCTTTTTCCTTTTCTTTTTTTTTTTTTGGACACAGGGTCTTGCTATGTTGCCCAGGCTGAACTCAAAAGTCTTGGGCCCAAGCGAACCTCCTACCTTGCCCTCCTGAGTAGCTGGGACTACAGGTACACGCCACCATGCCCAGCTCTTCCAGTTCTTTGAACTATCCAAATACATGTTATGTTGGTGATACAAATCTGTGGTAAGGAATTACTTCAGATTGGTGAGATTTGGATATATGTTTCCATATACCCATACCTATTGTGGAGGCCACCTCGATAAGTTCCTGTGGCAGACTATCTTGTCCATCTGCACACCCTTATTGCCTAGCACAGTACCTATCACATAGTTTGAACTCAATATCTGTTGACTTAATGAAGAGAGAAGAGAAAAAAGTTTCATGTGTCCTTGGTTACAGGACCCATGTTATTTCTCTCCACTCCTCCCCCTAACATCCCAAAGGAAAATAATGTGAATATTTCTTTCTTTTTCTTTTTTTTTTTTTTTTTTTTGACAGGGTCTCACTCACTTTGTCATCCAGGCTGGAGTGCAGTGGTGGGATCTCAGCTCACTGCAACCTCCACCTCTTGGGTTTAAGCAATTCTCCTGCCTCAGCCTCCCAAGTAACTGGGATTACAGGTGCATGCCACCACGCCTAGCTAATTTTTGTATTTTTAGTTGAGAAGGGGTTTTGCCACATTGGCCAGGCTGGTCTTGGAACTCCTGACTTCAGGTGATCTCCCTGCCTCAGCCTCCCAAAGTGATGGGATTACAGGTGTGAGCCACCATGCCTGGCCAATAGTGTGAATATTTCTGATCTACCTAAAGAAAAATGTTCACCAGCCATTCTATTTCTCTGTGCAATCACTAACCATATGGAATTTGATGGTTTGATAATTGCTCCATAAGGAATAAAATAATATTCACCTTTTCAAGAAAAAAACCCCTTAAATACCAAAATGTACTTAGGTGAACGAATAAGAGGAGCCACAAATAAAAGTGAATTATCCAATATAGAGTAAGTCCTTATCATCAATAGGTTCTTGGAAACTGTGACTTTAAGAGAAACAATACATAACGAAACAAATTTTTTTTCTTATTAACTTTGTAACAAAAGCAACTATGTTGAAGGAAAACAATGTAATTTGAGGACCTGATGTACATGGTGTCTCTTAAAGTCACAATTTCCAAGAACCTATCCACAATGTTCAGTGAGGACTTTACTGTACTTGACTTTTGAATTTATACTGTGACTATATTTTATCAAAAACAAATGTGAAGAGTTTGCCTTTATACATGGCTGAGGACAATTTCGTATAAATTCAGTTTCTATGGTTTTGGATCTAAGTTAAGGAAGTACTGAGATAATATAAGGTAGTGTGAATATAGAAACCCAAGGACAGCCCGCTCCAGTGAGGCTGCAGCATATCAGTGTTTGCAGTTCCCTCTAACTCAGCAATAGGTGTAGGCTGACAAGATACGTAGCAATGGGGAAGTAACTATCCTGGGATGAAAAATTTGCCACAATACAAACCACAGGTTATCAAGAGTTGACTCTGCTTTATGATAGAGCACTGCTTTTCAACTTTAATGTGTACCCAGGAGCTCACTAGAATTCAGATTCTGATCCAGCAGGTCCACTTGGGGCCTGAGGATCTGCATTTCTAACAAGCCTCCAAGTGATGCTGTTGCTGCTGGTCCAGAGACCAAGTAAAATGAAACAAAAAACTAACAACAACTTTTGAGCAAGCACTGCAGAGATTTCCCTGTAAATTTTATGTTCTCGGCAGGGTGTGGTGGCTCAAGGCCTGTAAACCCAGCATTTTGGGAGGCTGAGGCGGGTGGATCACTTGAGGTCAGGAGTTCGAGACCAGCCTGACCAACATGGCGAAACCTCATCTCTACTAAAAATACAAAAATTAGGCCAGGCGCAGTGGCTCACACCTGTAATCCCAGCACTTTGGGAAGCCGAGGTGGGTGGATCATGAGGTCAGGAGATCGAGACCATCTTGGCCAACATGGTGAAACCCCATCTCTACTAAAATACAAAAAACTAGCCAAGCATGATGGCGCGTGCCTGCAGTGCCAGCTACTCAGGTGGCTGAGGCAGGGGAATCGCTTGAACCAGGCAGGCGGGGGTTGTAGTGAGCTGAGATCGCGCCACTGCACTCCAGCCTGGTGACTGAGCAAGACTCAGTCTCAAAAAAAAAAAAAAAAAAAAAAAAATTAGCTGGGCATGGTAGCGCACATCTGTAATCCCAGCTACTGGGGAGGCTGAGGCAGGAGAATTGCTTGAACCCAGGAGATGGAGGCAGTGAGCCGAGATCGCACCACTGCACTCCAGCCTGAGTGACAGAGTGAGACTCCATCTCAAAGAAAAAAAAAAAAAAGTATGTTCTCATCATAAAATGAGAAATTAAAAGTTTAAAAGATAAGATAAACATAATAGTTCTTATATTTTCCTCCCTACTTATTAAGCAACTACTCTGTATTATTAGAAATCTAAAGTTCAGGTATTCTTTAATTTTAGTTTCTGGATTTTACCAAAAAAAAAAAAAAAAGCGGTGTGACTTGTCTGTAGTAAATTGTTGGGTAATCTTCTATTAGTGTAACGATCTAAAATCTTTCTATCCATTTCCATAAAGTAATAAAATTAGGAAAAATATTTTAATTTACTGTGGAAAGAGAAAATTATCCAAAACAAGCTTAAAGACATTAAGATAGCAAACCATTCCAACTAGATTTTATTGATACCTTGTGTCGTCACATCAGAATCTCATGTTCTCGATCATCTGCTAGTGACAGATCTATTTGGAATATTAACCTTGGCTTTAAAATCGTGATAAGAGCAGAGCCTCACTTGAGAGCTACACTAAGAAGAACCAACCATGTGGAAGAAAGGTACATAGAAGCTCATGTGAGTAAGTAGAACTCTACCAGTTGTAGGAGGCTCATCATTCCGTCAAACCCCAGTCCAGAATAGCCGCAAAATAGGTATCATGCACCATACTATATTTTCACCACAAATCTGTAAATAATGTTTTTTGTTACAGGATCCCACATGAAATAGAAACCTAAATGTTTCTTGATATTAATGGAACTCTACCCTACTGCAAACATAATTTGTTAATTCTCATCTCTGTGCCTTCTTCAAAGATGTTCTGTCTAAAACGGACTTCTTTCTTGTATCTGCCAGTGCATATCATGTTTTTCATAATCTAGCTCAAGATTCTGATCTACTGAGGCTGCCTTGATGAATCTTCCCCCAAATGATCACTTCATTGCTTTGAATAAATAATGTAAGAGGTATAGCTGTAATACGTTATCCACAACTTGATTTTCAATGTCCTTCAGAGTTTAGAGTTTTCTTATATTTCTATCTGTTTTCCCAAATAGAGTATTAATTTCTCAAGGGAAACATAATACTTTGGGTTTTTGTTTTTGTTTTTGTTTTTTTGCTTCTTCTATCTTCTATAGAGCTTAGTAATAGTCACAGGCAGGCAGAATTCCTTAAATATTTGAATTCTGCTGTATCTTAGGCTCTCATGTCTTCAAATCTATAACCCTTGGGCTCCAATTTAATACCTTGGGAGGACAGCCTGGCTCTCTGTTCCTCTGCACAGCTACCCAGCTTAAGTTATAAAACAGGGCAACAGAGGTCTATAATGTTCCTTTCAACTGCCACTTAGCCCCCAATCAAGGATTGATTTGTAAGTCAATCCTTTCATCAATTCTCAGTGAGCAACAATCTAATGTTATCCTTGCTCCTATTTCTTAACTAGCCCCTATAACTTCCTGTCACTTGCTCCAAACTAAAACATTACAAGATTCACCACTGTGTGTGATTCTCAGCTATTCACCTTCTCTTAGCAATTTTCCCTTGGTTTGGTAATGATGAGACACCAACAATAAATATTTGCAGAGGAAGTTCAGATTCAAAAATTCATCTTTCTCTGATGAAGTAAGGTAAAGGTACCACTGCCAACTGACTGAAAATTTTGAAAAAAGACAAAGTCTGGGGCAATTTGACAGCCCATAAATGAATCATCTTCTACATAGTTTTAAAAAACTATAACTAAAACTATAGTTTTAAAAAAACTGTAACTATAACTAAAAGGTCTTTTACTGGGATTGGAATTTTGTGCATCTATTTGGCTGGACATAGTATGGACACTGGGTCTTCTAAACCCCTAATTCCTTAGGCATCTCTTGTATGTAATAAATTACCTAGTATCCTTCAAGAAATATGTATAGAGAAAAGTCAGGTGCCCTCCAGAAGAGTCCCTCAAATCATTTTCTATGTTCTGTGATTTCAGAGGTGAAACCCCAGCTGAGGAGGCAAATATACTCAAGGAAAGTAATAGTTTCCAAATGCCTGGCAGTGCCAGGAAGGGGCCATGTCCATGGACCACTATGTAAGGATATCTCAGTCTCTAGTCCAGCGTGGTTTATGGTGCCAAATAAGTGCCAGGTGAACTCACTACATCTGACAAAATCTCAAGGAACCAAGTTTACCAGATAATATTTATGATTATGTGAAAAAGACTGAGGAAATCACTCAAGTGATCCATCATACAGCACCTCCAGTTCCAAAGAATACTGACTTACTTCAGGTGATAACACTCTACCATTTTTAAGTTTTTCATCCACACTGTGTCTTCGTTTCTGGAGCTGATCCTTTTCTTTCTGGAGGACTTCAACTTGTTCTGAAATCTTTGTTTTCTCCTCAGCTGTACTGGTCTGGAGCTGCACATTCTTTTCAGACAACTCTTGTTCCAGTAAGTTCAGGCGAGTTGATATTTTCAAACTATCTGTGTTTAAGGCCTAAAAGATACAACCCACCAGCCACCCCAAAAACAGTTACTAGAAATCCATAAAAATTAGGAAAAACATAGAGAAAATTGCTAAATGAATATATTTTTAGTTTTTATATTATTGTTTTCTCCCATGGATTTTTTTGAGGGAGGGGGTATTCATTTTCTTTTTTTGTTTTTGACATGGAGGTTTGCTCTTGTTCCCCAGGCTAGAGTGCAGTGGTGCAACCTCAGCTCACTGCAACCTCCGCTTCCCAGGTTCAAGCGATTCTCCTGCTTCAGCCTCCCTGGTTGCTGGGATTACAGGCGCTCATCACCATGTGCAGCTAATTTTTTGTATTTTTAGTAGAGACAGGGTTTTACTATGTTGCCCAGGCTGGTCTCGAACTCCTGACCTCAGGTGATCCACCCGCCTCAGCCCCCCAAAGTTCTGAGATTACAGACGTGAGACACTGCACCCGACCAGGGTGTTCATTTTCTAAAATCTTAAGTTGAATGCCTTTTTTAAAAAAAAAGTCTATTTAAACTCTGAGTTTACTACCAAGAACTGCCTTGACTAGGTTTTCAGAGGCAGTATTTTTCTTTTTCCTTATTTTCTAAATTGAACTTTTCTTTCTTGGCTTACATTCTACATTGTAGAATTATGTTACAATTTACTAGGGGTTGAGATGTGGTGTGTTTAAACATATGATTGGTTGGCTTAAACATATAATTTGTTTTTACTCGTATTTCATTCTGATCAGAAAATATGGTCAGATTTATGGAGATGTTCACTATGGTCAAATTTCAGGTAATTTGTAAATTACTGTTCACAGTAATTATTTGTATATACTACCATAAGGTTTATTATAGAGACACATACTATCATGAGGTTTATAATTTTAAAAAAGCATTCCCCTCCCCCATGCTTTTAATTGAATCCTACTCCAAGACGGCCACCTTCAACCTTTTCAGTTGGTTCTTCTGGTGTTTATGTCCGTGTTTCTAAATGGCATTATCAATTTTAGACATTGTCTACTGACTGTGTATCATGGGAGATAAGGATTTAGCACTCTTATACCTACTCTACTTCCCAACCTCCTCCATTCTCCCAATATAAGTTACATTATAGTTTTTAGTTAAATCAATATTCATTTTCATTATTATAACTTTGTTATTCATAGGTGAACTATCTAGTGTGAAATGATCATGCCTCTGTTTTGATACAACTTTTTATTGCACCTTATAGCTAATTCTTCTCCAACAGAACTATAAAATTCCTCAACACTTTTTCATTTGATCAAACTTATCAGGAAATCTTTTCAATCTATTCTTTTCTGGAAACATTTTGCCTGGAGCATCCATCCTCCTGCTCCACACTGGACCAGTTGTCCTGGGTCTTCCCTTTGGTATTTCCTGAGAATTTCCATGTTGGAGCACATTTTCAGAATCCTGAGTCTTCCTTTTTCATAGTTTGTGCCCTTATTTTTGTGGAGCACATTCTCTAGTAGTTTCCCTGGATAGGCTTGATGGGAGATTTTTTTTTTTTTTTTACCTGAAAATGCTTATTCTAGCTTCACATTTGATTGTTTGGCTAAGAAGAAAATTATTTATTAGACTTAATTTTCCTCACGAGTTTAAAGATTGCTTCAGATCTTAAACTTCTAATGAGGAAAGCTGAGAAGTCCAATGCCATTCTGATTCTTGCAACTTACAAGTAGTCTTTTTTGTCTAGACGCTTTCAGGACCTTCTTTTTTCCTCAGTCAGTGTATCCAAACCTTCACAGTGATATCTTTTGGGTACTCATTTTGCTGGCCCCTTGATGGGCTATTTCTTTATATATATATATATATATATATATATATATATATATATATATATATATAACTTTAAGTTCTAGGGTACATGTGCACAACGTGCAGGTTTGTTACATATGTATACATGTGCCATGTTGGTGTGCTGCACCCATTAACTCATCATTTACATTAGGTATATCTCCTAATGCTATCCCTCCCCCCTTCCCCCACCCCACAACAGGCCCCAGTGTGTGATGTTCCCCTTCCTGTGTCCAAGTGTTCTCATTGTTCAATTCCCACCTATGAGTGAGAACATGCGGTGTTTGGATTTTTGTCCTTGCAATAGTTTGCTGAGAATGATGGTTTCCAGCTTCATCCATGTCCCTACAAAGGACATGAACTCATCACTTTTTATGGCTTCATAGTACTCCACGGTGTGTATGTGCCACATTTTCTTAATCCAGTCTATCATTATTGGACATTTGGGTTGGTTCCAAGTCTTGCTATTGTGAATAGTGCCGCAATAAACATATGTGTGCATGTGTCTTTATAGCAGCATGATTTATAATCCTTTGGGTATATACCCAGTAATGGGATGGCTGGGTCAAATGGTATTTCTAGTTCTAGATCCTTGAGGAATCACCACACTGTCTTCCACAATGGTTGAACTAGTTTACAGTCCCACCAACAGTGTAAAAGTGTTCCTATTTCTCCACATCCTCTCCAGCACCTGTTGTTTCCTGACTTTTTAATGATTGCCATTCTAACTGGTGTGAGATGGTATCTCATTGTGGTTTTGATTTGCATTTCTCTGATGGCCAGTGATGATGAGCATTTTTTCATGTGTCTCTTGGCTGCATAAATGTCTTCTTTCGAGAAGCGTCTGTTCATATCCTTCGCCCACTTGTTGATGGGGTTGTTTTTTTCTTGTAAATTTGAGTTCATTGTAGATTCTGGATATTAGCCCTTTGTCAGATGAGTAGATTGCAAAAATTTTCTCCCATTCTGTAGGTTGCCTGTTCACTCTGACGGTAGTTTCTTTTGCTGTGCAGAAGCTCTTTAGTTTAATTAGATCCCATTTGTCAATTTTGGCTTTTGTTGCCATTGCTTTTGGTGTTTTAGACATGAAGTCCTTGCCCATGCCTATGTCCTGAATGGTATTGCCTAGGTTTTCTTCTAGGGTTTTTATGGTTTTAGGTCTAACATTTAAGTCTTTAATCCATCTTGAATTAATTTTTGTATAAGATGTAAGGAAGGGATCCAGTTTCAGCTTTCTACATATGGCTAGCCAGTTTTCCCAGCACCATTTGTTAAATAGGGAATCCTTTCCTCATTTCTTGTTTTTGTCAGGTTTGTCAAAGATCAGAGAGTTGTAGATGTGTGGTATTATTTCTGAGGGCTCTGTTCTGTTCCACTGGTCTATATCTCTGTTTTGGTACCAGTACCATGCTGTTTTGGTTACTGTAGCCTTGTAGCATAGTTTGAAGTCAGGTAGCTTGATGCCTCCAGCTTTGTTCTTTTGGCTTAGGATTGTCTAGGCAATGCGGGCTCTTTTTTGGTTCCATATGAACTTTAAAGTAGTTTTTTCCAGTTCTGTGAAGAAAGTCATTGGTAGCTTGATGGGGATGGCATTGAATCTATAAATTACCTTGGGCAGTATGGCCATTTTCACGATATTGATTCTTCCTACCCATGAGCATGGAATGTTCTTCCATTTGTTTGTATCCTCTTTTATTTCATTGAGCAGTGGTTTGTAGTTCTCCTTGAAGAGATCCTTCACATCCCTTGTAAGTTGGATTCCTAGGTATTTTATTCTCTTTGAAGCAATTGTGAATGGGAGTTCACTCATGACTGGGCTCTCTGTCTGTTATTGGTGTATAAAAATGCTTGTGATTTTTGCACACTGATTTTGTATCCTGAGACTTTGCTGAAGTTGCTTATTAGCTTAAGGAGATTTTGGGCTGAGACGATGGGGTTTTCTAGATATACAATCATGTCATTTGCAAACAGGGACAATTTGACTTCCTCTTTTCCTAACTGAATACCCTTTATTTCTTTCTCCTGCCTGATTGCCCTGGCCAGAACTTCCAACACTATGTTGAATAGGAGTGGTGAGAGAGGGCATCCCTGTCTTGTGCCAGTTTTCAAAGGGAATGCTTCCAGTTTTTGCCCATTCAGTACGATATTGGCTGTAGGTTTGTCATAAATAGCCCTTATTATTTTTAGATATGTCCCCTCAATACCTAATTTATTGAGAGTTTTTACCATGAAGGGCTGTTGAATTTTGTCAAAGGCCTTTTCTGCATCTATTGAGATAATCATGTGGTTTTTGTCTTTGGTTCTGTTTATATGCTGGATTACATTTATTGATTTGCGTATGTTGAACCAGCCTTGCATCCTAGGGATGAAGCCCACTTGTTCATGGTGGATAAGCTTTTTGATGTGCTGCTGGATTCGGTTTGCCAGTATTTTATTGAGGATTTTTGCATCAATGTTCATCAGGGATATTGGTCTAAAATTCTCTTTTTTTGTTGTGTCTCTGCCAGGCTTTGGTATCAGGATGATGCTGGCCTCATAAAATGAGTTAGGGAGGATTCCCTCTTTTTCTATTGATTGGAATAGGTTCAGAAGGAATGGTACCAGTTCCTCCTTGTACCTCTGGTAGAATTCGGCCGTGAATCCATCTGATCCTGGACTTTTTTCGGTTGGTAAGCTATTAATTATTGCCTCAATTTCAGAGCCTGTCATTGGTCTATTCAGAGATTCAACTTCCTCCTGGTTTAGTCTTGGGAGGGTGTATGTGTCCAGGAATTTATCCATTTCTTCTAGATTTTCTAGTTTATTTGCATAGAGGTTTTTATAGTATTCTCTGATGGTAGTTTGTATTTCTGTGGGATCAGTGGTGATATCCCCTTTATCATTTTTTATTGCGTCTATTTGATTCTTCTCTCTTTTCTTCTTTATTAGTCTTACTAGCAGTCCATCAATTTTCTTGATCTCAAAAAACCAGCTCCTTGATTCACTGATTTTTTGAAGGGTTTTCTGTGTCTTTATCTCCTTCAGTTCTGCTCTGATCTTAGTTATTTCTTGCCTTCTGCTAGCTTTTGAATGTGTTTGCTCTTGCTTCTCTAATTCTTTTAATTGTGATGTTAGGCTGTTAATTTTAGATCTTTCCTGCTTTCTCTTGTCGGCATTTAGTGCTATAAATTTCCCTCTACACACTGCTTTAAATGTGTCCCAGAGATTCTGGTATGTTGTGTCTTTGTTCTTGTTGGTTTCAAAGAACATCTTTATTTCTGCCTTCATTTCATTAGGTACCCAGTAGTCATTCAGGAGCAGGTTGTTCAGTTTCCATGTAGTTGAGCGGTTTTGAGTGAGTTTCTTAATCCTGAGTTCTAGTTTGATTGCACTGTAGTCTGAGACACAGTTTGTTATAATTTCTGTTCTTTTACATTTGCTGAGGAGTGCTTTACTTCCAACTATGTGGTCAATTTTGGAATAAGTGTGATGTGGTGCTGAGAAGAATGTATATTGTGTTGATTTGGGGTGGAAAGTTCTGTAGATGTCTATTAGGTCTGCTTGGTGCAGAGCTGAGTTCAATTCCTGGATATCCTTGTTAACTTTCTGTCTCATGGATCAGTCTTAATGTTGACAGTGAGGTGTTAAAAGTCTCCCATTATTATTGTGTGGGAGTCTAAGTCTCTTTGTAGGTCTCTAAGGACTTGCTTTATGAATCTGGGTGCCCCTGTATTGGGTGCATATACATTTAGGATAGTTAGCTCTTCTTGTTGAATTGATCCCTTTACCATTATGTAATGGCCTTCTTTGTCTCTTTTGATCTTTGTTAGTTTAAAGTCTGTTTTATCAGAGACTAGGATTGCAACCCCTGCCTTTTTTTGTTTTCCATTTGCTTGGTATATCTTCCTCCATCCCTTTATTTTGAGCCTATGTGTGTCTCTGCACGTGAGAGGCCTAGAGCCTCACATTACTGGTGTTGACAAAATTTTTTATATGATGTCTTTGATACTCTCCTCTTTTCTGTTTTCTCTGTTGTATCTTTCTGGAATTCCCATTACTTGGATCTTGGGCTTTCTGGATTTATCTGCCAATTAAAAATGTTTTGCTCCTACTTTCTATTAACTTATATTTTTACTTACTTTTTGGAATATTTCCTCAACTTTATCCTCTGACCCTTTTTGTTGAGATGGAGTTTTGCTCTTGTCACCCAGACTAGAGTGCAATGGCATGGTCTCGGCTCACTGCAACCTCTGCCTCTCAGGTTCAAGTGATTCTCCTGCCTCAGCTCCCAAGTACCTGGGATTACAGGTGCCCACAACCACGCCTGGCTAATTTTTGTATTTTTAGAAGAGACAGGGTTTCACCATGTTGGTCAGGCTGGTGTCGAACTCCTGACCTCCAGTGATCTGCCCGCCTTGGCCTCCCAAAGTGCTGGGATTACAGGTGTGAGCCACCGCACTCTGCCTATCCTCCAACCCTTTTAATTTCCAAGAGTTCTTTCATGTTTTTAATAACTTGTAGTTATTTATAGATAGTCATCTTTTACCACATTGAGGATATTAAGATTTCTGTGAAGTTTTTTTCAGCTTCTTGCTCTATCTCTAATGTCTCTGAGTTTATTTTTTCCTTTTGTTTTGTTTTCTGTCTTTAATAGTGGCATTCCTGAAATGTCGATCATATTTCAGAGTCAGGTATCGAAAAGCAGATAAGATTTGTGGTAACAGCATATATGTGGGCCACTTATTTAAGTGGGGGCTTCCAAATTTAAGAGTTTTCATATCTTTTTAGATGTTTCAGAAAATATGCCAATCTCCGGCTAGGAAGTATAAATCTGGCTGCCAGCATTCTTAGATCCAAGTAGAGATTAGGAAATAGATGTTTCACGATTCATATGCAGACTTGCATTCATTCCCTATTTGGAGTTTTTTTGACTTATCACAACCTTTGCTGTGCCTGGTTCAATCTTCAGAAAATAAATCGGTCCCAGAGTGAGAAAAAATAGTTTCATGACTATGCCCTGTTTTCATCTTTATGCTACTCCTGCCTTCTGAAAATCTTGGTCCCTTCATTTCTGAGTCTTTTTGATGTTCTATGTGAATTTTATCTCTCTAAAACTGTTATTTTTAAAAAAGGAAAACATCTAAAGCATTCCTAAAATGCCCATCACATTTCAGAGTCAGGTATTAAAAAGCTGGTAAGATGTGTGGTGATAGCATATATGTAGGGTCTTAGCCTGGCTCTCATTTGTGTCTCTCTAGGTACTTGGAATGCAGCATCTTCTGTTCTGCTAAGTTAATAAGCTCTCATCTATTTGCTTTCCATCTTTTCTTTTTTTGTAATCTTTTGTCCTCTGTTATCTCCTCTACTGTCTTTTCCCTTTTATGGCTTTTCAAAAAACATAATAGCTTTAATGAGATATAATCTACATACCATGCAGTTCACCAATTTAAAGTATATAACTCAAGGCCGGGCATGGTGGCTCATGCCTGTAATTCCAGCACTTTGGGAGGCCAAGATGGGCGGATCACAAGGTCAGAAGTTCGAGACCAGTCTGACCAATATGGTGAAACCCAGTCTCTACTAAAAATACAAAAATTAGCTGGGCATGGTGGTGTGCGCCTGTAGTCCGAGCTACTCGGGAGGCTGATACAGGAGAATCGCTTGAACCCAGGAGGCAGAGGTTGCAGTGAGCACAGATCGCGCCACTGCACTCCAGTCTCAAAAAATAAAAAAAAAAAAGAAGTATATAATTCAATGGTTTTTCATATATTCATAGTTATGTAACCATCACCACAATCAATTTTATATTTTATTCACCCCCCCCAAAAAAAAGAAACCCCACACCTATTAGTAGGCATTCTATTTCCCCCGCAATCCCCCACCAACCCTAGGTAACCACTATTCTAGTTTTTGTCTCTGGACAGAAATGGAATTGCCCATTCTGGAGACTTGATACAAATGGTATTATACAAAGGTGGTCTTTTGTGACTGGTTTCTTTCACTTAACATAGGTTTTCAAGGTTCATCCATGTTGTAGCATGTATCAGTACTTCATTCCCTTCTATTGTCAAATAATACGCTATTGTATGGATAATCACAGTTTATCCATTCATCACTTGATGAACATTTGTGTTGTTTTCAGTTTTTAGCTATTATGAATAATGTTACTATGAATGTTCATGTTCAAGTTTTTGTGTGGATACATGCTTTCATTTCTCATGGAGAAATACATACAGAGATAGATCTATCTATCTATCTATCTATCTATCTATCCATCCATCCATCCATTAATCCACCCACCCACCCTCCCACCCATCCCTAGGAGTGAGATTACTGGGTCACATAGTATCCGTAAGTTTAGCCTTTTGAGGAACTACAAAATGGTTATCCGAAGCAATTGCACCATTTTCCAATTTCACCAGCAGTGTATGAAGGTCCCAATTTCTCCACCTCCTCCCACACATTTCTTATTATGTTTTTCTGATTATAGCCATCCTAGTGGGGAGTGGGGAGTGGTTTACAACCAGAATCAAGTAGTGTATTAAACAGAATACCTGACTAGATCTCAATTTCTTATTTTCCAGGTGACTCTTCTCCTGTAACAGAGCCTCCTTCTTAGAAACTATGGCCTCCCGTTTCTTTAAGTCTGCTTCCAGCTCCTCTAATTCTTGGCGTTGGTTCAGAACTTTCTCTACTTCTTCATCTAACCATTTCTTTTGCTCATCCAATTTCTACATTAAAATTAAAAAAAAAGTTACTTGTTTTTCCTTCTGCCATAAAAATTATATGGTAATAATAGAATTTCAGATTGGCTGAAATCTCTTAAATGAACATTTAAAAACTATCACTCAGAGTAACTCAGGTAGCCATCTGAGATCCTAAAGACATCAGTAGTTCTAGTCAAGATGTAGCTATGTTGTTTTATAAAGAATTAAAATTTACTCCCCAGATATGTTAAACAGTCTAGGATTTTTTAGCCTGACGAAGAAAGGGCTGATAATTTCCTATGCCTATATTAAGAACATGCTGGAGTCTTTTACTCTGTTGTAGTGGTGCACAGTTCCATCACAGCACTTACACTGGTGGCTGCCCTACGTATCTATCTCCCCAACTTCAGCTCCTTGATTGATTGCAGGGGCTGTAGTTTTTACCCGTCTATCCACATGGCTGGTATATTGCCTGGGCCACAGTAGGCATTCAATAAAATGTTAAATGAATGAGTGAATGAATGCCTGATTCAGTCAGTCAATGAAGTGAATAAATGAATACACACAGTGGAAGACACAGATGATGGAGGATGGAAGGAAAGCCAATTTGCATTGTAGCTTGTCAACCTCAAATAATTATTTTTAAAAAAGAAAAAAAACAAAAATAAAAAATTGCTGAAAAGATCTCCAAAACAAACATCTGAGTACTCTCTTGAATTAAGGATATGCGGAAACAAATACAAACATAAATATAGATGGAATATGACTGTTTAAAAGGAACTCTACCAAGTGGACATGGTAATGAAGCACTGCCACCAAAACAACAAATAAATAGGAAAAGAAATCCATATAGTATTATTTCCTAGTCCTTCATGAACCTTATAGAAAGGGTTTCTGGAAATCTATCATACAATGAGACAGTGAATATATATGAGAAAAAGAGAGCAAAATGGCCAAGACAAAGAAGATGCATAGTTATTCGGTCTTCCAATAATACCAGGATATTAATAGTATAATCTTATAAGCACTATCATGTCCAGATAACACTGGAGCCTAAAATATTATAGTAGCTCTACAATTATTAGGAAGAGAAAGAGCAACTATAAAAATGTTAATTTTGTCATATCCTTAAATACTCCAGTAGGAGATCCTAGGAAGTCTAGCAAGTAACTTAAACATATTCTACAAACATTCTTAAACTGTGAGTGGGGTTTGAAAGATGAATAAGAGATTCTTTTTAAGCTCCACTTAAAAGGAAAAAACCTAAAAAATTACAACTGGTGATGACATTTCTGGGTGGAATGGGTGTGTATGGGAATGTACCCATGTCACTATTAAATGTCACTAAGAAAATGTAATGTAAAATTTATGAAGAGAGAATAAATCTTTCTAAAGTAAGGTAGAGATAATTGCATTCTAGGTATTTTAAATACAGTATTTTTTGCTTACATAAAATTTAAAATTTCAATTTCTTTGAACTTCAAAATTAGTTTGTGGATTATGACTTTCTTTTTAAAAGGTGGCACTAAAATAATGGCTTTTTAATATATAAAGTACATATACAATTTGGTTTTCTTTGAATGTAGAGTTCTGATTTTTAGAAATATACTTGTCTTCAGCTGGGCGCGGTGGCTCACACCTGTAATCCCAGCACTTTGGGAGGCCGAGGCGGGCAGATCATGAAATCGAAACCATCCTGGCTAACATGGTGAAACCTCGTCTCTACTAAAAATACAAAAAATTAGCCAGGCATGGTGGTGGGCACCTGTGGTCCCAGCTACTTGGGAAGCTGAGGCAAGAGAATGGTGTGAACCCGGGAGGCGGAGCTTGCAGTGAGCTGAGATCGTGCCACAGCACTCCAGCCTGGGTGACAGAGCGAGACTCCGTCTCAAAAAAAATAAAATATACTCGTCTTCATGAGATGGGAATAAATACAGTCCAGTGAACATGGATTTCATGTTTATATTCTACAACATTCAAATCAACTCATTTCTACCGAAATAAGAATATATTGATTCTGCTGAGAGCAAGAAAAAACAAAAAATACAGCACATTTCTGGATGAGAACATAATTTTGTAATAATAAAAGTTTCACTACTTGGGCAACAGGATTATTAGAAGCCCAAATCTTAGCATCACACAATATACCCATGTAACAAACCTGCATGTGTATCCCTGAATCTAAAATTTAAGAAAAGAAAAATAATAAAGTTTCAAAACAAATACTAGAAATTTTGCATTTGGGCGGCATCTAGTGTTTGAAGGTTTTATTCAGAGTCCACCAGTTTTTACATCTATCTATCTCTCTATCTATCTATCTATCTACCTATCTATTTATTGAGAGGGAGTTTTGCTCTTGTTGCCCAGTCTGGAGTGCAGTGGCATGGTCTTGGCTCACTGCAGCCTCCACCTCCAGGGTTCAAGCGATTCTCCTGCCTCAGCCTCCCAAGTAGCTGGGATTACAAGCGCCTGCCACCAAGCCCGGCTAATTTTTATACTTTTAGTAGAGATGGGGTTTTACCATGTTGACCAGGCTGGTCTTGAACTCCTGACAGCAGGTGATCCACCCACCTCGGCATCCCAAAGTGCTAGGATTACAGGTGTGAGTTTACCTCTATTTAGACAACCATCAGATTGAAGAGAAACCAGGAAACACTAAATAGAATTGACAAACCTGGAGATGGTCTATACTTCCAAACGAACATTTTCTCCTTTTCAAGTTACATGCATCAAGGTCCTCAGCTTTCAGTTTTAGACCTTCTTCCTGTCGTGTTTTTAATTGTATTTCCTATAGAAAAAGAAATTGAAAACACCTTATTGCTTTTACACCTGACCATTAAGTATGCTGATGACAATTATTTTCTTTCTTTTTTTTTTTTTTTTGGAGACAAGCTCTCGCTCTGTCATCCAGGCTGGAGTGCAGTGGCACAATCACAGCCTCAAACTCCTGGGCTCAAGCCATCCAGCCACATTTTCTTAACATTTACTTCCTTAGTCACAGAAAGAGAAAATGAGTAGATGACAGTTGGGGCTCTATTTGAGAAGAAAATAATGTGCGGATTTTTTTGTTTAAAAAAATTTTTTAGAGATAGGGTCTCACTCTGTATCTAGACTAGAGTGCAATGGCGTGATCATAGCTCACTGTAAGCTCAAGCTCCTGGGCTCAAGTAATCCTCTCACCTCAGCCTCCCAAGTAGCTAGGACTACAGGTGTGTACCACCACATCCAGCTAATTTTTTTTTTAAATTTTTTGTAGAGATGGGGTCTTGTTATGTTGCCCAGGCCAGTCTCCAGTGATCTTCCTGGCCTCCAGTGATCCTCCAGCCTCAACTTCCTAAAGTTCTGGGATTATAGGCATAAGTCACCATGCTCAGCCTTAATTTTTAATTGACAAATAATAATTGTACATTTTCGTGAGGTACACAGTGATTATTTCAATACATATAACGTATAGTGATCAGACCAGGATAATTAGCATATCTAAGAAGAAAGGAATGTTAGCTCTTACTGAGGCAATACAATACAACTGCAAAAATTAGGATTTACTAACAAAACTGAGCGTTTTTTTCATTCTTCGTGAGTGTTACACATTAGCATAACAAGGATGAGTCTGAAATTTATAAGTGGGTTATTCTCTTCTGCCTTTCTGAGCTTATTACTTTCATAGTTACTCCACCCAAGACATCCATCTGCTGTGAGTATATTAAAATTTATTATGTAGAAATGCAAAAAGAAAAGTAATGTTCAATTTCTAGTGTTCAAAAATGGGAGTGTGCAATATGAGAATAGACTTGGAAGACATATCATGGTCTTATGAAGTGCATTTTCCAAATTTCTTTAGTTTCCATCCACATCTTTTTTTTTTTTTCGAGATAAAGTCTCACTCTGTCACCCAGGCTGGATGCAATGGCATAATCTTGGCCCACTGCAGCCTCCGCCTCCCAGGTTTCAAGTAATTCTCATGCCTCAGCCTCCTGAGTAGCTGGTATTATAGGCATGTGCCACCGCACCTAGCTAATTTTTGTATTTTCTTTTTTATTTTTTAGGAGAGATAGGGTTTTACCATGTTGGCCAGGCTGGTCTCGAACTCCTGACCTCAGGTGATCCACCTGCCTCAGCCTCCCAAAGTGCTGGAATTACAAGCATGAGCCACCACGCCCAGCCTCCATCCACATCTTAAGGGTCAAGTCAAGAGGTGCGATGTTGGCCAGGAGTGGTGGCTCATGCCTGTAATCCAGCACTTTGGGAGGCCGAGGCAGGCTGATCACCTGAGGTCAGGAGTTCAAGACCAGTCTGGCCAACATGGGGAAACCCCGTCTCTACTAAAAATACAAAAATTAGCCGGGCGTGTGCCTGTATTCCCAGCTACTCAGGAGGCTGAGGCACGAGAATCGCTTGAACTTGAGAGGCAGAGATTACGGTGAGCTGAGATCCCGCCACTGCACTCTAGCCTAGGTGACAGAGTGAGACTCCGTCTCAAAACAAAACAAAACAAAACAAAAGGCGCAATGTTCATGGTGCCTTCTAGGGGTTTAGAAATGATGTTGTCCATCACTAAAGCTTAGCAGGACAGGAAGGAGGCCATGAGTCAAAGCTGGCCAGTTCACATACTCTCTGTTACTGGTCTGTGATGGATAAGTACACAATCGAAAGTGCTGAGATACTTTTATAGCAATTTGACAGAATAATTTTATGTCTGATGACTCTAACAATTTTTTAAATGGACTTTTATTTGTATATTTTAAATTTCACTTTTCTACTAATTCATGTTTTATAAAAGTGTTAGGCTGTGACAAATTTATAACAAAATAAAAACTATACCTTCTCCACAAGTAATTTCAGAAGCACTGATAGGAAGTAAAAGAAAAGCCTAGTGCTCTCCAGCCCTGGGAACGGCAGAAAGGAGAAAAGAGACAGTAAGGAAGACTTGTTTCCCAATTGTCCTCTGTCTGAGTTTTGGTCCAGAAAGGGGGATGATAAGTAAAGGTATCAATGGGGAGAGACGGGCTCCTAAACTATTCAGGAGAGAAAATGCAGACTGCAGTGCAGAAGCCCCACACCCATATACAATTGCCCAGCCTTGCTGAAAAAGCAGAGAGGTACAATTAGGAAAGAGACCCCAGTTGGACTCCTTGGTCTCAAGTGGCATGGATCCTGAGTTGAGAGCTAATGTAGGTAGTCACTGTGGGGAACTGGCTCCCAAACTAGGTATAAGGACAGGCCACTGGGCTAGCAAGCTAGACAGAATGCCTAGTAGCCTCAGTAGGGGCTTATAATGCTAGTGGGAGATGAGATGAAGGGAAAGCACCCCCATGCTCTAAACCAGAAGCAAGATCAAACTGCGAGTTATACCAGCCAGGGGTTTCATCATCAGGGGCCAGCAGATTAGGCAGGGTAAGGTGGACAAGGGAGCACAATTTCCAGCTGGTCACAATCCTCAACTCCAAGGCATAGGACAAAAGAAGGCTATACACCCAACTACAACATACACTGGCTGTCATCTTAGGGAGAGAAGCATAGGGAAGAGGAGGCTAAGAGACTGAGCATTCTTATTCAAAAGACCTGAGAAGTATTTAAAGGAAGTGTTTAGATTTTTAGAACAAGGTTTGAACAGAGAGAACATTTGATTAGTTTCCACCATATTTCCAGCAATAATCATGACATGGATATAAGAGAAGTGCACTCACAAAGAAGACAGGTGCTATAGACTAAATAAAGAAAAATGTTACACCCATCTGAGTTATGAGTGAATTTGGACTCTATGTTTACCACCCATAGTTCTTGATGCTTCCCTAGTTCTAGTTCATAGCTATAATTTAGCCCCTGTGATAGTCCTAGACATTTCAGGATGATGAAATAAAGCTACCTTAAATAAAGAGACCTTATACTTGGAGTTGACTCTCTACTATTTCTGTTTGTCCACATACACTTTAAAAGTATACTGCACTTGTAATCCCAGCACTTTGGGAGGCCAAGGCGGGTAGATCACAAGGTCAGGAGATCGAGACTATCCTAGCTAACACCGTGAAACCCTGTGTCTCTATTAAAAAGACAAAAAAATTAGCCGGGTGTGGTGGCAAGTGCCTGTAGTCCCAGCTACTTGGGAGGCTGAGGCAGGAGAATGGCATGAACCCGGGAGGCGGAGCTTGCAGTGAGACAAGATCACGCCACTGCACTCCAGCCTGGGCAACAAAGAGAGACTCCGTGTCAAAAAAAAAAAAAAAAAAAGGACACAGGAGTACTTCTAATTCCCTCTTCCACATGTTGCTCCAGACAGTGCCTTTTTCCTTACATTGTAATCTTTGTTATACATATTGAAATAACTGTGTACCAGGCACTGTGCTAGGCTTTTTATATCTATTTAATTATCCCATTTAGCCCTCACAACAATCCTATGATATAGGGACTATTATAAAATCCATTTTATAGATGAGGAAATGGGTGGTTAAAAAGCTTAAGATCACACCACCACCCACAATTTCAGGAGTTCTCATATCTTTTCTTCAAAGCCTATCCATGGACCTCAGTTAAGAACTACTGCTCTGAAGAGAACCTACGCAGAAGTTGTACTATTCTTTGGAAATGGTTTAGTCAAGTAGAAAAGAGACAGGAGTCTCAGAGAGTTAGCTCCAAACAGACAGCAAATTTTATCCTTTAGAACTGTAAGCAGGTTTTCTGTTTTTGCATTAAGTAGAGGATACATCAATGTATCTTTGGGAAAGTCTGTTCCTTTTTCTGGAATACCTGATATCCCCCATAAATGGGTCATTTCACTAAAATTAGAGATGTGGCAAGATGGAATAAAAGTGCCCTAGGTGGCAAGGTGTGGTGGCTTATGCCTGTAATCCCAGCATTTTGGGAGGCTGAGGCAGGAGGATCACTTGAGCCCAGGAGTTCGAGATCAGCCTGGGCAACATAGTAAGACCCTATCTCTACAAAAAATTAAAAAATGTGTGAGGTACGCTGGCATGTGCCTGCAGTCCTAGCTACTTGGGAGGCTGAGGTGGGAGGATTCCTTGAGCCCAGGAGGCCAAGGCTACAGTGAGCCATGATCACATCACTGCACTCAAGCCTGGATGACAGAGCAAGACCTTGTCTCAAAAAAAAAAAAAAAGTGCACTAGATAAGAAGGTAAAAGTTTGAGTTACAAGCAGAGTTGCATTTCAGCAGACTTCTACTCTTTGAAGAAGACAGTGTCTTCTTTTCCCTAAGCATGGATTTAGAGAGTGCTATGTCTTGCTGGTTTAAGCCATGGCCTATGAGAGATGAGGAGTTAAAACCCAAAGACCACAACACTGAACAGCCTGGCCTGATCTTCACATTGGAAGAAGAGCTAAAACAAAACAGACTAAGTTGTTGGCAGCAGAAATGAAAATTGGACAGATTCATGGTGTTTTAAAGATATACTCTGAAGGCTTTAATGGTTCATTGGATATGCATAAGAAAGACGCAAGAGCCAATGATGATGCCTAAACTTCTAGCACACCCAACTGATATATCATGTAAGGCACATTGGAGAACTACATTTTTCCCCCGTGAAGGGAGCAGGGAGTGGGGAATCATGGAAAGGTAAGTAAGGAAGATCATTAATTCATCTATAAGACAACCTAGGGAAGAGGTTGGAGCTCAAAGAACAGACTTGGGATTAAGCATTAAATTTGGAAATTTTCAGTTTAATTGCAGCCATGGAAAAGTATCCTATACTCACCTAGGATGGAGTATAGAAGAGGGCAGAGACCAGAGCCATGAGGAACTCCCATATTTAAAAGGACTGGTGGAGTAGGATGAGCTAGCCAAGACAGAGAACAAGCAATCAGGAAGAGAAGAAAAAAAACAAGGAAAGTATAACGTCACAAAGGCAAGGGGAAAATACTTCAAGACGGAGGGAGTGCTGAACTGTGCTAGATGCACAGTATTAAGATAAGGACTTTAGTGACAGAGAGAGCACTAGTGAACTTCTCAAGAGCTGTGAAGTGGGTGATAGAGCCAGAAGCCAGCTGGAGAGGATAAGAGAATGAATGAAAGTAGAAGTAACAGAAACAAATGCAGTCAACTTTTCCAAGAAGTATGGTTACAAAGGGGAGGTAAGAAAGGGAGGGGAAAAAGGTTGAAGGAGGATACTTTTAGGATGAAAAAAACTAAGATATTTAAAGACAAATCCAGAAGAAAAAAAAAGTTGAAAATAAGAAAAAAGGACAAAAGATGACACGTACATGCTTAGCAAAGTATTGCCTGAATATAAATCTCAATAAATGTTAACGATTGCTATAATTATTATTACCATTATTATGAATATCATTATTATTATTACCAGTTCTTTTAAATATGGGAGTTCCTCATGGCTCTGATTTTTGCCCTCTTAACTTCTATACTCCATCCCAGGTGAGTATAGAATACTTTTCCATAGCTGCAATTAAACTCATACTCTTCACTGGGTTATCTTATAGTGTCAAGGAAATTTAAAAAGCAATTCCATTTATAATAGCATCTAAAAGAATATCTAGGAACAAGTTTAAGTAAAGAGGTAAAATACTACTGGTACACTAAAAATTACGACATTGCTGAAAGAAATTAATGAAGACCTAAACAAATGGAAAGACTTCCCATGCTCGTGGATAAGAAAATTTAATATTGTCAAGATGTCAATACTACTCAGAGCAATCTAGAGATTCAACAATCCTTATCAAAATTCCAATGGCCTTTTTTGCAGAAATGGAAAGGCCCATCCTCAAATTCACATGGAAAACTGTAGGGGCCCTGAATAGCCAAAATCATCTTGAAAAAGAAGAGCAAGGTGGGAGGACTTACTTCCCAATTTCAAGACTTAATACAAACCTACAGTAATCAAAATAGTGTGATACTAGCATGAGGATAGACATATAGACCTATGGAATAGAACTGAGAGTTTAGTAACCATATATCTATGGCCAGTTGATTTTTTAAAAATAAAAATTGGGGCCAAGCATGGTGGCTCAGGTCTGTAATCCCAATACTTTGGGAGGCCAAGACCAGAGGATCACTTGAAGCCAGGAGTTCAAAACCAGCCTGGGAAATATAGCAAGACACTGTCTATAAAAAGTAGGGAAAAAAAAATTAGCCAGGTGTGGTGGTGTGCGTCTGTAGTCCCACTGCTTAGGAGGCTAAGGCAGGTGGATCACTTGAGCCCAGGAATTGGAGGCTGCAGTGGGCTATGATCATGCCACCGCACTTCAGCCTGGGTGACAGAGTGAGACCCTGTCTCAAAAAAACAAAATTGTACATATGTAAGGTATACAACATGATGTTTTGATATACACAGTGAAATGATTACTATAGTCAAGCTAACATATTTATCTCTTCACATAGTTAGCATTTTGGCTTTTTTGTGTGGTAAGAGTACCTGAAATCCATTCTCTTAGCAAATTTCCAGTATACAATAGTCATCATGCTGTACACTAAGTCTCTAGACTTATTTATTCTACATAACTGCAACTTTGTACCATTTGACCAACATCTCCCCGTTTCCCCTATCAGCATTTCCCTATTTCCCACTCCAGCTGATTTTTGATAAGGGTGCCAAGTCCATTCAATGGAGGAAAGAACAGTCTCTTCAACAGATGGTACTGGTACAACTGGAGTTCCACATGCAAAAGAATAAATGTGGACCACTACTTCACACCATATACAAAAACTGACCCCAAATGGACCAATGACCTAAATATAAAAGCAAAAACCATAAAACTCTTAGCAGAAAACATAAATCTTCATGACCTTGGATTTAGGCAATGGATTCTTAGACATGACACCAAAAAGCACAAGCAACAAAAGAAAAAAGATAAATTGGACTTCAACAAAACTAAAAATTTTTGCATATCAAAGGATATTATCAAAGTATAAAGAAAACCTACAGAATAGGAAAAAATATTTGGAAATCACGTATCTGATAGAATTTAATGTCAGAATCTGTAAAGAACTCATACAACTCAACAACAAAGACAAAGAACCAAATTAAAATGTGGACAAAGAACTTGAATAGACATTTCTCCAAAGAAGATTTATGAACAGCCAATAAGCACATGAAAAGATGCTCAACATCATTAGTCATTAGGGAAATGCAAACCAAAACCACAATGAGATACAACTTCATCCATCCTGGCTAACACAGTGAAAACCCGTCTCTACTAAAAATACAAAAAATTAGCCGGGCGTGGTGGCGGGTGCCTGTAGTCCCAGCTACTCAGGAGGCTGAGGCAGGAGAATGGCGTGAACTCAGGAGGCGGAGCTTGCAGTGAGCCGAGATCACGCCACTGCACTCCAGCCTGGGCAACAGAGAGAGACTCTGTCTCAAAAAAAAAAAGAGATACAACTTCATACCTACTCAGATGACTATAATTAAAAAAAGGAAAGAAACAGGTGTTGACAAAAGTGTGGAGAAATTAGAACATTCACACATTGCTGGTGGAAATGTAAAATGATGCTGCTGCTATGGAGAACAGTGGTTTCTCAGAAAGCTAAGCACAGATTTACCATATAACCCAGAAATTCTACTCCTAGGTACATACCCAAAGGAATTGAAAACAGAGACTTATTTGTATGCCAGTGTTCACTGCAGCATTATTCACAATAGCCAAATGGTAGAAACAACTCAAGTGTCCATTGATGGATGAATGGATAAAGAACTGTGGCATATCCATACAATGGAATATTACTTGGCAATAAAAGGCAATGAAGTTCTTGTACATGCTGCAATGTAGACAAACCTTGAAAATATTATGCTAAATGAAATAAGGCTGACACAGAAGGTAAAATATTATATAATTCTACTTATATGAAGTATCTAGAATAAGCAAATTCATAGAGAAAGTAGATTAGAGATTACCAAGAGGTGGGGGAAGGGGAAAATGAGGAGCTATTCCATAATATTACAGAGTGTCTGTCTGGAGTGATGAAAATGTTTTGGAAATAGATAGTGGTGATGGTTGCACAAGATTGTGAATGTAATTAACGCCACTGAATTATACACTTAAAAAACAGTTAAAATGGGTTGGGCACAGTGGCTCACACCTGTAATCCCAGCACTTTGGGAGGCTGAGGCGGGCAGATCACCTGAGGTCGGGAGTTCAAGACCAGCCTGACCAACATGGAGAAACCCCATCTCTACTAAAAATACAAAATTAGCCGGGCGTGGTGGTGCACACCTGTAATCCCAGCTACTCAGGAGGCTGAGGCAGGAGAATCACTTGAACCCAGGAGGCGGAGGTTGCGTTGAGCCAAGATCACACCATTGCACTCCAGCCTGGGCAACAAGAGTGAAACTCCATCTCAAAAAAAAAAAAAGGAAAAAAAGTTAAAATGGTAAATTTTATGTTATATATATTTTACCACAACTTAAAAATTAATAATAAATAATGAGTAACTTGGTTTAAATGCTCTTTAAGTTCCCTTCCATTGCTGAATTCTGTGATTTTTTTTTTAAGGTCGGAAAATAGGTTATATCCATTGTTGAAAATCTAGGAAATCTGGGGCATACTGATAACAGGAGAGGCTAAACATGTGCAGGGACAGGGAGTATATGGCGTATCTCTGCACCTTCCTTTCAATTTTGCTGTGAACCTAAAACGGCTCTAAAAAAATAAAATCTTAATTTTTAAAATATCTAGGAAATCTCCAATTATGTCCCACGCCTTGGGTTCAGCTTAACATTTCAGCGGAACAGAGCTTGGCACATAGTACTAGATAAGCGTCTGTTATTATGATCATCATCATCTTTTTCAAAAAAGCCCTGTGGGACAAGTAGGATTAAGGCCATTTTAGATGAGAATAAACAGACTCAGAGAGGGTAAAATTTTTGAGAAATTTGAGAAAATTTATTTTCTCAATAAATCTCTCAGCCAGCAACTGAGTGAGCTAGGATTTGAACCTATGATAGCCTGGTCAAAGAGCCTAGGCTGACACCACTAAGTTCTTCCCCAGCCCAATCTATTCTAGAACTGCTGTGCATACAGGTCTGATCATTTTTCTGCTCACTGTGAATGAAATGGTACCACTTTACCTGGTACTTTTTCTGTGTAGCCACATGGACAATGCATGTCAAAGCACTTTGAAAACAGAAAATCCTATTCAAATGATAGGTATTATTTAGAAAGTTGGCTTTATAAATGTATGTTTTTGACAGCTTCAATTAAAGTTAGGATCCTACTAAGAGAAATTATCATTGTACCTTCTTTTGTGAAGTCAAAGCCTTCAAGACAGTACTCAAAATTCAATAAGTAGGTTTTACTATGTAGATGAACAAAGCTTTAAAGTGAATAAGGACAGCAGTGAAGGGCAGGTCAAGGATAGATACTTCACAAGCCAACTGAATGAAGACCATGGATTCGTTAGCTCTGAGCCGTTTAACATTTCATATTATACTTAGCAGGAATGTATGACAATATTACTTTGATTTTTTGCTGGTCCCGCTTAATTACTGCATCCAGTTGCTTCCTTTTTTCATTTTCTTCTCGTAGTTTTCTTTGTAGCTCTATCTTTTGATATTTCATGTGATCTACACTCTGCTCTAGTTCATTAGCACGTTTCTCATTTTGGATTGACAGTGATGCCAGTTTCTTACTATCTTGTTGCTTCTTCTGCAAGACCTGAGATCATATGGAATATTTCAAAATGAAAAACTGAATCTCTCACAATCCTCAACTAAACTTAATCTTTTCATTTTATGGTAAAGGAAGAAATTTTCCCTAGATTTTCATTTATTTTTGACAGGTTCACAAACAATTGCTTACTATCATACATTTCCATTTTTGCAATTAGGGAAACGATCATAATTTGCATCACATATGTAAAAGTATAAAGAATCATGAGACTTCCTGATGTGGACAACAAACAAAATGAAACAGATGATTTGCTTTTCATTAATAAGTATTTTAATTTAAAAAATAGTTAAAACAGTATAAAACTGAATTTATATTTTAAGAGTCACTCTTATCATATACCCCTAATCTACCTGTCCTGCTTCCCAACACAAAATTATCAATTTCTTAAATATTCTTCCAGAAAAAAATGTATGCATATGCATGCAAATAGCTGCATATGTATTCTATATAGACTACTGTCTCCCTTTTTTCCTACTTATCTCAGAGGTCTTTTCATATAGATTTGTTCCAGGTGGCTGCACAGCATTCTACTGTGCTCTTGTTTTTATAGCTACAGCTATAGCCTAAATCGTTAATCCCTGAGTTAGGATGATCAGAGCTGATAACATCTTCCCCGAGAGTGACCAACCATTATAATTACTATTTTAACATTTATCTTAAATTCCTTCTCATCTAACTAAAATTACGTACAGATAGCATTAGACTTTCAAAGTGTTCACACCACTAATATAAAATACTTGTGTTACAATTTAGTCCTGACCAAACAAACATATATTAAACTTGTATAATGTGATTAGCATTGCACTAAATACCAATTAGGTGGCATAAAAAAGGTAAAGGGATGTCATTCATAAATTATGCAGACCACAATTAATTATTTCCTTTATTTTGGCAATAAAGTGTTAGCATAGGCAAGTTTTGTTTTAATTAAACTAAGTATCCAAGAGGCACTGCTGCTTAGAGCAGTGCTACTCAAAATGTGATCTGTGGACCAGTGCTAGTTTACAGACATTGTTGTCAATTTGCACTCCTCAGCATACTGTTAGATTCGGTTGACGTTTTCATGTGAGACTTTTTTGATCAAGGAAGCTGTGCAATGACTGACCTTTATCTCATCACAGAACAAGAACAATCGGCAGATGGACTACTTTGGGTACCACTGGCTTGGAGGCCACAGGCCTTTGCCATTTCCAGTACCTAAATTTGGACACTGGCTTTGCCACTTACAATTGACAGTAATTACAATACTGCAGCAAAAATGATAATACCAGCATTTTAGTGTCTTTTTCACATAATATTAAAAATATCAGTGTACATCCTGAAAGTCTTACTTAAGAGTGAGATACTGTTGCCATTGTCTTTTGCACTTATTTCATAGTTGCTCAAAAGTGCATCTGTCAGCATTAAACTATTAATGCAGGATGTAATGCCCTACATATACCTAAAGACATTAAAAATATAGGTTTTAGAAGTTTTTAATTTAAAAATGTTTTGTTTCAAAAATTGAAATAACTGTTTTATACCAATAAAAATACTAGTATTTCAAAATTTTAAAACAGCATGATATGGCTGGGTGTGGTGACTCACACCTGTAATCCCAGCACTTTCTGAGGCCGAGACGGGTGGATCACTTGAGGTCAGGAGTTTGAGACCAGCCTGGCCAATGTGGTGAAACTGCGTCTCTACCAAAAATACAAAAATTTGCGGGTGTGGTGGCAGGCACCTGTAATCCCAGCTATTTGAGAGCCTGAGGCAAGAGGATCATTTGAGCCTGGGAGGCGGCAACTGCAGTGGGCTGAGATCATGCCACTGCACTCCAGCCTGGGCAACAGAGCAAGACTTCACCTCAAAAAAAAAGTATGATATGTTAGAGAACTGAAAACCGGTATTGTCATCACCACTATGGGACTCTGACTGAGTTATTTTACCTTTCTAAACCTTTCTTTCCACATTTGTAAAATGGCTAAAAATGCCCACTTCAAAGGATTAAATAATCAGTATAAACCATTTGGTATGTATAGGCCCTCAACAAATGGTAACTACTGTCCTCCTCATCCTCCTTATCATCCTTATCTCCATGAGTAGCGCATGGATATGTCAAAGGTACAAAATTTCTAAAACTATGTCTTGTTTCTGTCCTCTGCTGTATCAGATGTTTCTTTTGAGGTAAAGTTCTACACCTTTCATTTTCTTTCCTTATCAGTACTCTTAGCAGAAAAGGATATACAGCAGGAAGCAAAGCATGGAAAGGTGAATTCCAAAGTGGAAATAACTATGCTGAAGGAAAATGGAAGGTGTGACATAGATAACCACCCTATGTCCTCCTTTAAGCAGTTCAAACATTCAAGTCATATTATTTTAACTTGATGTTGACTTGAGAAACTATTTAGGCAACAACTTTTAGTGGAAATATCCAGATGTTTGAGGTGGCATTAGAAACCCCAGGAGGGACTTTTCTGGCCTGTCACACCAGAATATACTGGTATATTACAATATACCGGGCACACCAGAGGTATATTGTAAACATCTATTTTGTTTAAAGCAAATAACTGTGGCATAGTTCAATAATAACAATAATGCTGTGAATAGGTTAATTACAACTCTACCTAAAATGGAAAAATATAAAAATGTTTCTATAACATGAAAGAAAGCAGTAGACCATGAGAGATAAAGAAATAGAGGACACATCCTAGAAAGTTCATTATGATCAGACTAACAAAGCACTGTGACTATCTCCAAAGCACCTGGAAATGGCTTCATCACACAAAATCTCCATGTGATGGAATATTTCTCATAGAATAGAATTTTTAACTGTAGCTATTTCTAAAGTTAAAGCTAAAACCAGGCATTAGGAAGTTAAGGATGAGTTGCAGTACACAAAGTTATTAACCTTTCTTAAGACAATCAGTTATGGTTTGGGAAAACCATATCTCGAAATAGTTCCCATTTGTTGAGTGTCTACAAAGTGTCATATATGTACCAGCTGTTTTATTTGTATTATTTAATCATTATTTAATCCTCTGTCCTTCAGAAATAAACACTGTTTCGTGGTTATGTTTATTTCTTACCATGTGGTTTTTTGATATGATGATTGAAAGAAGATACTTCTTGAATTAAGAAATATACTACCCAGATTGTAAAATATGTAAATCGACCAGCACACTACAAAAGAAAAGTTGATACCCAGTTTCTCTTGCTGGTATAAACTGAATCCCACTTCTTTCCTAACTCAGTACAAGAATCCTCAGAAGCAAGAAAGCTTAAATAAGTTTTCTCAATTACATTTTTTAAATTACCTGAACTCTCAGCTTTGCAGCATCCATCTTTTTACGAAACTCTTTCTGTAATTTTACCTTCATTGCAACATCAGAAAGATCTTTGTTTTCCAGCTCCTGTAGCTGCTTTTGTGTTTCAATTAGTTCGACTTTTGCCTGTTCTGCATCATGCTCTAGCTTTGTTACTTTCAAAGAATACTGCTTGCTTACAGACTTGGCATCATTACCTTAACCGTAATAATAATAATTATTAGTATAAATTATGTAAAAAGAAGTTAAACATCCAAAACATAAAAATACTCTACTCTAAAATCCATCCAGGCAGTGATACTATTTAAGGCATAGCATTAAAAACCCAGTTGTCCCCACCCACCCCCATCAAACACAGCTTGCCATCAGGCCTCTTAATGATTAGTTCCTTAATGACTGTTCCCATCTGCTGCCAGTCAGTCTCACTGATTCAATGTTTGGCGTTTTAGAGTGACATCTCTGGTCCTCTCAATTTGTAGTTGAGCTTTGCTGGCATCAAACTCAGTTAAGAAGGATATTTGGAGTGACTGTTTGTCCTCTTGCTTAGTATACTCCAGCCTCCTGCTACCAATAATCTGTCTGCTTGAATTCCTTTTTTAAATTATTATGAAAAATTTTAAATACAACAAAAGAAATAATAAAATGAACCCCCATCACCCAGATTTAAAAGTTATCAAGATTTTGTCACAGCTGCTTCAAATATGCCTATTGTTTTACTTTGCTTAAATATTATAAAGCAATCCCAAATGTCATTCATCTCACCTATACATACTTCATTTTGTTAAATTCCTCTTTTTACTTATACATACTGCAATTGGCATTCACACAAAATATGGACATAACCAAAAAGTCATTATCACATTAACAATATTAACACCAATCAGTCCATATTCAGACTTCCCCAATTGCCTCAAAATGTGTCTCACAATTGGTTTATTTAAATCAGGATCTAAACAAGGTCCACAATACATTTGATTTGTTATGTCTCTTAAGAATCTTTTCATCCAAAGCTAACTCTCTCCTTTTTCACTAACCTGAACTTATTCAAGATTAATTCCTTTTAAATTCTTTTCTTATTAATATATAGAACAGAAAAAATAGAATAAAGATATTTCTATATCTCTTTTGATTCTAAATCCAGCCAGTGACCCTAAAAGCTTGGTTTTGATTTGCTCTGAATAGGCAACCGTCCCTGAACTAGACTGGCAAACTCATGGCAGTAGAAAACAGGAGTCTAAAGCTCAGGGGATGAATAATCACCAGAGACAGTTTATTATAATATTTATTTATTTAGACAGAGTCTCGCTCTGTCACCCAGGCTAGAGTGCAGTGGTACAATGTCAGCTCACTGCCACCTCCGCCTCCTGGGTTCCAGCAATTCTCCTGCCACAGCCTCCTGAGTAGCTGGGATTACAGGCACACGCCACCATGCCCAGCTAATTTTTGTATTTTTAGTAGAGACAGGGTTTCACCATGTTGGCCAGGCTGGTCTCGAACTCCTGACCTCAAATGATCTGCCCACCTCGGCCTCCCAAAGTGCTGGGATTACAGGCGTGAGCCACCGCGCCCAGCCTATTATACTATTTATATAGCTGGTTATACTGCTATCCAAAAATACTCATCATTTTTTTATAAAAGTTATTTAACTAAATGCAGTGTGAACTGTCCTCTGACTCTATGATTACTTGACTAACTTTAAAATACATACAACTACTATATTTTAACAAATCATTTTGGACTATTCATTAATTGTTCAACACACTAATATTTTATGAACCACTAAAAAAATATACAGTGCCAATTACAACATGTTTATTTTATTTTTTTGAGACGGTCTTGCTCTGTCACCTAGGCTGGAATGCAGTGGTGCAATCATGACTCACTGCAGCCTTGACCTCTGGGGCTGAATCAATCCTCCTACCTCAGCCTTCCAAGTAGCTGGGACTACAGGCGTGTGTCACCATGCCCAGTACGCATCAGTAGTTTTTATAAATTTTTTTTGCAGTGTATTAGAATTGATAAAATATAGTATAGATGTCCTGTTATTATTAGTTGGCAGAAGTAGCTGCTATTCAAGAAAAGTCTTCAGTGAGAGAGCATTAAGGGCATTAAGTTTTTGTGGTTTTTTTTTTTTTTTTGACATTTTTTAAGAAGCATCCTCTGCTTAGCTACTTTCCCAAAGCTTTTTCCTTTCTCATTCCTAGTGACATATGTGCTATGCATCATCCTAGCTCCAGTTACCCAGATGTTTAAATGAGTTTGGCCATGCTGCTTCCCCACAGGCAGGATCAAACACCAGTTGACCCCTCTTAGGAGTATCTAGGAGCTGATCTAGAATGGTTTCTCCATTCCCAAGATTTCAGGGTACTGCCTGTGGAAGTTGAGGATATTTACCCACTAGAATCAATGACTTTCTTTCAGAAAGGTTATCTTACTATGGATCTCATTAAACAAGCATGTGTTTGTAGCCTGTTATACCCAACGTGGTTGTTTTAAAATAGAGGATACCAGAGCTTATACAGAAAAGACCCTTTTCTTGCTCATTAGAACCAAGGGCAATTTGGAGCTTTCCTAAAAATCCTCAGAGATGGTGACTAACAAAAGTTGTCAGTGAGTGCTTACTTTTCAATGCCCTCTCACTGAAGACTTCTCTTGAATAGCAGCTGCTTCTGCCAACTAATAATAACAGGACTATATTTTATCTATTTTATAGATAAAATATCTATACTATATTTTATCAATTCTAATACACTGCCAAAAAAATTTATAAAAACTACTGATGCGTACTGGGCATGGTGGCACACGCCTGTAGTCCCAGCTACTTGGGAGGCTGAGGTAGGAGGATTGGTTGAGCCCCAGAGGTCAAGGCTGCAGTGAGTCATGACTGCACCACTGCACTCCAGCCTAGGTGACGGAGTGAGACCCTGTTTCAAAAAAATAAAATAAACATGTTGTAACTGGTACATTAAGTGCCACAGAATTTCAGCACAATGCAGAGTTCACACCAGTTAGAACAATTCAGAGGTGAAATCCCAAAAGAACAAAATTCTTCTGATAACTAACCTCCACATATTGGCCTAAAAACTCACCTTGTTACACCAATCCAAGCTAAGTGGATAGACCTGAGCTTCAAAAACTAAAGTAACTGTTACCACATCAGAAGCAATTTTAGAAGTTTTCTTTCTCATTTAAGCTGGTTCACAAGATACTATTACCTGTTTTTATTAATTCTTTAATCAGATCTTCCTTCATCTTGATGTTAATTGTAAGTTCTCTCATTTTTTGTTTAGCTTCAGTAAGTATGCGTTCTGAATTCTTTAATTTTTGCAAATTCAATTCTTGACTCTCCTGGAGACAATCAATCTTTAAATCTTTTTTAAAAAATGGAGAAATAAAACTATCTGCTGGTAAAATATTCAACAGAAGTAGAGTTAAAAAAAGAAAAGCAGACTCAAAAGCAATTTAGAGGTGGCAGTGGAAGAGACAAAAAGGAAGGGGAGGAAAAAGGGGAAAAAATACACAGCAATTGGGACTCTAGCATTCCAGCTTACAGTAAGAGTTTTTATTTTCTTACAAATTAATACATGTATGTATATATTCTTTCTTAATATCCCATAGGTTCAGACACACAGTTTTTCATTGCCTTTAACATGAGTTATTTGAGATAGGTGTAAAATTTCCAGATGGAGAGAGGGGTGAATTTGTTTCCTATCAACTTCTACTTTTATTGTAATTGGAGAATGCAGACTATACCAGGCTACTTAGAGTGTGGTCTAGCACTGTTTGTTACTGTCCTGCACCAGAATGTAAATCAACTATGTCACTAAGCACACTGCTTTAGTTCAGGTGACATTTTTTTCATAGCCAGACTTTCTCAAGGAAGGAACTAGTGTAAGCTCATTTACATTCCGACGTAAGTTTTTTTTCCTGGTTGCAGAGCAGTAACAAACAGCTCAAGCATGGCTGCTTGAGTAGCATTTACCTTTATTATTTCCACATTTTGAAATTTATTTTAGTTATACTTAAATTTTTGGCTCATAAAGCCACGTATAGGTTCTTAAAGAGATGCTCTATATTTTCAAAGTGTAGCACTTGTATTATTTATATTCCCTATTCCCTTATTTTTTGTGGGTCAACCACGCATTGACCAAGAGAGATGAGTTAACAAAATCTCCTACTACCGGCTGGGCACAGTGGCTCATGCCTGTAATCCCAGCACTTTGGGAGGCTAAGGTGTGCGGATCACAAGGTCAGAAGTTCGAGACCAGCCTGGCCAACACAGTGAGACCCCATCTCTACTAAAAACACAAAAATTAGCCGGGTATGGTGGCACACATCTGTAGTCCCAGCTACTTGGGAGGCTGAGGCAGGAGAATCACTTGAACCTAGGAGGCGGAGGCTGCAATGAGCCGACACTGCACCACTGCACTCCAGCCTGGGTGACAGGGAGAGACTTCGTCTAAAAAAAAAAAAAAAAGTTGTGAAAACTATAGGGTAGTAGTAGATTTTTTTTTTTTTTTTTTTTTTTGAGGCAGGGTCTTGCTCTGTCGCCTAGACTAGAGTGCAGTGGTGTGATCTCGGCTCAATACAGCCTCGAACTCCTGGGCTCAAGCGATTCTCCCACCTCAGCCTTCCTCCTGAGTAGGTACACACCACCATGCTCGGCTAATTTTCTGTAGAGAGACAATCTCACTATGTTGCTCAGGCTGGCCTCAAACTCCTGGCCTCAAGCAATTCTCCCGTTTCAGCCTCTCAAAGCACTGGGATTACAGGCATGAGCTACTATGCATGGCTCATAAATGTTTTTGATGTTGTTATTGATGCATAAAAATTCTTAGCAGTTGTGTACTAAAACATTACCAACACCCAGTACACTAATTGGGCTCTAATGCCAAATACATCATTGATGTTAGGCACAAGTCCCAGTGAAGGAGTAGACACCTAGTACAATTATTTATGCTGTATTTTAACATCATCAGGAATACAAAGCATATCAATTCAGGTCTGAATATAAAAATCCTTATTCTGAGGGAGTTAGCCTATATCTCTCGCTATAATTAATTGATAGAAAATCTTTTTTTATTAAGGAGTAAAAGAGTAAAAGAGGTAAAACAGAGAACATAAAAGAAGTTCTACCAACTAGGAAAGCATTTGTACCAAATTCTGGTCTTTGAGAATTCCTGGATGTTTCTTAAATTATCAACTGAGGAAAAAGATAAGTGTCCTGTAACCATTAGGTCTACATTATTTAAGAAAATCTATGTACCTTCATTCTCCGAATCTGACTTTTGTGTTTCATCCTGAGTATCACTCAATTCAACAAGGGAACAAACAGAGTCTGGCTTCTGAATCCATGAACGACTTCTACATCTTAAAAAAAATCAGAAAGTTAACTTATTTGTTAGTGTTTTCTAATCTGCCCTCAAATTAGTTTCCCCGAAAAGTGAAAGTAATGTTAAAAAAATTATTAGTTACATATAAAAACAGAATGTTACTAATATTGCTCAAAATAAAAGGATGCCCCCCCATCCATGTTGAATCCAGTAGAAAAGTCATGTTTGTTGCCAACATGGCAGCAGAATAAGAAAATCAAAAAAAAAAAAAAAACCTCTGAAAATTAGAATCTCATTACTATAAAAGCTCTAAAAGCAAAATTATTTTTCAGTTATAAGACTGATGACTTGTGTTCAAATACTATTTTCATAACACATTAGATGATAGTACATTTAGCAAAAGTTACCTACTCTTCTATTAAACATAAAAGATATACTCCAATGGAAAAAACCTACACTTCTATATTTATTGCAGCATATAATTCTAAATATTTATTAAATCAGTGTATATTTAACATACCTAGTTCCAGATTTCTCTTGGCCTTCTGATTCTTCATCATCACTGTTATCAGAAAATTGGCAGTGGAGGACCTCATCTTGTTCTTCTATGTGACCCAACAGCATCTGACTTCGTGTTCGAAATCCAGCAAATATTCGATCCAGAGAGTACATAGGTGGACTTGTGTGGACCTTGCAAGTGATTCCCCCACCCAACAACAAAAAAAGTGATATTTTAAAAGTCTAATTTTATCCTATTACTCTAAGTGCTTTTAAAGGGGTTATTAGATTGGCACTCTTAAAATAGCCAATCACTGGAAAATGCTCCCCTCAAACAAAGGTCAAAATTAATTTAACAATACTGTTGTGCCTCACAGACAAATACTTATTTCAGAATCCACACAGCTCCTTCTCTTCTGGACAACTCTTCTATCTTCACTTACAGAAAACAGTATTCAAAAATGAAATCAAAAGAACGCATGGAAAACATCCTAGCTCTTAAACACAGCACAGACACACCCCAACAAATGTGCCCTCTTCCCCATCTTCCCAGTTCAGAACACCTGGAGAACTGTGGTGCTGCCGCCAAAGGTCTGCATCCCCTCCAATCCAAATCCTACCACAGGAAGAAACCCAGAGCTGTCTCCACTCCCTCTGCCAGGGCAATATTCCTAATTTGAATACCACAATGTATATACTTATTCTTTATACATGGTAGTTAGGTATAGCTGAATTAAGGCTCTAGGAAAAATATTTAATATATGTCATAGGACAAATAAAATTGTATGGCTAGCCTGGGAATTTTCTACAGTACAACATTCTTCTATTGGAAATGCACTTTAAATTCTCAAAAAAAAAAAATGACCTTGGAAAACAACAACAATAAATTAGAAATTGCCTTTATACCTTTGTTCTGGTTTCTATTACAAAATATTTCCTCTGCACCATCTCTGTAACCAAATCTCAAGATGACTTCTCACAAAAGGCAATAAAATCTTAGAGGAGACAGTCCATTTATCAATATAAATTATTATAAGCTGTTAAAATTATAACATATAGTGGAATATGAGTATCACACAGTGTTTATGATTTAATCACTTGACAATAGGCCCCCGTCATGTATTCTCTCCTAAAAAATCCTACCTGATTCTGAAAATCATCTTATATCTGATTTTTGTGCTTCTGCTGTCAGTCACCTCATTAGATCATCTGTCACATCAGCATCATGATAGATGGGCATAAAGTTTTTTAGGTGGCCTCCCAATGGGGTATGAGGGAGGGGAATTCTTTAAGGAAGAACCAACTCAAAAAGTACTGATCTAACAAATACAACGTACTAGACATGGCTATTTTATCCCATAACTGGCAGGCATCTAGTTTTCTCTTGTGAGAGTTTGGGAATTATTTAAGGAGCAAATAATAAAATCTTTGTTCAGAGTCCAACTTCATTCTCTGGGATTGTAATTTCCTTTTAAAATTTCTTTTTACAAAGAAAACCAAATGTCCAGAGCTATTATAGTATTCATACCACCCAAGGCTGCCTGATGCAAAGTCCATGGCACTGCTCATGTATCACTTGCCTTTCATTTCTTATCCCTTTGACTGTAACAACCAGATGGATCTCACGTGAACAAATCATTTCCCTTCATAAAATGAGGAAACAGAAACCAGAATTCATGAACCTGCTAAACCAAAACTCATGAATCTGCTAATTAAGTCTTTTCCATAATAGAGATTCTTTGATAATTCTTAAAACTGTGTGTGTATATATTTACCAACCACACGCAAACTAAAATTTATATTGATATTTATATTGTCTTGATTATGTCTACTTGGTAAGACTGAATAGCATATAAATATTATTTCAAAAATAATGACAGACCAAACAAGTTGAAATAAATATCCTCTAACATCTCAACTTTGTGTGGTTAAAGGAAGAAATAAATTCATGTAGATATTAAACTTGGTCATGTCTGAAAATATGGCAAAGGATACCTTTTTCACATTGAAGAAGTATGGACATTATCTCCATCCAACTATTCCCTCCAAATGTAACTGTGTATTCTCTTGTTTATTAGTTTTTTTATTAGAAAGAAGTATGCTTAGAAGAAAAGGTATACACAAAATTCCATAAAATCAAACAAAAAAAATCTGCTGAGACTGTATAAATACACTGTGATATTACACATGGCTAAAATTTTTTTAATCTCAAAATAAGGAAAAGATTGTTTGGACTTTACCTTCCTGGAATCTTGTCTTGATGGGATATAAATATAATGCCCCAAATGAGTATCAAATGGTACAGTATATGGTCTCCTTTCAGGGATCCTGGCATCTGGCCCGTCTCCACAATTTTCTTTAGCTGAAGAAGTCACTGACAGGTTAAGTTTTGTTAGTTCTTCACTCAGTTGATCCACAAGAAGTTGTTGTTCTATTATTTTTTCATTCTTTGTAGAAGAGAGATGAAAATTTTTAAAATAGAGCACTTCAGTACATTTAGATTATGATTAAAAATGAATTTTACATTGACCAAAATCATAACTACTTTAATAATACAGTCAATTCTCATTTATCCAGAGACTAGCCTTCTGGTGTTCACAAGTAACTAACATTGTTCTGAGTGGTAAAACCTTTTTAATAGTAAGGAGCAACAAACACAGCCAAAAAAGTCAAAAGTCAAATACTCAAAGACAACACGCCATCCACTGTGACTGGTTGCTTTGCCAACCTGAAGCACTTTGATTAGCTATCCTTATTAAAGTATGGACTTTCTGAGTGAAATCCAAGAAGTAAAAAGAAACAAGAAAGTTCAAAAAGTGGAGAAAGAATTGTAGGCAGCAGAGTTTGCAGCAAAGGAGGCAGAAGGAGGTAACAAGTGCAGGGAAGTGAAAGCCTTAGTGAAAAAGGAAGCCAAAAGCAGACAGATAGAAGATAGCCAACTGATAGTCCTGAGAGGAAGGAGAACTTGGAAATCAAAGGCAGAACAAATTGTATATCAGGAATGTGTGTGTGCTTGTGTATATGTGGTTTAGTTTTTTTTGTGTATCCTCTAAAGAAAATTTTTGAAGTGTATCAAATCTAGAAAGCTCTAATGTCAATCTTTGTTTTACAAGCACAAATTTATGTAAATAAGAAACAGTCATTCATCTTAATACTTCACATGTACTACAATGTTGAAATAGGAAAAAAAACCTTACATTTTCATTGTATAAATGCTGAGCAATAAAAATGCAACTTTACTTTAAAATCATGTATTCAGATAATTAAAATATACAACATCAAAGGATTCAATGGAGTTCTTACATTGCCTGGGAAAAGGATAAAAGTATCAATTAATATTAGGGTGCATGGTATACTCTCTAGGATAACCACTAAAAAAAGAGTAAAACTATAACTTCTAAGTTAGTGGAGAAAACAACAGAAAAAGAAAAAATAACCAATGATCCAAAAGAGGGAAAAAGGAACACAGAGGAGGAAGGATAAATAAAAGGCACAATGGTGGATTTTTACCAAAACAGTAATTATGTTAAATTAATAAATGAATAATGAAATTAAAAGATAAAGACTATCAGAAAGGATTTTAAGATTATCTAACCATATGCTGCTTATAAGAAACATATCTAAAATAGACACAGAAAGATTAAAAATAAGATAGAAAAAGAGATACCATGTAAATATTAATCAAAAGAAAGCTGGTGTAGCTATAGTAATGTCAAGGTAAACTTTAAGGCAAAACTCATTAGATAAGAAGAGGTAAAAATGATTAAAAGAGCAATTCGCCAGGATGGTATAACAATTCTACATTTGTGTCCACTTAATAACACAGCTTCAATATTTGTAGTGCAAAAACTATCAGCACTTCAGGGAGAAATAAGACAAATCCAAAATTATAGTAGGGCTGGGCACAGTGGCTCACACCTGTAATCCCAGCACGCTGGGAAGCCAAGGCCAGTAGATCACTTGAGCCCAAGAGTTTGAGAGCAGCCTGGACAACATGGTGAAGAACCCCTTCTCTACAAAAAATACAAGAATTAGCAGGGCATTGTAGTGTGCACCTGTGGCCCCAGCTACTCAGGAGGCTGAAGTGGGAGGACTGCTTGAGCCCAGGAGGTCGAGGCTGCAGTGACTCATGATCGTGCCACTGTGCCCCAGCCTGGGTGACAGAGTTGAGGTCTGTCATAGTGGGAGATTTTAACATCACTTTATAAATTACTGATATAACAAAAAGACTTCAAAGGTGAGTAAAAAATGTAGATTTGAATAATAGGATTAACAGTGCCCAATGACTGCAGAATGCATATTCTTCTCAAGTACCTCTGTAACATTTACAAACATTTGCCTTATTCTGAGCCAAAAAGCAAGTTTCAATACATTCAAAGGACTGAAATCAGAGATAGTATGTTATCTGATCACAATGCAATAAAAATTGATTAAACAAAAATAAATCCCCCATGTCCTGTAAATAAAATAACTATGTTATTCACAAGTCAAAAAAAAAGTCACAATGAAAATTAGGAAACATTCTGAGCTCAATGTGGAGTGCAAGTCAAGATAAGCTTAGAAATATGTAAGCTTATCTTGACTTGCACTCACAAAGAAGAGAAGCTAAAAATCAATATACTAAATATTCATCTAAAGATGTTAAAAAGATAGCAGGAGGTTACCCCAAAAGTAGAAGGAATTAAATAATAAAGGGCAGAAATTAGTGAAATAGTGAACAAACTAATGAAATAATGAACAAACATACACTAGTGAGGATTAACAAAGTCAAAAATTGTCTCTTTGAAGAGACTAATGAATTGGTAATTTTACTAGCTAGTGAAACTGCAAGAAAAAAAAGTGAGAGAAGGCACAAATAATCAGGAATGAAAAAGGGGACATGTGACTACACAGTCCCCTTTATTCATTAATAAAGATATTAATGAATAAAAGACTATCATAAACAAACTTATGCCAATACATTTGAAAATTATATACAATGGTCAAATTCCTAGAAAAATAAACCTTATCAAAACTGGAGGAAAAGAAAATACTAATATGATTTAATTCATAAAACATACCCCCAAAGAAAATTTCCAGTCCCAAATGCTTAACAGGCTAATTCAACCAAACATTTAAGAAAGAAATAATACCAATTTTCACACACCTTTCCAGGTATAGGGGGAATTAAATAATCTACATTATGAGGCCAGCATAACTTGTTACAATATCTGACAAGAATACTATGAGAAAGAAAAATATAGGACAAGCTTACTGACAAATATAAACATCACACTAGCAAACCAAATCTAGGTCAATTGTGCAGAAGAGTTAACATAGCAGACCTGACTGCTATCTTTTAGAAGATCTGCTATGAGGTTGTCAGATGTCTGAGAACTTGGATTTTGGGAGTGTTCTTAAACACTCTGATAATACTGACTCACTGTGCTCAACTGTTTGCACAATCAATGTGGTTTATGCTGTACACCTGCTTTCCTTGTAGTCTGGGACTTTGGTTCATGCTAGGCAAAGGGTGCCTTCATGACCCACGCATCCTCAATATAACCCATAGGCACTGAGTCTACTTAGTTTCCCCGCCAGATAACATTTTATAGGTGTTGTCACAACTCATTGCTGGGGGATTAAGCACATCCTCTGTGACTCTGCTGAGAGACAAGTCTTGGAAGCTTGTGCCTGGTTTCCTCCAGACTTTGTTCCATGTGTCTTTTTCCTTGCTGATCTTGCTCTGCATCCTTTCACTGTAATAAATCCTAGCCAGGAGAATGAATATATATTGAGTTCTCATAGTACGTCATCCAATCTGAGGGTGGTTTTGGGGAACCCCCAATACAACAGTACATCACAACATCAACAACAAAAAGGGTTTATTCCAGGAATAAAAGATTGGTTAAAAATCAGATCAATCGGCCGGGCACTGTGGCTCACGCCTGTAATCCCAGCACTTTGGGAGGCTGAGGTGGGCAGATCATAAGGTCAGGAGATTGAGACCAAGACCATCCTGGCTAACACAGTGAAACCCCGTCTCCACTAAAAATGCAAAAAAAAAAAAAATTAGCCAGGCGTGGTGGCGGGCGCCTGTAGTCCCAGCTACTTGGGAGGCTGAGGCAGGAGAATGGCATGAACCCAGGAGGCAGAGCTTGCAGTGAGCCGAGATCACACCACTGCACTCCAGCCTGGGTGACACAGTGAGACTCTGCCTCGAAAAAAAAAAAAAAAAAATCAGGTCAATCAGTGTAACTCACCATATTAGCAGAATAAGGAAGAAAAATCATATGATAAAGAAAAATCATTTGATAAAAATCAATATCCATTCATAACAAAAATTCTCAGTTATTTCCTTAGTTTGGGAAAGGGTAAATTAAAAATACCTATAGAAAATATAATACTTCAGAGTGAAATTTTGAAAGCTTTTCCTCTATGATTGGAAACAAGACAAGGATGCTTTCTATCACCACTTGTATTCAACACTGCATTGGAGATCCCAGCAAATACAAGAAGGTATTTTTATAGTAACTGTATTGAGACAAAATTCACATACTATAGAATCCAACTATTTAAAGTATACAATATAGAAGATATAGAAGAAGAAAAAGATACAGAAGGTGAAAGGATTATAAAGGAAGAAATGAAACTGTTACTATTTGCAGATGACATAATTATAAATGAAAATCCAAAAGAATTTACAGATAAAATATTAGAATTAAAAAGCAAGTATAGACTGGGCACGGTGGCTAACGCCTGTAATCCCAGTACTTTGGGAGGCCAAGGCAGGTAGATCATTTGAGGTCAGGAGTGATTGACTGACATGTTGAAACCCTGTCTCTACTAAAAATACAAAAAAAATTAGCCAGGCATGGTTGTGCATGCCTGTAGTCCCAGCTACTAGGGAGGCGGAGGCAGGAGAAGCACTTGAACCTAGGAGGCAGAGGTTATAGTGAGCCGAGATCATGCCATTGCACCCCAGCCTGGATGACAGAGTGAGACTCTGTCTCAAAAAAAAAAAAAACACACACACACACAAGTTTATAGCCAGGCGTGGCAGCGGGTGCCTGTAATCCCAGCTATACAGGAGACTGAGGCAGGAGAATCGCTTGAGCCCGGGAGGCAGAGGTTGCAGTGAGCGGAGATTGTGCCACTGCGCTCTTATCTTGGGTGACACAGTGAGACTCTGTCTCAAAAACAACAAAAAAAAGAAATTACTTCCAAAAAGTTTGGATCTTTTCCATTTATCTTGGGAATTTTGAAGGCTCCCCACCTGATGGTAACTATAGACACTCCTGATCAAAAACTGAGTTTAGTCAGGTTGCTGGATATATAATGTATTAATATCTAAAAATTAGTACAGTTCCACATACCAACAATTAGGGAATTTGAAAAATAAAATTTTTTAAAGATTCCATTTATAGTGACAGAAAAAAAATCAAGTACCTAAAAAGAAATCTATAAATTATTTGCAATATTTCTGCACAAAAAAATGTAGGCCATTACTGAGAAAAAATAAAGGAAATCTAAGTAAATAGAGAACAATACCATGCTTATGGATTAGGAGACTCAATCAAAATATGTTCATTAATTCTAAACATATATAAATGTAATTCAATGTTAGTTAATTAATGTTAACCAACTTGATTGAATCTTTCTATAATGTATACATACATCAAAACATTACACTGTATCCCAGAAACATACAAAATTATTTGACCACGAAAAATAAATAAATGAAAATAGCATACTAAGTGAAAGAAGTCACACACAAAGGCCACTTACTGTATGATTCCAGTTGTCTGAAATGTTTAGAATAGGCAAATCCACAGAAGTAGAAAGTAAAGTGGTTTTTGCCAGGGGCTGAGGAAAAGAGGAAAATGAGGAGTGACTGCTAGTGGATACAATATTTTCATTTTCATTTTGGGGTGATAAAAATATTCTAAAATTAGATGGTGTGATGGTTAAACAATTCTGTAAATACATAAAAAAATCATTGAATTGTATATTTGAAGGGCTGCATTCTATAGTATGTGAATTATATCTCAATAAAGTAATTATTTTAAAAATTTAAAAATTAAAATAAGATTTATATGGAACAACCAAGACATCTGGGGAGTGGGGAGGGAAGAAGAAAAGCAGAAGGCCTTGCTCTACAAAATATCTAGACTTACTATAAACCTACAATAAACAAGAAATGTGATCTTGGCTCAAGGAGATACAAATCAACCAACAGAATAGAAGGCCAAGAAATAGACAAGAGATTCATGCACAAATGGACCTTGATTTATGATAAAGATAGATTTATGATAAAGATAGCACTCAAAACAATTGTGAGAAGATGGTTTCCAATAAATGATGCTAGAACAAATGAATATCTATATGTTTAAAAAATGAAATTTGATCTTTACTTTACTCCATACACAGAAATCAATTCCTGGAGGACTATACAGCTAAATGTGGAAGGCAAAACAATAAAGCTTCTGGAAGATAATATAGAAAGTATCCTCAGAGGAAACAATTGGGGAAAGGAAAAACTTATTAAATAGAGAACAAATACCATTAACCATAAAGGAAAAGATTGACGAATTTGATTACAATAAGAACTCTTCATCAAAGATACCACTGAGAGTAAAAAGCAAGCCACAGAAAAATTATTTGCAATCATGTAAGTGACAAAGCGCTCACACCCAGAATATACAACAAACTTCTACAAATTAATCTAGAAGACAGGTAACTCAATAGAAAAACAAACAAGAGACTTGAATGAGTACTTCACAAAGGAGGATATCCAAATAGCCAAAAACATATGAAAAAAATGCTCAACCTCACTAGTCATCAGGGAAATGCAAACTAAAGCCACAATAAAATGATACTACATGCCTACCAGATTGGCTAAGATTTAAAAATTAATAACAAATGTTGAGAAGCATATGGAACAGTGAGAATGCTCACATGGAATAGTGAGAATGCTGGGTGGGAGTATAAAGTGGAAAACAATCTGGTATCACCTACAAAAGTTAAAGATATATCTACCCTATGGCCTAGCAATTCAACTCTTAGGCACAAATCTGAAAGAAATATATGTGCATGTGCACCGAGAGACACTGAAAATTCACGAGAAAATTTCACAGAAAGCCACAAATGTCCATCAAACAGTAGAACAGAAAATAAATTGTGGTATAGTCATAACAATAAAATCCTATGTAGCTATAAAACTAAACAAACCACAGTCACACATTACAGATAAAATATTAGAATTTACAGAAAAAAATATTACGCTTAAAAAGTGGATGAATCATAACAATGTTCAACAAAAGCAGCCAGATACTGAATAAGCTATACTGAATAAATTAATAAAAATTCCAAAAACTAAACTGTAGTGTTGAAGGATACATATTTAGATAGTAAAACCATAAGAAAAGCAAAGAAATGATTACCATGTAAGTCAAGAGAGTGGCTCTCTGAGGAAGAGGGAGGAATAATAATTGTAAGGAGGCACTAAAAATTTTGAGGCGCTGGCAGTTAGCAATTTCTTGACCTGGTGGTGGTTACCCAGCTGTTCTCTCTGTGATAAATCACTGATTAATATGTATTGTTTTGTATATACTTTAGTTTTATGTTTTTAAATTATTATACAATTAGGGCCAGGCATGGTGGCTCATACCTGTAATCAATCTCAGCACTTTGGGAAGCTGAGGTGGTAGGATCACTGAGCCCAGGAGTTCGAGACCAGCTTGAGCAACACAGTGAGACCCTGTCTCCACAAAAAAATCAGAAAATTAGCTGGGCACAGTGGCATGCACCTGTGGTCACAGCTACTCATGAGGCTGAGGCGGGAGGATCACTTGAGCCTGGGAGGTCGAGGCTGCAGTGAGCTGTGATTGTGCCAGTGCACACCAGCCTGAGCAACAGAATGAGATCCTGTCTCAAAACAAACAAAACAACAACAACAAACAACAACAAAATACAATTAGAAGGGTTAAAAAAGAAAACAAAAATCAAACAACGTAAAAATCAAAATCTGATGTGTGCTGGATCAGATTATTTCTCGGGGCATTAGTTATTCCCTGATAGGAAGCTAAAGGCTTTAAATGATATTAACTATTTGGGGTGATGGGAGAAGCCACAGCCAGGGAGTTTAATATGTAGAGGCATACTATGTTATACTGTAGACATATCCATGTTAATATAATAGGAAAGCTAAGATAGAAAATTTGAAAGATGTAAGCAAAGTTAAAAAGCAAATCACTCACGAGGTGTAAGAGGATAATTTAATACATTTTAAAGTTTAAATTATGTATTTACCATCCAACTCCTAACAATATTGCATTTCCTAATACCTTGGCAAACAACAGGAAAGAAAAGTATGGAAAAATAACTATGATATGATTTATAAATTAATTTCCTGGGTATTATCTTTATATTTCTAAAACCAAAGTCAGGCTAACAATAAAAATGTTTCCATTTAAGCAGATTTAAAGGAAAAACTAATAATTCTTTCAGGTGCCTATGTTCAGAACTCTTCAAATGAACATCCTTTTTTTAAGTTCCCATTTATCATTTAAAATGCTACTGTGATTAGTTAGGTACTATTTCAAGAAAATCTACAGAGCTAGATGCATTAAGAAACTACCTGCAGTCTATTCACTTTTTGCGCTTCTTTCAAAGATACAGCATGCCCTTTGTTTTCCTGTACCATCGTCTGCACTTGATTCTTCAGTTCCTTCACCTCCAGTTCCTTCTGATTAAATACTACTTCATCAGCAGCAAGCACACACTAGTGGGGAAAGAAAGCACAAGTGACATTCACCACGGAAAATAATCAAGAAACCCCATATGATAACACAAAAATGGTGATTTGATTATAGCTTGATGATCTCATAAATTTTTTTTCATTTTCAACTTTTTCTGATTTCTTTCTAAGAAAGGCAGAAAGAGTTGAGAGAACCTACCATTGCTATAACACAGGAATTCATTACCATGAAGACAGAAGATTTTCCTGATTTTTACTTCCTGTATATAAAAACTAGTTGTTTTGGTTCTAGAGTACCTTCACTAAGATTTTTACAAGTTTGCTAGAACTGCTATGAGATTTTAATGTGGATCACTCAAAGAGCTCACATTTTCCAAATTGACATATAGGGTTATAAGAATACATTAGGGCATTTGAATGAAGCAGATTTGCTGATTTTGTACACTTTCATTATGAAGAGATATATTTTGAAGATGTCTAAAAATGATTAAACAGTTTTACTTTTGGGTTTCTAGTAAATTTGCCGATTTTTAAGTACATTTGGGATATGTAAATAATAAAGTAGTTTTTAAATGAAACAAACAGAAAATTATTTGTCGAGAGCCTCATTCCACATATTGGCTTGGCATTTTAAAAATCTCACTAAATAAGATGTTGGTGTGGATGCGGTGATCAGGGAACACTTCTACACTGCTAGTGGGAATGTAAACTAGTACAGCCACTATGAAAAACAGTGTGGAGATTCCTTGAAGGACTAAAAGTAGAACTACCATTTGATCCAGCAATCCCACACTACTGGGTATCTACCCAGAAGAAAAGAAGTCATTATACAAAAAAGATACTTGCACACGCATGTTTACAGCAGCACAATTCGCAACTGCAAAATTGTGGAACCAAACCAAATGCCCATCAATCAACGAATGGATAAAGAAACTGTGATATATATATATATATATATAATCACAACTCCTATATAAACCAACTCCTATATGTGTCCCAACATTCAAGCTTCCAATTACCAGTACTTCCTGTTCCACCTGTTTCTTATACTAATGAGGAAGGGCCTGCTCTACCTAGACAGTTATTACCTTTCAGAAAAAAAAAAAGAACTAAAAAAAAGATTTAAAAAGTATTACCTTACCTGTCTTTATGCTATTATTTATTTATTCATTTATTTTTAGAGACAGGGTCTCACTCTGCCACCCAGGCTGGAGTGCAGTGGTGCAATCATAGCTCACTGCAGCCTTGAACTCCTGGGCTCAAGTAATCCGCCCACCTAAGCCTCCCGAGTAGGTGGGACCACAGGCGTATGCCACCATGCCTGGCTAGTTTTTTGATTTTTTGTAGAAACAGGGATCTCATTTTGTTTCCCAGACTGGTTTCAAACTCCTGGGCTCAAAACGATCCTCCAGCCTCAGCCTCCCAAAGTGCTGTGATTACAGACATGAGCCACTGTGCTGGCTGAGACTAGTACATTTTAATGTATAGATCTTAATGTAACAAGATAGTTTCAAATCTCATATTTCAAGTAACTAGAAATTTCTGCTTGTTGAGTTTGGTATAATAGGAAAGAAGAACATCCACAATTATCTGAAAAAATCAGTGAAATACTTCTCCCTTCAAACTATACAATTATGAGGCTGAATTTTCTTTACAAACTTCAACCAAAACATATTGCAACAAACTGAATACTGAAGCAGATAAGAAAATCCAACTGCCTGTTATTAGGTCAGATGTTAAAGAGATTTGCAAAAATGTAAAGGAATTCTACTCTTACTAAAATTTTTTTGTGTGTTGGCCGGGTGCGGTGGCTCATGCCTATAATCCCAGCACTTTGGGAGGCCGAGGCGGGCGGATCATGAGGTCAAGAGATGGAGACCATCCTGGCCAACATGGTGAAACCCCGTCTCTACTAAAAATACAAAAATTAGCTGGGCATGGTGGCATGTGCCTATAGTCCCAGATACTCGGGAGGCTGAGGCAGGAGAATTGCTTCAACCTGGGAGGCGGAGGTTGCAGTGAGCCGAGATCACACCACCACACTCCAGCCTGGCGAGAGAGCAAGATTCCATCTCAAAAAAAAAAAAAATTGTTAGAGAATATTTTTTATTAAAAATGCCCTTTATATTAACATGGAATTGGGTTACTGTTAGTTTTGAATGAATAAATAGCTTAGATTTTTTCAGTTTTAATTCTAACACAGTAAATATCAATAGATATAATCCACATAAACAAAAGCTCTTCGAGGGATCTCGCTTTAAAAGTGTAAAGAAGTCGTCCTGTGATCAAAAAGTTTGAGAACTTGAGCACTGCTGTAACAGAGGATAATACAAATGCCTTCTTTATAATATTACATGTAAAAAGGCTTTGAGGAAATATGTCTAGCTAGATAGAGAAATAAGCTTAGAGCTTAAAAAAAAGGAAATATACTTAACTATATTTCCTTTTTAACTAAAAAGCTATCTTTTTAAGTTTTCCTATTTTGAAAAATGGACAGAACCATGGAAGCTGGGAACCATGTTGTCTCAGGAACAACTGAAGGACCATTCATTTGCTCACTAGCTTGCAAACTCCACCCAAGCAAGCAGTAACTAGGTGTGTCCTGTCCTCCACTATTCCCACGACATACAATCTTCACACAATAAACAGTTTCTGAATGAAAAGTGGGGAAATGTAAATCTGAACTCAATACACGTACATGTAACATGTATACATGTATATACCTACATTCCTTAAACATTAATAAATATGCTAATTTGTTGGTTTTTTTTAAAACCTATACTCCAAACACAAGAGATGAAGTATTTTTTTCTTTCAAGAACTACTGACCGAGAGAGGGAGAAAAACTCAGTAAAAGATAACTTAAGTTTTATTTCCGAAACAAGTTTATTTTCAGTCTCTAAATTGACAACCAGGTCCACAAAGTTCTATTTAATAAATATAACAAATTAAAATACACTTTAACCAAAGGAGAAAGGAGGAGGAGCCAAGAAGGGTATGAATTGTGAGGAGGAAGCAATAGGAAAGGGGAGGGTAGAAAGAACAAAGTAAGAGAGGCAAGTGGGATTCCATATATAAATCATTTTTTAAAAAAACCTAAAATTCCAAAATCACTCTTAGAATTTACTTGCCCAAATAAATTTAGTCCTTAAAAGAGTTATCCATAACAATGTCTAAATATGTTAACACATGTACCCCCAAAATATGTACATCTATTATGTATCAATAAAATAAATAAATAAATAAGTGATGTCTAAGTACCTGGCATTTCTTAAGCTCTCTCTTCAGCTGGAGAACTGTAACATGCTGTGGTCCTTCTTCCAGACTTGCAGTGCCTCCGATTCCTCGAAATGAGGTGAGGACAGCCTTCCTGACCTCTTGGATCATGTTAAACCACTCCTGCAGTTTGTGTTGCTGCTTTTCGTTTAGTCTGACAGTATCTTTTAGGTCAACCAGGAAGGTAAAGGCTTCTTCTACACAACACTGGTAACCCAGACATTCTCCTTGAAGCTGAGCTACTTGCTCCTCAAGAGAATGAATCCTATTTGTATCAGGACTCCCTTCTCGATTGATCTGGGTAGTTTGGCTGACACCAGCCTGCTGGCTTTGCAAAGCTTCTCGAAGCAATTTAATCTCAAATTCCATTTCATCTATACGGTCTGACTCGGGGCTGAAGTTTACAGTGGGTTTGTTTCTAATGTTCCGTGCTCTGTTGGCATATTTGAGAGAATTTAAGGACTCATCAAAATTCGAGGAGGAGGGGCTGACACATGTGATCATGACAGTCTTAGCACTGCCTCCCAGAGAATCTTTCAGAAGCCGGGTAATTTTAGCATCCCTATATGGAATATGTGAACTCTTCCTGCGTGGGTCCCCAAGAGCGCTTATTACATTTCCTAAAGCCAGCAATCCACTATTGATTTGAATGGATTCTTTGAACCGTTCACCAGTATTCCCCGTTTTGGTTACTCTTTCTGATCCTGCCAAATCCACAAAGTGGAACTTTGAGACAATATGCCGAGGGGAATACCATGATCCATCTTCAGCTGCCTCCATATTTTTATGAACTTGACAAATGCTGATTGTAAAAATTGCATGTGATCTGCTGGAGTGCTCATTCATTTGAGTGGTACCTGTATGTCTGGCTGCATTCCCCATCTCCAAAAGACTCATCACTTCACCTGCACTCTCCACATGGCATTCCTTGGCCCCAACAATCACTTAAAATAGTAATAACATGCTTTTAAGCCAAGTTTTCATCAAAACCTAGTATAGTTAACAGTTACCATTTGCTAAACAGCCTGGCCAAGATAGTCCCTTTTTTAAAAAGTCAACAGCATTTCAGATAATAACAATAACATCAGCAACATCATCAAATAATTTTAGATAATCTCCCAAAGAAACTATTTTAACAGACAGCACTTATTTTGATGTTTATATTCTAAAAGCTACAATTTTTTGAAAAAACAATCTAGTTTATCTTGAGTCATGAGTCACACTCAATTCCTTAAAATGACTGACAAAAGAAAAACCCTTCATTCCAGTCTTCTGATTTGTAAAGCCTAACAGATTAATCCTTTTTTTTTTTCTTGAGACGGAGTCTCGGCCTGTTGCCCAGGCTAGAGTGCAGTGTCACAATCTTGGCTCACTGCAACCTCTACCTCGGGTTCAAGTGATTCTCCTGCCTTAGCCTCCCGAGTAGTTGGGATTACAGGCATGCGCTACCACACCTGGCTAATTTTTTTGTATTTTTAGTAGAGATGGGGTTTCACCACGTTGGCCAGGCTGGTCTTGAACTCCTGACCTCAGGTGATCCACCTGCCTTGGCCTCCCAAAGTGCTGGGATAACAGGTGTGAGCCACTGCACCTGGCCTAAATTAATCTTTTATAAATTAATCAAATATATAATTCAAAAAAGTTAATCAGTAGATTAGAAGAATTAATTAGTATCAATTAAAAGGCATTCATTTTTTTTTTCAGTTTTGTTAATAATCAAGCCATCCTTAGCTTTTATGTTTTTTGGTATCGTGAGGTCATAACCAATGAAGAGTAAAAAATTCAATACAAATAAAGTTGGTTATTCATTTTAAAAACAGGTATCTGTTTACCTTGCATCAGAGTGCAAGGTAAACAGGTGAGATGGCAATTAAAAGAAAACACTTTGAACACCATAATGTACCATACTCAAAAAAGAAAAAAAAAGTTTTTATTTCAATCGCAGAATGAACTAAAAATAACCTACATTTACTACCCGCATTATTTGTTTATATCCAAAAATATTTCTTTTTTTTTTTTTTCTTCAGATGGAGTCTCGCTCTGTCCCCAGGCTGGAGTGCAGTGGCGCAATCTCAGCTCACTGCAAGCTCCACCTCCCGGGTTCACACCATTCTCCTGCCTCAGCCTCCTGAGTAGCTGGGATTACAGGCGCCCACCACCACGCCTGGCTAATTTTTTGTATTTTTAGTAGAGATGGGGTTTCACTGTGTTAGCTAGGATGGTCTCGATCTCCTGACCTCGTGATCCACCTGCCTCGGCCTCCCAAAGTGCTGGGATTACAGGCGTGAGCCACCGCACCCGGCCTATATCCAAAAATATTTCAAAGAGAAGTAGGTGGACTTAGGAATTGAATCAGAGAAGAAAAGCTCCTGATTTCATGCTCAAATTATATTGCCATAATTCCTCTTTACTCAGATACTGTCACATCACTATTTCTTTAAAAAATAATCATTTCAGTTTCATTATTTCCATCATGACACTTTTTAAACAACCCAGTTCATTTAAAGTCCTGTAAGTCATAGTAAAACTTTCATTAAATTTTTCCAGTGTTAGGCTATAAGTTAGCACTATGGTTCTCGAATCCAGATGCAAATCACCTGGTAGCTTTATAAAAAGAAAGTGCCAATGCCCAGGTACCATCTCAGACCAATTAAATCAGAATCCCTGTGAAGTAGGACCCAGAAATCAGTATTTTTAAAAAGCTTCCCACGTGTACTAATTGTGTGGCAGCCAGCATGGACATCACTGCTTCACACAGAGATTCTAAAGAAATATGTCAAACAAATGCACTTTACTTGTGAGTGGGACATTATGTAAGACATACTGTAATTTAAGATCATTTGTAACATCCTTCCAAAATTTTTTCAGCATTGATATCAGATATGAAGTATTTTGATCAAGTTTATCAAGAGTGATAGTGAAGTGTATATACTTCTATCCTGCTTGATATTTTACAAAGAAGCATGTATTATTTTTGTAACTCTTTAATAAAAGATGAAAACATTCAATAATTGTATTCCATAAGATAAAGGAGCTCAAAACATCAGTCTGAATTCTATCCAGAAGAGATAAACTGTACTGAATTATCTAATAAGACCATAAGCTACCATATATAGTTTCTTCTTAAAAAACAAAAACAAATACAATTTCCTCAACCATGCAGGAATGCCAGGACAGGGCTATAAAGATGCAAGATTTGCTGCCTCCTGTAGGCTGTATTTGAATGACTAAAGCCATCTTACTTTCCTAACTTTCCTAACTGCTAGGAAATTCCCTCCTCTGGCAGGATCTCCAGGAAGATTCTACTAAATATGGTTTTTAGGGGAAGAAGACATCCAAGAATAGGCCAGGCATGGTGGCTCACCCCTGTAATTCTAGCACTTTGGGAGGCCAAAGCAGGCAGATCTCTTGAGCCCAAGAGTTCAAGACCAGCCTGGGCAACATGGTGAAACCCCGTCTCTACAAAAATATACAAAAATTAGCCAGGCGTGGTGGCAGGCGCCTGTTAGTCCCAGCTACTCGGGAGGCTGAGGTAGGAGGATCACTTGAGCTCATGAGGTTTAGGCTGCAGTGAGCTGTGATTATGCCACTGCACTCCAGCCTGGCTGACAGAGGTAAGACCCTGTCTCCAAAAAAAAAAAAAAAAAAAGAATAGTCACTTCAATATTGTTAATAATAGTTAAAACCTAGAAACAGCCTAAACGTCCAACAATGGAATATTAAATAACTATAAACACATTCATAAGACAAATTACCATATAAACATGAAGAGTCATAAGTATGAAAAATATTTAATCATATGTGAAAATATTCAAAATATAAATATTAAGTGAAATATAAAATGCAAAACTGTGTGTAGGGTTGCAAGTATACATTTTTTAAAAATTATATGGGCCAGGCACGGTGGCTCATGCCTGTAATCCCAGCACTTTGGGAGGCCGAGGTGGGAGGATCACGAGGTCAGGAGATCAAGACAATCCTGGCTAACACGGTGAAACCCTGTCTCTACTAAAAATACAAAAAATTAGCTGGACATGGTGGCGGGCGCCTGTAGTCCCAGCTACTCGGGAGGCTGAGGCAGGAGAATGGCGTGAACCCGGGAGGCGGAGCTTGCAGTGAGCCCAGATCGCGCCACTGCACTCCAGCCTGGGTGACAGAGCAAGACTCCATCTCAAAAATAAATAAATAAATAAATAATATGTACATAGAAAAATAATTCTGGAAGGAAACCCACCAAAAAGAGAAGTTGGTATTTCTAGGCGCTAGGATTAAAGATAATCTTTTAACTTTCTTCCTTATACTTTCCTGTTTTCAAAATACTCTATGATGAACATGTTAGCTTTTAAACCAGAAAAGCATAAATTGTTATTCTTTAAAATATTTGCAGTTTGAGCCTCCCATTCTAACCTTCTCCCATTTCCAACAAATGGGTATTGGTTAATGAAATTAACAGGCTACTAATGCAGAAAGTCAGACCTTGAGGAACACAACAAAAAAAACAGGTAAATGTCAATATCAAAAAACAAAAATATAAACTCTCAACTTTAAAAAAAGAGGAAGAAGTATGTGTGCTGGGACAAAAATCAAAGAAAAGAAAGGCAAGTTCTGGGTCAACTTTGATAAACACTTAAAGCAAAAGCCACCTCCAATCTCATGGTAGAGCTGAGAGGAAGAAAGATACAAAAACAAATTTAGCCTATATCACAGTCTCATCTGAAGTCAGTCTAGAGGGAAACAATGATAGGAAATCAGTATCTTGCATTACAAATTAATAACTTCACCTTACCAACCAGTCTGAACTACTTTTTCATCTGAGTGATTTAAGAGAGATTAATAGGCTGGGAGCAGTGGCTCACGCCTGTAATCCCAGCACTTTGGGAGGCTGAGGCAGGCGGATCACGAGGTCAGGAGTTCGAGACCAGCCTGACCAACATGGTGAAATCCCGTCTCTACTAAAAATACAAAAATTAGCCAGGCATGGTGGTGCACACCTGTCATACCAGCTACTCGGGAGGCTAAGGCAGGAGAATCACTTGAACCCAGGAGGTAGAGGTTGCAGTGAGCCACGATCGCACCACTACACTCTAGCCTGGGTGATGGAGCGAGACTCCATCTCAAAAAAAAAAAAAAAAAAAAGAGAGAGAGGGATTAATAATAAAGCTGTTCAATTTAAAAGTAAAAATAAATTCATTTTGCTTCTGCATCTGTTTTTAAAGATTCCTTGGAATATATCCAGAAACTTAATTAAAGCATTAAAGCATGTCTGTTTGCTAATGAAGGCAACTGATTAAGTGGGCTACTTTACCTGTGTTTCCTTTTTCATCTTCTCGGATGTGAAGATCCTTCATGGATGTCTCCAATTCTAGAAGATCTCTTAGGTCTTCCTTGTACACTTCTATATAAGATACTTTTACATTAAAGTCAATGCTAGGATGTTCAGAGATGCTTTGAAATATTTCTTGAATAGCTCGAGGAATGATACCCTTTTGGCCCTCCACAACTGAAGCTGAAAATTTAGAAAAAGAAAGCACATCTGGAACTTAAAACAAAAGAAAAGCTACAACCCCAAATTTATAGTTAATTTATTTTACTACATTTCTATATATTATAACTTTTTTTTTTGGCGGGGGGACGGAGTCTTGCTCTGTTGCCCAGGCTGGAGCGCAGTGGTGCAATCTCAGCTCACTGCAACCTCCGACTATCAAATTCAAGCAATTCTCCTGCCTCAGCCTCCTGAGTAGCTGGGATTACAGATGCCCACCACCAGGCTATTATAACTCTTTTAAACCACAACTATAAAATTAACAAGTAAAAGTTTTCACATGTATCCCCTTACCAAGAATTCATTCATGTATTCATTGAACAAATATTTATTTAGTATCTACTATGTGCCAGGCACTTTTCTAGGACTCTGCAATCCACCAATAAACAAAACAGGGAGAAAAGAAATCCCTTCCTTGGTGAGATTCTGCTAAAGACAGACAATAGCAAAAAAGAATAACTGATAAGTGAATTATATGGCATATTAAAAAGTGTTAATTGTACCTGGAGGAAAAAAAATACGGCAGGGTAGGGGGACTAGAAGTGTAACTACCAGCCGAGAGATGCTTGCAACTTTAAATAGGAAGGTCATGGTGGGCATCATTCAGAAGGTGACATCTGAGAAAAGACTTGAAAGAGGCCAAGCGCAGTGGCTCATGCCTGTAATCCCAGACTTTGGGAGGCTAAGGCAGGCAGATCACTTGAGCCCAGGAGTTCAAGACCAGCTTGGGAAACATGGTGAAACCCTGTCCCTACTAAAAATACAAAAATTAGCTAGCTAGGTGTGGTGGCCCATGCCTGTAATCCCAAATATTTGGGTGGCTAAGGCAAGAGAATCACTTGAAGCTGGGAGGTGGAGGTTGCAGTGAGCTGAGACAGTGCCACTGTACTCCAGCCTGAGCGACAGAGGGAAACTGTCTCAAAAAAAAAAAAAAAAAAAAAAAAAGATTTAATAAGAAAATATATTTGAAAAGTCCCAGGAATGAAACAGACATTAAGTGGCACAGGTGAATTTCAAAGCACGTAGATATGGTAGAAATGTATATTTTAATATAAATGATAAAACTATATGGGGTGGCATTTTATTCCATAAATAGGCCATACTGTGGTGGCTCACACCTGTAATCCCAGCACATGGGGAGGCCGAGGTGGGTGGATCGCTTGAGCTAAGAAGTTTGAGATAAGCCTGGGCAACACGGCAAGACCCCTTGTCTACAAAAAATACAAAAAATTAGCTGGGCATCGTGTTGCATGCCTATGGTCTCAGCTGCTTAGGAGGCTGAGAAGGGAGGATTACTTGAGCCTGGGAGACAGAGGTTGCAGTGAGCCAGGAGACAGAGCCTAGGTGACAGAGCAAGACCCTTTCTCTAAATACATACATACATACATACACACATACGTACGTACGTACATACATAATCTTTCCCAATTCACTGTTCATTAAATACCAGATCCAGAGAGGTGGCCCTTGGCTCATAAAACATCATTCTACACAAAGGGCTTCCCCTGCCCAAAGCCACTCCACCTCTTGGATATTCACTACTACTAGTGGGAGCCACGTTATAAAAATGTTGGTGCTTTTAGATGATATATAATTTCTAAAGCAGAAAAGAGCTGTAAAAAGCAGGAAACTGACCCTAGGTAAGACCAATCTATTTCACAGTCCTTTGCACTAAAATATCTTTCTCTTTAGATCATTTATTATGGTCTGGGTGGAATCCCAATCACTGGAGCACAATTCATTTACGTTGGCAAGAATGGTTTTTAAAAAAAATTCTTGTATCATATTTCTTCACGTCACCAAGTGTATCTGTTCTGAGATTTCTGGATGGGGTGAAAAGGTGCAAGGAGCTTGAGAGTAGAAAGGGACAACAAGAAAAGACAGGGACGTAAGCCAGAGTTGATGGCAACAGAGAATGTGTGCAGAAGACAGGTGCAGAAAGGCCAGTTATGCCCAGGCCTAGACCCTCAGTTCAAGAATGAGGAAAGAAACATCTCTACACCTCTTCTCCTCCAGCACTATCTAAGCCCACAGCTTCTACAAACCAGAACACAGACCGGTACCATAACATCATGAGTAAACACTTATTTCTGCTCCCACTTGTTTCAAAAAGGAGTTAGAGCAGCTTTACAAATAGGCGTAGGAGGGACTCAAACAGATACTTCTACATCAGTGTTCACAGCAACATTATTTACAGGAGCTACAAGGGGGAAGCAAACCAAATGTCCATCAAAAGAAGAATGGATAAATAAAACACAGTATATACATACAATGGAATGTTCTTGGAAAAAGGAATGAAGTTCTGATAGGTGACATAACATGCTAAGAGAGAGAAGCTAGACACAGAAGGAAAAATACTGTATGATTCCACTTCTTTTTTTCTTTTCTTTTTCTTTTTTGAGACAGGGTCTCACTGTGTCACCCAGGCTGGAGTGCAGTGGCACAATCATGGCTCACTACAGCCTTGACCTCCCGGGCTCAGGCGATCCTCCCACCTCAGCCTCTGAAGTAGCTGGGACTACAGGCATGTGCCACCACATCAAGCTAATTTTTTTGTTGCTTTTGTAGAGACAAGCTCTCACTATGTTGCCCAGGAGTGCAGTGGTGCCATCTTGGCTCACTGCAACCTCCACCTCCTGGGTTCAAGCGATTCTCCTGCCTCAGCCTCCTGAGTAGCTGGCACTACAGGCGCCCACCACCACACACGGCTAATTTTTGTATTTTTAGTAGAGATGGGGTTTCACCATGTTGGCTAGGATGATCTCGATTTTCTGACCTCATGATCCACCCGCCTCGACCTCCCAAAGTGCTGAGCTTACAGGCGTGAGCCACCACACCCGGCCCACTTTTATGTGTTTGGTTTTGTTTCGTTCTCTGAGACAGAGTCTTGCTCTGTTGCCCACACTGGAGTGCAGTGGCACGATCTCAGCTCACTGCAGCCTCTGCCTCCCAGGTTCAAGTGATTCTCCCGCCTCAGCCTCCAGTAGCTGGGATTACAGGCGCACACCACCACGTCTGACTGATTTTTTTGTATTTATAGTAGAGATGGGGTTTCACCATGTTGCCCAGGCTGATCTCAAACTCCTGAGCTCAGGTGATCCTCCCAAAGTACTGGGATTACAGAAGTGAGCCACCACGCCTGGCCTCCACTTACATGAAATACCTAGAATAGGCAAACTAAAAGAGACAGAAAGTAAATCACGGATTATCAGAGAATGCGGGGAGAGCTGTTGCTTAATGGGTACATAGCTTCTGTTTCGGTGATGAAAACTTGGAAATACTGGTTATTATTGCATTAACAATTAGTATATTTGATGCTGCAGAACCTACACTTGAAAGTAGTTAAAATGGTAAGTTTGGTGATCTTTATATTTATATGTACTTTATTACAATTGTAAAAATAGTAAAAAAAAAAAGTGTATGAGATAAACTTAAAATAAGTGGAGGGAAAAGCTGAGACTTTAAAAGTTTCTGTAGGCTAATTTAGAAAACTGCCCATCATTTTTAGCATTGTTCCATGGAAAATGTATTCCAAGCAACAAAGAGTTGACTTACAAATGAAACTTAAAAACAACTTGCTTCCAAGTCGAAGATTACCAAAGTTCTGGTTTTTGGCAACAATCGTTCTGAAAATCCGAGTTTCCATCAACTTTGAAGGCTGCCTTTCCCCTAATTTAAGAGGCAAGACTGCCATCATGTGGCAAGTAAAGTTAAGTTGTGGGTTTTCTTCTAATACAGTACAAAGGAAGATTCCCTTTTAAGAGCTTATAGGAACTAGCCTGTAGGAAATATCTAAACCTTTCAAACTGTAGTATACATAAGCAATCTTGATTATCCAGAATAAATAATTGACCAGAAATAGTTCAGTTATTCCCCACATCTATAGATAACAAAGCACAATTTAAAAGACGTATCAAAAAGCTTAATTTCAAATATTTATAATAAAGCTCCAATATGTATTTTGATAATTTAAATATAAAATTTGCAATGTTAGTCTTATATTCCTGAAATAAACCATTTCCAAAAGAAAACCTGCAAAGTTTTATACCTCAACAACTCTCATTTAGCTATTATATGGTATTTAAAGAGTACACAAAAGTTTTTGGAAAAGGCTATACCTTGTAAAGGTAATTCTAACGTTCTGAAAAGCAGGAAAATGAATATTAGCTAAATAAGCATCATATTTAAAAATAAAGCCAGGTGTGGTGGTTCACGCCTGTAATCCCAGCACTTTGGGAGACTGAGGCAGGGCGGATCACTTGATCTCAGGTGTTCAAGACCAGCCTGGACAACATGGCAAAACCCTGTCTCTGCAAAAAATTAAAAAAAAAAAATTAGTCGGGAGTGGTGATATGTCCCTGTAGTTCCAGATACTTAGGAGGCCAAGGTGGAAGAATCTCGTAAGCCCAGAAGGTTGAGGCTGCAGTGAGCTGTGATCGTGCCACTGCACTCCAGCCAGGGCGACAGAGCAAGGCCCTATCTGAAAGCAAAATCAAAAACAAAAAACAAAGTGAGACTGTCTCTACAAAAAGGTTTTTAAAATAAAGTAAAATACATTTTAAAATAAGAGAGTTTCATTCTGCCCTAGTGCCCAGCACGGTAACCTAGACACTGCAGATGCTCAATAAATATTCACTGGAGGGGGAAAAAGAAAACATTATTTGCATGGTCTATAACCAAAAAGCTGACCCAGAATTGGTGTCCTATAGAGACATTCTGGGAAACAGAAAATGCTCACTAAAACATCAAAAAATAAATCCAACTTTTTTTTTTTTGAGACAGAGTTTGGTCTGTTGCCCAGGCTGGAGTGCAGTGGCACGATCTTGGCTCACTGCAGCCTCCGCCTCCCAGGTTCAAGCGATTCTCTGCCTCAGCCTCCCAAGTAGCTGGGATTAGAGGCATGTGCCACGACGCCCAGCTAATTTTTGTATTTTTAGTAGAGACAGGGTTTCATCATGTTGACCAGGCTGGTCTCAAACTCCGGGCCTCAAGTGATCTGCCTGCCTCGGCCTCCCAAAGTGCTGGGATTACAGGCGTGAGCCACCACGCCTGGTCTGAAATGATATTTTACATTGTTAAATGCAAAAAGAAAGTTATAGAATCACAGGTATAATATCTCATTAAACAAACAAAAACCCAAAAAACTACACAAGTGAGTAATATGCATCAAACTTATTTCTTTGGGGTGAGAGGAGCTGTCACTTGTTTAATTTCTTATGCATCACTTGCAATCCTTCTTATAATAAATATTTCTTTAATTTAAAAAAAGTAGAAAGAAAACACCATCCAAAATGTTCTTAATGGTCCTCTATTTCTTCTGATAGAGGGAACTTTAGAGCAATTAAAATATGTTAGGACAATAGATAACTTCAATAACTTTTTCCCTTACAAAATTAAAATAGTACTCATGGTCTCTTAATAATAAAAAAAAAAGACAGCTATAATTAAGTCACTAGCTTCTGAACATTTATAACTCCTATTGGTATAAAGCACATAATGGATCATTAGGATTATAAAACATTTGCCAATCAAAAAAAAAAAACCCTACAATCCTAAAGAAAAGCCACAATTTATACTAGAAAAACTGAATTCTTTTTATTGTAAGACGCTGAAACAATCTAGTATCTGTGATCTCCTAATCCTGCAGAATATACAGATTTTTTTCTTTTAGTTGGAGAGTATTGGCTTCTTAAGGCTCCTCCATTTTAATCTTTGGAATAAAGATTTCCTGAAACTACACAACCACCCTCTGAGCCACCTCCCATCCATGCATTTAATGAGAGAAGTTTCTTTTTTAAAACTTTTTATTTTTTTATTGTTTCAGCTCATATGTGAACAGCTAGAGAAAAAAGTTTCTGAAAGCCATATATTTTACATTTGTGAAATATGAAAATAGAAAAATATTGAGAGCCACTATTCATACAGAGAATACTAACTAAAACTTTAGACAATGATGCATATGTGCACTACTCAAAAGTTTGTTTTTAGTGGAAAAATATAAATACAGTAAACAATCTTAACAGAGGACTTGGCTGTCAATTCCCCCACTCTATTACCAGACACTTAACTAAAATGATTTCCAAGGTTCCCTTCAGCTCTGTATGAGATCCTATGATTCCATCTTTTCCAAACTATAATTATAAGCAGGAGAAATTATGTCCTAAAATATTCAGAATTTAAAAAAGAAATCTGGCTAGAATATGAAAAAGAAAAGATACTTTACATAATAAATTTTTCCTACGGTCCCTAAGTCCTGATTGCGGGACTTTTAATATTTACAACTGGCTTGTTAAAGAATGCAAAATCTAATCATGTTAACTCATTTATCTCTATTTTAAATTCTGTTCAAAATAACAAGGGCTGACCACTGAAAACTATTTTAAACTTCTTTCCTCAAGCAAATATAATCCTAAGTTAGATTGCTTAATGAAACTTCAATATTTAAAAACGAATCTTTCAAAGATGATGATCTTATGATCACATTTGATTACATGATTCATTCCTTCACTATTCAATCAATATGCTAAACACCTACCATGTGTCAGGTATTGGTCATATTTTAGCTTCTTTCTAGCATCACAAATAAAAGTCAAAGAGTATGAGAATCTTACCAATATGGCCCCCTCCAATGGTGTATGTCTTCCCAGATCCAGTTTGTCCATAGGCAAAAACAGTTGCATTATAGCCCTCAATGAGTGACAACACTAGGGGCTTTATACATGTGTTATAAACTTCATCTTGAGTGGAATTTTTGCCAAAAACAAAATCAAAAGTGAAGACTCTATCTCTCCCAATGATAACTTGCTGGCTGTTTGGAATAACTCTCACACAAACTTGATGATTATGAAGAGCTTCTTTGCAAAGCAGAGGTCTAATTCTTACAGCAACTTTTACTGGTATTTCTTCCATGGCAACTTAGATTTTACTAAATAGATTTTCTATTTAACGTTCAGTATCTAGTGTGAGAGACTTCCATCTTATGTAAGATCTGGATTCCTGTGTAACAAAAATAAAAAGCAAATTTAATTACTGATTCCTTGTATCCCAATAAACTAACCACCTTCTAAAGCAAAGTCAATTAGAACAGGTTTTGTTCCAATACAACATAGTTACAAAGAGTAAACCTGTCTTGTAAAATACATCGTAAATTTGTAGACAAAATAGTATGTCTTGGGTTTGCTTCAAAATAATCTAGTTGTGGGGTCCATGAGTTGATAAATGATGAAGCTAGGTGATAAGTACATGGGATTCCATTGGGCCTTTATTTCTACAGTAATAATGTTTCCCAGTTCATTAATTTAAATATTAAATAACCAGGGAGTTACAAAATTAAGGCAAGGAGATAAGTAAGGAACTGTACACACTTTTTTTGTTTGTTTTTTGAGATGGAGTCTAGGCTGGAACGCAGTGGTGAGATCTCGGCTCTCTGCAACCTCTGCCTACCAGGTTCAAGTTATTCTCCTGCCTCAGGCCTCTCGAGTAGCTGGGGTTACAGGCGCCCAACACCACACCCAGCTAATTTTTGTATTTTTAGTAGAGACAGGGTTTCACCATATTGGCCAGGCTGGTCTCAAACTCCGAACCTCAGGTGACCCGCCCGCCTCGGCCTCCCAAGTGCCGGGATTACAGGCGTGAGCCACCGTGCCCAGCCTGTACATGTGTTAAAAACAAACATTAGTACTAGATTTTATAGCTATGCATTGAAAAATAGCATCTCCTCTTTGCCACAATTATTAGAAATAAATCCATGAAAATAGTTTTAAGAATTTCAGTAAGTCAACATAAATTTAAAACTAAATTTTTATTCAAAAATAATCAAAACTAACAGAAAAACTACTTTTTCTACTTCTAAATATTATGTTGTACTTTTTTCTGAAGATCTCTGCTAGAATTAATACATTAAAAATTAAATTGTTGGCTGTAGTTTCCTGGCTAAAAATATATATAAACAAATAATTGGTAACTACATTTACAATGAACACTTTTTTTTTTTTTTTTTTTTTTTTTTTGAGACGGAGTCTCGCTCTGTCGCTCAGGCTGGAGTGCAGTGGTGCGATCTGGGCTCATTGCAAGCTCCACCTCCCAGGTTCACACCATTCTCCTGCCTCAGCCTCCGGAGTAGCTGGGACTACAGGCACCCGCCACTATGCCTGGCTAATTTTTTCTATTTTTAGTAGACATGGGGTTTCACCGTGTTAGCCAGGACGGTCTCGATCTCCTGACCTCGCGATGCGCCTGTCTTGGCCTCCCAAAGGGCTGGGATTACAGGCGTGAGCCACCGCGCACGGCAGAACACTTTTTTTTTTTTTAATATATATATTTTATTATTCTTTAAGTTCTAGGGTACATGTGCACAACGTGCAGGTTTGTTACATATGTATACATGTGCCATGTTGGTGTGCTGCACCCATTAACTTGTCATTTACATTAGGTATATCTCCTAATGCTATCCCTCCCCCCTTCCCCCACCCCACAACAGGCCCCAATGTGTGATGTTCCCCTTCCTGTGGCAGAACACTCTTGAAAATAAATGTAAAAAACAATTCCATTTACAATAGCATCAAAAAGAATAAAATACTTAGAAATAAATTTAACAAAAGATGTGTAAAACATATAGTCTGAAAACTATAAAATACTGTTAGAAGAAAGCACAAGTTGTAAATGAAAAAACATCTCATGTTTATGAATTGAAAGATATATTAATATGTCAGTATTCCCCAAATTATCTACAGACTCAATGCAATACCTATCAAAATCTCAGCTGACTTAGTTGCAGAAATTGACAAGATGATCCTAAAATCACAGAAAAACTCAAGAGACACAGAATAACCAAAACAATATTGAAAAAGAACAAAGTAAGAGGACTCACACTTTCCTAATTTCAAAACCAAACAACAGTAATCATGATAGTGTGGTACTGGCATAAAGACAGACATATAGATCAACAGAATAGAATTGAGAATCCAGAAATAAACCCTCACATTCATGGGCAAGTAATTTTCAACAAAGGTGCCAAGACAATTCAACTGAAGTATAAGAATACTCTTTTCAACAAATGGCAATGGGACAATGGATAAAATAATGAAGTTGGACTCCCTACCTCATATCATATACAAAAGTTAACCAAAAATGGACCATAGACCTAAACATAAGAAGTAAAACTACAAAACTCTTAAAAGACAGGAGTAACTCTTTATGACCTTGGATTTGGCAATAATTTCTCAGATATGACACCAAAAGCAATAAAATAAAAAATACCAATTTGAACATTACACATTGTATACATGTACTGAAAAACCACACTGTACCCCATAAACATGTACAATGATTCTGTCAAACAAAAATAATAATAAAAGCAAAAAATAAGGATGAAGTATAGATTAAAAAATAAGTAAGACCCAGCCTGGGCAACATAGTGAGACGCCATGTCTACAAAGAAATTTTTTTTTTCAATCAGCTCAGCATGGTAGCACGCACCTGTGGTCTCAGCTACTCGGGAAGCTAAGGCGGGAGATTGGCTTGAACCCAGCAGCCGGAGGTTACAGTGAGCTGTATCTGCACCACTGCACTATAACGTGGACAACACTATAACATGGACAGCAGAGCAAGAACTTGTCTCAAAGAGAGAGAGAAAGAGAGAACGAGAGAAATGGGGGGGGGCCAGGATGGGGAGGGAGAGGAGGGAGGGAGGGAAGGAAAAACGACATCAAAATTAAAAACTTTGTGCCTCGAAGGAAACTACCAAGAAAGTGAAAAGACAACTCACTGAATGGGAGAAAATATTTGCAAGACATATATCTAACAAGGAACTTGCAACTAGAATATATAAATATTATAACTCAAAAAGTTTTTTAAAAATTTTAAATAGGCAAAGCATCTGAAAAGGCAGTTCTTTAAAGAAGATATACAAATGAATAATGAGCACATGAAAAGATGCTCACCATCATTAGCTATCAGGAAAATGCAATCAAAACCACAATGAGAGGCCAGGTGCACAGTGGTTCATGCCTGTAATCCCAGAATTTTAGGAGACTGAGGTGGGAGGATGACCTGAGGTCAGGAGTTCAAGACCAGCCTGGACAACATGGTGTAACCCCATCGCTACCTAAAATACAAAAATTAGCCAGGTGCAGTGGCTCAAACCTGTAATCCCAGCATTTTGGGAGGCTGAGGTGGGAGGATCACCTGAGGTCAGGAGTTCGAGACCAGCCTGAACAACATGGTGAAACCCCGTCTCTACTAAAAATACAAAAATTAGACGGGCATGGTGGTGGGCGCCTATAATCCCAGCTACTAGGGAAGCTGAGGCAGGAGAATCGCTTGAACCCAGGAGGCAGAGGTTGCAGTGAGCTGAGATCGAACCACTGCACTCCAGCCTGGGCGATACACCAAGACTGTCTCAAACAAACAAACAAACAAACAACAACCAAAATGAGATACCAATCCACATCCACTAGCACTGCTATAATAAAAAAGATCATAAGTGTTGGCAGGGTATAAAGAAATTAGAACCCTCATACACTATTGGTGGGAAGGTAAAATGGTACAGCCACTTTGGAAAACAGATTGACATTTCTGCAAAAAGTTAAACATACAGTTATCTCTTGACCCAGCAATTCCACTCCATCACTTGATCCAGCAATTCCACTCCCAAGAGAAATGAAAACATTGTGTTCGCATAAAAACTTATATACAAATGTTCAGTTTTGGAAGGATAAAGCTTATACTAAATTTAACAAGTAATCTATGACAATGTTTAAGTGCAGATGATGAAAAGTAATGAATTTGAGGTGAGGTTAGGTTCTTTGGAAAAGCTGCTGAGTCTTGAAGATTACCATTAAGTAACACAGACAACTAGACTGAAATAATATTTTATTAATAACACTAATAACAATAAATTGATAATATTCACTACCCTTGAAAAAAAAAAAAACCATGGCCCAGCACGGTGGTTCACATCTGTAATCCCAGCACTTTGGGAGGCCAGGGCGGGTGGATCACTTGAGCCCAGGAGTTCGAGACCAGCCTAGGCAACATGGAGAAACCCTGTCTCTACTAAAAATACAAAAATTAGGCAGGCCTGGTGGCGTGCGCCTGTAATCCCAGCTGCTCAGAAGGCTGAAGCGAGAGGATCCCTTGATCCTGAAAACAAAACAAAATAAATGTGAGCCACGATGCCCAGCCTCATTTCTTGGGGTTTTTAATGGTAATATCTATAAAGAATTTGGTTATAAAGGCAACTGAAACTTATTCTAAGCATTAAAAAAAATAATAATGGGGCCGGGCACAGCGGTTCACGCCTGTAATCCCAGCACTTTGGGAGGCCAAGGCAGGTGGATTGCTTCAGCCCACGAGTTCCAGACCAGCCTGGGCAACATGGTGAAACCCTGTCTCTACTAAAAATACAAGAATGTGCCAGGCTGTGGTGACGCACCTGTAGTCCCAGCTACTTGGGAGGCTGAGATTGGAGGATCGCTTGAGCCCGGGAGGTTGAGGCTGCAGTGTGCCACTGCACTCCAGCCTGAGTAACAGAGCGAGACCCTGTCTCAAAACAAAACAAACAAACAATAACAATGGTCCACAAACATAGGGCTTGTAAAACATCAATATACAAGAAATAAAGTTTTTACACAATCCATAGCACTTATACTTCAGATTCTGATCAATTATAGTCATCAGAAACATACGTATTATGTCGCCAATAAATGATTTTAAAAAAGCAAAATCTGATTGACTGGTCGTATTTAAGTATACTCAACGGGTTTTTGAAATCTGAGCAAAGGCAAGAGAAATATTGAATCCCTCATGTCATGTCACTGGTCAGGAATGAGTGTCTCCAAAAACCGTTGCCATCCCGTACCCTTGATTTCCCAGAAAGCAGTGGTTGTCTTAAATGTGTGGTTTGTTAATTATTTTCATAAAAAACTTCCCAGTAGATGGACAGTAAATCGCATACGGAGCTCAGAAAAGGCCCCAAATACGTAAAGACGACAAAAGAGTAAAGAAGGGCAAACAACAAGGATTTTCAACACTGGAAACTTAAAAGGTGTTACTTAAAAGGTGTTTCAAAGAAAGAATCCGGGCGCTTTGCTCTTTATAGTCACCTGCCTCCGAGGGAGGGAGCTCTCGAGCTTGAATGTGCCCAAGGTTCAACCTCTACGGTAGGAAATGCGCCCAAGTTTCAACCTCTACGGTGGGAAATGCGCCCAAGTTTCAACCTCTACATGGGAAAAAGACGCCTGCGATAAAACAAAGCGCTCGGTGGTGGTGGCCCTCGCGTCGCACCTCACGCCGTGCAGCGACACGAGACGAACACAGGGTGCGCTCTGAGGGGCCGGGTCCCGCGTTCCGGTCGATCGGTGTTCCCCGGGACCCGCTCCTCAGGGCTGACCCAACTTCCTCCGGAAGGGGCGCTCTGCCTCTAGTCGCTCGCCGGGCTCCCAGCCCCGACCCCAGACCCCTCGGACGCCCCCATAGGCCTAGCTGGCGCCCCAACCGCCCACCCTCCGCTACCCCCCCGCGGCAGCCCCGACCCCAAGCCGGCGCCTACTAGTCCCAACGGCGGGCTGGGGGCGCGGGAGCGGCGGGAGCGGCGGGCGCGGCGGGCGCGGCGGGCTGGAGGGCGGGCACCGCGAAGGGAGGGCGCCCCACTTCCCCGCACCGCCCGGCCAGGCCCGCCGAGCACTGACCAGCTCGGGACAGCCCAGGCCCCTGGCGGCGAGCGCCGGACTCCTTAGCTTCGCTCTGCCACACCGCGCAGCCGCCGTCCGCGTCTTTTGTTGTCGCGAGTTCTCCTGGCAACCGGCGAAGCCCGCCTCCCGCCCCGTCCTCTCCTGGATGCCGCGTCCTGGCCCCGCCCCCATCCTGGCCACGCCCCCAAGCCCGCCGCGCAGGAGTCCTGCGTCCCCAGGAAGTCCGTAAAGGGCCGGCCCCTGGGCTTGCCTGCAAATCCGAGTTGTGTCCCACCAACGCGCTGGGACCGGTCTGTGAGGCCTGAGCGCAAGCATCTTTCTACGGGTTCGTGAAATGAGTGAGAACGATTCCACACCGTGTTTCAATATCTTAGCTACCAATTCAGTTTATTTTTATTTTTATTGAGTAAAACTTGCCTAACAGAAACCATCTTAAAACTCACAATTCAGTGGCGTTTAATGCATTCACAGTGTTGTGCAACCATCACCTCTGTATATACTTCAGAAACATTTTCATAACCCCAAAAGAAAATCCCCAAACCAGTTAGCAGTCATTCCTTCTGGTTCCCCTCTCCCCACAACCCCAGCCAGCCACTAATCTACTTTCTGACTCTGTGATAGCTTTACCTATTCTGGGCATTTCTTTATTGATGGAATCATTCAGTATATGACCTTTTGTGTCTAGCTTCTTTTGCTTAATGTTTTCAAGATGCAGTCATGTTTTAACATCTATCAGGACTTCTTTTCTTTCACTTTTTTTTTTCTTTTTTTTTTTTTTTTGAGACGGAGTCGCACTCTGTCGCCCAAGCTGGAGTGCAGTGGCGTGATCTCGGCTCTCTGCAACCTCCACCTCCCGGGTTCAAGCGATTCTCCTGCCTCAGCCTCCCGAGTAGCTGGGATTACAGGCGCGTGCCACCACGCCCGGCTAATTTTTTGTATTTTTAGTAGAGACAGGGTTTGTTTCACTGTGTTAGCCAGGATGGTCTTGATCTCCTGAACTCGTGATCTGCCCGCCTCGGCCTTCCAAAGTGCTGGCATTACAGGCGTGAGCCACCACGCCCGGCCCTTTAGATGGAGTTTCACTCTTATTGCCCAGGCTGGAATGCAATGGCGCCATCTAGGCTCAACGCAACCTCCACCTCATGGGTTCAAGCGATTCTCCTGCCGGATTACAGGCATGAGCCACCCTGCCCGGCCCTATCAGGACTTTTTAGGGCTGAAAAAATTCCATTGTATGGATATAGACATACCACATTTTGTTTATCCATTCTTCAGCTGGTGGTGGACATTTGGGCTGTTTCCATGCTGCTATGGACATTCACATACAATATTTGGATGTCTGTTTTCAGTTCCTTTTTTTTTTTTTTGAGATGGAGTCTCGCTCTGTTGCCCAGGCTGGAGTGCAGTGGCGCTATCTCAACTCACTGTAAGCTCCGCCTCATGGGTTCAAGCAATTCTCCTGCCTCAGCCTCTGGAGTAGCTGGGATTGCAGGCATGTGCCACCACCACGCCTGGCTAAGTTTTCTGTATTTTTAGTAGAGACGGGGTTTCACCATGTTGGTCAGGCTGGGCTCGAACTCCCGACCTCAGGTGATCCGCCCACCTTGGCCTCCCAAAGTGCTGGGATTATAGGCGTGAGCCACCGCGCCGAGCCTGTTTTCAGGTCTTTTAGGTATGGACGTAAGAGTGGAATTGCTGGGTCGTATGGTAATATTTAACTTTACCAATTTAGTTTTAAATGCTTTAATGCCTCCTGTTTTTAGTAGCACAATCTAAGCATCTTCAAAAACCCTTCCTTCTCTCATGAAATATAGGAATGAAGGTGGGGGGAAAAAGCCGACTATTTTATTTACAGTTTTTATTTTTTTTCTTTTAACTGAATTATTTAAAATTTTAAAAATTCAGTCTGGGCACAGTGGCTCACACCTGTAATCTCAGCACTTTGGGAGGCTGAACTGGGAGGATCACTTGAGCCCAGGAGTTTGAGACCAGCCTGGGCAACATAATGAGACCCCCATCCCTACAAAAAATCAAAACTTAGCCAGGTGTGGCTGAGTATGCCTGCAGTTCCAGTTACTCTGGAGGCGGAGGTGGGAGAATGGTTTGAGCCTGGGAGGTCAAGGCTGCAGTGAGCTGTTGTTGCACCATGGCATTGCAGCCTGGGTGACAGAATGAGACTCTACCTCAAAAAAATAATAAATAATACATAATTTTTAAAATTCTAAGATTTCATTTATACACATACCTGTGTATTGAGTCATGATGTCAAGGGAATTTCTGATAGTGGCTCAGTATCAATCAAATTCGAAAGCCACTGTCCTGGGCTTGCTTTTCAGATTGGGGTGATGGATTATTTCCTAGTCTTCCAAGGTTCCCCTCATGATTGGTGGAGATTGTGGTTGCCCAATTTGACTATAGGGCCAAGTTGCATTTTTAGAACTCTTTGAAAACAAACAAAAACTCACATCATGACTGTGAATTGGTAAGTCAGACTGGTCTGCTGACAAAACTTCAATAATTAATAGTACGTAACAATTTAAGTCTAGGAATACCCAGAAGTCTCAACAGAAGTTCTCAAGAGGCCACACAATTGCAGAGAGGAGGTCAGCAAATGCCCAACAGCATTAGAATGGGGCATTTTCCATTGTCCCCAAATTGATGTCTTGAGTCCAGAGTTAGAGAAAAGGAGTTACTTAAGTTCCCCACACTGTAAAGTGAATGCCAGTCATTGCCAACCCCTCCTCCCTAGGATTTATAGCAGGACTAAGCTAATTCCATTCAAATTCCAATCCTATCTCTTTTTTAAGTCTCTGTAAGAAAGACTCGGCAGTGCAGTCAAGGGGTCTTGGGCCTTGTGGGTTGGAGAGTAAGAGGCCTCCCACCTAAGTCAAAGGAGGCTCTAAGAGTGACGGGCAAACCCTGTGTGATGTGCTAGAAGAGGAAACCTGGCCTTCTGGTGGGAGCAACTAGGGGAAGAAGTAAGCTGATCTTCTTCTCAAGAATGGAGCGAAGCAACTGAGATGTTGCTGTAGTAGAGCAGCCTGTGTTCCTGCAGTTTAGCAGGGGGAGAAGCTGTGATTTGCTCATGGTCCAGGGGATCCTTTGGAGGGCACCCAAGCTTGAGCCCCATGAAGATTGTCTTGAGGACTGTCTCCTGCAGATAAGTCCCCATCAGTAAGAGGCAGTGGGAGGAGCTGGGCTTGGGATTAGCAGAAGTAATTGAGCCAGTGCTGGATCTTCTTAAGGGAACTAGGTCTTCTCCTTAAGGGAACTGTATCTTTCAGGTCCACTGAAGAACTCTGCATACGTCCCATGGGAGACCAGCTTTGGGCTGCTTGTCCTACAGAGAAAAACATCCATGCCCAGTCCACTTTACCAGAAAAGCAGTAACAAACAGAAGATTACAGCTAGACCAAATTAAATAAAGAAATATGTGCCCCTTTCCCCTAAATCATCTTCCCTCACCCACATTTTGAGAAAAGCTGGATCCAGGAAAGAAAGGAAGTATTAAAGGAAGTATTAAGGAAACCACAGATCATACCTCTTCTCCCACTTTAAATTATTTCAATGTTGCTATAGTGTTTGATGAATTCCCTTAATTTCTCTGGCGGGGAGAAAAGAAGCTTTATACTTTAAAAATGGGGTTTCTTTAAAAACGGGGGTGGGCGGTGGTGCACGCCTGTAATCCCAGCACTTTGGGAGGCTGAGGCAGGCGGATCATGAGGTCAGGAGTTCGAGACCAGCCTGGCCAACATAGTGAAACCCCGTCTCTGCTAAAAATGCAAAAATTAGCCGGGCGTGGTGGCATGGCCCTGTAGTCCCAGCTACTCAGGAGGCTGAGGTGGGAGAATCGCTTGAACCCAGGAGGTGGAGATTGCAGTGACCCGAGACCATGCCATTGCACTCCAGCCTGGGTGACAGAGTGAGACTCCGTCTGAGAAAAAAAAGGGGGGGGGGTGGTTTCTGTGCCATCATTTTGCCTTTGGCTCCTTAACTTAGTGTAGAGAATGTTAGCTTTCCTAAGGAAACATACTGCTTGGGTCCTGTCAACTGGTGCCAGGTGGATTTGCTTGGCCCTATGGTCAAATTGGGCAACCACAATCTCCACCAATCATGAGGGGAACCTTGGAAGACTAGGAAATAATCCATCACCCCAATCTGAAAAGCAAGCCCAGGACAGTGGCTTTCGAATTTGATTGATACTGAGCCACTATCAGAAATTCCCTTGACATCATGACTCAATACACAGATATGTGTATAAATGAAAACAAGGCCAGGCACAGTGGCTCATGCCTGTAATCCCAGCACTTTGGGAGGCCAAGGCAGGTGGATCACTTGAGGTCAGGAGTTCGAGACCAGCCTGGCCAACATGGTGAAACTCCTCTCTACTAAAAATACAAAAATTAGCTGGGTGTGGTGGTGCGTGCCTGTAGTCCCAGCTACTTGGGAGGCTGAGGCAGAAGAATCACTTGAAACCGGGAGGCAGAGGTTGCAGTGAGCCAAAATCACGCCACTGCACTCCAGCCTGGGCAACAGAGTGAGAGTCCGTCTCAAAAAAAAATAAATAAAATAATAAAAATAAAAATACAAAAATTAGCTGGGTGTGGTGGCACGAGCCTGTAATCCCAGCTACTCGGGAGGCTGAGGCAGGAGAATCACTTGAATCCTGGAGGCAGAGGTTGCAGTGAGCCGAGATTGCACCACTGTACTCCAGCCTGGCGACAGAGCGAGACTCCATCTCAATAAATAAATAAATAAATAAATAATAAATGAATGAAAACAAAAGTTTTGGGAAACAATACTTACCTTTACTAAGTGCGATGTTCTATGTATTTTATTTTATTCTATTCTACTTTTCTTTTTTTTAGAGACAGGATCTTGCTATGTTGACCAGACTGGTCTCGAACTCCTGGCCTCAAGTGATCCTCCCATCTCAGCCTCCCAAAGTGCTGGAATTACAGGAGTGAGCCACCATGCCTGGCCCTATTCTACTTCAATTTTTTTTTTTTTTTTTGAGACAAGGTCTCACTCTGTCACCCAGGCTGAATACAGTGGTGCAATCATGACTCACTGCAGCCTCAACCTTCCAGGCTCAAGCAATCCTCCCACCTCAGCCTCCCAAGTATCTGGGAATACAGGCACCGGCCACCATGCTCAGCTAATTTTTTATTTTTTTGTAGAGATGGATTCTTGCTGTGTTGCCCAGGCTGGTCTTGAACTCCTAGCCTCAAGTGATCCTGCTGCCCTGGCCTCCCAAAATGCTGGGATTACAAGCATGAGCAACCATACCCAGCCCAATTTTTCTTAATGTTGATTACAACCCTTTAAATTGATTTCATGACCTACTAATGGATTGCAGCCTGCAATTTGAAATATTCTGGTCTAAGGTAACAATCTGGCTGAAAATGGATGAAAAATGACATTTTCATCTACTAAACACTATTATACACCTATTACCTTATTTATCTATTGCTGAACTATTTCTTCAGATCTTAGTGGCTTAAAACAAATTTCTTGGCCGGGCTCAGTGGCTCATACCTGTAATCTGAGCACTTTGGGAGGCCGAGGTGGGCGGATCACGAGGTCAGGAGTTCAAGACCAGCCTGGCCAACATGGTGAAACCCCGTCTCTACTACAAATACAAAAATTAGCTGGGCATGGTGGCAGATGCCTGTAATCCCAGCTACTTGGGAGGCTGAGGCAGATAATTGCTTGAACCCCAGAGGCGGAGGTTGCAGTGAGCCAAGGTTGCACCACTGCACTCCAGCCTGGCAACAGAGCAGGACTCCGTCTCAAAAAAAAAAAAAAAAAAAAAAAAAAAAAATTCTTATGTCGTAGCTTCTATAGGTCAGAAATCTGAGCATGGGTTAGCTAGATCCTCTGCTTCAGGGCTGTCACAAGGTTGCAATCGAGGTGTCAGTCAGGGCCACGAACATTTCAGGGTCAACTGGGGCAGAATCTGTTTCCAAGCTTCTATAGTGTTTGGTGGTAGTTCTTGAGTGTTGTTGGACTGAGGGACACATTCCTGCTGGCTATTAGCCAGAGGCTGCCCTCAGTTCCTTCCCCTTAGTTCCTTGAACAGGTGGCCCTCTGCATCACATTGAGCATGTAAGATGAGCCATGGAAAGAAAACCAGCAAAAGAGAAGTCAGAGTCACTTATAACTTGATTGTAGACAGGATATCCCGTCACCTTTGCCACATTCTGTTCATTAGAAGCAAGTCACTGGGTCTATCCCACATTCAGGAGACAGGTTGCATGAAAGTATGAATACTAGGAGGCAGGACTCATTGGAGGCTACCTTTATTTCCTCCCCGCCTCCACCCCATTCCCTATTCTAATCACCAAATTCTGCTTGTTTTACATCTGAATATTTCAAATCCTTTCTACTCTAGTTCAAGATTTCACAATCACTCACCTAGACTACTGCAACAGCCTACCAACTAGTCCCCCTGTCTCCAGTCTTGCACTTACAAATCCACCCTCCACACCTTCTACACTGATCTATCTAGGACATGAATCTCACTGTCTGTCCTTTGCCTAAAGCCTTCCTGTGATGGCATGGAGAATACTATTCCTTAACAGCTGGAATGGGAAATCTATATGTGGACAGACAAAGTTTTGCTGAGAAGATGCTTTGCTAGCCTGCCCCTAGGTGGAAGATAAGCCTTGGAAGCCTGATTGGTTGGTACCCAAGCTTCAGAGAGGAGGGTGGTGTTGCTCATATGAGACAAGGGGAAGAATTATTTGACTGCTCTTGAGAAGGAATGAGGAAGATGGGGGAAGGGGGTGGTGTTGGGAGAAGCTGAAGCAGAGAGGAGGCAGAGAATAACTGATAAGGGAATCCCAGGGACACTGGGAATGGCTAACGGAGGCATTTATTGATTGATTGACTGAGACAGAGTCTCGCTCTGTCACCCAGGCTGGAGTGCAATGGCACAATCTCAGCTCACTGCAACCTCTGCCTCCCGGTTTCAAGCGATTCTGCCACCTCAGCCTCCTGAGTAGCTGGGATTACAGGCAAGCGCCTCCACTCCTGGCTAATTTTTGTATTTTTAATAGAGACGGGGTATCACCATGTTGGTCAGGCTAGTCTCGAACTCCTGACCTCATGATCTGCCTGCCTCGGCCTCCCAAAATGCTGGGATTCCAGGCGTGAACCACCGCGCCCACCCAGTGGTGGCCTTTATGTTCCTGCTGTGAAGTGTGCAATTCAAACCCCTTCCTCTGTCTCCCCTGCAAAATCTTCAATGATGTCTGCATTGCTAACTTACACATTTGTCCAGTCTGGTGCTGGACAAAACCATAGGTTGACCATGTGGACCTAGAAGGCAGAAGATTAGAAGAAAGCCAAAGGTGTAGTGGGTCATTTCTGCAATCCCAGCACTTTGGGAGGCCGAGGCAGTAGGATCAGTTGAGGACAGGAGTTCAAGACCAGCCTGGGCAACACAGTGTGAATCCCTTCTCAAAAAAAAAAAAAAAAAAAGAAAAAGAAAGAAAGAAAGAAAGAAAAAAACAATTAGTTGGGCATAGTGGCTTGCACCTGTAGTGCCAGCTACCTAGGACGCTAAGGCAGAAGAATTGCTTGAGCCCAAGAGTGGGAGGCTGCTGTGAGGTATGATTGAGCCACTGTACTCCAGCCTGAGTGACAGAGCAAGACTCTGTCTGTAAAATAAAATAATTTTTAAGACTAAAATAAAAAATCATAAGATGTAAAAATGTTCAACAAAATTCACTAAAATGATAACCACCATCATCTCTGGATGGTGGAGTTAAATGTTATGACTTTTTTAAAAGACAAGGTCTTGCTCTGTTGTCCAGGCTGGAGTGTAGTGGTTTGATCACAGGTCATTGTAACCTTGAACTCCTGGACTCAAATGGTCCTCCCACTTCAGCCTCCAGAGTAGCTAGGACACAGGTGCACACCACCATGCCTGGCTAATATTTTATTTTTTTTTGTATTTGTTTTTTGTTTGTTTGTTTTTGTTTTTCTGAGACGGAGTTTCACTCTTGTCACCCAGGCTGGAATGCAATGGCATGATCTCAGCTCACTGCAACCTCCACCTCCTGGGTTCAAGTGATTCTCCTGCCTCAGCCTCCTGAGTAGCTGGGGTTATAGGCCCCCGCCACCATGCCCAGTATTTTTAGTAGAGATGGGGTTTTGGCATGTTGGCCAGGCTGGTCTCAAACTCCTGACCTCAGGATACACCTGCCTCGGCCTCCCAAAGTTCTGGGATTGCAGGCGTGAGCCACTGCGCCCGGTCTAATTTAATTTTTTGTAGAGATAGGGTCACTCTATGTTGCCTGGGCTGGTGTTGAACTCCTGGTCTCAAGCCTTCCTTCCCACCTTGGCCTCCCAGAGTGCTGGGATTAGAGGTGTGATTCACTGTGCCCAACCTGTTATTTATCTTTATATCTCTATTGTTTGTTTGTTTGTTTGTTTGTTTGAGACGGAGTCTTGCTGTGTTGCCCAGGCTGGAGTGCAGTGGCACAATCTCAGCTCGCTGCAAGCTCCGCCTCCCGGGTTCATGCCATTCTCCTGCCTCAGCCTCCCAAGTAGCTGGGACTACAGGCACCCGCTACCACGCCCAGCTAATGTTTTTGTATTTTTAGTAGAGATGGGGTTTCACCGTGTTAGCCAGGATGGTCTCGATCTCCTGACCTCGTGATCTGCCCACCTCGGCCTCCCAAAGTGCTGGTATTACAGGCGTGAGCCACTGCGCCCGGCCTTATGTCTCTATTGTTGAGCACAGTCAATGTCTAATACATAATAGATAATAAGCACATCCCAGAGAGTCAATGAATGTTTATGGAAATAAAAAAATTTAAAAACAGAAAACAAGTAACTTGCTCAAGCCTACATGGTTAAGTGGCAAAGGCAAGACTGAAGCTTCCATCTGTCAGATGACAAAGTCAACACACCTCCCCAGAGGCTGAGCTGAGCAGAGCTGCAGTATTCTATATAATGAATCTCAAGTTTTGTTGTTTGTGTTACAGCTGATTGGCTCCAATCAGGATCCAAACATGGACCATATATGGCATTTGATTGATATGTACCTTAATTCTCTTTTAATCAATAACAATTACCCTCACCTTTAAAAAAATTGTGGTAAAATGTACATAACATAAAATTGACTATCTTAACACTACTGAGCTGTACACTTTAAAATTGTTAAGTACTGGCTGGGTGTGGTGGCTCACACTGTAATCCCAGCACTTTGGGAGGCCGAGGCGGGTGGATCACCTGAGGTCAGGAGTTCAAGACTACGTGGCCAAAATGGCGAAACCCCATCTCTACTAAAAATACAAAATTAGCTGGACATGGTGGCGCATGTCTGTAATCCCAGCTACTCAGGAGGCTGAAGGCAGGAGAATCACTTGAACCTGGGAGACGGAGGTTGCAGTGAGCCGAGATCATGCCACCGCACTCCGGCCTGGGCGACAGAGCAAGATTCCATCTCAAAAATACATACATACATACATGCATACATACATACATACATAAAATGGTTAAGTACCTTCACATTGTTGTACAGCCAATATCCAGAACTCATTTCATCTTGGAGAACTGAAACTCTACACCCGTTAAACAATAACTCACTATTTCCTTCTTTCCCTGACCCCTGGCAGCCACCATGCTACTTTCTGTCTCTATGGATTTGACTATTCTAGGTTATAGAAGTGGAATCATAGAGTATTAGTCCTTTTGTGACTATTTCACATAGTATGATGTCCTCAAGTTTCATCCATGTTGTTACATATATCAGAATTTCCTTTCTTTTTGAGGCTGAATTAATATTCCATTGTATGTATGTATCACAAATTGTTTATCCATTCATCCACTGTTGGTCCCTTGGGTTGCTTCCACCTTTTGGCTATTGTTAATTATGCTGCTGTGAACATGTATGCATAAATATCTCTTTGAGAAACTTTCAGTTTTGGGGATTATTGCTATGGATTGAATGCTTGTGTTCCCCAGAATTCGTGTTGAAACTCTAAATCACAATGTGATAGTATTTACAGGTAGGGCCTTTAGGAGGTAATTAGATTTAGATGAGGTCATGAGGGTTGAACCCCATGATGGAATTAGTGTCCTTTTAAGAAGTGGAAGAGGCCGGGTGTGGTGGCTCTTGCCTGTAATCCCAGCACTTTGGGAGGCTGACGCGGGAAGATGGCTTGAGGCCAAGAGTTTGAGACAAGCCTGGGCAACAAGGGGAGACCCTGTCTTTACAAACTATTTACAAACTGGCTGGTTGTGGTAGCATGTGCCTGTAGTCCTAGCTACTTGGGAGGCTGAGGGTGAGAGGATCAATTGAGCCCAGAAGGTTGAGGCCACAGTGAACTGTGACCATGCCACTGTATTCCAGCCTGGGTGACAGAGCGAGACCCAGTCTTAAAAGAAGAAAGAGACAGACAGAGAGAGAAGGAAAGAAAGAAAGAAGAGAAAGAAGGAGAGAAAGAGAAAGAAAGAAAGAAAGAAAGAAAGAAAGAAAGAAAGAAAGAAAGAAAGAAAGCAAGCAAGCAAGCAAGCTAGCTGCTATTTGTCCTATAGGATTTCTCACACTTTAGAATTGGCTGATCATATACTGTATTTTCATTTAACTTGTTCCTCTGTTTCCTACATTTCCTGTTAACCAGTAAGTTAGATCTAGATTCTTGATTAGATTCAGGTTCAATTCTTCTGGCAAGAATAATTCATAGATGGGCATATGTACTTCCTGTTGCAACACACCAGGAGGCATGTAATGTCTGCATATCCTGCTTTTGGTGATGTTAAGATTATAGATGAGTACAGATATTTTTCGGTATAATCCATCCATTAAAAAGTTCCTCATCGGCTGGGCATGGTGGCTCATGCCTGTAATCCCAGCACCTTGGGAGGCCAAGGCGGGTGGATCACTTGAGGTCAGGAGTTTGAAACCAGCCTGGCCAACATGGTGAAACCCCATCTCTACTAAAAATACAAAAATTAGCCAGGTGTGGTGGCACATGTCTGTAGTCCCAGCTACTCAGGAGACTGAGACAAGAGAATTGCTTAAACCTGGGAGGCGGAGGTTGCAGTGAGCCGAGATGGCACCACACTGCACTTCCAGCCTAGGCAACAGGAGACTCTGTCTGGGAAAAAAAAAAAAAAAAGTTCCTCATTAACATTTTACCTAGAAGCCATTGAGGATCATTTCCCATATCTATTATTTCGTTAGGGATTGCACAATGGTAATGTTCTAATATTCCTTTTTGCATTTATTAGCTGGTATTGTTCTATAAAGAAGAGCTTTTCCTCTATCAGGTTATCCTGAAATGCAGTTAGTACAGGAATAACAGAATAAATGCTTTTTTCCTTTTTATTTACCAATTTTCAGAATTACAAATTGGTCCCTACCAACCTTCAAAATCAAACAATACGGTTTCTTTTTTTGGAGCACGTGTGTGGTAGAAGGAGGGTAACTATGAACTCATAGTTTTTTTTATATTTTTTTACTTGCTTTCAAAATACTATTTTTGGTTCTCAAAGTATTTCTAGGCTTCTCTCTAAATACCATTGTGACCTATTTGTTTCTTCTCACTTTGACTCAGGCTTCGTCAAAGTTATTGAGCCTTGGCTGGGCACAATGGCTCATGCTTTGGGAGGCTGAGGCAGGAGGATTACTTGAGGTCAGGAGTTCGAGATCAGCCTGGGCAACCTAGTGAGACTCTATCTCTACAAAAAATAAAAATTAGCCAGGCATGGTGGTGCACGCCTGTAATCCCAGCTACTTGGGAGATTGAGGTGGGGGAATTGCTTGAGCCCAGGAGGTTGAGGCTGCAGTGAGCAGTGATCACACCACTGCACTCCAGCTTAGGTGACAGAGTGAGACGCTGCCTCTAAAAAACAAAGCAACACTTTTTTTTTTTTTTTTTTTGAGATGGAGTCTCGCTTTGTCACCCAGTCTGGAGTGCAGTGGCGCAATCTCGGCTCACTGCAAGCTCTGCCTCCCAGGTTCACGCCATTCTCCTGCCTCAACCTCACAAGTAGCTGGGACTACAGGTGCCCGCCACCACGCCCAGCTAATTTTTTGTATTTTTAGTAGAGACAGGGTTTCACCGTGTTAGCCAGGATGGTCTTGATCTCCTGACCTTGTGATCCGCCCGCCTCGGCCTCCCAAAGTGCTGGGATTACAGGCGTGAGCCACCACGCCCGGCCAAAGCAACATGTTTATGTTTTTTTAAAAAAGGAACAAAGCTATTGAGCCTTAATAATTGCATTCTACTCCTGCAACCAAATACAGGTTGGTATTCTATATCAACTGACTCTTAGTCTATCTTGAGAGTGGCGAAATGGGAATGGCGAAGAAAGGGAGAGAATTCCTAGGTTTGTCCTGTCTCCAGACAGGAAGTTGGATTAGTGCTTTCTTTTTCTTTTCCTTTTTTTTTTTTTTTTTTTTTTTTGAGACATAGTCTGGCTCTATTGCGCAGGCTGGAGTGCTGGAGTGCAATGATGCAATCTCAGCTTGCTGCAACCTCTGTCTCCTAGGTTCAAGTGATTCTCCTGATCTCAGCCAAGACCGTACCATTGCACTCCAGCTTGGGCAACAAGAGTGACATTCCATCTCAAAAAAGAAAGAAAGAAAAGAAAAGAAATATGAGGTATGGTCTTTGTGCATTTTAATCCCTAGACTGTAACTAGTTACATGATCATGGCTAAAGCCAGCTCTATCCCTGGGCTTATTTTGTTGATCACTACAATTGCTTTTTCACTATGCTAGTTTTAGTTTGATTTATTTCATTTAAAACTAAAACACCCTTAACCCAAAGGGATAAAAGAAAGGAAAAGATACACAGTGTATGGAAAAAAGAGAAATTTAGATGAATGGCACAATAATATATTTCTCCAAACTTCCAATTGTTTAATCAATAAATTGTATACCTGCAAGGAATTTTACAAATTACAGGCATGCATCACATAACAATGATTTGGTCACCCATGAACTGCATACACCATAGTATATGGTATCCCAGGAGATTATGCCATCCCAGTGGGACAAGACCAGACACAGACCCTTCAATTCCTCATTCTTTTTTACAATTTTTTTTTTTTCGTAGAGATGGGGTCTTGCTATGTTGCCTAGGCTGGTCTTGAACACCTGGGCTCAAGTGATCCTCCTGTGTGGGCCTCTCAAAGTGGTGGGATTACAGATGTGCATCACCATGCTCAGCCCAATTCCTCATTCTTTGTCTCTCTATTAGAACTCTTTGTCCACCTAAAACCAGCATGACACAGAGATAAATATTTCCTGTTTGGCAACTGACTGAGACTTCTGATTGCAAAACAATCCCACGTGTAAGTCCTCCACCTGTAACTTGTATACTCCTCTCTATAAAAGTCTAAGGTAAAACCACCCTGCCAAGAGACTCTGATCTTTGGATTTGGAGTGCTTTTCCAAATCCAAATAGATCAATTCCCTTACTTGTTTAGGTTTTGTATTTGACTATAGCACCCACCAAAAAGCTGGAAATTTTAAACTAAAGCAAAAAAAAAAAAAAAAAAAAAAAAATTCAAGCACACCTCAAGAAAGACGGGTCACAGAGTTGCAAGGAAAAGGAAGGTCTAGTTGCCTCAAAGCTGATCCCCTAAGTCATATACAGTCATTAAATCCGCATCTGGGGCAGACTGGGGTGCCAGCCCGACTAAGCCATTATCCATTCAGCTTCAGGGCAGGGGACACTGTGAGGAAGCTCAATACATGATTTCTGAATTGAATGAAACGAAATCTATTAATTTGCTTTGGTGCTAATTAGGGAGAAGTTTAAGGTTGATAAAGGAAAAAAAGCAGCCCCTGATAAAAAGCTGGCCTGGCACCCACAGCTATACCAGTTAGTCTTCTGTTGGACATAATCACTTTCCTAGCTTTCTTGGCAGTTAGTTGTGGTCACGTGACTAAATCCTAGTAAGATGAAACCAAAATGGAATGTGGTGGCTACCAAAGCCTTTCTTGTCAACCCTTTGTTTTTTTCTTTCTTTCTTTTTTTTTTTAGAGACTGTATCAGAAAGGTTACTCAGAGACCATGATAAAGTAAGACTAAATAAGGCCACTTCAGAATTTTGCCTAACCACAGAAAAATACAAGGGCATCGTGCCGTACAAAGTACCCAAACATCCTATCTCCACTAAAATGAGTGACTGCTGACTTCTTTACCAATGACAGCTTTATCCTTACTCTTGTCTGCCCTCCCTATAGAAAAAATTTGAGGCAGTCAATCGTAGAGCAGTCAATGGTAGAGCAGCCAATAGTATAACTGATCCTGCTTTCTGAGAGTATCCAATCTCAACAGAACAGTTTCCTTAGACCCTGCCCCAAATAATCCTCCTACTGAGTCACCCCATGCTACAAGTAATAAATCTAACCTGTTTACTTTGGTTGGAAAGCATTGACAAGGTGCCTTGGCTAAACAACTTGAGTTCGTAGAGTGAGGCAAATCATTAGGAGGCCTCTGAAGAAAAATAATTGAAATTTGTTTACAAAACAAAATATTTTATAACTGATGGCAAATCAAAGGCTACTAAAGGAAACTGAGTCACCAAAGAATTAGAAAAGACTTCTCTGAATGGAGGACTGTGCCAGGGAGTTTCAGGAGGCTGTGCACATTTTCATTACCTTTAAAAGGGTGTGCAGAATGAATCAACACAACTGAAAACACTTTCAGAACTTAATTCTGCATTCCATTCTCTTCTGGAACGTCAGGAGCTAGCCCCATGTTAATTATGTTCCCCCATACTACCCTGAAATCCAAGGGGGATGTTATCTCCACACAAATCCCCAAAAACCAAAAATGTTAGAACTAGAACACTACCATTTTGCAATCCCTAATGAAATAATAGATCTGAAAAATAATCATCAATGGCTGTTAAAGCCATTAGGCAAAATGTTATTTTAATGCTCTTAGTCTGTATCAGGTAAGAAAACTATAAAATCCATGTAATGGGTGGCAAAAACTTCTTGCTGTTTCCCAGTATCCACCCATACTTTTTTTTTTTCTCGAGACTGGGTCTCACTCTGTTGCCCAGGTTGAAGTGCAGTGGTGATCATTGCTCACTGCAGCCTCGACCTCCTGGGCTCAAGCGATCATCCCGCCTTTGGCTTCCCAAAGTGCTGGGATTATAGGAATGAGCCATTGTGCCCAGGCCCATCCATACTCTCTACACAGTTTAGCTGGTATCCAATGCCCATAATACATGCCACTTTCCTAGCCTTCTTGGCAGTTAGTTGTGGTCACGTGACTAAATTCTAGTAAGATGAAACTAAAATGGAATGTGGTGGCTACTAGAGCCTTTCTTGTCAACTCTTTTTGTTTTTTCCTTATTTTTTTTTAAGAGACTGGATCTCGCTACATTGCCCAGGCTGGACATGAACTCCTACGTTCAAGGGATCCTCCTACCTCAGTTCCTCCCCACCACGCAGTGGCTGGGACCATAGGAGAGAGCCACTGCACCTGGCTTCAACCCTTTCTTTCTACTCTTCTTTATTGCTTCAATCCTGCTGCCTAGATTAGAATGCAGGCATCCAGGATTGATTCCAGGTTATGCTCAGTGGCAGAAGAGAAAAGGCAGCTGGGTCTGGGAAACCATGGCTCACAGCTGTAAACGCGGTGCTTTGGAAGGCCAGTGGCAGGAGGATTGCTTGAGCCTAGGAGTTCGAGACCAACCTGAGCAACATAGTGAGACCCCATCTCTACAAAAAATTTAAATTAGCCAGATATAGTGGCATGCGCCTGTGGTCCCAGCACTTTGGGAGGATTGCTTGAGCCCAGGAGTTCAAGGTTACAGTGAGCTATGATCTCACGACTGTGCTCCAGCCTGGGTGACAGTGAGACCATCTCTAAAAAAATAAAAAATAAAAAATAAAAAAAAAGAGAGTGGAGAAGGAGAGGAAAAAGAGGGGGGAGGGGAAAGAAGGGAAGAAGAAGGAGGAGGGCAGAGAAGCAAAGGGGAGGAGAAGAGGGAAAGGGGGAAGGGAAGACAGGAAGTGCCGGAAGGGTGACAGGAGCAGAGGCCCAGAGATTACACTGGAAACTGTTATGATGCTTTCTGGTACAAGTTACAGAAAACTAATTCAAGATGCTGGAAATAATAAGGTAATGTGTTTATTATCTCAAGTATGAAGTCCATGGATAGGATGGGCTCAGGCATGGAAAGTATAGCTGGGCTCTAGCTCCACAAAATGGCTACCTGCATGATAGCAGGTATCATGCTAAAAGCATTGCTCAGAGGAAGAAAAGGGAACTTTGTCCTATATCTCTTTCTTAAAAGTGAAGAATCCTTTTCTAGAAGCTTCCCAGCAGACTTGTCATCCAGTGTCACTGTCCAGAACTAGATTATATACCCATTATCAAAGCAATCACAGGCAAGGAGAGTAAAGTGACCAGGAATAGTAAACCATTCATACAAGATCTACCTCCAGAACTGGGGATGGGATCACCATCCCCTGAGTCACACAGGACAGGGATAGACACAGGACCACTACTATGGTTGTGCAAGTTGTGTACTGCACAACTCCAGGAGGCCTCACTCACAGTCATTTGTAAGGTTATTATGACAAATTTCCAGCAGATGGCAGTAAAGTGCTTGGGAAAAGGGCATCTTTTTCTGACTTTTCTGAAGTCACAGCAAGCAGACAAGGTAGATACCTAACAAAATCAAGATTCTGTTAGAAGGAATGTGGCGGGGGTGGTGGGAAATGAGTACTTGACAGGTAATGAGAGTTCTGCAGCAGAAGGTAAATAATCTAACTTACAGTAAACCTTTTAAAATTATATATGGTAAATTCTATTTTAATGAAATAATCCATTCCAGGTTTAAGAAAAATGTTGAATATTTTTATTGAATTCCAATATAGTTACTCTGAAAAAACAAATTAGACAGATATCCTAAACTGAAAATCATGATGTACAAAACCCACTGTCATTACCAATAAAAAGTTTAAAATAAAGTGTCAAGATTGATTTTTACAAGAACAGCATTCATATATCAAAAACCTCTCTCTTTTTTATACCAAATGATTAAGGTATACTGAAAATTACACACCTCAAGAAAATATATCAATAGATGAAATATTATCACTGAAGATTAGTCACATAAGGCATGATTAGTTTTAGGAAATTTAAATAAAATATTAAAGTTCCTTCATGATTTCTGTCAACTACATGTCCACAGGGGGGAAAAAAAAAAAAAACATAAGTCAAAACTAAACAGGCAGACAAATGATAAAGTTGGGAATACATAGCGATGTCAGGAATTTGTTTTTTTTTGAGACAAGGTCTCCATCTGTTGCCCAGGGTAGAATGCAGTGGCGTGACTGTGGCTCACTGCAGCCTCAAACCCCTGGGCTCAAGCAATCCACCCTCCTCAGCCTCAGCCTACCGCGTATTTGGGATTACAGAGCGTGCCACCATGCTAGGCTAATTTTTAAATTTTTGTAGAGATGGGGGTCTCCCTATGTTGCCTAGGCTGGTCTTGAACTCCTCGCCTCAAGCAATCCTCCTGCCTTGGCCTCCCAAAGTGCTAAGATTATACATATGAGCCACCACATCTGGCCTAGGAAGTTTTGTTGTTGTTGTTTTTTGAGACAAAGTTTCACTCTTGTTGCTGAGGCTGGAGTGCAATGGCCTAATCTCGCCTCACTGCAACCTCCACCTTCTGAGTTCAAGCGATTCTCTTGCCTCAGCCTCCCAAGTAACTGGGATTACAGGCACGTGCCACCACGCCCAGCTAATTTTGTATTTTTAGTAGAGATGGGGTTTCACCATGTTGGCCAGGTGGTCTCAAACTCCTGACCTCAGATGATCCACCCGCCTCAGCCTCCCACAGTGCTGGGATTACAGGCATAAGCCACTGTGCCCGGCCTAGGAAGTATTTTTCAAGTAAGAATGGGCAATCAATTTCCTATCACCTCGATCATGTTCTCTAAATATCAAAGCAAAACTGTACAGATGATATGATATAAAACGCAGGGGGTTTTCTTTGGATCAGTTTACACTTGAGGTCAATAATATATGCAACGTATGCGATGAAACGGAATTCCTTTCATATCTTCCCTATGGTCATGGGCATAGTCCCATAAGTAATAATCCAGAAGAATGGAATTGATCTCTCCATTAGGTTTTTCACCCTTTTGTTCAATAAGCTCCAGAAGACAATCCCGGATCAGCTCAACACACCAAAGCGAGCACCCTCTGATTTCCACCTCTTGCCTGTCTCCATACGAGAGCATTTCTCCTGCAAGGGGGAAAAGCAGTAAGAAAAATTAATAGTCAGTGATACATAATCTACTTGAACTTTCCTGTAGAACAAAACAGAGTATTTAAATGGTACTCATTTTAAAACTGTAAATCTCAGACTTTATTTTTGGTAATTTAAATCATTTCAAAACTTTTGCACTGATTTTAAATTACAAGTTAAATTCCACAAAGACAGGGGCCATATCTGGCTTGTCTCAATATTCTCAGGAGCTAGCATAGCACGTTGCACATACTAGCTCCCCAATAAATATTTGATAAATGAGTAAGTGGTAACCATAAATTTAAAACCATGACTGCTAGTTATTAAAAAGATGGAATTTAAAATTGGGTTTGATACCAGAAATAAAATTATTGTAGGCTGGGTGCAGTGCCTCACCTCTGTAATGCTAGCAATTTGGGAGGCTGAGGTGGGAGGATTACTTGAGCTCAGGAGTTCAAGACCAGCCTGGGCAACATGACAAAACCCTGTCTCTACAAAAAATACAAAAATTAGCCAGGCATGGTGGTATGTGCCTGTAGTCCCAACTACTCAGGAGTAGTAGTCCCAGCATGGTAGTATTGCCTGTAGTCCTAGCTACTCGGGAGGTTGAGGTGGGAGGGTCGCTTGAGTCCAGAAGACAGAGGTTGCAGTGAGCCGAGATCACGCCATTGCACTCCAGTCTAGGCAACAGAACCAACCGTATCTCCAAAATAAATAAATATTTATTTTGGGAATATCTGATCCTGCAAGGTAGGCACTGGCTGTGTCTTACCACTGAGACTAGAGTAGGACTCATGGACCCATGTCTATATGCAGCAGCCAGATGCAAACTGTAGTGAGCTAGGTAGTATACATAGTGCTATGCAAAGGTACTGTGTGTTTCCATATTTTTCTTATGAGAGAAGTCAGGAAGTTTGATTTTTATGTGAAATCTCCTAATTTTCAAGTGTTGGAAACTAATTAAAAATTGCTAGGCCATTTTTCAGGCCAAACCTAACACAACTGCAAGCTGTATTTGGCCTCTGGCCACCAAACTGCACCCATGCACAAAGTCTCACAGTACCCAGGATATCTTGTGACCTTAAGTAGTGTTACTTATGCCCCCTCCATCCAACTCTCCCATGGGCTTAGGCACTGGTCAGTGGAACAGGTGGGGAAACAGTGATTAACCAGGTTCCTCCATTTCCTTACTTTGCCCCAGGGGCTAGCATAGAAGCCCATACCTTCCTCTTCAGTTTTGCTGTTAATCACTTCCTCCAAATTTGACTATCAACTTGCTAAAACTGCCAAATCAACCAACAGAGTGGCCACGGAGGCAGACGCTCCCACCCGAGTAGAGCTATCAGGTAAGACACTGCTCCACTTGGCGGCTGGACTGTAACCTTGAGGCAGAGGTACAAAGTTAAGCAGCACTCAGGTTCCTGACCCAGGATCATAAATGTCTGTTGTTTTAACCACTAAATTTTAGCGTAATTTGTTACACAGCAATAGATAATAGTAGTGGGTTGAACTGTGGCTCATAAAAAGATACATTCAAGTCATAACACCTGGTACCTGTGACTTTGACTTTGTTTGGAAATAGGGACTTTGCAGATGTAATCAGGTGAAGATGAGGTCATACTGGATTAGGATCAACCTTAAATCCAATGAAGGAAAGGCGAGACCCCTTCTCTACAAAAAATGGAAAAAGTAGCCAGGCATGGTGGTATGCACCTCTAGTAGCCCCAGCTACTCAGGAGGCTGGGGCTGAGAAGGGAGGATCGCTTGAGCCCAGGAGTTTGAAGCTGCAGTGAGTTATGATCATGCCACTGCACTCCAGCCTTGGTGACAGAGTAAGACCCTGTTTCTAAACAAAAAAGAAAGCAAGCAAGAAAAGAAGAGGATACAGGTCGGGTGCGGTGGCTCATGCCTGTAATCCCAGCACTTTGGGAGGCCAAGGCGGGTGGATCACCTGAGGTTAGGAATTCGAGAGCAGCCTGGCCAACATGGTAAAACCTTGTCTCTACTAAAAATACAAAAATTAGCCAGGCATGGTGGTGGGCACCTGTAATCCCAGCTATCCAGGAGGCTGAGGCAGGAGAATCATTTGAACCCAGGAGAAGGAGGTTGCAGTGAGCTGAGATGGCGCCATTGCACTGGGCGACAAGAACAAAACTCCGTCTCAAAAAAAAAAAAGAAGAAAAGAGGATACAAAGAGACAGGAGACACAAGGATAAGAAGGCCATGATTGGTGTGATGCAGCTACAAACCAAGGAATGCCAAGGACTGCTGGAGCCACAAGGTACTGGAAAGAGGCAAGGTAGAATTATTCCCAAGAGCCTTTAGAGGAAGGATGGTCCTGCCAACATCTTGATTTCAGACTTCCAGTCTCCAGAACTGTGACACAATACATTTCTGTTCCTTGAAGCCATCTAGTTTGTGGTAATTTGTTATGTCAGCCCTAGGAAACTAATGTAATAACTAATGCAGCAACTTACAGTATGGGATAGAACATGGACTTCAGACAGAAAAAGACATTTAAGTGGACTGACATAGATTAGAGTCAGGGAAGGTAATATGGCCCAGGTATTTGGTCTAAAAACTGGCCCTGGAATCACAGTGAAAAGCTAACTTTAGTTAAATTGCATTGTTAGTCTTTATAATTGGCCAAGTACTATGTCTTTGGTGAAGAGATGGGTTAAAGACAGTGGACAGAAATCTAAGTGGCACTTCCAAGGGTTGTCCCTGAGATACCCAGATGAGGGGAGAAGGGAAGGAATATAAATGTAGCAAATCCTCAAGTTTGGAAGTACCATTGGAAGCCAGTTAAGGAAGGTCCTACCTCACCTGGTCAAACTAAGCTGGTCCTAGATTTCACTTAAGGTAGTTTTTAAAAATGAGTACACTATACTTATGTTTGTTACATTACATTTACAGTTTGTTTATTTTTGGTCTAGTTTTGCAGTAACATACCTTTTGGAAAACAAAATCCAAATTTTACTTAAATGCACTAAGTGGCAAAAGAATTTGTCCACCCTGTATCAAACTAGCTACGGATAGGAGAGTACCCTTTTAGAAGCAAGGCATAAATGGAGGCAGTAATGAGTGCCAGTGGATATTGGAAAAGAGCCTCTGGAGTTGAAATGGATGGGAGAAGAAAATTCTGACATCTCTGTACAACTATGCTGGATGATCCCTTCTCACTAGGGTTTTTCTCATAGTAGCAGAGACAATTAAGTGCCATAAAAACTGAGAAGGAGATAGACAAATCACTATAAGTGAGGACAGCATTTGAGTGAAGCCTCTGTGATGTATAGGATTTGAATTGAAAAAAAGAAGCTGGGCGTGGTGGCTCACGCCTGTAATCCCAGCACTTTGGGAGGCTGAGGAGGGTGGATCATCAGGTCAGGAGTTCAAGACCAGCATGACCAGTGTGGTGAAACCCCGTCTCTACTCAAAATACAAAAATTAGCCAGGCATCGTGGCATGCGCCTGTAATCCCAACTACTCAGGAGGCTGAGGCAGGAGAATGGCTTGAACCTGGGAGGCGGAGGTTCTGGTGAGCCGAGATCATGCCACCACACTCCAGCTTGGGCAACAGAGCGTCTCAAAAAAAAAGAAAAAAAAGAAAGAAAGAACACTGGACGATGGAAACCATGTAAGAGAATACTCAGAGACAGGAAGGAACAGTGTGTACAAAACAAAAAAAAAGCAGCTTAATATGGCCATATGAAAAATAAGCCCTGATTGCTAAATGTTGTCCCTTTTAAAGGTATCCAACAATTAGTGACCCTTGACATGGGCATGATGACAAAAAATAGCATGTTCTTTTTCAAATGAGGAAATGGAAGACAAAACAGATTGCCCATGGCAGCATAAAAACCTAGTAGAGCCAACCATAGGAATAATGGTACCTTTATATTCTGTGTTATTCTGATCTGGGGGATTCAAATCTATTTCACAAGAGGAAATTATTCAATCATAGAATCTACTTCTTTTAAAAAATACATAAGGCCGGGGTGGTGGCTCACACCTGTAATCCCAGCACTTTGGGAGGCCGAGGTGGGTGGATCACAAGGTCAGGAGATCGAGACCATCCTGGCTAACACGGTGAAACCCCGTTTCTGCTAAAAATACAAAAAATTAGCTAGGTGTGGTGGCGGGCGCCTGTAGTCCCAGCTACTCGGGAGGCTGAGGCAGGAGAATGGCCTGAACCTGGGAGGCGGAGCTTGCAGTAAGCCAATATCGCACCACTGCACTCTAGCCTGGGCAACAGAGTGAGACTCCGTCTCAAACAAACAAACAAACAAACAAAAAAACATAAAGAGGCCAGGTGCAGTGGCTCACGCCTGTAATCCCAGCACTTTGGAAGGCTGAAGTGAGAAGACTGCTTAAGCCCAGGAATTCAAGACCAACCTGGGCAACATATTTTTTAAATAAAATAAAATAAAGAAAAAAGTAGCAGAAAATTTTGCACCTAAAAGAGAAATTAACATAAAAATCATATAATTATTTTCCTCATACAAGGAAATGTTATAAGCTAATTTTCACACAAACTTTTCAACCCAATTTACCTAAGCTTATATATCATAAGGCTCCTAGTCTTGATATCAATAATCATATCCAATAATGGCGAATAAGCCTAAGGAAGTGAGTGACTTGTGCAAGATATCCCAGTGCAGACCTTGGAGTCTCTTCACTCAAAAGCCAATTCATATTACCTATCTTTCAACCTACCTTCATATAACCATGTAGTGTGCTCTTCAGCTTAACACTCTTCAAATACTATAACTGATGAACTATCAGTGTTACATGCTTTCATGTAACATAAATTTAGGTTTCATTAGGCTATGAAATTATAATGTTCAAATAGCACAATTTTCTACAATATCCACATTTCACAGTGTAAACAAAAAGAAAAATCATTTTCTCTATATTTTGTCTTTGCATTTTCTTTTACATATACTATGAACAATAAATAGTACTTTTTTTTTTAAAGCAAAGGAGACCTTTTGTAAAAGAAACTAAACCGAGATCCAACAATTCATAGTATAACAAAGAATGACTTAAAGTTGCAAACCTTTGAGAAGCTTCTTCAGTAGGTCATCAGAGTATTTCAGGGCTCCAAGATGAGCAAGAACCTGAGGTAATCTATAATCAGCAAACATGGTGATACTGGAGATGTCCTTGAAGCAGCCATCTCCTTTTCCTTCCAATACACTCCACGTATCTGCTACAAGGATTTGGGCTCGTTTGTAAAAAGAAACTCTTTTCCCCTGATGAATGAAGAGAATATAAACGTTATTTGAGTATCTGAAAGCTTTATATATGCTATTTTTTAAAGGTGCAGTTGAAACATTTTCTAAAAGGCAGAATAATCTTACTTTGTTGGTAAGAATTTATAGATTGGCCGGGCACCATGGCTCCCGCCTGTAATCCCAGCACTTTGGGAGGCTGAGGTGGGCAGATTGCTTGAGCCCAGGAGTTCAAGACCAGCCTGTGAAACATGGCATAACTCCAACTCTACAAAAAAAAAAAAAATTAGCCGGGCGTGGTGGCACACATCTATGGTCCCAGATACTCAGGAGGTGAGGTGGGAGAATCGCATGAGCCTGGGAGGTCAAGCCTGCAGTGAACCGTGATCACACCACTGCACTCCAGCCTGGGTTACAGAGGGAGACCCTGTCTCAAAAAAAAAAAAAAAAAAAAAAAAAAAATTCATAGATCTTTTACAGGAAACAAAAGGATTTAATGAACATTAAATTTTCTATCACTCCAAACTCACTTCCCATTTTTCAAGGCACATAAAATACAATTTATGTAATCTTGATACTACTTACTATTCTTTTTCAATGGCATTACTATTACTTGATATACAGATTTCTGCAATATAATCCTAGGGCTTATTATTATTATTATTTTTTGAGACGGAGTCTTGCTCTGTCGCCCAGGCTGGAGTGCAGTGGTGCAATCTCGGCTCACTGCAAGCTCCGCCTCCCGGGTTCACGCCATTCTCCTGCCTCAGCCTCCCGAGTAGCTGGGACTACGGGCGCCGTCACCACGCCCGGCTAATTTTTTGAATTTTTTTAGAAGAGACGGGGTTTCACTGTGTTAGCCGGGATGGTCTCGATCTCCTGACCTTGTGATCTGCCCGCTTCGGCCTCCCAAAGTGCCGAGATTACAGGTGTAAGCCACCGTGCCTGGCCCAAGGGCTTATTATGTTAAATGTGTAGATAGCATTCCTTTTGAAAGTTTCTTAAATTAAAACACATGTCTGTTTTTCTGATTGCAATATAATTCAAATTAATTGTATAATATACAGCCAAGTATAGGCCAGGCATGGTGGCTCACGCCTGTAATCCCAGCACTTTGGGAGACAGACAGGAGGATCACGAGGTCAGGAGTTCGAGACCAGCCTGGCCAATATGGTAATACCCCGTCTGTACTAAAAATACAAAAATTAGCTGGGTGTGGTGGCGATCACCTGTAGTCTCAGCTACTCAGGAGGCTGAGGTAGAAGAATTGCTTGAACTTGAGTGGCAGAGGTTGCAGTGAGCCGAGATCGCACCACTGCACTCCAGCCTGGGCAACAGAGCAAGGCTCTGTCAATAATAATAATAATAATAATAATAATAATAATAAATACAGCAACATATAAAGAATAATCATCCATAAGCTCAGGTCTGAAGAGAACCACAACATTCATTTTTAACTGTTTCCTTTCAGATAATATGATTAACTTATTTTATAAAGACATTAATTGATCAACAGCTAGAAAATGATCATATTTACCAATTTTGGAAATGCTCAAAGTTGATATGTAAGTCCAAATATGAAAATAAAATAGCCAATTATATTTATACATAGAAAAGACAAATTTAACCAAGCATTAGTGGGTTATAATTTAACTAAAAAATTCTAGCTAAGTGTGGTGGCTTACACTTGTAATCCCATCAATTTGGGAGGCCAAAGCCAGAGGATTGTTTGAAGCCAGAAGTTCAAGACCAGCCTGGAAAACGATGAAACTCCATCTCTACAAAACACGGCGAAACCCCGTCTCTACAACCACCACACCTGGCTAATTTTCATATTTCAGTAGAGATGGGGTTTCACCATGTTGGCCAGACTGGTCTCAAACTCCTGACCTCAGGCGATCCGCGTGCCTTGGCCTCTCAAAGTGCTGGGATTACAGGCATGAGCCACCATGCCTGGCCTACAAATATATATATATTTTTTAAATTAGCCAGGCGTGGTGGCACGTGCCTGTAGTCTCAGCTACTCACCAGGCTGAGGCAGGGGGTTTGCTTGAGGTAGAGGCTGCAGTGAGCTGTGATCACATCACTAAACTCCATCCTGGGCAACTGACTGAGACTCTATCTCAAAAAACAACACCCCAAAAACACTCTGTAAATCTACAAATGCAAATCAGCCTAGATTATGGAAAAACATAGATAATTACAATCAACTACTAGTCCTAATACCAATAGTAATAACCTTAAATAATGTTTTATAAATGTTTATCAATATTACTAGCTCCCAAAATATATCCTGACCACCTTGGAGGAGAATATTTTAACTTGTAAATGACATAAACAAATAAATACGAGATTAAAAGTTTAAGGAAAGGCTCTATATAAAAATTCCTTAAGATGACACTACAGATTCTTTTATTTACTAAGAAAATGCCAATGATACCCTGTCATAACAAGAAATAACCTAATATTGCTTAACCTTAAGATATGCCTATTGTGACAGATCCAGACCTATTTTTATTATACTAAATAAATTAAAACTTCTAAAGCTACATTTAAGAAAGTCAGAATTTGCATCTCCCTCTCCCTCGTCTCCCACTTTCCAGGGTCTCCCTCTGATGCAGAGCGGAGGCTGGACCGTACTGCCGCCATCTCGGCTCACTGCAACCTCCCTGCCTGATTCTCCTGCCTCAGACTGCCAAGTGCCTGGGATTGCAGGCGCGCGCTGCCACGCCTGACTGGTTTTTGTATTTTTTGGTGGAGATGGGGTTTCGCCGTGTTGGCCAGGCTGGTCTCCAGCTCCTGACTGCGAGTGATCTGCCCGCCTGGGCCTCCCGAGGTGCCGGAATTGCAGACAGAGGCTCGCTCACTCAGTGCTCAATGTTGCCCAGGCTAGAGTGCAGTGGCATGATCTCGGCTCGCTACAACCTCCACCTCCCAGCCGCCTGCCTTGGCCTCCCAAAGTGCCGAGATTGCAGCCTCTGCCCAGCCGCCACCCCGTATGGGAAGTGAGGAGCGTCTCTGCCTGGCCGCCCATCGTCTGGGATGTGAGGAGCCCCTCTGCCCGGCCACCCAGTCTGGGAAGTGAGGAGCGCCTCTTCCCGGCTGCCATCCCATCTAAGAAGTGAGGAGCGTCTCTGCCCGGCTGCCCATCATCTGAGATGTGGGGAGCGCCTCTGCCCCGCCGCCCCGTCTGGGATGTGAGGAGCGCCTCTGTCTGGCCGCAACCCCGTCTGGGAACTGAGGAGTGTCTCTGCCCGACCGCCACCCCGTCTGGGAGGTGAGGAGCGTCTCTGGCCGGCCGCCCCGTCCGGGAGGGAGGTGGGGGGCAGCCCCCCGCCCGGCCAGCCGCCCCGTCGGGGAGGGAGGTGGGGGGCGCCTCCGCCCGGCCACCGCCCCGTCCGGGAGGTGGGGGGCGCCTCTGCCTGGCCGCCCCGTCTGGGAAGTGAGGAGCCCTTCTGCCCGGCCGCCACCCCGTCTGGGAGGCATGCCCAACAGCTCATTGAGAGCGGGCCATGATGACGATGGCGGTTTTGTCTAATAGAAAGGGGGGAAATGTGGGGAAAGGAAAGAGGGATCGGATTGTTACTGTGTCCGTGTAGAAAGAAGTAGACATAGGAGACTCCATTTTGTTCTGTACTAAGAAAAATTCTTCTGCCTTGGGATGCTGTTAATCTATAACCTTACCCCCAACCCTGTGCTCTCTGAAACATGTGCTGGGTCCACTCAGGGTTAAACGGATTAAGGGCGGTGCAAGATGTGCTTTGTTAAACAGATGCTTGAAGGCAGCATGCTCCTTAAGAGTCATCACCACTCCCTAATCTCAAGTACCCAGGGACACAAACACTGCGGAAGGCCGCAGGGTCCTCTGCCTAGGAAAACCAGAGACCCTTGTTCACATGTTTATCTGCTGACCTTCCCTTCACTATTGTCCTATGACCCTGCCAAATCCCCCTCTCCGAGACACACCCAAGAATGATCAATATATACTAAAAAAAAAAAAAAAAGTCAGAATTTGTTTTCCAGAGCAAGTATACATTTTCATTTTCTGAGAAAATGGTGTAATGTCTCTAAATTAAATTAAGGGGCTGAAGGAACAAATCACAATTTAAAACATTCCTACATTATGCTATCACCCGATATTCCTAAACCTATCTAAATATGACAACTTGGCAATTGTTCCTCTATATAAACTGGATTTATATATGGCAACCAGGTTTCTAGTTCAAGTCTAGTTTATAAAACAACACAAGACATGGCTGGGTGCAGTGGCTCATGCCTGTAATCCCAGCACTTTGGGAGGCCGAGGCGGGTGGATCACCTGAGGTTGGGAGTTTGAAACCAGCCTGACCAACATAGAGAAACCCCGTCTCTACTAAAAAAAATACAAAATTAGACAGGCATGGTGGCATATGCCTGTAATCCCAGCTACTCGGGAGGCTGAGGCAGGAGAATCACTTGAACCCAGGAGGTGGAAGTTGTGATGAGCCGAGATCACGCCATTGCACTCCAGCCTCGGCAACAAGAATGAAACTCTGTCTCAAGGGAAAAACAAAAACAAACAAACAAAAAAAACCCAGCAAGACATAAGACTGAACTTATAAAAATGTCTATTAAACACAATTACTACACCATCAAGTTTATTATAATAGATAGAAGCCATTATCTGCTATTTTTAACAAGATTCATAGAGCAAAATGGAAAAAACTAGAAATCAAACTTACATAGCAACCCACATGGAAAAAAACAAAAAATAAAAATAAAATCAGTGCTAGCATCTAAGAAAACATGTAAATTATCATGTCACTGCTGTTTCCATGGTAGCAGACTAGTATATATAAAGAATAGATTATAATAGATATAATAATATATTAATATAAAAAAGGACAAAAAGATTTAAGGGAGGAATCAAAAATAAATTCAAGTAATCTGTAAAACATTTTCCTTTTTTTTTTTTTTTTTTTTTGGAGACGGAGTCTTGCTCTGTTGCCCAGGCTGGAGTGCAATGGTGCAATCTCGGCTCACTGCAACCTCTGCCTCCCGGGTTCAGGCCATTCTCCTGCCTTAGCCTCCCGAGTAGCTGGGATTACAGACGGGTGCCACCACGCCTGGCTAATTTTTGTATTTTTAGTAGAGACAGGGTTTCACCACGTGTGCCAGGCTGGTCTCGAACTCCTGACCTTGTGATCCACCCGCCTCAGCCTCCCAAAGTGCAAGGATTACAGGTATGAGCCACCACGCCCGGCCATCTATAAAACATTTTCTTGGTAAGCTCATTATGGTTTTAGAAATCAAATGATTTTTGTAATCAAATTCTGGATCTCTAAAATATTAACTGGTATCACTAAAACTACTAGTAGATCTCCAAATAACAATTGCTTACATGTTTCATGATATTGTTTTGTGATTTAAATATTTTCTAAATCGTACCTTTATAAAATAATTGTCAATAAAAAGCTCTATGACCATGAGTTAATTTCTTTTCTTTTCTTTTCTTTTTTTTTTTTTTGAGACAGGGCCTCACTGCCGCCTAGGCTGTGGCTCAATTCAGTGGCTCAATCACGGCTCACTGCTGCCTTGACCTCCTTGGGCTCAAGCAATCCTCCCACCTCAGCCTCCTGAATAGCTGGGACTATAGGTGTTCACCACCAAGGCCAGTTAATTTTCTTGTTATTTTGCAGAGATGAGGTTTCCCCATGTTGCCCAGGCTGGTCTTGAACTCCTTGTGCTCAAGCAATCCTCCCACCTCAGCCTCCTGAATAGCTGGGACTATAGGTGTTCACCACCAAGGCCAGTTAATTTTCTTGTTATTTTGCAGAGATGAGGTTTCCCCATGTTGCCCAGGCTGGTCTTGAACTCCTGGGCTCAAGTGATCCACCCACCTTGGCCTCCCAAGGTTCTAGGATTACAGGAAAGAGCCATCGCACCTGGACAGTTAAGTTTTTTGAAAAAATTATTCCATAATTTTATCATGAATAAAGTTCAAGGATTACAAAAGTTAAGAACAACATAGGCCAAGTGCGGTGGCTCATGCTTGTAATCCCAGCACTTTGGGAGGGAGGCCGAGGTGGGCAGATCACCTGAAGTCAGGAGTTCAAGACCAGCCTGGCCAACATGGTGAAACCCTGCCTCTACAAAAATATAAAAATTGACCAGGCATGATGGCGGGTGCCTGTAATCCCAGCTACTCGGGAGCTGAGGTGGGAGAATCGCTTCAACTTGGGAGGCGAAGGTTGCAGTGAACCGAGATTGTGCCATTGCACGCCAGCAAGACTCCATCTCAAAAAACAAAAAACAAAAAACAAAGGCTGGCATGGTGGCTCACGCCTGTAATCCCAACACTTTGGGAGGCCAAGGCGGGTGGATCACCTGAGGTCAGGAGTTCGAGACCAGCCTGGCCAACATGGTAAAACCCCATCTCTACTAATATACAAAAATTAGCCTGGCGTGGTGGTGCGCGCCTCTAATCCCAGCTAACTCAGGAGGCTGAGGCAGGAGAATCGCTAGAACCTGGGAGGCAGAGGTTGCAGTGAGCCGAGATTGCGCCATTGCACTCCAGCCTGGGTGACAGCGAGACTCTGTCTCAAAAAACAACAAAAAAAAAACTAAAAATAAAAAATAAAATGTTATCTATTGAAATATCAAAAAGCTTATGTTTTTTATATTTATCAGTATGTCACAGTAACAGTAATAGTCATAAGAAAGCCAATTTGCTAATTAGAACTTTTACAAAGTTACTGCATTACTCTAAATCAGAGTAACTTGAAGAGCTTAAAAAATAGCTCTTCTTTCACCTATTCATCAGGCTCTTTGAGGGTGGTGTTTTGGAAATATATCTGAATTTTAAGCCTCCTAAGTGATTCTGGGGCACAGCCAGGTTGGGAAATCACTGATCTAAATCTATCTAAATTAAAAATTGTTAACTTTATTAATCTGTTCATGTCTAAAAATGAATGATAATCTCAGTAAATAGGTATACATTAAAAACACATGACTAGTTTGTGCAAATTGTTTATTTTTATTTATTTTTTTGGGGGGGACAAGGTCTTGCTCTTCCAGGCTGGAGTAAAGTGGAACTATCACAGCTCACTGCAGCCTCCACCTCCTGGGCTCAAGCGATCCTCCTGCCTCAGCCTGCTGAGTAGCTAGAACCACAGGCATGCCACCACGCCTGGCTAGTTTTTTAATTTTTTGTAGAAATGGAGTCTCACGTGTTGTCCAGGCTGGTCTCGACCTCCTGGGCTCAAGCAATCCTTTACCTCAGCCACCCAATGTGTTGGGATTATGGGCTTGAGCCACCATGCCTAGCCCATTTTGGGGATTTTTCTGTAAAACTGTATGTTAGAAACAAGTACTCATGAGAAATGGTTTCTGTACCAATTTTCATTTAAAAATGTATCAGATTAGGTCAGGCGCTGTGGCTCATGCCTGTAATCCCAGAACTTTGGGAGGCCAAGGTGGGTGGATCACAGGGTCAGGAGTTCAAGATCAGCCTGGCCAATATGGTGAAACCCTGTCTCTACTAAAAATACAAAAATTAGGCCAGGTGCGGTGGCTCACGCCTGTAATCCCAGCACTTTTGAGGCCGAGGCGGGCGGATCACCAGGTCAGGAGATCAAGACCATCCTGGCTAACACGGTGAAACCCTGTCTCTACTAAAAATACAAAAAAATTAGCCGCGCGTGGTGGCGGGCGCCTGTAGTCCCAGCTACGAGGGAGGCTGAGGCAGGAGAATGGCGTCAACCCAGGAGGCGGAGCTTGCAGTAAGCTGAGATCGCGCCACTGCACTCCAGCCTGGGTGACAGAGCAAGACTCCGTCTGAAAAAAAAAAAAAATACAAAAATTAGCTGTGCGTGGTAGTGGGTGCCTGGAATCCCAGCTACTCGGAGGCAGAGAACCGCTTGAACCTGGGAGGCGGAGGTTGCAGTGAGCAGAGATGGTGTCACCGCACTACAGCCTGGGTGACAGAGTGAGACTCTGTCTCAAAAAAAAAAAAAAAAGTATCAGATTGGCTGGGCATGGTGGCTCAAGCCTGTAATCCCAGCACTTTGGGAAGCTGAGGCAGGCAGATCACTTGAGGTCAGGAGTTCAAGACCAGCCTGGCCAACATGGTGAAACCCTGTTTCTACTAAAAATACAAAATTAGCTGGGCATGGTGGCGGATGCCTGTAATCCCAGCTACTTGGGAGACTGAGGCAGGAGAATCATTTGAACCCAGGAGGTGGAGGTTGTAGTGAGCCAAGATACTGCCACTTTCTGGTACATTTTTTAAAAATTGAACTTTTCAGCAAAGCAAAACCAAAGCACTGTGCTATAAATGAAATGCAGTTCTTTATAGCAGTGTGAGAACAGACTAATACAATTGAATTCTTTTTTTTTTTTTTTCTTGAGATAGAGTCTTGCTCTTGTCGTCCAGGCTGGAGTGCAGTGGCATGATCTCAGCTCACTGCAACCTCCAGCTCCTGGGTTCAAGTGGTTCTCCTGCCTCAGCCTCCTGAGTAGCTGGGATTACAGGCACCCACCACCACACCCGGCTAATTTTTATATTTTTAGTAGAGACAGGGGTCTCATCACGTTGGCCAGGCTGGTCTTGAACTCCTGACCTTGTGATCTACCTGCCTCGGCCCCCCAAAGTGCTGGGATTACAGGTGTGAGCCACCACACCAAGCCAATTTCTTTTACTTTTTCTTTTATTTTTTTGAGATGGAGTCCAGCTCTGTCACCCAGGCTGGAGTGCGGTGGCGTAATCTCGGCTCACTGCAACCTCCCCCTCCCAGGTTCAAAAGATTCCAAAAGAATTTTACAAAAACAAAATCCGGGTGCAGCCTGTGAGGGTCCAACAAAATGATCATCATTTGTTCAAGTACACTGTGTATGAAAAAGAAAACACAAAATATATATACAGTACACTGAACTTTTCAAGAAATACTTTTTTGAGATAGAGTCTAATTCTGTCTCGCCTAGGCTGGAGTGCAGTGGTGCAATCTCGGCTCACTGCAGCCTCCACCTCTCGGGTTCAAGCGATTCTCCTGCCTCAGCCTCCTAAGTAGCTGGGACTACAGGTGCATGCAACCATACCCAGCTTATTTTTGTATTTTTAGTAGAGATGGGGTTTCACCATGTTGCTAGGCTGGTCTTGAGCTCCTGACCTCAGTTGATCCACCCACCTAGGCCTCCCAAAGTGCTGGGATTACAGGAGTGAGCCACCGAGTCTGGCCAGAAATACTTTTTATTAGGGAGAGGTTAGTATACATTCTGATCTTCAACCAATAAAGTAACCTTCTTGAAGTACTAAAAATACTTAATTTTCCATAAGGAGAACATTACATGGAGGGTTCCATGTTTTTTAGGTTTGAAACATTTTAAAAGGAAAAAAAAAGGAAGTAAAGAATGAAATATTGATTAGAAAACATAAGAAATGAGATGAAACTCCATCTCTACTAAAAATACAAAAAAACTTAGCCAGGTGTGGTGGCATGCGCCTGTAGTCCCAGCTACTCAGGAGGCAGAGGCAGGAGAATCGCTTGAACCCGGGAGGCGGAGGTTGCAGTGAGCTGAGATAGTGCCACTGCACTCCAGCCTGGGAGTCAGAGCAAGACTCCATCTCAGGGAAAGAAAAAAAAAAGGCCCGGCACAGTGGCTCACGCCTGTAATCCCAGCACTTTGGGAGACCGAGGCGGGTGGATCACGAGGTCAGGAATTCAAGACCAGCCTGGCCAACATGGTGAAACCCCGTCTCTACTAAAAATACAAAAATTAGCCTAGCGCGGTGGCGGGCACCAGTAATCCCAGCTAGTCGGGAAACTGAGGCAGGTGAATCACCTGAACCTGGGAGGCGGAGTTTGCAGTGAGCCAAGATCGCGCCACTGCACTCTAGCCTGGGTGACAGAGTGAGACTCCGTCTCAAAAAAAAAAAAAAAAAAAAAAGGAAAGAAATGACGCCAGCGTGGTGGTTCACGCCTGTAATCACAACACTTTGGGAGGCTGAGGCGACCGGATTACCTGAGGTCGGGAGTTTGAGACCAGCCTGGCCAACATAGTGAGACCCCGTCTCTACTAAAAATACATAAAATTAGCCGGGCGTGGTGGCGCATCCCTGTAATCCAAGCTACTCGGGAGGCTGAGGCAGGAGAATCGCTTGAACCCGGGAGGCAGAGGTTGCGGTGAGCCAAGATCACGCCATTGCACTCCAGCCTGCGCAACAAGAGCAAAACTCTGTCTCAAACAAACAAACAAAAGAAAACATAAGAAATGACTTTGAAACACTACTTGATTTTGTTAGTTTCTTCCACAAGGAATACACTTAAAAATTTAAGTTTTTATTCTTAAAATGAGTTCTGGAAGTAAAAGAGTTAACTCTGAGATGATTAAGACTTCTAAAATCCCCAACAGAAGCAACTCACCTCAAACAGAGTCACATCTCTGTAAGAAGGAAAACTTTCAACCACCAGGTGCATTAACTTCTGCGCACTATTCTCACTTTCTCGGACGCAGTTGAGAAAAGAGCCTCCAAACTTCTCCAGCAGAATTTTCCCGGTTTCATTGAGAATCCGATGCCTCTCTTCTACTAAAGGCATGGAAACGTCTGTGTCAGAACGAAGTATATTCCGAACCTGATCCAGGGTCACTGTCGCGTAGTACGAGGCACTAGTTATTGGTATCCCTTTAGTGAAAAAATAAAATTCAGAGGACCAATGTCATACTTCCATATGCATTAAACCCTTGCTTTTACAACATGGAATTAATATGAAACCAAATGAGTGTTATAGGAATGCACCAAAAGTGGAAGAATAAAAAATCTAAAGCAAAACTCTCATTTTCTACTTGTTCATCTGTACTTATTCACCCATTTCTAACTATTGCAATATTACATCAGATGTATTCTGAGTAAATTGCTTTATAACATCGGTCCTTTTGTTCTTCAGGTGTCATTCAAATGGCATTCTTTATAAAACTGACTTTTATGCTACTGTAACTTTTATGCTGCAATGATAAATATTAACATCATTTTCCACTAAAATATGCCCCTTTTCATACTTCTATTTTAAGCATAAGGACTTGCAACGAACTTCAGGTTCGCTTTCCATTATTCCATCTCCCAACCCGCTCCTTGGAACTCCCCTACACACACCCCAAGTAAATGGAAACCTCAAAGGCCGTTAGGTCCGACGGCAAGTATGGCACCAACCTTCGTCGAGGGCTCTGTTGACGGCGGCGCACAGGGACCAGTACCCACTGTATGTTTTCCCTCTGTACCTCACCACACACTTGTGCTCGTCCTGCTCCGACCAAAAGGAGAAGTTGAGCGTGTCTGTCACGAACACCCAGTTGATCGCGGCCTCGTCGGCCGCCCTGGGGTTCAGCTCATGAAGGGCTTTCCACCCCTCCACGCGCAGCTCTGGCCCCGCCGCCTTGGCCAGCAGCAGCTCTGCCACCCTCCGTACGCCTCCGCTGTCAATAAACACATCCCGACTGTTTTCTGCAATGAATTTAGAGGATTCCCTGGGATTTAGGAGCCCGTCCATTCTGCCCTTTGGGACCCGGCGGGCCAAACTCTTCCCGCCCTAGGCGGGTCAAGGTCCACTCTGCGCCTTGCGCTACTACGAACCGCGCGATCACAGGGCCTAAACAAGGTCCCGCCCTGCCAGGGAGTGGCACCGAGAACTTAGTGCAGCCAAGGTAAAGGTTCTCTCCCGCGGCGTTGCCCTGATTAGGAAACCGGAGAGACCCCGGGGCAGCTCGCTGGGCAGAGGCCGCAAGCACTTCCGGGAAAGCGGTCCCGTTCACGCCCTCTCGGGCGCGCTCTCAGGCTCCGCTTCCGGTTCCAAAGGTCTGGAAACTGCTAAGGGTCCGGCGTTCACCGGCCGTGAGTTGCCCACCCTGGGAGGTGCATGGCTTTGCCATGTTGTGCCTTTTCTCACCCCGCTTCGGACAGGTGGGACTCGAAGACGGCGACTCGCCGCCTTGCCCTGGGTCGCGATGCCCCCACCCCGCTCCCACCCCTCTCCTTTCCCGCAGCCTGAGCAAGACGCCCTCGGCAACGCCCCGCATCCGGGCTCCTTGGCCTCGAAGAGCATTATGGCCGTAGATCTGGGTGCTGAGGACTGAGCCACCCCCAGACTGCGACATGGGCGGCGGTGCCTCCTTCCCCAAGCCCCAGGGAGTGTTTTTTTGTTTGTTTTGTTTTTTGTTTTTGTTTAAGTGAATTCCTGGCCCATTTGGCCGAACGAACGTTAGGATTAGTTGGAAGGTTTGGAGAAATGGATGAGGAAACAAATGTGTTAAATTGTTAAATTAACCTTGTGTGCCTGGCAGTGTACTTAAGTACTAAATCTCACCTAGGCTGGGTCATGACGAAAGCGGCTATTGTGATCCCGCTTTTGCAAGTGAAGCTGAGTGGTTCATTGATTAACCCCCATCACAGCAATGGTTTGGGCTAGGATTTAAACCTTTGATAATTGAGCCCCCTAAATCGAGGGCACTTTATGAGCCAATCACCAGTGCCAACCATTCTGGTCAGTCAAATAGTAACTATATCAGTGGCCCTACTGAGAAGACATTAAAAATGAGGAAATAAGTGTCTCACAACTGCAAACTTATACAAGTACCTTATATTAGGAGAGAGGTGTAGAAGCCAATTTAGTGATGATCCAAATTTGACTGGTGATGAAGTTTTAGTATAAAGGTATGCATTTTTTTTCCTTTTGGAGACTTAAATCTCCATGGATAACGTTCACATCTTTGAAAATCACCTATTAAAAATAATCATCAGTACCCATCTCTAGTTACCGACAGGAAAATCTTGGTATTTTTGGAGGATTCGGAGCTTTTAAATTTGTTTGTTTGAGACAGAATCTCACCCTGTCGCCCAGGCTGGAGTGCAGTGGCATGATCTCAGCTCACTGCAACCTCCACCTCCCCGGTTCAAGTGATTCTCCTGCCTCAGCTTCCCAAGTAGCTGGGATTATAGGTGTCAGCCACCACACCTGACTAATTTTTGTATTTTTAGTAGAGATGGGGTTTCCCTATGTGGGCCAGGCTGGTCTCAAACTCCTGACCTCAGGTAATCCACCCTCCTCGGCCTCCCAAATGGAGCTTTTTTTTTGAGACGGAGTCTCACTCTGTCGTCCAGGCTGGAATGCAGTGGCACAGTCTCGGCTCACTGCAACCTCTGCCTCCTGGGTTCAAGCAATTCTCCTGGCTTAGCCTCCCGAGTAGCTGGGATTATAGGTGCCCGCCACCACGCCCGGCTAAGTTTTGTATTTTTAGTAGGGACAGGTTTTCACCATGTTGGCCAGGCTGATCTCGAACTCCTGACCTCAGGTGATCCGCCCGTCTTGGCCTCCCAAAATGCTGGGATTACAGGCATGAGCCACCACACCTGGCCCCAAATGGAGCTTTTAAATTTGACAGCTGTTACCCTAGAAAAGCAGATCTTCACTCCAGTTTCTTCATTTTGGTAAGAAAAAGGAACTTTAAGGACTCCACTATGATACTTTTTCCAGAAAAAGTCACTAGTACATTAATACAGTTGTTAAGGAAATGTAAGTCTGTTGGCTTGGGATTTTTCCTTTCTACCACAGCACCTAAGTCTTGGGAGACAAATTGATTTAGCAAGGAAATCTAGCAATCTGCAAAATAATCCAGAAGGGTAAATAACTTAGACCCTTTTCTCTCACTGAGGTTTATTGACAGAAAAAAGTCAAATGCCGGCCAGATGTGGTGACTCACGCCTGTAATCCCAGCTTTTTGGGAGGCCAAGGTGGGTGGATCAGTTGAGTGCATGAGTTCGAGGCCAGCCTGAGCAACATGGGGAAACCCTGTCTCTACCCAAAACACAAAAAATTAGGTGGGTGTGGTGGCATGCGCCAGTGGTCCCAGCTACTAGGGAGGCTGAGGTGGGAGGATCATCTGAGCCCAGGAGGCAGAGAGATTCCAGTGAGGTGAGATTGTGCCACTGCACTCCAGACTGTGAGAAAAAGTGAGACCCCCCCCGTTCCCCCTCCCACCCAAAAAGTCAAATTCCTGCCTATGTTCAAGGTATTTAAGCACTAAAAGTAGTATACACAAGAATAAAACATGCCTCCTTCACTCAACGTTGAGATAAATCAAAACTGTGTGTGTCTGGGATTTTTGTTTTTGTTTTTTTAAGTGTGTCTACAAGATGCTGAGAATACAAAAAGTGAGTTGGGCTGGCCGTGGTGACTCAGGCCTGTAATCCCAGCACTTTAGCAGGCCAAGGATCACTTGAGCCCAGGAATTTGAGACCATCCTGGGCAACATGACAAAACCCTGTCTCTACAAAAAAAAAAAAAGAAAAAGAAAAAGAAAACATTAGCCAGGTGGCTGGAGCCTGTAGTCCCAGCTACTCCCAGAGGCTGAGGTGGGAGGATCCCTTGAGCCTGGGAGGCGGAGGTTGCAGTGAGCTGAAATGGCACCACCGCACTCCAATCTGGGCAACCCACTGTCTCAAAAAAAAAAAAAAAAAAAAAAGTGAGTTCTTCACCTACTGAACATGGTTTTCCTGCTTTTTCCTTCCCAATAGATACTGTGATACTGTTTAGGAATCCATCTCTCAACCGCACTCCCTTGTAGCTTAGTTTAGCATCCTCAGACTCAAGGATAGTCAGGACTGGTAATATCACCCTCTTGCCAGCAACTGGATTAGGTTTATGCATATTTCCCAGTTCACCTCAGTGAGTTGCAAGATTTGCAGAATGCTTGCAGAAAAGCTTTTCCTCACTCTTCCAGGAGAATTTTCAGAAGTGATTCAGGCTCCCTCTGGACCTGATTGACCTTGAATGTAAGGCCTGGAATTGCTGCAGTCCTTTTGATGGCAACCTGAGTTTGTTTTTTTGTTTTGTTTTGTTTGAGATGGAGTCTCGCTCTGTCGCCCAGGCTAGAGTGCAGTGGCCCGATCTCGGCTCACTGCAAGTTCCGCCTCCCGGGTTCACGCCATTCTCCTGCCTCAGCCCCCACCCCCCCCGCCCCGGTTCTATCAGCCGCCACCATGCCCGGTTAGCCAGGATGGTCTCGATCTCCTGACCTCGTGATCTGCCCACCTCGGCCTCCCAAAGTGCTGGGATTACAGGCATGAGCCACCGCGCCCGGCTTTGTTTGTTTTTTTTTTTTTTTGAGACGGAGTCTCGCTCTGTCGCCTAGGCTGGAGTGCAATGGCGCGATCTCCACTCACTGCAACCTCCGCCTCCCGGGTTCAGGCCATTCTCTCCTGCCTCAGCCTCCCGAGTAGCTGGGATTACAGGTTCCCGCCACCATGCCCGGCTAATATTTTGTATTTTTTTAGTAGAGATGGGGGTTTCACGATGTTAGCCAGGATGGTATCTATCTCCTGATAGAGATAGATAAATCTTTGGCAGAAGCTGTACCCCGTAGGCATAGGCTTTATTTATTTATTTGAAACAGGGTCTTACTCTGTCACACAGACTGGAGTGCAGTGGTGGAGTCATAGCTCACTGCAGCCTTGACCTCCCCAGCTCAAGTGATCCTCCTGAGTAGCTGGGACTACAGGCATGTACCATTGCACCCAGCTAATTTTTAATTTTTTTGTAGAGATGGGGTCTGCTGTGTTGCCCAGGTTGGCTTCGAACTCCTGGGCTCAAGCAATCCGCCTGCCTCGGCCTCACAAAGTGCTGGGATTACAGGCGTGAGCTACTATGCCTTGCAGGGGTAGGCTTTTGAAGAGATAGTGATGACCTCTAAATAACCTCTAAGCTTGCATTTTAAAGGTTAACAAAGGAGGAAGACATGATCAATGATGTGTCCATATAACTTCCCCCCCTTGAACAGTATCCAAGTTAGATTATTCCAGTCATCAAGAGAGTCATCATTTTTGATTAGCTAAATTACATGTCAAGCTCTTGGGAATGATTATTGCTATATCTTCTATTTTCTATGATAGGCTATAGCATTAAAGAAATGGAGGGTCGGCCAGGTGTGGTGGCTCATGCCTGTAATCCCAGCACTTTGGGAGGCCGAGGCGGGCTGATCATTTGAGCTCAGGAGTTTGAGACCAACCTCAACAACATAGTGAGACCCTGTCTGTACAAAAAACAATTAAAAAAATTATCTAGGTGTGGTGGCATGTGCCTATAGTCTCAGTTTCTTAGGCGCCTGAGGCAAGAGGATCGCTTGAGCCCAAGAGGTCGAGGCTGCAGTGAGCTGTGTTCGTGCCACTGCACTCCAGCCTGGGCAACAGAGGAAGTTGCAAAAGTTGCCTAGAGCAGTGGATGGACAATAGACATCGCTAGTGGGGAGGACATAGTTTCCCATATATGCTCAAAGAGTTATGCATAGAAGTGAAATGGATTTTGTGGAGGTAAGACATCTCTTATTTTTATTTCTTCTAATATACACAAAATGACAGACTGAATCCCCATGAAGCCATAGCAGAAAAGAGATATGGCTCACTACAGTGTAATTTTTCTGTTCCTTTTCTTCTTGATTTATCCATATTTAGCATTTAAGATTGAGCACTTCCTTGAAATTCTCCGTTGGCTTGCAGGGCATTTATATTATCCTGGTTTTCTTAGTGTCATTGAAAGCTCTTCCTACTCTCTCCTTACTGAGTTTGGAATGTTTCCTATTTATAGGATATGACTTAGGGATAGAATGGAATCTTTCTGTGAAAACCATGCCTATTAATTACTTCAATTTCTGATTTAAAATATTAAATTATAATGGAATAAATCTATTGTTTCCCATTATATATCATTAACATTGTTGCTACAGTTCAAAACCAGTTAGAGTTTTTTGAACCATATTTTGCTTTTTTTTTTTTTTTTGAGAAAGAGTCTCACTCTGTCGCCTAGGCTGGAGTGCAGTGCAGTGGCATGATCTCAGCTCACTGCAACCTCCACCTCCTGGGTTCAAGCAATTCTCCTGCCTCAGCCTCCTGAGTAGCTTGGGATGACACACGTGTGCCACCATGCCTAGCTAATTTTTGTATTTTTAGTAGAGATGGGGTTTCACCATGTTGGCCAGACTGGTCTTGAACTCCTGAACTCGTGATCTGCCCGCCTTGGCCTCCCAAAGTGCTGGTATTACAGGCGTGAGCCATTGTGCCCGGCCCATATTTTGCTTTTAATTAGTGAAGTTAATATTTCCTACTTAGGAGGAAGAGCTAAGTATTATTTTAAAACAGTACAAAAATAAACAGGTACAAAGGATTATTTAACTTGGATTCCCTTGAAAACAGAATCTGGGGCAGGGGTTAAGTGCTGATATTTAATCTATGAGGTGCAATCTTTGGGCGTGGACATTGACGGGGACACTGTATTGTCCTGCCACTGCTTCATGGTGAGCTCAGAGAGACACAGCTAGTCACTCAGTAGGAGTGCTGGCACAGTCTTTGGGGAAGTCTCTCGACAAACTTTCTGGACAAACTGCCTCAGGGCAGTTTTTGGGAGGAAGGAAAACAAATTCCCATTGGTTACAGTTTGCCCCACAGGGAGTTAACTCCTCCATAATTCCAGGTTGCATCATCCAGCTCCTTTGGTGGTTACTCAGGAAGTCATATCCCTGTGAGGTGTGGCATTTTATCCAAGTCTGAAAGTGAAGGAAAAGCCAGAAACCCTAGGTATGGGCTGGGCATGGTGGCTAACACCTGTAATCCCAGCACTATAGGAGGCCGAGGCTGGCAAATTGTCTTGAGTCCATCAGTTCAACACCAGCCTGGGCAACATGGTGAAACCCCATCTCTACAAAAAATTTAAAAAAGTTAGCTGGGCATGGTGGCACGCGCCTCTAGTCCCTGCTACTCAGGAGGCTGAGGCAGGAGGATGGCTTGAACCTGGGAGGCAAAGGTTGCAGTGAGGAGAGATCCTGCCACTGTACTCCAGCCTGGGCAACAAAGTGAGATCCTATCTCAAAAAAAAAAAAAAAAAAAGAGCCCAGGTATGTTACTCATTGTCCTGCCTGTTCAACCTTGAGGTAGAGCCTGGCACTTTCTAGGAAATGACTGATCAGCCCCAGACATGGCGTAACTATGGTCTAGTGAAACTGGTTGGCAGCAGTGGCAGCTGAGGTGGAGCAAGAGCTGTCATCCATTATTTTGTTGCTGTCCTCCCTTAAATTAGCAATGCTGCCTGTATAAGATAAACCTCTTTAATTGAAGGGCTGCATGTAATAGCCACTGAATGGCTAAGCAAAATTAAAAAAAAATTTTTAAGGCCGGGTGCGGTAGCTCACGCCTGTAATCTCAGCACTTTGGGAGTCTGAGGTGGGCGGATCACGAGGTCAGGAGATGTGAGACCATCCTGGCTAACACAGTGAAACCCTGTCTCTACTAAAAATACAAAAAATTAGCCGGGCGTGGTGGCACGAGCCTGTAGTCCCAGCTACTCAGGAGGCGGAGGCAGGAGAATCGCTTGAACCTGGGAGACGGAGGTTGCAGTGAGCTGGTATCGCGCCACTGCACTCCAGCCTGGACGACAGAGCAAGACTGTCTCCAAAAAAAAAAAAAAAAAAAAAATTGGCAAATAAAATTATATGTACTTATGTACAACATGATGTTTTGAAGTATATTTGCATTGTGGAATGTTTAAATCTAGCTAATTAGTAAATGCATTACCTCACAGTTATTATTTTTGCGGTGAGAGGAATGTTTTGAAAGGTTATGAGAAAGCTCACACGATGGAAGAGAAGGCTGGGTAACCAGACTCATAAACAGAAAACCGGCAGCTTTAGAGTTTTGAGAGCAGAAACTGCCCAAAGTTGTCTTCTAATTAGTGCTATTTAAAAAATGAACTATAGGCTGGGCATGGTGGCTCATGCCTGTAATCCTAGCACTTTGGGAGGCCAAGGCAGGCAGATTAACTGAGTTTAGGAGTTCAAGACCAGTCTGTGCTGGGTGTGGTGGCTCACGCCTGTAATCCCAGCACTTTGGGAGGCCGAGGTGGGCAGGAGTTTGAGACCAGCCTGGCCAACATGGTGAAACCCCGTCTGTACTAAAAATACAAAAATTAGCCGGGTGTGGTGGCGCCTGCCTGTAATCCCAGCTACTTGGGAGGCTGAGGCAGGAGAATTGCTTGAATCCCAGAGGCAGAGGTTGCAGTGAACCAAGATTGCGCCATTGCACTCCAGCCTGGGCAACAAGAGCGAAACTCCATCTCAGAAAAAAAAAAAAAAAGACCAGCCTGGCCAACATGGTGAAACCGTGTCTCTACTGAAAAAAAAAAAAAAAAAAAAAAAAAAAAGGCGGGGCGCGCTGGCTCACGCCTGTAATCCCCAGCACTTTGGGAAGCCGAGGCGGGCAGATCACAAGGTCAGGAGATGGAGACCATCCTGGCTTACACGGTGAAACCCTGTCTCTACTAAAAATACAAAAAAATTAGCCGGGCGTGGTGGCGGACACCTATAGTCCCAGCTACTCAGGAGGCTGAGGCAGGAGAATGGCGAGAACCCGGGAGGCGGAGCTTGCAGTGAGCAGAGATCACACCACTGCACTCCAGCCTGGGTGACAGAGCGAGACTCTGTCTCAAAAAAAAAAAAAAAAAAAAAAAAAAAAAATTAGCTCGGTGTGGCGGCTGTAGTTCTGTAGTCCCAGCTACTCCGGAGGCTGAGGCAGGCAAATCACTTGAACCTGGCAGGCGGAGGTTGCAGTGAGCCGAGATGCCACTGTACTGCAGCCTGGGTGACAGAGGGAGACTGTCTCAAAAAACAAACAAAAAACCCAAAAAAACCTATAAGCATTACAGCTTGCTTGCATCATTCTCCTCAAGATTGAAAATCCCAGGAGAAAGAGTCTGGTTGGCCAAGCCTAAATCAAATGTCCACCCTCTGGGGTGACAAAATAACCCGTTAAGGACCAGGATTTCTTTCTCCTCAAGCCTATGTACAATGGAGAAAAACTCAAGGAAAACTGTGTGCAATTAGAAAGGGGAAACTGATGTGGTATTAACAAGATGTCCATTATAATTCACCCTTTAGCTGTTCAGCATTCAAGAATTTTTTTCTCATGTACTTTCAGAAATACTAGTATAATGCAGTTGTTATTCTTAAGTTTCTCACCCCCTCTTCTGAGGGAGACAACCCAGTCTCATTATTTGCTGCATCACAATGAAGTCCAGGATATGTGGGTGATGTACATTTCTGCTTTAGCTTCAGCTTAACTGTGTTAGATCAAGTCCTAGAAGCAGAGCCTAAGCCAGGGATTTTTGTGCAATTGATTCACTTCGAGAGTGCTCTCAGTTGAAGCAGAATGAGGAAAGGAGCACAGGGCAGGGAAAATTGGTCAAACCATGATGCAGTCTCAGCAGTGTCAGCCTGATCCCGAGTTCCAGAGTCTGAACTATACGCAGAATTGGTACCAATTTGAGACACAAAGTATGAATAAATGATCTGAAGGCCCATTCCAAGTGAGATCACCTCCACCTAGAATTTATGGTTTGATAGCATTAGTCTTAACTCTCCTGTTTCTTGGTAATTCCAGGGTCTGTAAATTCCTAGATATGCCTTGTGAGTTTTCTCATAAATTCCCATTCCCACTGATAGCAGAAAAAACTGGTCTTCCTTTCTTTATTTGAGACGGAGTTTTTCTCTTGTTGCCCAGGCTAGAGTGCAGTGGCACGATCTTGGCTCACTGCAACCTCCACCTCCCAGATTCAAGCAATTCTCCTGCCTCAGCCTCCTGAGCAGCTGGGATTACAGGTGTGCGCCAAAGCTAATATAACTGGCACCCAATTCAGTGGTCTCTCCTTGACTATCTCACCTTGGCTTTCACTGGTACTGCAAATCTTTTGCTATTCTGCCATCTGTATCCAGCCACTAGCTGGGCTCTTTATCTTACAGCTGCTACTATGCAGTAACCCTATCTTTCACCATAATGACCCCATCACAAGTCCCATTGGTTCTCAAGTGATGTCCCTCTTACGACATCTGGGAATCAAAGGAAAATTCTGTGGGGTGTTTGTGTCTGTAATCTCAGATAATCTCTGTGCCAAATTCTGTGCTTTCTATCCCATGTGGTCATAGGAACACTTTGCAGGGTTTCAAATTAGAAGTGAGGCTAGTGCCTTGTTTTTGTGCTTTTGGCGTCCTTTTCAACCCATCTGGAGTTTCTGCTCTCTCATTAATCATCTCCCACTGCTCTTGCCCCAGGCTGAAATATAGGAAGGTCTCTGGGGATGGCCTGAGCCAGGAGCCGAGATAGCACCACTGCACACTCCAGCCTGGGTGACACAGCCAGACCATCTTTAAAAAAAAAAAAAGTTCTTCTTTTTTTGGTTCTCTTTAACAAAAAAACTTACTGGATTGAGACAGGGTCTGTCACCCAGGCTGTAGTGCAGTAGTGCCATCAAGGTTCACTGCAGCCTCCACTTCCCGGGCTCAGGCGATCCTCCCACCTCAAGCCTCCTAACTGGGACTACAGGTACGCGCCACCATGCTTGGCTAATTTTTTGTAGAGATGGGGTTTCACCATATTGCCCAGGCTGTCTCAAACTCTTGGGCTCAAGCCATCTGTCCACCTTGGCCCCCAAAATGCTGGGGTTACAAGTGTGAGCCACTGCCCCGAGGCTAATTAAATTTACTTCGAATCACAGCAATCTGAAGCAATTCATTACCTAATTCACGTGGAACGCTAGTAATTGAGTACTAAAAAACCTTAAAACTAATGAAAGGGTTTTTTAAAAGGAAATTTTGCTGTTTGGTTTGATTTTCTTTGCTATTAGATCAGATTTAGTATTTTACATTATATGTCTCAGTACAATAAAACAAAGGCAAACAAAATTTGAATAGTAGGGAAAGGTTTTAAATTCTTGAGATAACTAGTACAACTTGGTTTCTGTCTGTTGGCATTTTGGTAATTAACTTACAAAAAGTTAGGCTAAATTTTTGAAACTAAGTCAGCATTATACACCAGTAACTTCTTACAAAATTGTCTCAATATTCCATTTAATTAAAGAGCTTATGTTCACTTCTCCCACCCTTTGTGAATTCTCCCAACATGTCCCAATTCTCACCCAAATTTTAAATACCATTTACCAATCAATAGCAGTGGCAATGCAAAAGGCCCCTCTCCCTCCCAAAGCTGTACATCAAAGATATCAATACTAGATATTCTTCAATCCATTGTCTTCAGTAGAATGATGTGTTTAAGGTCTGAAATTATTGTAAAATGCAAAAATGAAAACATTTGCAGCTAATGGTCCATGTGTTACATAACTCATTTACAGGTAACAGATAAAAGCTTTGGAAGCCAGTGTTCTCTCCAGGGATGCTTTCCTCCAGTAGGATTAACAATTTGACTAAAGTGTCCTTGTCATTTTTCTTTAGGGGTAAGGGCTCATTTCACCCTGAGCAACCCCAACTCAACCACACTGGGGAAACCATACCACAGGTAGCATTCACTAGTTTTAAGTAATATTTTGACATTTACTTCATGTTCTTCGTTAATCAAAAGATCACTCTACACCCCTCCCCAAACTAAATGTCCCTCAACTCTACTTCCCTTAAAAGACATTATTCTGTTCATACTATTAATACTTACATGAATTCTAGAACTGCCCAACTGTTACTTTTATTATACACAAGCCTCTGACCTAAATTCAATAATTACATTCATGACTCCTTTCCTATATAGTTGTTCATCTGTTTTGAGGCAGGAAGATTGCTTGTGCCCAGAAGATGGAGGTTGCAGTGAGCCAAGATTATGCCACTGCACTCCAGCCTGGGAAAAACAGCAAGACACTGTCTCAAAAAACAAAACAAAACAAAAAGAGTTTTCAAGCTTTCTGGACAGCTGGAGGTTAATAAGTAGTATTTCAGGAATATGAGCCGGGAACCATACTCTGCAGTTATTTTACATTATCTCCGATATTCTCAAACATCAAACTAAAGCTATTTTAGAGAAAGGAACCAAGTAACTCACTCAAAATTTCTCATAGGTAATGAGGAAAGCTCTGGCTGACTATAAGAAAAAAAAAATTGGATGACTAGGCTCTCATTTTGCTAAATTACCACTTTAATAAATTATGAGCCCAACTACCACCCCTGCCAGCTTTCACTTATAAATGCTAGAAAAACACTTCACACAAAAAAATATATAAGATTACTATATTTCCTTTTAAGAGGAACGTTTCAACAAATTTTACAGGTGTCAATCAACCCTTGTTCAAATTGGGCACACATCAAATCTAGCATCATGGGTGTTTTATTTATTTGGAAGTGAATTTTAACTATCAATACAAATGCCAAGATACTACACAAAACATCCACAGGAACTTTTTTCATCTTTTTTTTTTGAATTGTACACAAACATTTCCTACATAATCCAACATACAACAGAGAAATGGTACATCTTTTTCTTTCAATTTGCATACAATGGAAAAACAAGTATATATATATTTTACAAAGTTTAACTAATAAGACACTAGAGCAAATTGACAGTTTAAGTCTATAGGTGAGAAATTATCTAATAAAAATAATCAATTTTTTCAGCATTAGTCACTTCCATAACCAAGTGTTATTCTGATTAATAAAACTTGCTGCCAATCACAATTCTGGTATATACTCATACCATTACTCAACTTGTAGTACTGCTCCCCACCTTAGTTCTTCACAACTAACATAGAAAATTGTTGAAAAGTAGGGGCAAGCATTTGCAAAAACAAACAAAAAATCCCCAGCTTATTATAAGCATGAATATGTATGATGGAATTTCTTCCCAGCAATAGACTTCCAAACCATCAAGAAATCACCAGAACTAAGTTTGCCAAGTTATTTTGCCTATGTCCAACAAGAGATGCACTTATATGTCCAACAGAGGAGCTGAAAATTAAACTTAGTGTTTAGTTTGGGGGTGGGTTGGGAAATTCAGCCACCATTTTAAAATGACTGTCTTAAAAAAAAAATGACCACCAAAAATAGGTTCACTAAATTTATTTTAAAAATCATAAAACGTTTCTTACAAAAGAGCATTACATTCTGCACACTGCTCTGAACAGATGCCAGGGACATGTGGACTATTGTTACTTTTCCTCCCTGTCCCACCCCCCAAATGTTACAGTGACCACAAAGCAAGGTGTTCACAATAATTACATGGGGGGAATTTTTTAAACCACCAACAATAACGAAAAATAAAATCCACTCACTCTGCTGCTGTTTCAAAATTTCAATGTTAGTTTTTGCACGCCCTTCCCCCCCCCAACCCTGTTTGTAAGGAACTAAAACATTACATCTGGTGAACAGCAAAGATTTCACTACACCTCAAATGCAGAACACCTATGAAGCAGAGGAATGTTGGCTTTTTAAACAGAAGCAGATAAAAAAAAAAAGATGCAGGACTCCTTCAGTTCTTCACTAGTCTTAGAAAAACTTTCCAGAATACTGCTTCACACTATAAAAAAGAAAAAATATCTTGCATTAGAATCCTTCAACATCTGCATACTGCTTCACACTATAAAAGAAAAGAAAAAAAAGCGCGAATTAGAATTTTTGCTCGTAACATCTTAATCAACATCAAGACAATTTCAATGCTAAATTAAAATGATAAACATGTCCATTACAATTAGAAGAGTTCAAAAACCATTAGCAATTACAAATTAAAGCAATGTTAAGTGTCAAGAAAAATGATGAGTAGTAAATCAGACATTAGTAGAACAGAATTAAGAAAACGGAATTGAAAGTTGTTAATATTTGGTAGAAAAGACAAAGAATGCTAGTAAGGTGTGAAATGCTGCATTTTACAGCACCAATCATTTGTCCTGTAGAGGCATGGCCTGTGCCATATGGCAGACTGTGATTTGTTGTCGATTTAGTTATCTAAAAACAACAAAATCACTAGTCTTCCACACAGAACTAGGCCAACATCCAATGAATCTTCTATATTTTCTACAGGCTCTGTACAATTTTGTAACAAGTGGTTTTGGCAGCAGTTTTCACCAGAGAAATGAGAAGTTTGCTTGGTTAAGGCTTCTTCCAGCAAGATTAGTATGGAATGTCTTCGTTTTTAGTAAGAAAGCAGAAGAAAATTAAGGCAAACTATTAGAATGTTTAGAAGTTAGGTCCCCAAAAGGTTGAGACACCATGGCTTCTAAAAGAAAAAAATCAATTGAGAAGAAAAGCTTTTTAAAGGTTTTAGTATGTATAAGCTAACACAAAGCTAAACTTAAACTGACCTGTTCTGCAGCAAATACTGTGCATTCTGTATCTGGTCCTGTGTTCCTGTAATGGTAATGATCCGATCTTCGGATCCTTCTAAAGGCTCATCGATTTTGATCGAAGCTCCCGACTCATGACGGATTTGTTTAATCCGCTGACCACCTTTGCCAATAATAGATCCAGCCAACTGAAAAGATTTTTTAAAAGTATGTGTTTACGATATACTTTTAACATTTACTACCTGTATTTTCAAGGAGCATGAAGTTATTAATTTTATTCATTCAGAATCTTAACTGATTATCTAATGCTCCCTAAACCTGTCAAGGTTTGAGTTATAATGTATTTATGTCACACTTACTAATGTTTCCCTTAGTTAGTTAAGGGCTCAAAACCTACTTAACTACTTTTATTAATAGCACTGATCACTTGACAAGACTCAAACAGCTGAAAACCCAGCTCACTAAAGCCCATTAACATAACCTCAATCCTAAATGTGTATTTTTGTTAAAACCTTCTGAATTAAAAAATATACAGAAAGGAGGAATAATCATAAAAGTGATAAAATGTTCCTGGTAGTATTAAAGATACTTACATCTTTGGGAATAGTTACTTGTGTAGTAATAATAGGTCCACCAAGATCACCATATGAGCCACGACCCCCTGCATAGGAATAATCTGATTTAAATAATGAGCAGTAAGTTCATTTAAAAAGTATGAAATTAATGTTTGACTTCACAAAGGAGAGAACTTACCATATCCGGAGCCACCCTAAAAACGGAAAGAAAAAAATAGAAAATTACTTTGCCGTTGTAATTACTACCGATACTTTAAAAAAATTCATTTAATAAAATGGAGTCTTGCTATGTTGCCCAGGCTGGTCTCAAACTCTCGGGCTCAAGTGATCCTCCTGCCTCAGACTCTTTTGTAGTTGGGATTATGAGTGAGCACCACTGCACCCAGCTTCACTATTCAAGTATTTTAATACTCATAAAATCCCTCTTCAGGAAACCAAAGTCCTCCTGTATCCTATTTTCAATAAGTATCCTCAGGGGAATAAAAAACTTACTGGAGAGCAGGTAAGCATCTTAAATTATCACTGATATACACACGAACAACTATGATACTCAACCTGTGGTTCATAAGCCATCTGCCATTCTGATGGGCTCCATGTATCTATTGCAGAGTCCCAAGTTTCATCAGCACTGAAACCAACCTGTTAGAGATAAAAACATTAACATGAACCCGCATTGTATTTTGTTATAGAGCTGTTTTTAATATGCCTAATTTGCATGTTACATTAAAACAAGAGGGTACATATATAGGCAGCAATTATGTAATCGAGGGGAACAAAGCTCAATAAAGTCATAATCCTCCAGCAGCAAATAACAGATTTAACTAGTAATCCAAACAAAATTTACTTGTAAGAAAAACTTTTTAATCACTATAACCTTCAACAAAACGTGAACTACATTGTGACAACCCTCACATACCCAACACTGGTAATAAACCAAAGTTCTTACCATGCCGTCGTAACGGTCTCCAGGTCTCCCTCTTCTGTCATAGGCCATGAGGTCTCTGCAAGCATAGTACTTGTTGTAATCTAAACGTGTTTACATGCCACACATATCAAATCAAAGTCTACCTTGTCTACCACTAAGTGCAGCCTCTTGCAGGTTAATAATTCATAGATGGGGGAAGAAAAAAAAACAACTTACCCCCCTCTAGGTGGTGGTGGTGGAGGAAGAGGAAGATTCCGAGCTCTGCTACCACCCCGGCCACCTCGTCCGGGAGGAGGGGGAGGTGGTCCTCGACGAGGACTCATATCATCATAATCTCTTCTAGATGGAGGCATGGGACGCCCACCCCGACCAGGAGGCATTCTGTCAAAACCACCTCTTCCCCGCATGGGAAATCCCACTGGGCGTCCGCGACGGTCATCAAACATCATTGTAAAACCACCATAATCATAGGTTTCATCGTAAAAATTGGGATCATAAGGCTGTGCACGTCCTTTGATGGGAGACTAAAAACAGAGATGGAACAAACTTACAGACTGAAGAAAAAGAGTCCTGCTTCATACCAATCCTTCTATCATCATCATCAAACAAAATATAAGTCATTCCCCCATCAGGAGGTACTAGAGACAGAAACAGGAATTATGTCAATGCTAAAAGTAGCAAAGTAAAGATTCCAAAGAAATCCAATACTTTTGGCAAATGCTAAACAAAAGTGAGTTCTATTGCCTGTACAGGGAGAAGTAACAGCTTGCTCTTACACTTAGATCGTAAGAAACCACAAAGCCCTCCCATTTTACACATGACAAACTACAATGCACATTTCACAACAAGGGCTGAAGAGATCAGTCTTGGCAAGCCTGTAATCCATACTGAGGCACCTGAGATAGGAAGCCCTGCAGCGTAGTTACAAAGACACAAGCAACACTATAGGAAATTCATTCAAAGGCTCAAAGGCTATAGAAATACCACCAACAAATTACCACTCTCCACTTTTTCAAAACCATTTTTAAATTAAAGTGATGGCTGAAGCCAGGTGATAGAAAATTGCTAGGGAAAGGGCAAATAAAGACTATTAGACTAAATGCTCTGAAGCTACTTTTGCAGAAGGTTATCACTTTGTTTCATAAAATCAAATGTAAACAAAAAGTGTTCTGAAGTACCTCAGATATAAGATCAAGGATGATCTTTATGCACTCTACAACCCTATCGGGTTTTCCTCCAATAAGAACAACTCTGTCAGTGGAATGAGGACAGCATTCCTGGAAAAGCTTGATGGTGGTTTGAGTGTTCTGTAGTAAGATCATAAAAAAAAAAAAAATAATTAGAAGAAAATTAGCTTTCCTAGGTTCAGTGAAAACTGCATTTGAATTCAACAATTAACCCCCCACAATATAAAAACTTCATTATCACAGGGCTTTGCAATGGTATAAAAATTTTGACAAAATAACATGTCTAGCAGTGCCAGACATTTTTTGTCATTTGCGATAAGCAATCTTTGGAGGGAACTGAGAGGGGAAGCGAGAGAAGCTCACAGAAACAAGTCTATATGAAAATTTACTTTCCAGCAAAGAATACGGCAGAATTTTTTTTTTTTTTTACCTCTCGAAGTTCTTTGATTTTAGCACCTTTGACCCCAATAATTCCTCCTGCTAGACTCTGATGAATCAACAGCCTCAACTCGCAGTCAAAGTCACTTCCTTTATAGTGTTGGTACTGTAGAGGGAGAATTATAAAATTTTAGTCTCAAATCAACAATTCCCCAATACACACTTATCTGCTATAAGCATAACCATAATATACTGTTGCAGTGAGCAACCTGAATTTATATTTCAATAACTTTACCAGTTATGTGCTTATTATCCTCAATAGCCAGGCCCAAAAAGGACATTCTGCACCACCTTAAAAAACTATTTTATTTTCAGGTCCTGCAACACCATACCCACACTGCAGCCATTTAGCATGTCGCTGTTACCACAAAATTATTATTAACATTCAAATAACACCATAATAAAAATGACTGCAAAGCACTTTGCAAATGTAGTTAATTCCCACTGCAGCATGGAGCAGGGTCAACAGTGAGTTGTAAGACCATTCATGTATCATGTTTTTAAGCCTTTTTCTATAGAGATGGGAAAAGCACACTATGTTAAAAATATAATCGATCCTATGGGCCAGGCTCCATACTTCAGTGGGGTTCAATGGCACTATGACATACATTTAAGCATTCCACAGCATCAGATTCGAGCGGGAGCTGGCTGGTTGCAGTGGGTGATGGCAACTGCAGGCCCTGAAAGTAGAAAAATAAGAGTAATAGGTTAAGTGTCTAGCGTGATCAGGCTATTGTCGCATATATTGGTAAAGCTACTACAACATATTTTAAATCTATATTATTAAATAATGAGAAACTACTTTATTCAACATTAAGATGATTCAAAACATAAAATACTTTTCTCTATATACACCTAGTAAATTATGTAGAGTCTTAAAATCCTAACTAAATCTAACTAATTCTCCTTTTCAACATATTCCCACAAATACTCTAATTTTAAAAATCTTTCTGATAACTAAAGCCCATAAAATACATACTAAACCCATGAAAGCACATGACCACAGGTAAGTTCACATTTACTCCAGGAGTGGCCAGCCTGTTTTTTTTTTTTTTTAAAAAAAACAAATTACGCATGTACAAAATTATGTAGCAGGTTAAGATACTGCTACAAACTGTCATATCCATTGTCTCTCCACCTCCCCCATCATACCCCAATACAACATACTTTAAACATTCCCCCCTCATATTGTCAAATACATTTAAAAAAAAATGAGCCTACCTCTTCCAAGGTAGGGATGATTTTCTTCAGAATTTCTCCAATTGTTTCAATATCAGCACTGATACTCAATATGCTGTCAAACACCACAAATACCAGATAGTACAAAAAAGGCGGAAAAGAAAAATGAGTTTTGTGTTTGTCACCAAATCATACAAACTTTTACAGAGATGTAACACATGATTATTTAATATTCCCCATTTAAAGTAGCCTATTTATAGATTTCTCACATGCATTTTGTTTTATACCCAATACAGACATGATAACAATATTAGGAGACTTGCAGAGAGACAGAGAGAATGGGCTTTTGGAAGGGCTCAGATTAAGTGGGCAATAAACTGACCAGAACTGAAGCAGAGTTGAATATTTATGTTCCCCGCCACCACTGAGTTAAGGATACCCTCGCTGTTACATTGGTAAAACTGGCACACCTTCTCTTAGGCAAAGTGGGGGAATATGCAAGTGGTGAACATTGTATCTGGAGTAAGGTTATGAATACCAGTTAGAAATTAGATCACTAATGGGCTCTGCAAGAAAACAAATACAAATGCAAGACAAAACAAAGACAACACAAATGAGAAGTGAAGGAAAGTGAACCAGAGTTAGCATTTCATCAGAAAAAATTATGAACAGGCAATGTTGGGAAGCAAGGTGGGCCACAAAGACAGAGCGAGAGACTATTTTGGTAACAATTTGATTTACAATGCGGCAAATATGCAACACTTGAAGCTGTGCTCCTTCCATCGAAATAAAATTAGTGGATCGTTTGGGTGGGCAACTCACGGTAAAAGTTCAGTGACAAAAAGACTTAATGGGGAAAATAAGACAGAAACTTGAAAAACAATACACCGTCTAAAGGGGATACTATTTAATTATATAAAAGGCAGGTAATAAAATACATTTCTCTCTTTCTAATCAGGCAGTGAGGCATAAACTGTTGGGACATACCGCTCGGGGCCACTGCTGTCTGGGACTGAAACACTGGCATTGTACTGCATTGGTCATTGGCGTTCGTGGATGTTGGCATTGGGCATGGGCATTCAATCAGAAGTTGTCAAGTATGGTACCCGTTTGGCAACGAGCACATTTTTGGGCATAGCCAACCAGGGTTTTCACATGGGCGTTCAGGGGCGGATGGGCCAACGTCATGGTGGGCAACGCAGGGGTAAGTCGATCCAGTACATGGGCAACGGAGATATATGGCCAAAAAAACAAGGAGAGGGAAAAGGGGGAAAAGCAATAAATTTTAATTTAATACAAACTATACTCATACTCTCAATGAAACAAGCTTAAGTTGTTCTGAAGACTAACACAATAATGGACTTCTCTAAATCTGACTGTGGCTTAACATTAAGGACCTCAAATGATGGTTCTAGCCTTTTTTATTTTTTAAGAAAAACAAACGATGTTTCAGTAGCAGGCTGGCTCATGAGGGTAGACACAAAACCTGACTCAAAGTTTACTGAAATTCTTGAGGAAATGGGGAAATTAATAACCCAGATAATTATACAGAACATCTGGATTAAGAGGAGAGAGGTTTATAAAAGACAAAACAAAAATTCCCACACCACCAAAAACCCTAACTAATAAGACTGGTTTGGTTTTCTGGAGGTTTTGAAACGCATTCCTAGATCCTAACAGGCAAGTTTGTAAAATTTTAAACAAATTTTCAAGTTCAGTTTACAGTAATCAAGAGGAACATACAAAGATCTGCGACCAAGAGAGAAATGAAATACTGTCAAATAAGTACTCGACACAAAGTTATTTGCCTCATTTTTAGCAAGAAAAACATTAAGAAATGTGTACACTATGAGAAAAAAAATTTAGAAATTTTGGTGTAGCCAAGTCCTATAAATGTGCTCACTTCTGGCACTGCCAACATTTAATGTGTCTAATCACAAGAGTCAACCCACTGTAAAATGAAGACTCAAACAAATCATAGGCATTGACGAACAGTTTCCCAATTATAAGATTAAGTGCCTACTCTATTCTTTACCCATATTTAAATCATGCAACCTCAACATTAAATTCTTTGTGCTCCATGTGCAAGCTGTTAAAGAACAGATGGACATTTTTCTTCCCAAAGAAAACAAAAAAATTTTTCTGGATTTAACCAGCCACCTGCAATGGTTTTCAGTAATACTGTAATTGATTCACACACAGGAAATGGTGCAATCAAGGATTTTTACACTTTGTCGCTATTTCTAATTAAGATGTTATCTTGCTTGATGAAGTGAATAATTTGGTGGACTCTTATTAAAATGTGAAGAGGTTTAAAAGAAACCACCCCCCCACCCTGCTCAATCTGGGCTTTTGTTAAAACAGGAATGGATAACTTCGAAATCAATTCTGTAATAATAAATTATTACAAATGTCTTTGTAGCTAAACTATGAAATGATTTCTAGGATGTAAATCTTTAAATTTCTATAGACATATAAACTGAAGCTGCTCGTGTAGTAGTTTTAAACTCTTAATACTTACGTCTGTACGGAGAGCCTTAATATTCTTGCCTCCTTTTCCAATCACTGCCCCAGCATTCTGGAGAGGATACAAAGACAAAAAATTATTTTGCCTTTCCCTAAAATTAATAGCTACCTACGCTCTTAGATTTTGCTAAAAAATCCTCTAACCTGTTTGTTATAAGAATAAAAATCTGTTTGGGGTTGTAAAAACGACCAGGTCAAAACCAAACCAAAAATCAAAATATAATTCTAAGTGCTGTGAGGACTAGATAGTTTGGAGTACTCAATGTCAGAAATAACACCAAGTATAAAATAAAACTAAGCACAGATTTTATAGCACCCTTTGGTAAAGTAAGTCAATTAATTTAGTATTAGTAGGTACCTTCATATTGTGACCTGTGATCAAACAATAAACTGCCAACCAAGCAGTTTCCTAAGGAGTCCACACATAATTAAGATTTAATCTATTAACACTTTAAGAATCACACTCTCCTCCTAGTTTGACCTGTAGTGGCGGTTCACTACAGCAAGGGCTTTAATCTTAACTATTAGTGGAATAAGGAAACCACCAGAGCCTTCGAGTCTGTTTAGAAAGAACCAAATGTTTTATATTCTTCAATCTCTAAAACTCTGACTTTCTAGAAAGCCAAACCAGACCTTAATTTCTACCTGAGTATGAACCACCTTCAAATTTTCAAGAATAAAATTTATACCTTGCTCTGAAGCAGAATGCGTAATTCAACCATCTCATCAGTGTTTCTAGATCTTTTAAATGCTTGTTCCTCTTCCATATCTTCTGCAGGGCGTTTACCTAAAAATTAACAGTTCAGATTTCAAAGAAAGCAGCGAAGTCTCCAAAGTAACTCCATTCTGTTTCAAGAGACTTGTTGCTAATCTTAGGCATGTTTTGAAAAGACCAAAGGCATTGCTACAGACTTGAACGTTATGCTTCCATCTAGTAAAATGCACCAAACACAAAATACTGCGACAAAATACTTCAAAGGGTTTGAAATCCCAAAATGCAAGAAAAATTCTTTATATGCAAATCAGTTACTTCTACTTCATAAATAAAAGCTAAGATGTAACTACTGATAATCGCAGAATTACATAAACAGTAATACCAAAAATTCACCACACACTCCTAAGGCAATAATTAACAGAAAAAGGCAATTTATTAACAGGATAAAAAAATACTGTTAAAACTAAAATTTCTTCTCACCAAATTCACCATTGGTTTCAGTGTTAGGGAAGGTTTCTTCTGGCTGTTCAGTTTCCATATTCTTTTATTAAACGGGCACACCAATCTGTGGAAAAATAAAGCAGCTAGTACATTTGGCTTATTGGAAAGCAAGCTGTTTAAAAAAAAAAAAAAAAAGACATTGCTTCTAGAACGTACCAGTTATTATATATCCTTGCAGAGCAGAACTGAAGCGTTCTGGGTCGGACCAACAACTGACACCCCAGTGCTGCAGTAGCCTATAAGAACCAACACAAATCAGTTTTGCTTTTGTTTATTCTTATTACTGAATATTTGTTTCCGATCACAGTGAACACTGATTTGAACCCAAAAAACCAGCTGTTTCTAAAACTTGATTCTTCATTTTAGGGTTTCACAATTCAAATGACTGCCTAAAAAATACAAAATTCAAGGGAGCCCGGTTTCATTTTTTGCTAAGTTAGAACAATAACTTTTAGCCACTGGATTAAGTCCCACCACAGCAATGAATTGTTTTAATAAGGCACATTCCCAAAAGCCTGAAAAGATAAATGTCATCCACAAAGCATACATTTATGAAAAGTTACAATGCATCTTATTCACTGGAAAAACTAATTTTATATTATAACTTCCAATTGCTTTCCTATTTCTTTCGACTCATGCTTGAAGCGATCCTATGTGACATCTCTAAAGTTTACAAATACAACGGCAATTGCGAACACATCCAACAACCACAACAATCTACCGGAGGGATAAATCCAAAAATCTAATATAGGACCAGACCCAAACTACCATAATACCAGTCTATTATTAATCAGCGAAACAAATGGAGCCCTTGAAAACTAACAGTCACTAGCGGATTATTTTAAATTAGGCTTAAGGGAGTACAACACAACAATCATGCTTGTAACACGAAAACTAAAGTGTCTACGTGCCAAAACGGTCGATAGGACTACAAACAGCCTTTTTAAGCTTCCCTCTTGTCGGGACTAGGAGTTGACAAGCGGCCTCTACTAGAAGGTTGGCTAGACAGCAAAGAGCCAACAAGCGAGGCACATTTATGCCTCCCATTCTCCCATACCGTCGGTCGACTTATTGCTCTCCTAACGACAACTGAAACGACATCCTTCCGGCCCAGCACGCAATTTCTGAGGTGTGGTGGGAGAAGATGTGGATAAGAAAGTTTAAGCAAAAACAGCAGGGCTTATCTGTAAGAATAACGTTGCCGCCTGCCGTTCACCCTTCGGGTCCTGCAGTCACTAGTCCCCAGGCCTCAAAAATCCGCTAAGTATGTGCTCGACTGGCCGAGCGCCAACGCGCCCTCCCCTCCCCGCCTCCCGGTACCGAGATCAGAAACAGCCGGGTAACAGGACGGGAAAAAGCGAAAGTCGACAGCAGAAGCACCGCACCTCTCCTCACCCGGATCCGACAGGAAATGGCGGCCCGCGTAATGGCGACTACGTGCTACTAGGCGGAGCCGAGCGCCGACCCCCTCCCCCACCCACCACGCGGTCCCGAGGTCTCATCCCCCGCATCCTCCCCCCACTGCCCGAGACAAAGCCATCGAGGCAGCCCTGACCTTTCCATCCCCGCCGCTCCAGCTCCGACCCCGGGCCGGGAGACCCAAGGTGAGGCGGGGCTCACACAAAGAGAGCGGCGGCGCAACCTTCTCCCCGCACCGGCCTCCTTTCCTCCACGAGGTTCCTAGTTCCCAGTGCCACATAGCTCCAGCTCATCCTAGAGGCACATGCCTCACGAATCCCCAAGTCTCTAGGACCACAACGCGGACTGCGGATACACGCTCAGGGAAATGGCGGAGGTGGGGGAGGGGACAGACACCGGGCAACGTTCCCACTCGGAGAAGCGGCCAAACACCAAAGCGGCTCCCAGGACGCCTCCCTCAAGCGGAAAAACTGGGCTCCGACCCTCACCTCCGCGAGCCGCTCCCCCAACCCGGCTCCTCACCGCGCGAGACTGCCGTCCCTCCGCTGCCGCGCCGCCTCAGCCGGTCGGAGCTAGACAGAAAACGAGCGCAGGCTCCCCTCCCCCGCCTTCTCGCGTCCTCCCCGCCGTCGCGCCCTATTGGCTGCCAGGGCTTCAGCGATGGTGCGAGGGCGAAGCGATTGGCCCGAGGCCACGTCAATCAAGGCGACGGAGGAGGCGGCAACCCCGCCTCCCGCCAGCGCCTCCCTTCGGGCTGGGAGGCCACTAAGGGCTCGAGAAAACCCGGGCTTGGGAAAAGTCAACGCAGCCTTTCAGGGAGCCCCAACCCTTACCCGAATCAGCAATACCCAAGCTCCAATAACTCCAATTACCTATAGGCCGCGAACAAGTGGGACACAGGCAAGACGTCGAGGTCGGTGCAGCAGAGAAACAGAGGATAATGGCGTCTGCAGTGCTGTCGCCTGGAGCGCCCTCCTCCTTTCTCGTTCGCGCACTCACTAGCTGGGGGGAGGGGCGGCTAGGGGGCGAACCTCTCGCGAGATCTAACAACTGCCTAGTTCACGCGCACAGGGAGGGGGCGGGGAAGGGGCGTTTTCCAGCCCCGAAGGAGTCTTTTGGGGTTGGAGGAGGGGCGCGAGCGCGCGGCAAATCAGGCGGGAAGAGGCAAAAAGGGATCTGGGAGCGCGCCGCGGCGGTTCCTGTCCTTACAGTTGCGCTGCCCAGGGACCGATGTTGCGCGAGGAAAATGCGGGACGCCCAGGTCGGTGCTCGGCCCAGACTTATGCCCTTGTTTTCACAGCCCACACTCGTGCCCGAAGCCCCTTACCCCGCCCCGGGCTGTGGTCTGTGGGCTGCGGGACGAGCTGCGGCGCGGTAAGTGTGGGCCGTCTGCGTCCGCTGGGCCGGGCCCACGCTTCGGAAATCCGCTGTTTGTAATGGTCCGGGGCGCCCGTCAGTCAAGGCCGGGCCCGGGGGCGCAGCTGGCGGTTCTCGGCCTGCCTTGCGCCGGAGCGGGAGCCGGGGAAACGCGGGGCGAGCCTGGGAGTACTGGAGAACTTCTCGCCGAGAGGGCACAGGCGGTTTCACAGGGCTCTCGGTTCTGAGACTTTCCTCTTGGGTAATGGGACCTGAGATGGAAGTATTTTGTAGTGTCGTCGCTATAGTTTATTCCGATAAAATTTTTAGGCAATATATATTGCCCTTGTCTCCTAAAATGAATGCGTATCGCTGAATACGTTGCAGACCTCCACGTTCCATTCAAAGCGCCTGCCTTGTGGCAGTGATGAAAACAGACAAAAACCCTTGCCCTCAAACGTGCTCCTGTTCTAGCGGGTTCAGCGCACACTTGCATTGTATTCGGTTCCTTACTTCTAAGGCTCCTGTGCCAAGTTTTCATGACTTCCTTTGTTAAGGCACATAAGGTCACTTTCAATCGGTGACAGCCCTGGGAAATCTCCAGCCCTGGTAGTACCCGCTTTCCACATCCTTACTCGTCAACCTTCCAGCCTCCGCCCACAATCCCAAACTCATTTTGAAGCATAAAGATGTCATAATCTGCACATAAAGCGAAATCCACCATTGGCCGAATACATGCATATATTTTAGTGTTGATGAATTTGTGCTGATTCATTCCTGTTATAATGTTTCCTTCTTGGGTAATTTGCAAAACATATATACCAGCATTCTTTTAAATGGCCATGATTGCATCCACCCAGCATCTTTTACTTGACTGATTAGAGGAAAACTCTTGTTAGGGCGCACTGAGGATTTCATGACAAACACCAGTATTTACATTCTGGGAGGATACGTTAATACATGCTGTTAGAACATAATGTCCGGGATTGTGGAGTTTATAAAAGTTCTCTTTAAGTGATGATATAATTTTTTAAATGGTCCCCACCATGAAGAGTGTATAGTCTTGTTGGGTAGGTAAAACTTAACTCGCATTTCAGTTCTAAAACACAAAGTTCAGAATTTTATTAAATATTCAAAACTGATGAGTTTATGTAGGGGCTTAGGATACTTGGATTATAGAGATTTAATCCGCCAGTTAGTATTTGCAACATTTAATTGAGTTTGTCATTTAAAACCTGAGACATGTCACTGACACTAATATGCACAAATAGCGGTACGGTAATGATGATGCTCTGCTTTCTTTCAAGTTAGTATTTATGTTGCAGTCATCATTTTCTTGATAAGGAATGATGAGTGGGAATCACAAGTAAGCAGCCCTATATAAGAACCTCTTCCGGCCGGGCACGGTGGCTCACGCCTGTAATCCCAGCACTTTGGGAGGCCGAGGCGGGCGGACCACAAGGTCAGGAGATCGAGACCATCCTGGCTAACATTGTGAAACCCCGTCTCTACTAAAAAGACACACACACAAAAAATTAGCCGGGTGTGGTTGCAGGAGCCTGTAGTCCCAGCTACTCAGGAGGCCGAGGCAGGAGAATGGCGTGAACCCGGAAGGCTGAGCTTGCAGTGAGCCGAGATCGCGCCACTGCACTCCAGCCTGGGCGACAGAGCGAGACCCTGTCTCAAAAAAAAAAAAAAAAAAAAAAAAAAAAAAAAAAAAAAAAAAGAGCCTCTTCCTCCCAGTTTCATTGTCCAGACTGGACCCCGACTGGTGTAAATTATTCATCCCCTCTAGATGCCATTGTGGGATGGTTGCTATTTTTCCCCCATTTGATTTCTTCTTTACGTCTTTTTAATTTTTAGGTTTGCTCTTTAAATAACAGGAAAGTCTTTTTTCTCCATCCTTTTATTCTCTGTTTGAAATTAAGACTTTTCAACCCAATAATTTTATACCTGTGTTCATTCAAGAACTTAACAATACATTCATTGACTCCAGTCTTGTGTAATTGGTACAATGGTGTAATGGTGTAGTGATCACCTTGGACTCAGTGCATTTAGACCCAATATTACTTAGATGGGGGATTTACTTTAGATGGGCTAATATAATTGAGAATGTACACTATCCAGCTGCATTATTGTTTAAAATAGTATTTATAACTACTATTTCCTGAGTTCCCCACTGTGTGCTAAACGTTGTGCTGGCAGTTTAATACTTTTTAGAGTTCTTTGAGCAAGTTGTTAGTTATCTTTGTTTTGTGAACGAATGAACTAGCACTAAGAGAAGCTAAGGAACATATCCAAGGTCACATAGCAAAATGGGGTTCCAGATTCTCTTTCTGTCTTTTCCTTACTTTAGGTTATGGAGGATCCACAAAAATCTCCTCTGATTACTTCTTCTAATTTCAGTCATATACGGTATAAATTTTTCCTCCCTAATTTTCGGAGTATCTTCTCAAAAATTCCAGGATTACCTTGAACTCATCCTCAATGAATTAAAATGTAGACTTACCTTTATTGTTTAGATGAAGATAATGGAAATGTGGAGTAGATTTAAATATTCGTTAGTGCTTTTAAGTCTCAGCTATTGTCAGAATGACACACGTAAGGTCCAAAAGGATGACACTCCTGCCTCGCTTTTTATTAAAAAAAAATTGGAATATATGAGGCTGACTGAAAATTAATCTGTAAATCAAATATGCCTAGACCTTCGTGGTAGGTGATAAAATTTTCCCACTTTATTTTCTTTTGTTCAGTTCCTGGCAGTTCAGATCTAGAATGCAGATTAATGTGGTCAGCCAAGTTTATCATTCATACAATGCTAATCAGCTTTCTTAAAAATGTTTTTTCCTGATTATAAAATTAATGGGGATTAAGCTGTATGTAATTTTATATGTGTTCTTTTTCCCAACAAAATGTGAATGTATTTCTTTGTCATTAAATAATTCTTAAAAATGGTTTCTTTAAAGATTTCATAGCTTTTCATTTCATGGTGGTAGTGCTATGTATTTAACTTTTTTTCCCATTTTGAACATTTTGTTTTTTACAAAATATAAAAACTCAATGGTAAACTCTCTGCCACATAAATCTTTGTCTTTATTTATTTTGTTACTTATTGATGCATAAAAGATGTACATAGTTTTGGGGTATATGTGATAATTTAATATATTCACTTAATTTGTAAAGATCAAATCACAGTACCGGGGATATTATCTCCTTAAATATATGGCTTTTTTTTGTCCTTATTTATGATTATGTCCTTAATTCTGGAAAGTAAAAGAAGTGGATAATATGGTATGAACATACCTTTTTTTTTTTTTTTTTTGAGACTGAGTTTCGTTCTTGTTGCCTATGCTGGAGTGCAGTGGCGCAATCTCGGCTCACTGCAACCTCTGCTTCCTGGGTTCAAACGATTCTCCTGCCTCAGCCTCCCGAGTAGCTGGGATTACAGGCATGTGCTACCAAGCTCGGCTAATTTTTTTGTATTTTTAGTAGAGATGGGGTTTCTCCATGTTGGTCAGGCTGGTCTGGATCTCCTGACCTCAGGTGATCCACCCGCCTTGGCCTACCAAAGTGCTGGGATTACCAGTTTTGAACATCTTTTTTTCTTTTCTTTTGAGACAAAGTTTCGTTCTTGTTGCCCAGGCTGTAGTGCAATGGCACAATCTCGGCTCACTGCAACCTCTGCCTCCTTGGTTCAAACGATTCTTCTGTCTCAGCCTCCCTAGTAGCTGGGATTACAGGCATGCGCCACCAGGCTCAGCTAATTTTTTTGTATTTTTAGTAGAGACGGGCTTCTCCATGTTGGTCAGGCTGGTCTTGAACTCCTGACCTCAGGTGATCCACCTGCCTCAGCCTCCCAAAGTGCTGGAATTACAGGTGTGAGCCACCGCACCCAGCCCGAACATATCTTAATGTATAATTTAAAAGACAGTTTTCCAAATTTATTATTATTTTCTTGGACAGTGGAGTTCTTTAGGATCAGGAGCTGTTCTTTGCACATGGGAATTTGTGCTGCCCTTGCTAACCTCTGCCTCTGAGCTGCTTCTACCTGCTTGTGACTATGGTTACCCAATTTCCTAAGCAAAGAAGGGATGAAAACCTTAGGAATTATCTGAAGGACTAGATGCCATTAATATAATTTACCAAATTATTAAAGGTCTCAATTATTAATATCCAGTCTAAACTTTATAATATAGATCTTACATAATATTTTTCCATTTGATTAAACATTTTAATAAGCTTCTCTTTCTAATCTGTAGGAAAAATAACCTATTACACATCATCTTTTTATTATAATTAAGACATGCAGTTGTAGGAATTATATCCGTATCCTAGATCAATCCTACTTTCTACTTTATTGTTAAGTGATGAAATCTGTGTAACAGATGTATGTTAGCAGTTATTTTATTTCCCCTAAAGTTCTTGACTTTTTGGTAAAATATTTGAGAATAGTTGTATTGGAATGCTTGTACAGTGTTAAGTATCTGATCACATTTGCTTGTGTTTTACAGGTGTCTTGGTTATCTTTTGGGTGTTTAGTCAATGGAATTTTTTTCTTTGCCCAGTTATGATAACATTACTGTAAATTTATAGTATGTCAGCTTCAGAAGTTGAGGGTGGTTCTTAGAGTTATTAATTAGGACTGACACATTTAATGGAACAGTTTAGTTGTTGGGGTTCACTGAGCAGTGTTTTTCAGAATTCATCCCAACTCTTGGCTGAAAGGAGTTTTGCCACTTGCGGTGTTCAGTAGCACATACGGCCGGGCGCGGTGGCTCACGCCTGTAATCCCAGCACTTTGGGAGGCCGAGGCGGGTGGATCACGAGGTCAGGAGATCGAGACCATCCTGGCTAACACGGGGAAACCCGTCTCTACTAAAAATACAAAAAAATTAGCCGGGCGTGGTGGCAGGAGCCTGTAGTCCCAGCTACTTGGGAGGCTGAGGCAGGAGAGTGGCAGGAGCCTGTAGTCCCAGCTACTTGGGAGGCTGAGGCAGGAGAATGGCAGGAACCCGGCAGGCTGAGTTTGCAGTGAGGCGAGATTGCACCACTGCACTCCAGCCTGGGCGACAGAGCAAGACTCCAAAAAAAAACCACCAAAACAATAGCATATACCAGGAAGAGCAAGTTTGGAATTAAAAAAAAATTAAAAAATAAACTGATACATAAGCCTTAGAATATCAGTTTGTAATATTCAAAAAATGTAAAAATTATTTTATGTGCTATGTTAGTAGAGTTATAGCAAAAGGAAAAGTAGTACTTAACCGCAGCACTATGTCGAAGCTATCACAAAGATAAATATAGTAGGTGTAGGTGATATTTTTAAGTTTTTCTTTCATTTGATTTTGTAAATGAAACAATTTAGAATGCATTAGATGGGCTTGTTATTTACGTGAGATCTGAGAATTCTGTTCATTATAGTAGCAGCAAACCACTCTTATAGAATGGCCGTTTATATGTGGATTTTATACGTAAGTGGGTTTTATAGATGAATTAAGGGACTGGTTTTACTTCCTCTTTCCACTTAAGTTGACAGAAAAAGGTAAAAGAATGGAGATTAGCAGAATTTATGTTCTAGTTCTGGGTCTGCTGTTGGGTATGATATGTATGCCTTAATCTTCATGCCTCAGTTTCATCATTGTCAAAAATAGATGAGAATACTCTTTCTATCAAAAAATTACTGTTTTGAGGTTTAGATAACATTGTAGATGTAGAAGTACATTTTTAATTGATATCTTTAAAAAATTTTTAAGTCTTACAAAATAGGTTTTAATTTATTTTCAGCAAAGTCTTCATTTCTCTGTTTATACATCTGTACCTGCTGGGAAATATAGGATTAATATCTCTGAAATTCATTCTTGTTTATTTTCTGTCCAGCCTTGACCTTTTCAGTTCATAACCAATCAGTCTTTCTTCTTTTCTTACTGATTCATTTCTTTTGAAGTTTCAAAGTCAACTGAAAGTACACTTTGTCCTCATTTCAGTTTACTTAATCTAATGTCTGTCATCACATTTTTACAACACCTTTGAAAATTATACTAGGTCCATTTGCCAGCACTGTGTTATTTAAATTTTACTGGAGGAAATAGGAACCTTATTGAATTGGTGCAACTAAGAGCCAGGGCTGGGTTCCTTCCCTCCCCTCCCCTCCCCTTCCCTTCCCTTTCCGATGGAGTCTCACTCTGTCACCCATGCTGGAGTGCAGTGGGAAACTCTTGGCTCACTGCAACCTCTGCCTCCTGGATTCAAGCGATTTTCTGCCTCAGCCTCCTGAGTAGCTGGAATTACAAGCACGTGCCACCACGCCCAGCTAATTTTTGTATGTTTAGTAGAGATGGGGTTTCACCATGTTGACTCACACTCCTGACCTCAGATGATCCACCCGCCTCGGCCTCCCAAAGTGCTAGGGTTACAGGCGTGAGCCACCGCGTCCGGCTTGCCTTCTTATTGTTTCTATTTTTATCACTTTTCTGCTCCTTTTGTGCCTTCTTTTAGATTGTTTTCTTTATATTTTCCTCAGCTAGTTTGAAAGTTAGTTGTTACATTTCTATTCTTTTGGTGTTTACCTTCAGTTTTTTAATTGGAGTATAATTTACCTTCAGTAAAATTCATATTTTTTGGAGTATAGTTCTGAGTTTTGATAAACAGATAACAGTCATGTAACCACCAACCACCACCATCGTCATGTTATAGAACAATTCCATCACCCCCAAAATTTTCTTTTGCCCCTTGTAGTCAACCTCTTTCCACATTTCCAGCCTTTGGCAACCACTGAACTGTTTTCTGTTTGTATAGTGTTGCATTTTTCCAGAATGTCATATAAATGGAATTATTCCTTTACTTACCATACTGAATTTGACATTCATGCATGTTATTCCTTGTGTCCATAATTTATTTTTATTATTAAATAGTATTCCATTGTATGGATATTATCACAGTTTGTTTATCCGTTGACCAAATGAAGGACATGTGGGTGGGTTTTTTTTTTGAGACAGAGTCTCAGTCTGTCACTCAGGCTGGAGTGCAGTAGTGCAAACACGGCTCACTGCAGCCTCAACCTCCTGGGCTCAAGTGATCCTCCTACCTCTGCCTCCTGGGTAGGTAGGACTACAGGCATGTGCCACCACACTCAGTTTTTTAATTTTTTGTAACAGATAGAGAGATAGAGATATTGCCCAGGCTGGTTTTGAACTCCTGGCCTCAAGTGACCCTCCCACCTCAGTTTCCCCAAGTGCTGGGATTACAGGTGTGTGCCACCACACCTGGCCACATACAGGATTTTAATGGATGTCAAAATTATTTACTCTCTTGAGTAAATACCTTGCAGTTGCATTGCTGGGTTGTATGGTAAGTGTATGTTTTGATTTCTAAGAAAATGCTAAACTGTTTTCCTTTTGTTTTGTTTTGAAACAGGGTCTTGCTCTATCGCCCAAGCTGGAGAGCAGAGGCATGATCACATCTCACTGCAGCCTTGTCCTCCTAGGCTCAGGTGATCCTCCTCCCTCAGGCTTCTGAGTAGCTGGGACTACAGGCATGCACCACAATGTCTAGCTAATTTTTGCATTTTTGGTAGAGACAGAGTTTTGCTGTGTTGCTCAGGCAGGTATTGAACTCTCAGGCTCGAACAATCTGCCCTCCTCAGCCTCTCAAAGTGCTGGGATTACAGGCATGAGCCACTGCACCTTGCCCAACTGTTTTCCTTTGTAGAAACCTGCCAAATTCTTTTCCACGGTGGCTGTGCCATTTTGCATTCTCACTAGCAATGAGAATTCTAGTACTTGGTATTGTCAGTTATTTTTTATTTTATATGTGTAGTGATATCACCTTTGATTTTAATTTTGCATTTCCCTGATGTCTAATAATATTGAACTGTTTTCCTGTGTTTATTTGCCATCTGCATATTTTCTTTGGTGAAGTTTCCATATCGTTTTTCTTTTAGCCTTCTGTTTGTTTTTTTGTTGAGACAGGGTCTTGCTCTGTTACCCAGGCTGAATGCAGTGGTGTGACCTTGGCTTACTGCAGCCTTGACCTCCCAGGCTCAAGTGATCCTCCCATCTCAACCTCCTGAGTAGTTGAGACCACAGGCACATGCCACCATGCCCACCTAATTTTGTTTATATTTTTGTAGAGACAAGATCTCAGTATGTTGTCCAGGCTGGTCTTTAATTCCTGGGCTCAAGTGATCCTCCTGCCTTGGTCTCCCAAAGTGCCAGGCTTATAGGTGTGAGCCACTATGCCTGGACTGAAGTATCCTTTCAAATCTCTTTCTTATTTTGTGGATTAAATACTTAAATGTAAGACCTGAAACTGTGAAACTACTAGGCAAAAACACTGTGGAAATGCTTCAGGACATTGTTCTGGGCAAAGATTTTTTTGAGGTAAAAACTTAAAAGCACAGGCAATAAAAGCAAAAATAGATGGTATTATATTAAGCTAAAAAGCTTCTGTACAGCAAAGGAAATAACCAACAGAGTAAAGAGACAACTTATTGAATCAGAGAAAACATTTGCAAAATATCCATCTGACGAGGGATTAATAACAATATATAAGGAGCTGAAACAATGGCAAAAAGCCAAATAATCTGATTTTTAAAATGGGCAAATGATCTGAATAGACATTTCACAAAAGAAGATGTACAGGTGGCCAACAGGTACATGAAAAAATATTCGACATCGTGAATCAGGGAAATGCAAATCAAAACCACAATGAGATATCGTCTCACCCCAGCTAAAATGGCTATCAAAAAGACAAAAAAAAAAAAAAAAACCAAAAATAAAAAAGATTCTTGTGAGGATAAAGAGAAAGGGGAATGGTAGGACAGTTTTATTGGGAATATAAATTAGTGTAGCCTCTGTAAAAAACAGTATGGAGGTTCCTCAAAAAAATAAAAATAGATCTGCCATATGATCCAGCAATTTCACCACAAAGTATAAACTAAAAGAAAGGAAATCAATGTATTGAAGAGATATCTGCATTCCAGTGTTTATTACAGTACTATTTACAGTTTCCAAGATATGGAAAAACCTGAATCCATCAGCAGACGAATGGATAAAGAAAATGTGGTATATATACACGGAATATTATTCAGCCATAAAAAAGAATGATATCCTGTCATTTGCAGCAACATGGATGTAACTGGAGAACATTATGTTCAGTGAAATAAGCCAAGCACGGACATGTTGCATGTTCTCACTCGTGGGATTTTTAAAAAGTTGATCTCGGGAAGGTAGAGAGTAGAACAATGGTTACCAGAGGCTGGGAAGGGTAGGGGGGCAAAGGGTAGGAAGACAGATTGGTCAATGGGTGTAAAAATACAGTTAGAGGCCGGGCGCAGTGGCTCATGCCTGTAATCCCAGCATGGGAGGCTGAGGTGGGCGGATCACGAGGTCAGGAGTTCGAGACCAGCCTGGCCAACATAGTGAAACCCTGTCTCTACTAAAAATACAAAAATTAGCCATGCGTGGTGGTACGTGACTAGTCCCAGCTACTTGGGAGGTTGAGGCAGGAGAATCGCTTGAAGTCAGGAGGCGGAGGTTGCCGTGAGCCGAGATAGCGCCGCTGCACTCCAGCCTGGGCGACAGAGCTAGAATGCTGTCTTAAAAAAAAAAAAATACAATTGGAATAAGTTCTAGTGTTTGATAGCACTGCATTGTGGCTATAGTTAACAATAATTTATTATTTCAAAATAGAAGAGAAGGTTTGGAATGTTCTCTACAGAAAGAAATGATAAATGTGTGAAGTGATAGATATCCTAATTACCCTGATTTGATCATTACACACTGTATGTATGTATCGGAATATCACGTGTACTCCATATATATGTAGGTTATTATGTATCAATAAAAAGTATTTTGCTCATTTTAATATTTGTTTTCTTTCTTTCTATTTATTTATTTATTTATTTTTTTGAGACGGAGTTTTGCTCTTCTTGCCCAGGCTGGAGTGCAATGGTACGATCTTGGCTCACCACAACCCCCGCCTCCTGGGTTCAAGAAATTATCTTGCCTCAACCTCCAGAGTAGCTGGGATTACAGGCGTGTCCCACCATGCCCAACTGATTTTGTATTTTTAGTAGAGACGGGGTTTCACCACGTTGGTCAGGCTGGTCTCGAACTCCCGACCTCAGGTGATCCACCTGCCTCAGCCTCCCAAAGTGCTGGGAATATAGGCCTGAGCTACTGCGCCTGGACGATATTTGTTTTCTTACTGAATTTTAAAAATTCTTTGGATATTCAGGATATTTCTCTTGTCAATTAGATGTTTCTTTTAGACTAGTATGCATGTGTGTGTGTCTTGTCTTTTTATATTCCTAACAGTGTCTTTCATAGAACAGACGTTTTAAATTTCTTTCTTTTATGCATCATGGATCATGCTTTTGATGTCATTTTTCTTTTTTTTTTTTTTAACTAATATTTTTTAGAGACAGGTTCTCACTTTGTGTCCAGGGTAGGGTGCAGTGGCACAAACATGGCTGACTATAGCCTCAACCTCCTGGGCTCAAGGAATCCTCCCATTTTAGCCTCCCAAGTTGCTGGGACTACAAATGTATGCCACCGTACCCGAGTTTGTTTTAAAAATTTTTTGTAGAAATGGGGTCTTGCTATGTTGCCCAGGTTGCTCCTGAACTTCTGTCCTCAAGTGATGCTCCCACCTTGGCCTCCCAAAGTGCTAGGATTATAGGCATGAGCCACCACGTCCAGCCTGGTGTCATTTTTCTAGGAAAACTTCTAGGAAACCAAGGTCACAAAGATTTTTTCTGCAAACTTTTCTTATACATATTTTGTAGTTTTAGTGTTTACACTTGGCTCTGTGATCCATTTTGAGGTAATTCTTATTTGTTGAATTACTTCTACAACTTTGTGGAAAATCAATTGATCATATATATGTGTGTCTATTTGTAGACTGTCCTTTCTTCCTATTTTCCAGTATGTTAATCCTTTTGTCAGCATCTCACTGTTGATTATTGTAGCTTTATATGAAGTGTCGATGTTAGATAGTGTGAATCCTCCAACTTTGTTTTTCTTTTTCAAAATTGTCTTGGCAGTTCTAGTTCCTTTGCCTTTCCATATAAATTTTAGAATCAGTTTGTTATTTTTTATAAAAAGATTGCTGGGGATTTGAATGGAATTGCATTGAATCTATAGATGAATTTGGGGAGAACTAAAACCTTAACCAGGTAAACTCTTCTAATCCATGAACACATCCATATCTCTCCATTTGCTTAGGTTGTTTTTAATTTCTTTAATCTGTAATTTATAGTTTTCAGCATAGTGTTTGCCTTTTAGGTGCTATTATAAAATACACTGTTTTGTCCGTTGCTTGTGCAGTTGGCAACCTTATTTGAAGGTTTAAAGACACCTCATTTAATATATATCATTGAATCATTAACATTGAACTTACACAGCCAACAGTGCTGTAACTCATGCCTGCATAAGCTTATCTAAAATACATATTTTCTCCACAAGACAGATCACAGCTTTCTTGTGCTTAGGTACACTAGGTAGCACTTGAGCACTGTGCCAGGGAACCATTTTAAACATCAAAACTACTGGAAAAAAAAAAAAAAGCATAAAAACATGGCACTAAGTAGAGCACTAAAAGGAGACTTGTTTATTGTATGAGACCTGAACCAAAAAGGCACAGTATCACTTTGACCTCAGCTGGGAATGTGCATGTTGGGTGACTCAGGTTTTTCACTGCTCTGCACATGTTCATGAATGACCACGAGAGTGCAGTAAATATTGATTTTGGGATTACAAATAAATTTTAGTGAGTAGGCAAATAAGGAATCTGTGAATGAAGATCAATTATATAAAAGTAAAATTGACTTTTGTGCTATATATTGGCCTTATATCTTGCTAACTCAGGTGATAGAGCTTTTTTGTAGATTCTTTGGCATTTTCTTCATCAATATTCATGTCATTGGCAAATAGGGGTACTTTTATTATTCCTTTTTTCTCTCTTCCATCTTTTTCTCTTTTTAAAATTGTAGTGAAAAGCACATCAAATAAGTTTACCTACTGGTCTGATTGCAGTGATGTTTACAACTAATTGATCACAACCAATTATAGATTTCTTTATTCCTTCTCCATTTCCAGTGCTTTACTTGAGTAGCCTAAAAAAAAAAAAATTACACTCTTAACAAATTTTGAATACAATTTATGGCATTGTTAATTATGTGCATACTGTTGTGCAACAGTTATCTATAACTTTTTCATCTTGCATTACTGAAACTACCCATTTCTCCCTCCCCACAACACTTGACAAACACCATTCTACTTTCCATTTCTATGTGCTTGATTATATTAGGTACCTCACGTAAGTGGAATCATGCAGTATTTGTCCTTTCGTGATTGGCTTATTTTACTTAGCATAATGTCCTCAAGGTTAATTTATGTTGTGGCATATAATAGGATTTACTTCTTTTATAATACTGAACATTCCATGGTATGTATATGTTATGTTTTGTGTATCCTTCTATCAGTGGACATTTCGGTTGTTTCTATATCGTTAATGTGAGCAATGCTGCAACAAACGTGGATTGTGAGATATCTCTTCAAGATCCTGTTTTCAGTTCATTTGGATATACACCTAGAAGTGGGATAATGTGGTAGTTCTAGTTTTAATTTTTTGAGGACGCTCTATACTGTTTTCCATAGTAGCTTCACCATTTTATAATAATATTAACAGTGCACAGGGGTTTCAATTTTCCCACATCCTCTCCAATACTTGTTATTTTCTGGTTTTTTGATATTGGCAATTCTAACAGGTATGAGGATGAGATCTCATTGTGGTTTTGATTTGTATTTCTTTTATGATTAGTGATGTTGAGCATCTTTTCATATGCTTGTTGACCATTGTATATCTTTTTATTATTATTATTATTATTTTTAAGATAGGGTCTTGCTTTGTCGCCCAGACTGGAGTGCAGTCGCACACTTATGGCTTGCTGCAGCCTTGACTTCAAGCAGTCCTCTCACCTCAGCCTCATGAGTAGCTGGGACTACAGGCGTGCGCCACCATGCCCGGCTAATTTTTGTATTTTTTTTGTAGAGATGGGGTTTCACCATGTTGTTCAGGCTGGTCTTGAACTCTTGGGCTCAAGTGATCCACCTGCCTCCACCTCCCAAAGTGCTGGGATTACAAGTGTGAGCCACTGTTATCAGCTCCTTGTATATCTTTGGAGAAATGTCTATTTAAGCTCTTTGCCCATTTTCAAATTGGATTATTTTTTGTTGTTAATTATCAAGTTGAGAAGTTCTTTACATATTCTGGGTAATAACACCTTATCTGATATGTGGTTTGCAAATATTTTCTCCCATTCCATAAATTGTCTTTTTACTCTGTTGATTGTGTCCTTTGGTGCACAGAAGTTTTTCAGTTTGATGTAGTCCCATTTGTCTATTTTTGCTTTTGTTACCTGTACTTTTGGTGTCATATCCAAGAAATCATAGCCCATTTCAATGTCATGAAGCTTTTTCCCTATGTTTACTTCTAGGAATTCTGTAGTTTCAGGTGCTACCTTTAGACCTGTAATCCATTTTGAGTTAATTTTTGTATATGGTGTGAGATAACGTCCATCTTTAATCTTTTACATGGACATGTCCAGTTTTCTCAACACCATTTGCTGAAGAGAGTATCGTTTTTCCATTGTGGAGTCTTGGCACCATTGTCAAAGATTGACCAGATACTTCCTGGGATCAAGTGATCCTCCCACCACCTCAGCCTCCCAAGTAGCTGGGACCACCAGAAGGTGACACCACACCTGGCTGATTTTTGTATGTTTTGTAGAGATGGGGTTTTGTCATGTTGCCCAAGCTGGTCTTGAACTCCTGAGCTCAAGCGTTCTGCCCATCTCGGCCTCCCAAGTGTTGTGATTACAGACATGAACCACCACGTCTAGCTCCCACATTTTTGTTATCTTATATTTTACATCCAGCTTGTTAGGTCTTCTGATACTTTTCTTTATCCTTAATGTTTTGTATTTTGCCATGTTACTGTGTATAAGTGTAGATTTAAAAAATACTGATTAGCAGTAGAGAGTTTTTTCAACCTAGAAAATAATATCTTGGAAAAATTTCAACCATTATTTATTTATTTATTTTGAGATGAAGTCTCACTCTATCACCCAGGCTGGAGTGCAGTGGCGAGATCTCGGCTCACCACAACCTCCGCCTCCCAGATTCAAGCCATTCTCCTGCCTAAGCCTCCCGAGTAGCTGGGATTACAGGTGCGTGCAACCATGCCCAGCTGATTTTTGTATTTCGAGTAGAGATGGGGTTTCACCATTGTTGGCCAGGGTGGTCTTGAACTCCTGACCTCATGATCCACCTGCCTTGGCCTCCCAAAATGCTGGCATTACAGGCATGAGCCACTGCCCCTGGCCTCAACCATTACTTTTTAAAAAACATTTCCTTCACCTCTTCTATTTTTTCTTTCTGAAATTGCAATTATTTCACTGTTGGTACTATGTTCCCTACTTCTTAGTTCTTTTTTCCTCATTGTGTAATATCTTTTTTTTTTTTTTTTTTAATTGAGACAAGAGTCTCACTCTGTTGCGCAGGCTAGAGTGCAATAGCACGATCTCAGATCACTGCAACCTCCGCCTCCCGGCTTTAAGCAATTCTTCTGTCTCAGCCTCCCAAGTAGCTGGGACTACAGGCACATGCCACCACGCCCGGCTAATTTTTGTATCTTTGGTAGAGACGGGGTTTCACCATATTGGTCAGGCTGTTCTTGAACTCCTGACCTCAGGTGATCCACCCACCTCGGCCTCCCAGAGTGCTGGGATTACAGGCGTGAGCCACTGCGCCCAGCGTGTAATATCTTAATCTTTCTTTATACTGTGTTCTAGGTAATTTCTAATGCGTAAGTTATCTCCTCATTTGTTGTTAGCTGGATGTTTATCCCATCTATTGATTTTAATTTTAGAGACCATTTTCTGTTTCCAAGATTTACAGTAGATTCTTTTTATAAATGCCCGTGATCATTTAATTATCTTCTATTCTTCTTTTAGGATGTTAGTCCCACTTAAGTATATTTAGTATGCTCAAAGAGATAAAAAAAAAATTAAGATTTTTCATTTAAAAAACTGTCTTCAGGTGTAAATTCTATTTGCTCTGTCTGCTGATTGGTAGTAATTTTCCTAAAGTATATTATAATTTTGGCTTGCAGGCTCATGTTGGATTGTTTTTTCCTGTGTGTGTTTTACCCTTTTTGTGTGGCTTTAGAGTTTACTCCACCTGTTCCTCTGGCTGACATAGCTCTAGGTCAGCTGTTTCATTAGGAATTTGGGTTTTTACTTAGTGAATAGCCCAGTTCTGGACCACACTACGTGTGTTATATGTGTTATGCAGGCCCATTGTCTATTCTCAGGGTAACTCTGTTCCCGCCACATGTAGGTGTTGGGTGGAACTTTTTTTGGCCCAGTTCCAGCAAGGAGTCTGTTTCTGGTCTTCTGTCCCATCCATGGCATGCTGGATTTCTGGAGCTTTGTATCTTTAGCTACACTGTTTTTAGCTAAGTGCCCTTTTCCTGGGGGCTGCACGGCTTTAGTGCCCACTTAACCACTCTTAAGTTTGTCATCTGTTCCTGACCCACGAAGATCTTACTCTTGTTATTGAGTGTAGCTAAATATTTAAATTTTTGTCTAGTTTCTTGTATATCCATCTAGAGGTACTTTATGTTTATTAAGTAATAATGTGCTTATTTTCCTTTGTTTTGTATACAAAAGTTAGCATACTATATATCCTATTATATTAGTTCGTTCTTGTTCTGCTGTAAAGAAATACCTGAGACTGGGTAATTTATAAAGAAAAGAGGTTTAAATTGGCTTATGGTTCTGCAGGCTGTACAGGAACAGGCTGGGGAGGCCTCAGGAAACTTAAAATCATGGTGAAAGTGAAGGCAAAGCAGGTGCATCTTATGTGGCCAGAGCAGGGGGAAGGCAGAGAGGGAGAAGGTGCCACACACTTTTTTTTTAAATCAGGCATTTATAAACAAAGCATACATTAATTACATAAAAATAGTTTTTGAATAACAGAGTAAACATCATATTGTCATTAGCAACAACATAGGACATGGGGCGGGATGCAGGGCTCTGGGTGGTTTTAAAGATAGAGGTGGATTCCCCCCCTTTTTTTTTTGGCAGGGCTCTGGGTGGTTTTAAAGGTAGAGGTGAGTCCAACACCTCCTTTTTTTTTTTTTTTTTTTTGAGATAGAGTTTCGCTCTTGTTGCCCAGGCTGGAGTGCAATGGCGCAACCTCAGCTCACCACAACCTCTGCCTCCCAAGTTCAGGCAATTCTCCTGCCTCAGCCTCCTGAGTAGCTGGGATTACAGGCATGCGCCACCACGCCCAGCTAATTTTGTATTTTTAGTAGAGATGGGGTTTCTCCATGTTGGTCAGGCTGGTCTCGAACTCTCGACCTCAGGTGATCCTTCCACCTTGGCCTCCCAAAGTGCTGGGATTACAGGTACGAACTACTGTGCCTGGCCCTTTTTTTCCCTTAATTGAAAAAAAAAAAAGAAAGAAATTATTTGTTACTCCTGACTCAAAGCAAGAACAAATGCCTCCCTGGACCCTGGTGGGCTGTGTAATAGGGCGGGTCAGAGAGGAGTGAGGAGGGCTCCGCACCCACTGGGAGGAGGGTGTCACATGGAAAACTGGCATAGGGGCTTCTTCTCCTCGTCTGTGCCACACACATTTTTAAACAACCAGATCTCAGGAGCACTTACTATCATGAGAGCAGCACTGAGGGGGAAATCCATCACCATGATTCAGTCACCTCCTACCAGGTCTTACCTCCAACACTGGGGATTTGGGTGGGGCCACAGACCCAAACCATATCACCTATACTTTGCTTTTCTTAATAAGATAGGGAGTATTTTTTTTTTTTTCTGAGAGACAGGGTCTTGCTCTGTCGCCCAGGTGGAGTACAGTGGTGCAGTCATAGCTCACGGTAGCTTCGACCTCTGGGCTCAAGCAATCCTCCCACCTCAGTCTCCCTAGTAGCTGGGACTACGGGCATGCACCACCATGCTCAGGCTAATTAAAAAAAAAATTTAAAGATGGGATCTTGCTTTGTTGCCCAGGCTGGTCTTGAACTCCTGGGCTCAAGTGATCCTCCCACCTTGGCCTCCCAGAGTGCTGGGTTTACAGGCGTGAGCTACCACGCCCAGCCAAGATAGGAAGTATTTCCATTTGGTAAATCAGAGAGCTGGTGTGGAGATTTGGTTTCTTTGTTAAAGAGACCTGCTCATTTGACCTGCATAGTTTATCTTCACAACAAGTAAAGACTTTTTGTACTTTTGAATTTTTACATTGTTTTTTACATATAGTTTTAAAAATGTTTATACTCTCATTTTCTTTAATATAAAGATTAATCAGTTCTATAATTATGACCTTAACTTCCCCGTGTCCTTTAAATTCTAATCATCCATTAAATTAAATTAATAATGTACCCACTGTTTATAGGTTCCTGAGAACTATATGCTTCTATGTCTTCTTTTATGGGACATTTAAAAATTTTTAATGGTAGCAAGCACTTACATACATTTACTATGTGCTAGGACAGAAGTACAGAACAAAAGAGGAGAAATTGTTTAGAGGCAGTGATAAGGAATCCATGTCACTGAGAAATATGAAAAGATGTTCAACTGCTAGCATTAGAATCAGCAATAAACTGAAGTTTTAGTTCCTTCCATTTCTCAGGCATGTGCTGCATTTCTTTCAGCTGTTTTTGGGGATGCAATGTAAAATAGTTTTGTTATAGCAGTAGCTTAAGGTGAGCTGTATTAGCATTTTCAGGGTTTAAACCCCTAAAATCTCAGGTAGGTATATATTATTTTCTTGAGAACCTACAAAAAAGTCTCATTTCAGTAATTTCAGAGCAGTGTAGAACTTATCCAGTGTAGGAATTGGTCATTCAGTCTAAAATAATGGCTGGGCGCGATTGCTCACACCTGTAATCCCAGGACTTTGGGAGGCTGAGGTGGGCAGATCACTTGAGGTCAGGAATTTGAGACCAGCCTGGCCAACGTGGCAAAACCCTGTCTCTACTAAAAATACAAAAAGTAGCCAGGTGTGGTGGCACACACCTGTAGTCCCAGCTACTGGGGATGCTGAGGCAGGAGAATCGATTGAACCTGGGAGGCAGAGGTTGCAGTGAGCTGAGATTGCGCCACTGCAGTCCACCCTGGGCGACAGAGCAAGACTCTGTCTCAAAAAAGTAAAATAAAATAGAATAAAATAGAATAGAATAAAATAAAATAAATAAAATAACAATAAGTATAGTTTTTGAGTGGCTGCTTTTTGCCAGTTGCTGTAGTAGGCACTGTAAGTCTAATAATAGTATACATTTACTGAGTTCTCGCTGTGTGCCAGGTGCTGCTTTTTTCATATTAATCTAATCTTCATAACAAGCCTGAGGAAAATCCTGTTATTCTTGTTTTACAAATCAGATAAGGATAAGTAGGATATCATGAAGTTGAGTAACTTGTTTAGAGTCAGAGTTTATAAGTAAGAGTTTATAAGTCTAGCACCAGAGATGTACTCTTAACATCAAATACTATACCTCCTATCTTCTTTAATTTTCACAGTAAGCCTATGAGGTAAGTATATAGAAAAGGAAACAGGCTTAGAGAGAATGTGTAACTTTCTCATGGTCGCTTGTTTCTGATCCCCATGAACCATACCATCAAACTCTTGCACTTAAGAAAATAGTCCAGTCTTTCTACAACTTCATCTTATAACTCTTACTGCTTTTTGTCTTATCTCCCAGGGCCATTTCTGAGCAGTGGAGGTTTCAAGTAATCCACTAACAACCAGTTCCAAATTCTGTCATCAAATCCTGTGCTGCTGTTCCTCGTGGTAAGTTTTCTTATGGACATAGTAAAACTTTAATATATTCTACTTCATAAATATCTTCATCTGTAGAAGGAACAAAGTATACTTTTGTGAACACATGATTGATTGGGCTTTACTGTTTTCTACTGCTTTATCATACTGAGAAAATCAGAAGTTAAATATTTATATATTTGCCTGGCCAGACTTTTGAAAATATTTAGCCCAACAAATAAGATGCTTTACATCTATCAGCTCAGAGTCTGCTGTTATTTGTTATAATTTTATCTTTAGACCACATATTCAAGTACTAAATGGACAGACACAGTGGTATGTTTTAATAGAGTTAAATTAGAACTATTGCACATACATAAAGAACATTAGTGAACATTGTTTCTTAACTAAATTTTAAATGATTAGAATGTGATTATTAGATCAGTTATAATATATTATACAGTAGTCTCCCTTTCTCTGTGGTTTTGCTTTCTGTGGTTTCAGTTATCTGCAGTCAACCAAGGTCTGAAAATATTTAGCAGAAAATTCCAGAAATAATTCATAAGTTTTAAATTTAGTGCTGTTCCGAATAGTGTGATGAAATCATACCCTGGACTTGAATCATCCCTTTGTCCAGCATATCTATGCTGTTTATGCTACCCACCCTTTAGTCACTTAGTAGCTGGTTGGTTATCGGATTTAAAAAAATAGTATATATTAAGTTTGATAATATTTAGAGTTTCAGACATCCACTGGGGGCACTGGAGCATATTCCCCATAGATAAGGGAGGCTACTGTAACTACTGTTTACTGAATATCCTTTATAGGTCTGACATTATGCTTTACAAATATAATTCATGTGATCCTGTTAACAATCCTATAAGATAGATGGTAGTGTTGACATTTTATAGATGAAAAAACTGGTTATAGAAGTTGAGAATTTTATATTAGGTCACATAGCTTGTAACTTGACAGAGCCAGCTTTCAAACCTAGGTATAGCTGTCTCAAACCTTTTGATTTTCTCATTATACCATCTGATTATGTGTAGTGTTTCAATTTCGACCATGTAAGATGCTGAAGAGTGAAAAATCTAAAGGGTGTGCCTGTCTGTGCATTGTAGAGAATTACAGAAGCTGTATTCAAATATACTGAATTATCTAATTTTTTTGTTTTTTGTTTTCAGGTAATAGATGCATATTATTTCTTTTATTTAAAAGAAATGAATGTGACTAGTATTGCATTAAGGGCTGAAACTTGGCTTTTAGCTACATGGCATGTTAAAGTACCTCCGATGTGGCTGGAAGCTTGTATTAACTGGATTCAAGAAGAAAATAATAATGTTAACTTGAGTCAGGCCCAAATGAATAAACAAGTGTTTGAGCAGTGGCTCCTTACTGATCTGAGGGATTTGGAGCATCCTCTTTTACCCGATGGCATTTTAGAAATTCCAAAAGGAGAATTAAATGGATTTTATGCTCTGCAGATTAATTCCTTGGTTGATGTAAGTCAGCCTGCATACTCCCAGATACAGAAGTTGAGAGGAAAGAATACAACAAATGATCTAGTTACAGCTGAAGCACAAGTAACCCCAAAACCTTGGGAAGCAAAGCCTTCACGAATGTTGATGCTGCAGCTAACTGATGGAATCGTACAAATACAGGGAATGGAATATCAGCCTATTCCAATTCTTCATAGTGATCTTCCTCCAGGTACAAAAATTTTGATTTATGGAAATATATCTTTCCGTCTTGGTGTTCTCTTATTGAAACCAGAAAATGTGAAAGTGTTAGGAGGTGAAGTAGATGCTCTTTTAGAAGAATATGCCCAAGAAAAAGTACTTGCAAGATTAATAGGGGAACCTGATCTTGTAGTTTCAGTCATACCAAACAATTCTAACGAAAACATTCCCAGAGTTACAGATGTTCTAGATCCTGCATTAGGTCCTTCTGATGAAGAACTCTTGGCAAGTCTTGATGAAAATGATGAGCTTACAGCAAATAATGACACTTCCTCAGAACGATGTTTCACCACAGGTAATTCCTCAAATACCATTCCCACAAGACAGTCAAATTTTGAGCCAGAATTTGTTATTTCTCCACGACCAAAAGAGGAACCATCAAACCTATCTATGCATGTAATGGATGGAGAATTAGATGACTTTTCACTGGAGGAGGCCTTGCTTTTAGAAGAAACTGTCCAGAAAGAACAGATGGAAACTAAGGAATTGCAACCATTGACTTTTAACAGAAATGCCGATCGAAGTATAGAGAGATTTTCACATAATCCTAATACTACGAATAACTTTTCTTTGACTTGCAAAAATGGAAACAATAATTGGAGTGAAAAAAATGTATCTGAACAAATGACTAATGAAGACAAATCATTTGGTTATCCATCTGTTAGAGACCAAAACAGGAGTATTTTTTCAGTTCATTGTAATGTACCCTTAGCCCATGATTTTACAAATAAAGAAAAGAACTTAGAGACAGATAATAAAATAAAACAAACCAGCAGTTCAGATGGGCATTCCTTAAATAATAAAACATTAAATAGAGAGGTGGTCAACTATGTACAGAAAAGGAGTTCACAAATTTCTAATGAAAATGATTGTAATTTACAGAGTTGTTCTTTAAGATCATCAGAGAATAGCATTAATCTTTCTATTGCCATGGATTTGTATTCTCCACCCTTTGTCTATTTGTCTGTTCTAATGGCCAGCAAACCAAAGGAAGTTACAACAGTGAAAGTGAAAGCATTTATTGTAACCTTAACTGGAAATCTCTCAGGTTCTGGTGGTATTTGGAGTATAACTGCAAAGGTGTCTGATGGTACTGCATATCTAGATGTAGACTTTGTGGATGAAATACTTACTAGCTTGATAGGGTTCTCAGTACCAGAAATGAAACAGTCAAAAAAGGATCCTCTTCAATACCAAAAGTTCCTGGAAGGGTTGCAGAAATGTCAAAGAGATCTAATAGATTTGTGCTGTCTAATGACTATTTCATTTAATCCTTCCTTGTCTAAAGCAATGGTACTGGCGTTACAAGATGTTAATATGGAACACCTTGAGAATCTAAAGAAGCGGTTAAATAAATAATTAAACTAAAATAGTATTAGGAACAATTAAAAACAACAAGGAAATATTTAGAATTTGTTCACAATTTTACTTATGATACTTTGTGTAAAAAGGAAAAATGAAATTTCATAGCTTATTTCAGTTTAATTTTAAAGTGTTTAATCATGTTTGTTATATGTGGAGCTTTTGAAAATAAGTTAATCTTTTTTTTTTTTTTTTAATGTCAGGGTATTGCTCTGTTGCCCAGGCTAGAGTGCAGTGGCATGATCATAGGTTATTGCATCAACCTCTTGAGCTCAAGCGATCCTCCTGCCTTAGCCTCTTGAGTTGCTGGGACTATAGGCATGTACCACCATGCCCAGCTAATTTATTATTACTACTATTGTTTTGTAGGGACAGAGTTTTGCTATGTTGCCCAGATTGGTCTCAAACTCCTGGCCTCTCACTCCTGCCGTCATGGCCTCCAAAGTTTAATTTTTTTAAAAGTAACTGTTAGATGGAGGAATATGGTGACCCACTATTGTTGAGAAATTTGTTTTCCACTTGTCACGTCACATAAGATGATTGCTAAAATATTGTACTGGTGTTCGGTGGTGAGTCATATTTTTGAAAGTTAATAATTATAAATAGGTAATTTCCTTCTAATATGTTGGTACTGTCTATGGCCATACCACCCTGAACATGCCTGAGCTTGTCATAATATGTTGAGTACCCAAAAGATTTGTTTATATTGTTAATCTTAGGGAAAAAAAATTAAAATCCAGTAGATCAGAACATCAGGCTTTCAGATACAAATTGATTTACTGGTTTTTATTTTGCTGATTATAATATTTGGTATATTTAAGGTAATCTAGTTAACTAGATGCTATTTCATAGATTATATTGAATGATTTAAAACTATTTTCAAGGATAGTTTATTTTAAATGGCATATTGAAAACATCATTATTAAGATCCAGTAGGTAGGACATTTATTGGATTAAAATGAAGCATTTATCTATGTCTTTAGGTGTCATTGTTCCCTTTCTGAATTAGCTGTACATATAAGCCTTCCTTTGGTTTTAAGTACTGATTTTTTTTTAAAAAAAGAGGGACTGTTTACAATTCTTCCACTGTGCTGTTATAAAGTTGTATTTGAAAGGTAATGTTGTTTTTATTAATCTTTTGTCTTAAAATAATTTAAAGTGCTTTGAATTTTAAAACATTAAACAAATCCTTAAATAACAAAATACATTGGTGTTTTATTTTATTGAAAATAATGTAACGAAATATCAGGAAGTAAGATAAATACATGTATGATGTATGATAATAGAAGTAGAAGAGAAAGATTTTAAAATATTTTCATTGTTGTATCAGGGTTCAAAGCACCAGGACACAGATATTGCTAATATATGCCCTAGTAATAATCTTGTCTATATACTTGCATAGCTTTTTAATAAGTGATCTGAATGGGATAGCTTTATCTTTCATTATCTTTTCATTAAATTTTCTCCTTCTATACTCTTATCTCTGTGAATGGGGCTTGAAAATTGGGATTAGAACTTCTTTTCATATTGTCATTAAAGACTGGCTATCGTACTTTTTATCAATCTATGCTACTATATTGGTTCTTGGTACATCCTGTTTCTAGTCTTCTCTGGCCTGGATTACTGCAGTGGTTTACTAATTGGTCTTTTATCTTATTTTGCCCTCAAACCGTACTCCATAATGTTAGCAGAGTGATCTTTCGAAAATAAGTTTCTTCTTGTTTTCTCTTCATTAACCTTTAATACCAACCTCCTCCCACCCCATTACTTATAGGGTGAAGTCCAAACTCCTCATTGAGTAAGTAAGGACTTTCGTGATCTGGCCCCTGACTTCTTTTTTAGCCTTATCTTGCCCCATTACTCTTTGCCTCTGAGTTTTAGGGGTACCGAGTTATTTGTAGTGCACTAAACATGTGGAAGAATATACCTCTTACTTTCATACTCATGCTTATAGTGCCTGATCCCCCTACCTTCCTAAATCATTTCCAATTCAGTTTAAGCTTTAGGTGCCTGTTACAGTGTTTCATGAATTCCCCTGCCCACTTGCATGCTCTCCTGTACGTTGTACAGACTAATATTATGTGTGTTTTTACTGTGCTTGTTTCTCTGTTATTCTGCTGCTACATTTTTGGTAGGATAAGTCTTATGGGGCTGTCCTGTGTGCATTGTAGAATATTTAGCAACATCTTTGGCCTCTGCCCACTGGATGTGAGCAGCATCCTTCCAGCTGTGACAACCAAAAATCTCTCCAGGCATTGCCAGATAGTCCCTGGAGCTGGAGATGCCCCCAGTTGAGAACCATTGTTCTGTTGGAATATAAGCTGCTTGACAGTATGGTTGAGGGGTTTAACTTGTAGCTCCAGTAAGTATTTCATCAAATCTGATCATCTTCTGTTGCCTAATATCTTTTGTGATTTCCCGTCATCCATTCCAATAGCATGGTACTTAAAGCCCTGACATCTATGCATACACAGCATCTCAAAGAGCTGCTCTCTTTAGTGAAAGAATAGATTAGGGCTGGGCGTGGTGGCTCAAGCCTGTAATCCCAGCACTTTGGGAGGCTGAGGCAGGCGGATCACAAGGTCAGGAGATCAAGACCATCCTGGCCAACATGATGAAACCCTGTCTCTACTAAAAATACAAAAAAATTAGCTCAGCATGGCGGTGCGCACCGTAGTCCCAGCTACTCGGGAGGCTGAGGCAGGAGAATTGCTTGAACCTGGGAGGCGGAGACTGCAGTGAGCCAAGATCGTGCCACTGCACTCCAGCCTGGTGACAGAGTGAGACTCCATCTCAAAAAAAAAAAGAATAGATTAGAAAAATCTGGCCTAAAGAGTGACAGAAAACTTGGATGACTTGGTTTAGATTCTGGTTGGGTGGGGGAAAATGTCTTCTTTTCCCTGAGAATTTGTAGCCATAGGTCTGTGCTTATGTGGGGCTAACCAGACACTTAAAAGTTACCTGCACGGTAATCTCCGGCCTAATAATTTAACACAGAACGATCCTAAGAGTTCCTGGGAGTAGCAAATGGGAAGAAAAAAGCATAATCAGATGAGCTTTCTCTTTCTCTTGGGAGTGACTCTGCTTTCAGAGTACAGTAGTCCTTTGATATCCCTGAGGGACTGGTTTCGAACCTTCCACGGACACCAACATCCAGATGCTCAAGTTTCTGATATAAAATGGCACAGTATTTGCATATAACCTATGCACATACTCCCATATACTTTAAATAATTTAATTTCTAGTTTACTTATAATTCTTTTTTTTTTTTTTTTGAGACAGGGTCTTGTTCTGTCACCCTGGCTAGAGTGCAGTGACACAATTACAGCTTACTTCAGCCTTGACCTCCTGGGTTCAAGTGATCCTCATGTGTCAGCCTGCTGAGTAGCTGGGACCACAGGTGTATGCCACCATGCCCAGCTAATTAAACTTTTTTTGTAGAGATAGTGTCTCACCATGTTGGCCAGGCTGGTCTCCAACTCCTGTCCTCAAGCAATTGTCCTGCTTCTGCCTCCTAAAGTGCTTAATACAATGTAACTGCTATGTAAATAGTTGTTATATTGTATTGTTTAGAGAATAATGACAAGGAAAAAATGTCTGTACATGTTCAGTACAGATGCATTTTAATTTTGAATATTTCTGATCCATGGTTGGTTGAATCCATGGGTGTGAGGGTTGACCATATATGTTCTTCGCTTGTTCATTCTTAAGTCTTAATTGGTTGGCCCTTGTCCTGGGTCCAGTACTGCTTGTGACTTGGAGGGTTAGTCTACCTAATTCTGGAGTTAGTAGGCACCACATGAAGCTCTCAGACATTCAGTTATTTTTAGACTTAAAAATAACAATGTAGTATGCTTGAAAAAAGACAAGATTGAAAGTTTTAGTTAACTGGGAACTGAAAAACTGAATAGATTTTTTTTTTTTTTTTTCAATACAGGGTCTTACTTTTTCACCCAGGCTGGAGTGCAGGGGTGCAATCATGGCTCACTGCAGCCTCGACCTCCTGGGCTCAAGCGAACCTCCTACCACAGTCTCTGGGTAGCTGGGACTACAGGTATGCGCCACCAGGCCCAGATAATTTTTTCGTGTTTTCAGTAGAAATGGGGTTTTGCCATTTCTACCTAGGCTGGTCGCAAACTCCTGAGCTCAAGCAATCTACCTGCCTTGGCCTCCAAAGTAGTGGGATTGCAGGTGTGAGCCACAGTGCCTAGCCTAAGTGGAAATTCTAACAACAACAACAACAGCAAAAAAGCAAGAGCTAAAATTAAGAATTTGATGAGGCCGGGTGCTGTGGCTCACACCTGTAATCCCAGCACTTTGGGAGGCCAAGGCGGGCGGATCACCTGAAGTCGGGAGTTCAAGGAGAAATCCCATCTCTACTAAAAATACAAAATTAGCCAGGGGTGGTGGTGCATGCCTGTAATCCCAGCTACTCGGGAGGCTGAGGCAGGAGAATCAGTTGAACCTGGGAGGCGGAGGCTGTGGTGAGCCGAGATCGTGCCATTGCACTCCAGCCTGGGCAACAAGAGCAGAACTCTGTCTCAAAAAAAAAAATTTTTTTTTTTGATGAATGAGTTTCAAACCAGATGAAACAAAGCTGAGGATAGTGAAATTAGTTTGGTCAGAAGAAAAAAATTCTGAATGATACATACAGAGACAAAAGGATGGAAAAGAACCGGAAAGCAATGTAACAGAAGGGCTAACATTAAGCAACTGGAGTTCTAGAAAGAGCAAAGTAGAGAATATTTGGAGTTAATGCTTAAGAATTTCATAAAACTCATGAAGATCATCAAGCTATAGATTTCAAAAGCTCTGCAAACCTCAAGCAAAATAAATTTTAAAAATACGCATACAAATATTACTAATACAGTTGAAAAGTAAAGAAAAATTGTAGAGCAGTGACAAAAATAAGGTATGTTACCTTCTAAGGACCAAAATGTGACAACTGACTTCTCAATACAAACAATGGGAATCAGAAGATAATGGACTGACATTTTCAAAGTGATGACATAACTGCTAACCTAGAGTCTATAATAAGCAAAACTGTCCTTAAAAATAGGGTGCAATGGGAAAAATTAACGTTTCAGCCAGACATGGTGGCTAACACCTGTAATCCCAACACTTTGGGAGGCTGAGGCCCATGGATCACTTGAGGTCAGGAGTTTGTGACCAACCTGGCCAACATGGTGAAACCCTGTCTCTACTAAAGATACAAAAATTAGTCGGATGTGGTGGTGTGCACTTGTAATCCCAGCTACTTGGGATACTCAGGAAGCTGAGGCAGGAGAAATGCTTGAACCTGGGAGGCAGAAGTTACAGTTGGCTGAGATTGTGTCACTGCACTCAGCCTGGGCAACAGAGTGAGACTCTGTCTCAAAAAACAAAAAGCAAAAATACTAAAACATTTCACACGAAAAATGAGAATTTCCCCCTAACAAATCCTGCACACACACAAAAATTGCCTTTAAGCAGAGGGAGAACATTACCAGATAGAAGGTTGGAGATGCAAGAAGGAATATGAATTAAAAGGGTAAATATATGGATTAAATGCATAGTGATTGTTTTTCTTTCTTTTTTTTTGGGAATCAGGGTTTTACTCTGTCACTCAGACTGGAGTACAGTGATGTGATCATGTCTCACTGCAGCTTTGAACTCTTGGGCTCTTCCCGCTTCAGCCTCCTTAGTAGCTGGGACTACAGGTGCATAACACCATACCTAGCTAAGTTTAAAAAAAAATTTATAGAGACAAGGTCTCACTATGTTGTCCAGGCTGATATTGAGCTTCTGGCCTCGAGCGAACCTTCTGCCTCAGCCTCCCAAGTTGCTGGAATTACAGGCATGAGCCACTGCACCCAGCATAAATGAATAGTGATTTTAAAACAGGCCAGGCTCAGTGGCTCACACCTGTAATCCTAGCACTTTGGGAAACCAAGGTGGGCGGATTGCTTGAGGCCAGGAGTTCCAGACCACCCTGGCCAACATGGTGAAACCCTGTCTCTACTAAAAATACAAAAATCATCTGGGTATGGTGGTGCATGCCAGTAATCCCAGCTACTTGGGAGGCTTGAGGCTTGAGGATTGCTTGAACTCAGGAGGTGGAGGTTGCAGTGAGCCAAGATCACGCCGCTGCAGCCCAGCCTGGGTGACAGAGTGAGAATCTGAATTTTAAAAAGAAAAAAAAGCATATAAATTGGGAGAGGGATAAATCAAGTTAAAATGTTTTAATGGCCTTATTTTCTGAGAAAAGATTAAGCTGTAGTTTTACATTAAACTTTTTTTCTTTTTTAAAGTTTTTATTTTTCCTTTCCAACCCTGGCCTACAGATATATTAAGCTCGAATATTCAATGCTTTTATAATACTCAGAGTAACCACTCTAAAAGATTTTTAAGATCTTAAAAGTATTGCCACCAAGCCAATGGGACAAAAATTTGATAATACAGAACAAATTGCACTCAACCCAGAGGAAGGTAGGAAAGAGGAAATAACAAAGAAAGAGTGGCATATGGGGAAAAGCGGTTGGTGAGGTGGTAAATTTAAAGGCAAATCTATTAGAAATTGCATTAAATGTAAATAGGCTAAATCCTCTAATAAAAGAGAAACAAGATAATAATACAGCCAATTTATAAGATGCATAAAATGCAAAGATAGAGAAAGATAAAAAGGAAAGGTTATAAAAAGATGTCTAAACACCAAAAGCAAGTTGCTGTGGCTATAATAATATCAAACAGTAGAATTTCAGTCAAAAGACTTAGTAAAGAGAAACAGTTGCTAATGATAAAAGGGCTAATTCACAAGGAAGGTTTAACAATGCTAGACATATAATTCAATAATAGCTTCTAAATTTATCAGAGAATTATAAGGAGAAATAGAAAATCCACAACCATAAAGGAAGATTACACACTCAATCAAAAATGTTGGCAGAGATACAGAAAATACAATTAAACGACCTAGTCAACATTTATAGAAAACAAATGCCTGGTACCTTCTTTTTTTTTTTTTTTTTTGAGATGGAGTCTCACTGTTGCCCAGGCCGGAGTGCAATGGCACATTCTTGGCTCACTGCAACCTCTGCCTCCCAGGTTCAAGCGATTGTCCTGCCTCAGCCTCCTGAGTAGCTGGGATTACAGGTGCCTGCCACCACATCCAGCTAATTTTTGTATTTTTAGTAGGGACGGGGTTTCACCATGTTGGTCAGGCTGGTCTCGAATTCCTGCCCCAGGTGATCCACCCGCCTCGGCCTCCCAAAGTGCTGGGATTACAGGTGTGAGCCACTGCACCCGGCCCTATAGTACACATTTTTACTGTACATGTGGAACATTTACAAAAACTGACCATCTGCTATACCATAATACAAGTCTAAATAAGATTCAAAAGATTATAACGATCCAGAGTATATTCTCTGATCATAATTAAAGTAAGCTAGAAAAAATGGTTAGACATTTCATATATTTAATAGGTTGGTGCAAAAGTAATGTGGTTTCAGACAATTTTAAATCATTATAACTAGGCTCAAACACATCTTTATTGATCAAAATAGGAACCATTACAATCAACACATTTTTGCCAATGAGAAATAAGTTTGTTTATTCCTGTAGCATAAAAATCTGTGCTTCAGGATTCAACAAACTCTTGGAAAGAATTTTCTGCATCCTGCTGGAAGAGTGGAAGAGTTTTCCCTGCAAAAAGTTGTCGAGATGCTTGAAGAGGTGGTAGTCGGTTGGCAAGAGATCAGGTGAATATGGCAGATGAGGCAAAAGTTTGTAGCCCAATTTGTCCAATTTTTGAAGCATTGGTTGTGCAATGTATGGCTGGGCGTTGTTGTGGAGAAGAATTGGGCCCTTCCTGTTGACCAATGCTGGCTGCAGGCATTGCAGTTTTCAGTGCATCTCATTGACTTGCTGAGCATACTTCTCAGATGGAAGGGTTTTGCTGGGGTTTAGAAACCTGTAGTGAATCAGAGTGGCAGCAGGACATCTAACAGTGTCCATCACCATTTTCTAGTGCAACTTTGGCTTTGGGAAGTACTTTGGAGCTTCTTCTCTGTCCAACCACTGAGCTGGCCATCGCCGGTTGTTGTATAAAATCCACTTTTTGTGGTACATCACAACCCAATGGAGAAATGGGCAGTTATAGGAGGATCGGCTTCCATGATTGCTCTCAATTGGTTGTTGTCAACTTCCCATGGCCGGGCACTATGCATTTTGAACTCAGATAAGAAAATCACTCAAATTTGCTTTTTGTCTAACATCATTTCCATAGTTTAAAATCAACATAAACAGCAAGTAATAAGTCATTAGCAAAAACAATAAAGCAAAAAATGTCCATTAAAATGATGTATAACATAACCACATTTATTTAAGATCTATTCCAGTATCAAATGGCAAATTCCAACAATGCAGAAACCATAATTATTTTTGCACCACATGATTAGAAACTATAAAACATACTCTAAAGGAACTTTGGGTTAAGGAAAAAAAACAATGAAAATTAGAAAATATTTTAATTATAATAATAAAACATCAAAATTTATGGAATATTGCTGAAGCTGTCCTTAGAGGGAACTTCGTATCTTAATTTATTAGAAAAGAATAAAGGGCAAACATCAATAAGCTGAGCATTTATCCCAGTAAGTTACAAAAACTGCAAATTAAGCACAAAGAAGGAAGGAAAACATAAAGAGCTGAAGTTATTTGGGACAGCTGGGTAACCACATGCAGAGGAATGAAGTTGAATTTATACCTCATACTATATACAAAAATAAGCTAAAAATGGAATAAAGACCTAAATGTAAGAACTATAACTATAAAACTCTTTACAAGAAAATAGATGTAAATCTGTGACCATGGATGATGCAATGGTTTCTTAGATATAACGTGTATAGCACAAGCAATCAAAGAAAAACAGATTGGAGATCCTCAAAATTTTTAAAAATTGTGATCAAAGGACACTATCACGAAAATGAAATGACAACTCTCTCAGAATGGAAGAATATATTTGCAAATCATGTTATCTGATAAGGGACTTGTATCCAGAATAGAAAAAATTCTACACCTCAGGAATAAAAAGACAAATAGCTCAATTAAAAAATGGGCAAAGTATTTGAATAGCTATATCTTCAAAGGTACACAAATGGCTGGTAAACACATGAATAGATGCTCAGGATTATTGGTCATTAGGGAAATGCAAATAAAAGCTGTAATGGGATACTACTTCATATCCACTAGGATGGCTATAATTGAAAAGAAGACAATGACAATTAGGATGAGGATGTGGAAAAATTGGGACCTTCATGTAATGCTGATGGGAATGTGAAATGGTACAGCCACTTTGGAAAATAGTGTGGCAGTTCCTCAAAAAGTTAAACAGAGTTACCATGTGATCCAGCAATTTCATTCTTACCTAAAAGAATTGAAAGGGGCCGGGCTCAGTGGCTAACGCCTGTAATCCCAGCACTTTGGGATTACGAGGTCAGGAGATCGAGACCATCCTGGCTAACACAGTGAAACCCCGTCTCTGCTAAAAATACAAAAAATTAGCCGGGCATGGTGGCAGGTGCCTGTAGTCCCAGCTACTCGGGAGCCTGAGGCAGGAGAATAGCATGAACCTGGGAGTGGAGCTTGCAGTGAGCCGAGATCGCGCCACTGCACTCCAGCCTGGACGACAGAGCGAGACTGCATCTCAAAAAAAAAAAAAAGAATTGAAAGGGTATGCTCACAGAATAACTTGTACGTGAATGTTCGTACACATAATATCCATAACATCCATAATAGTTAATCACCGTGTTAATCACTAGTATAAGATTAACTCGAAATATCCACAACAGTTAAATTCATTGAGACAGAAAGCAGATTAGTGGTTGCCAGGGACTGGGGAGCAGAGGCATGGGGATGAATGGTGAGTGGTCCTCAACCCTTATGCCACCAGGAACCGGTTTTATGGAAGACAATTTTTCCACTGATTGGGGGTGAAGGGCAGATGGTTTTGGGATGAAATTGTTTCACCCAGATCATCAGGCTTTAATTAGATTATCATAAGGAGCATGCAACCTAGATCCCTTGCATGCACAGTTCACAATAGGGTTTGAGTTCCTATGAGAATTTAATGCCCCTGCCGATCTGACAGGAGGTGGAGCTCAGGTGGTAATGCTTGCTCTCCCACCTTTCACCTCCTGCTGTGCTGCTGGGTTCCTAAAGGGCCATGGCCCACTACCGGTCTGTGGCCTGGGGGTTGAGGACTCCTGTGCAAATGGATATGGATATGGATACAGAGTTCCTTTTTGGGATGATTTAAGTGTTCTAGAGTTAGATAGTGGTGATGGTTGCATAACTTTGTGAGTGTTCAAAAAAAACCACTCAATTGTTTACTTTAAAGCGGTGATTTTTATGGTGTGTGATTTAATATATTTCTAAAATTTAAGAATTAAAAATAGAATCTATGATTTAAAGACTTCCCACAAATTCCCAGCTTTCATGACTTCCCCACTGAATTCTTCCAAAGTATTAAGAATAACACTACTTTACATAAACTGTTCCACAGAATTAATATTATAATTCATAGTCACTAGCTAATTGAAATGCACTACTCAGCACCAAAGGCAAATACTTTTATGTGTTATGTAAGGACAAGTTTATACCAACAATTCTGAATTGACTGATGAAGCAGAGCCAAAACAAACCATTTAGAAATTCTGTGTCTGTCTCTCCTACTATTACTTCCATCCTACTTGGTACCATCACACTGGCTGATAAAAGGCCTAATATGGGATTATTTCTCTTCTTTCTTTAATTAATTAAATTTATGTATTTAATATATTTTTTGAAGATGGGATTTCACTCTGTTGCCCAGGCTGGAGTGCAGTGTTACAATCATAACTCATAATCATAACTCACTGCGGCCTCCAATTCCTGGGCTCAAGCAATCCTCCCACCTCAGCTTCCTGAGCAGCTGGGACTACAGGCACACACCTCCACACCTGGCTAATTTATTTTTACTTTTTGTAGAGATGGGGTCTCCCTGTGCCAAGCTGGTCATAAAGCAATCCTCTCACCTTGGCCTCCCAAAGTATTGGGATTACAGACATGAGCCAAAGAGAAGGCCGGGTGCAGTGGCTCAAATGGGTAATCCCAGCACTTTAAGATGCCAAGGCAGGAGAATTGCTTGAAGCCAGGAGTTGGAGAGCAGCCTGGGCAACATAGGGAGACCCCATTTCTACAAAAGTTTTAAAAAACTATGAACAAGGCAAGAGTTGTTTTGTATTGCTATCAGTTATCTACAATTAATAGAGTTGTAAAATAACTCACATAAGTGTCCTTTTTATTCACAAGGAGCCTCTCTTGAATACATCTGAGTTTATGCTAATGAAGCGACTTAGGGTGGGGCCCCAAAAAGGCCTCAGGATCAAGTTGGTTACCAGAAAGTCCAAGTAATTAGAAGGTGGAAGCTTTCTGCCCCACCCAATCACCTCTGTATACAAACTTGAATAATTAGATTTGATGAGCCTCCAGGTGAATACATCAAAGTGCTGGGAGGGTGGCACAGCTGGAGAGGGCATGGAAGCTCTGACCCCTCCTTCACTGAATTGTTTGCTTTATAATAAACTTGTAAATTTAAGTATTGTTTTTCTGAGTTTTATGAGATGTTCTAATAAATTATTGAACCCAAGGAGTGGCTTGTGGGATCCCCTGATTTATACCCAGTTGGTCATAAGTACAGGTGGCCTGGACTTGGATGTGGGGAGCAGTCCTGTGAGACTGAGCTCTTAACCTGTGGGGTCTGCTTTAACTCCAGGTAGTTAGTATTGAATTGAATTGAATTCAGTATTGAGTTGAATTATTGGACACCCAGTTTGTGTCCAGAGAATCAGAGAATTGGTTGTTGGTGTTGGAAAAACACTCTAGAATTGGTGCTAGAAATGGGATGTGAGTAGAGAAATGGCGTTCTTTGTTTTCTGTTTACTGTTTTCTACCAAAGTAGGATTTGAAGCTTTTGTGCCATGCATGGATCCAAGAATTTTTGCCAAGGTTGTGAGCTCCTTGCTGAGTGTTAGACACTGTGCTAAATGCTTTACAAAGAATGTTTCTTTAGAAAGTTAAAATCCTTTTATCAAAGCAATACATAAACGTAATCGCAAAATTACATAGTATAGAAAGACCATGATAAAAAGTAGCAATCCTCTTTTTCACTGTTTCCCACGTCCCACTCCTATTCTGCTCCCCAGGGAGACCGATGTTGCCTACTAAGGTCTGTTTTTAGTGTATCTATTGATTGTCCTCATTCTTTAAATAATACGGGAATTTCCATTATTTAGACTTCTACCTGTCAAGTTAGCTCTGATAAAGCTTTAACTCACTTGATTCCTGCATCTCTTTTTTCCATCCATTACAAAACTCTTTTTGGTTTTCTTTATTGTCTATTATTAAAACATGAAATGATGGGCCGGGTGCAGTGGCTCGTGCCTGTAATCCCAACACTTTGGGAGGCCGTGGCAGGCGGATTACCTGGGGTCAGGAGTTTGAGAGCAGCCTGGCCAACATGGTGAAACCCCGTCTCTACTAAAAATACAAAATTAGCCGGGTGTGGTGGCACACGCCTGTAATCCCAGCTACTTGGGAGGCTGAGACAGAATTGCTTGAGCCCAGGAAACAGGTTGCAGTGAGCCGAGATCGTGCCACTGCACTCTAGCCTGGCCGACAGAGCGAGACTCTGTCTCAAAAACAAACAAACAAACAAACAAAACCATGAAATGATGAACTTACACTTTGATTTCTTATTACAACTATAGGCCATTTCTCCTGACTACTCATATTACAAAATAGTCTAATTAGTACTCCTAACTTTTCTTTATGCTTAATGTCTCCTCATACTTCAACATTATCAGACTGAATAAGTTTGCATTCTGTTAATTAATCTGATTTATGACATCTGTTTCCTCTATAAGCTTATTCTAAAGGTTAAACGTCAAGCAGTGATCACATTATTACAACTATTTAAATATTGGTGATTGCACAGGTTGTTATGTGTAGTATATTGGCATTACCAGTCTTTTTGTAGAGATTTTTTTGGGCGATGGGGGGGTTATTTGCTGTCCATTTTGGGGGTATTCCCACCTTTTTCTCATCCTTAAGTTCTTCCAACTTCTTAAGGACAATATCAAATCTCTTGCATCTCTTACTTTTCTAGATACCTCCTGTAAAAAAAAAAGCCTTTTTAGATTTGCAGAAAATTTGAGATGATAGTAGAGAGTTCTTATATACTCTACTCCCAGTTTGCTCTATTATTAACATCTTGCATTAGTATGGTACATTTGTTACAACTGATGATCCAATATTGCTACATTATTAACCAAAGTCTATAGTGTATGTAGGTTTTACCTAATGTCTTTCTCTTCCAGGATCCCATCCAGGATACTATATTACCTTTAGTTGTCATGTCTCCTTACTCTCCTCTTGGTTGTGACAGTTTCTCAGACTCTCCTTGTTTTTGATGACCTTGACAGCTTTGAGGCATATTGGTCAAGTACTTTGTAGGATGCCCCTCTATTGGAATTTGTGTGATGTTTTTCTCATTATGATACTGGCTAATTGGTTTCTGCGAGGAAGACCACACAGGTAAAGTGTCATTTTTACTATATCATATCAAGGGTACATACTATCAGCATATTTAATCACTGTTCATGTTGACCTTGATCACCTGGATGAGATAGTGTTTGTCGTTTTTCTACGGTAAAGTTATTCTTCCACTCTCCCCCAACCTTTCCACACTGAACGCTTTGGAAGGAAGTAACTGCGTGTAATCTATACTTAAGGAGTGAAGGTTTGTGTTCCATTTATGTTCCTCCTTCCTTGAGGACAGAGTATCTACATAAATTATTTGAAATTGTTCTGAAACAGAGATTTGTTTCTTTTCCCTCATAAATTAATTTATTCAATCATTTATATGAATATAGACTCATGGATATATATTTTATAATTTGGGTTATAATTCAGTAGTACTTTTTAAATTTTGTTGTTCAAATTCTTCCAGCTTTGGCAATTGGGATCTTCTTTCCCTTGGTTCTTGTGTCCCTTTGACATACTCCCATCATTTATTTTTTATTTTATTTTTTCTGAGACAGAGCCTTGCTCTGTTGCCCAGGCTGGAGTGCAGTGGCACAATCTCAGCTCACTGCAACTTCCACCCCCTCTACCCCTGGGTTCAAGCGATTCTCGTTTTTCAGCCTCCCGAGTATCTGGGATTACAGGCGCCTGCCACCACGCCTGGCTAATTTTTGTATTTTTAGTAGAGAAGGGTTTTGGCATGTTGACCAGGCTGGTTTAGAACTTCTGACCTCAAGTGATCCACCCGCCTCGGCCTCCCAAAGTGCTGGGATTACAGGTGTGAGCCACCACACCCAGCCACTCCTATCATTTTTTAAAGTACTTTACTTTCTGGTATTACAAGATGCTCAAGACTTATCTTTTATATTTCCTTCTCCAGACCTAGAATCAGTAATGTCTTCTTTTATTGGAGAATGGTAGTAGAAAAAAATGTCTGGACATCTGGATACTGGGTATTAAATAACTTTTTTGGAGTCAATTTGTTTAATCTATTCTCAGTATTTTCTAGCCTGCTGCTCAACTCTCATCTTGACTATCTTCCATTTTTCTTTTAACTTGGATCCACTGTTTCTGGGATTTCCTGCCCTGCCCTGCCCTGCCCTGCCCTGCCCTGTCCTGCCTTGCTTTCCCTTTCCCTTTCCTGCCCTGCCCTGCCCTGCCCGGTCCTGCCTTGCTTTCCCTTTCCCTTTCCTGCCTTGCCCTGCCCTGCCCTGCCTTGCCTTGCCTTCCTTTTCCCTTTTGCCTGGCTAATTTTTTGTATTTTTAGTAGAGACGGGGTTTCACCGTGTTAGCCAGGATGGTCTCGATCTCCTGACCTTGTGATCCGCCCGCCTCGACCTCCCAAACTGCTGAGATTACAGGCGTGAGCCACCGCGCCTGGCTTAGATTTAAGTCTTTAATCCATTTTGATTTGATTTTTGTGTATGGTGAGAAATAGGGATCTGTTTTCATTCTTCTGCTTATGAATATCCAGTTTTCCCAGCACCATTTATTGAAGAACATATCATTTCCCCAATATATGTTTTTAGCACCTTTGTTGAAAATGACTAAATATGTGAATTTATAGCTGGGTTCTCTATTCTGTTTCTTTTGTTTGTGTGTCTGTTTGTATGCCAGTACAATGCTGATTTGGTTACTGTAGCTTTGTAGTAGTATATTTTGAAGACAGGTAGTGTGATGCCTCCAGCTTTGTTCTTTTTGCTCAGGATTGCTTTGGCTATTTGGGGGTCTTTCATGGTTCTACGTAAATTTTAGGATTGCTTTTTTTGTTTCTTTGAAGAACAGTTACTATAATTTTGATAGGGATTGTATTGAACCTGTAAATTACTTTGGGTAGTATTATCATTTTAACAATATTAAATCTTCAAATCCATGAAAATGGAATATGTTTCCATTTTTGTGTGTTTTTATTTATTTATTTATTTGAGATGGAGTCTCACTCTGTTGCCCAGGATGGAGTCCAGTGGCGTGATATCAGCTCGCTGCAACCTCTGCCTCCCAGGTTCAATTAATTCTTCTGCCTCAGCTTCCCGAGTCCAGTCTATCATTCTGGGAGTTTTTCTGGTATTATTAATTTTAAAATCCTTTCATTTTCTTTTTCTTGAATTATCATTTTAGTTAAATATTGGGCTTCTGGATTGGTCTTCATGTGTATTAACTTTCATCTTTTTTTTTTGAGACTGGGTCTCACTCTGTTGCCTAGGATAGAATGCAGAGGCACAGTCACAGCTTGCTGCAGCTTCAACATCCAGGGCTCAAGTGACCCTCCCACCTCAGCATCCCAAGTAGCTGGGACTATGGGCATGTGCCACCAAGCTTAGCTAATTTTTAAATTATTTGTAGAGATAGAGGTCTCCCTATGTTGCTCAGGCTGGTCTAACTCCGGGACTCAAGTGATCCTCCCACTTTGGCCTCCCAAAGTGCTGGTATTACAGGTGTGAGCCACTGTGCTTGGCCTTAACTTTCTTCTTGGTGTACTTTTTTGTCTTGTTTCTTCTTTCTGAAAGACTTTCTTGACCTTACCTTCTAACCTCTATTTTTTTCAGCCATCAAATTGTTAATCTCCCAAAACTCTTTGTTATTTAATTGAATTATTATATTTAAAAATTTAATAGCAGCTGGTTCTTGTTTCATAAATGTAGTATCTTCTGTATATTTTTGAGGATACATAGTAATCTTTTTTTTTTTTTTTTTTTTTTTTTTATGGAGTCTTGCACTGTCACCAGGCTGGAGTTCAGTGGTGAGATCTTGGCTCACTGCAACCTCTGCCTCCCGGGTTCAAGCGATTCTCCTGCCTCAGCCTCCCGAGTAGTTGGGATTACAGGTGCACACCACCACGCCTGGCTAATTTTTGTATTTTTTTTAGTAGAGACGGGGTTTCGCCATGTTGACCAGGGTGGTCTTGAACTCTTGATTACCTTAGGTGATCCGCCCACCTCGGCCTCCCAAAGTGCTGGGATTACAGGCGTGAGCCACCGTGCCCAGCCTAATCTTTTTTTAAAAAAGTTTTTTATGTTTTATGAATTGTCTTATGAATTTATCTTTAGTTCTCTTAATACATTCCTCTCTTTTCTTTTGTGTTTCTCATTCACATTACAGATTTTCCTTAAAAGTCTGGCAATCTTTGATAATCTGTCCACTTGTAAGAATGAGGCAATAGGCTGGGTGCGGTGGCTCACGCCTGTAATCCCAGCACTTTGGGAGGCCGAGGCGGCAGATCACGAGGTCAAGAAATCGAGACCATCCTGGCCAACAGGGTGAAACCCTGTCTCTACTAAAAATACAAAAATTAGCTGGGCGTGGTGGCAGGTGTCTGTAGTCCCAGCTACTTGGGAGGCTGAGGCAGGAGAATCTCTTGAATCCGGGAGGTGGAGGTTGCAGTGAGTCGAGATCACACCACAGAGTGAGACTCCGTCTCGGGGGAAAAAAAAAAAAAAAAGAATGAAGCAATAGAAAGATTGACTTTGAACTTTTCATACTTGAATGGGCTTCTTGGCCAACAGTGCCCCGTTTAGCTGCCCTAATTCTTCCTAGATGGTTCAATAAACTTCTTTATAGAAAACTGTGTTTACGTTTATTATTACTATTATTCTCTTTCTTTTTTTTTTTTTTTTTTTTTTTGAAGACGGAGTCCGCTGTGTCGCCCAGGCTGGAGTGCAGTGGCGCGATCTCGGCTGACTGCAAGCTCCGCCTCCCGAGTTCCCGCCATTCTCCTGCCTCAGCCTCCAGAGTAGCTGGGACTACAGGCGTCCGCCACCACGCCCGGCTAATTTTTTGTATTTTTAGTAGAGACGGGATTTCACCATGTTAGCCAGGATGGTCTGGATCTCCTGACCTCGTGATCTGCCCGCCTCGGCCTCCCAAAGTGCTGGGATTACAGGCGTCAGCCACAGCACCTGGCCTATTACTATTATTTTCTGCCTGGAGAACAATCACCTGCTTGATGGTTGTTTTGCTTACTGGTTTGTGGGAGTGGAGTGGGCGCTTTTTATATACTCTATATTATACAGGCTGTTTTAGTCCATTTTCTATTGATATAACAGAATACCAGAGACTGGGTAATTTGTAAAGAAAAGAAGTTTATTCATCTCACAATTCTGGAGGCTAGGGAGTCTAAGAGCATGGCTCTGGCATCTGGTGAGGGCCATCCCAGGGCAGAAACATGGAAAGCAGAAGTGAGCACGCAAGACAGAGAAAGGAAATCTGGCCAAACCCCCTCCTTCTAATTACGAATCTACTCCTGAGAGAACAAATTCACTCCCATGATAATAGTAGTAGTTCATTCATGAAGGTGGAGCCCTCATGACCTAATCATCTGTTAAAGTCTCACCTCTTAATACTGTTACATGGACAATTGAATTTCTTTCTTTCTTTTTTCTTTTTTTTAAATTTATTTTATTTTATTTATTTATTTTTAGACAGTCTTGCTCCATCACCCAGGCTGGAGCTGGAGTGTGGTGGCATGATCTTGGCTCACTGCAACCTCCGCCTCCTGCGTTCAAGCAATTCTCCTGCCACAGCCTCCCGAGAAGTTGAGATTACGGGCGTGTACCACCATGCCCAGCTAATGTTTGTATTTTTAGTAAAGACAGAGTTTCACCATGTTGACCAGGCTGGTCAACAGCCTCAGCCTCCCAAAGTGCTGGGATAATAGGCATGCGTGAGCCACCGTGCCCAGCCAGGCAATTAAATTTCAACAAGAGTTTTGCGGGGACATTCAAACCATAGCACATGCTTTAAATAATAACTCTGCTTTCATTCCCAGGTCTCATTCCTCTTTTTCATCCTAACTGAATTTTCTGAATCTAAGCATTTGAAGTTTCTCCAGGTAAGATTGGTGTACTCTTCCACTGGGGAGTCTTTTCCACTTATACACACTCATACTCACACAGTCACGCAGGCTGGAGTGTGGTGGTTTGATCGTAGCTCACTGCAGCCTCTAACTCCTGGGCTCAAGGGGTCCTCCTGTCCCAGTCTCCTGGGTACCATGCCCGGCTAATTTTTATTAATTTTTTTTTTTCTTTTTGAGACAAAGTCTGGCTCCATTGCCCAGGCTGGAGTGCAGTGGCGCGATCTCAGTTCACTGCAACCTCCGTCTCAAGGGTTCAAGCAATTCTCCTGTCTTAGCCACCTGAGTAGCTGGGTTTACAGGCATGCGACACCACACCCAGCTAATTTTTTTGTATTTTTAGTAGAGACGGGCTTTTGCCATGTTGTCCAGGCTGGTCTTGAATTCTGGCCTTAAGTGATCCTCCCTCTTTAGCCTTCCAAATAGCTGGGATTATAGGCATTGCTCCTGGCTATGCACTCATTTTCTAAGTAGTGGTTCCTCCTTTATCAGTGATCAGTTCTCCAAACTCAGTGTTTTCCAAAAGCTTGATAAAATCACATGTTTGCTGATGGCTTTCCTTTCTTTCTCTTCAATATTGCACTTTTATACCCTGAAAATAACTTTTACTGTCATTTTAATAAAGTTTCAGAGGGACTAACAAAAAGCTTATAGCTCTTCCATCGTCTTAAACAGAAACAAATCTCATTTAATTTTTAGAACAATCCTATATCATGTTATTTTACGGAGTTGGGAACATTGGCCCAAGGAGACCAAATATTAATAGATATCTCTAAACCAAATAAGTTATTCAGTGATGGAGCAGGGAATAAATCCCAGGAAATCCACTCTACAGCTTCATGGTCTTGTTTTTTCTCTAAATTTATTGGTATAAAATTCTAAGGCCATATTTACAGATATCCTAGGAGGTGACAGAAATATTGCATCCTGAAGAATTTCATTTTAAGAGACCCAGGAAATACTTAGTTAAGTATATACCTAATTAACTATGTTTGAAAGATGATTCTAAAATGAATCAAGTTATCTTTGCTCTGGATTATCCAACTTTGCATTCCTTATATTTAGTCATTAATTGCTACATATTATTTGACTTCTTTGGAACTCTTTCTAACTATTTTTAAATGTTTTCAATCAGAAGCAATGGAAAAGAACAATATCCAGAGAAATGGATAACAACTGGAAAGGGAAAGTGGAATGGTTTAAAGTGGCACACATAAAAGATGTTTGTTCTTACATCCTTTTCCACTGAAGTCTTATTCTTTTCTTTTTTGAGACAGAGTCTCGCTCTGTTGCCCAGGCTGGAGTGTAGTGGTGCAATCTTGGCTCACTGCAAGCTCTTCCTCCTGGGTTCACACCATTCTCCTGCCTCAGCCTCCTGAGTAGCTGGGACCACAGGCGCCCGCCACCACACCTGGCAATTTTTTTGTATTTTTAGTAGAGACGGGGTTTCACTGTGTTAGCCAGGATGGTCTCGATCTCCTGACCTCATGATCTGCCCACCTCAGCCTCCCGAAGTGCTGGGATTACAGACGTGAGCCACCGCGCCCAGTCTTGAAGTCTTATTCTTAAGGGACTTGCATAAAAGAGAATGTGTCAGACAGGCCATGCTAAGAAGACCAGTTAATACTTTCCAACAAATATTGCTTTATATACGCGAGCGCGGGTATTTTCTGGAACTTCTGTGTTTGAATATAGCAATCTATACATGTTATACTAGAAACCTGTTTTTGGATATTCAGTATATATCCTGGCAACCCATCATCAAATTTACTCTTTGACTTTCTTTTCAATTGTGCCATCGAGAATAGACAAGTCATGTTTCCCCAAACTTCAGTTTTCTTATTTATCCAGTCAAAATACTGGACCAGATGACCTCCAAGACCTCATCCTTCCATAAAATTCCATGATTCTATTACTTAGATCTTCTTACTTTATTTTTAGTGGTTCATAATATGTCTTTTGATCAATACCTTAGAGTATAATTTACATATGTTTAAATATACAAATTTTAAATGTATTGCTCAATGGCTTAATAAAAATAGCTTTATTGGGATATAATTAACGTGCCACGAAATTCACCTGTTTAATGTGTACAGTTCAATGGTTTTTAGTATATTTAAAGATTTTTTTTTTTTTTTTGAGACAGAGTTTCCCTCTTATTGCCCACGCTGGAGTGCAATGGCGCAATCTCGGCTCACCGCAAGCTCCGCCTCCTGGGTTAAAGCAATTCTCCTGCCTCAGCCTCCCGAATAGCTGGGATTACAGACATGCGCCACCAGGCCCTGCTAATTCTGTATTTTTAGTAGAGATGGGGTTTCTCCATGTTGGTCAGGCTGGTTTCTAACTCCTGACCTCAGGTGATCCGCCTGCCTTGGCCTCCCAAAGTGCCGGGATTACAGGCGTGAGTCACCGCGTGTGGCCTGTATTTAAAGATTTTTATACCTATCATCACAGTCTAATTTTAGAAAATTTTTATCACCCTAAAAGAAACCTGGTACCTATTAGCAGTCGCTCCTGTCCTCCCTTTCTCTTTACCCTGCCAGTTCTTGGGAACCACTGGTCTACTTGCTCTTTCCATATATTTAATATTTGTCTATTTTGGCCCTTGTTTTTTGTTGTTGTTGTTGTTGAGTCTAGGTCTTGCTTGGTCACCCAGGCTAGAGTGCAGTGGTGACATCATGGCTCACTACAGTATTCTGGCCCTTTCATAGGAATGAAATCTTACAATGTGTCATCTTTTGTGACTGACTTCTTTCATTTGGCGTAATGTTTTCGAGATTCATCCACGTTGCAGCAAGTATCAACACTTCATTCCTTTTTGTTGCCAAATAGTGTTCATTTTGTGCATGTACCACATTTTATTTATCCATTCATCAGTTGATGAAAATTTAGACTGTTTCTACTTTTGGTTATTATGAATAATGTTGCTATGAACAATTGTGTTCCTGTGGACATGTGTTTCTATTTCTCTTCGCTACATACCAGGAGAATTGCTGGGTCATATGGTTCTCTACTTTTAATATTTTGAGGCACTGTCAAACTGTTTTCCAGAGCGGTTGCACCATTTTACATTCCCATTAACATGTACAAGGATTTCCATTTCTCCACATCTTTGCTAACAATTATTACTAAGTTTTGTTGTTGTTGTTGTTTTGTTTTTTGTTGTTGTTGTTTTGAGATGGAGTTTTACTCTTTTTGCCCAGGCTGGAGTGCAATGGCATGATCTTGGCTCACTGCAACCTCTGCCTTCCAGGTACAAGGGGTCCTCCTGCTACAGCCTCCCAAGTAGCTAGGATTACAGGCACGCACCACCATGCCCAGCTAATTTTTGTATTTTTAGTAGAGACAGAGTTTCGCCATGTTGGCCAGGCCATTGTTGAACTTCTGACCTCAAGTGATCTGCCCGCCATGGCCTCCCAAAATGCTGGGATTACAGACGTGAGCCACTGCACCCGGCCAATTATTACTAAGCATTAAAATTAATTAATATTATCTTTTTGATTATAGCTATTCTAATAGATGTGAAGTGGTATCTCATTATTCCATGACTTTTAAGTTACCTACCTCTTTGTGACCTCCACCTACATGAAAATATGTGATGTTTCTATTCCTCCTGAAAATTTCTTTGGTACCTTTCTTCAGTAAACACTAGTTGCCTGCCCCTGGGTAACTACTCTTCTGACATCTACCACTGTAGATTAGTTTTGCCTATTCTTGAATTTCATATAAATGCGACAAAACAGTATGTATGATTTATATATCAAAGCACATGAATGTTCATAGCAGCATTATTCATAGTAGCCAAAAAGTGGAGGTAACTCAAGTGTCTATCAACTGATGAATGAATGAATAAACGACATATGGTATATCCATAAAATGGAATACTGACATAACTTAAAAAGTACTACCTAAAGTAGCAAGTGCTGATGTAGAAGCTGCAGCAAATTACCCAGAAGGTCTAGCTAAGGTCACTGATAAAGGTGGCTACACTGGAGAAAATTTCAATGTAGACAAAACAGCCTTAAATTGAAGTAGATGCTATCTAGAATTTATAAAGCTAGAGAGGAGAAGTCAACACCTAGCTTTAAAGCTTCAAAAGACAGGCTGACGTTATTGTTAGGGGCCAATGCAACTGGTGACATGTGGTTGAAGCTGATGCTCATTTACCATGTTTAAAATCCTGGAGCCCTTAAGAATTACATTGGCCAAGTGTGAGGGCTCGCACCTGTAATCCCAGCATTTTGGGAGGCTGAGGTGGGTGGATTACTTGAGTCTAGGAGTTCAAGACCAGCCTGGGTACCATGGCGAAAACCAGTCTCTACAAAATATACAATTAGCCAGGTGTGGGTGTGCCTGTGGTCCAAGCTACTTGGGAGACTGAGGTGGGAGGATCACCTGAGCCTGGGGAGACCAAGGCTGCAGTGAGCCATGATTGTGCCATTCCAGCCTGGGCAACAGTGAGACTCTATCTCAAAGAAGGAGAATTATTTTAAGTCTACTCTACCTGTGTTCTATACATGGAACAACAAAGCCCAAATGACAGCACATCTATTGACAGCATAATTTACTAAACAATTTAAGCCCACTGTTGAGACCTATTCCTCAGAAAAAAATATTCTTTTCAAAATATCACTGTTCATTGACAGTGCACCTGGTCACCCAAAAGCTCTAATGGAGATGTATGAGATTAATATTTTCATGCCTGCTAAAACAATATCCATTCTGTAGCTCATGGATTAAGGAATAATTTTTCCTTGATCTTAATTTTTCAAGTTGTTGTTTTTGTTGTTGTTGTTGTTGTTGTTGTTCTTCTCCTTCTTCTTCTTCTCCTTCTTCTTCCTTCTTCCTTCTTCTTCCTTCTTTCTTCTTCTTCATCTTTTTTATTTGAGAGTCTCTCTTTGTCACCCAGGCTGGAGTGCAGTGGGATGATCTTGGTTCACTGCAACCTCTGACTCCCGGATTCAAGCGATTCTCATGCCTCAGCCCCCTGAGTAGCTGGGATTATAAGCGTGCGCCACCACACCTGGCTAATTTTTGTATTTTTAGTAGAGACAGAGTTTCACCAAGTTGGCCGGGCTGGTCTTGAACTCCTGACCTCAAGTGATCCACACACCTAGACCTCTTAAAGTGCTGGGATTACAGGCATGAGCCACCGCACCTGGCCATGTCTTATTATTTAAGAACTACATCTCATAAGGCTACAGCTGCCTTACATAGTGATTCCTCTGATGGATCTGAGCAAAGTAAATTGAAAATTTTCTGGAAAGGATTCACCATTCTAGATGCCATTAAGAACATTTATGGTTCATAGGAGGAGGTGAAAATATCAACATTAACAGGAGTTTGGAAGAAGTTGATTCCAACTCTCATGGATGACTTTGCAGGGCTCAAAACTTCACTGGAGGAAGGAACTACAGAGGTGGTGGAAATATCAAGAGAACTAGAATTAGAAGTGGAGACTGAAGACGTGACTGAATTGCTGCAATTTCATAATAAAACTTGAAAGGGTGAGGAGTTACTTTTTATGGATGAGAAAAGAAAGTGATTTTTTGAGATGGACTCTACTTCTGGTGAGGATGCTACAAACGTGGTTGAGATGATAACACAAGATTTAGAACAGTACATAAACTTAGATGATAAAGCAGTGGCAGGGATTAAGAAGATTGACTTCAATTCTGAAAGAATTTCTACAGTAAGTAAAATGCTATCAAACAGCATTGCATGCTACAGAGAAATCTGTCATGAAAGGAAGAGTCAATCAATATGGCAGACTTCATTGTTGTCTTATTTTAGAAATTGCCTTAGCCACCACCCTGATTAGTCAGCAGCCATCAACATCCAGGCACGGCTGGGCGTGGTGGTTCATGTGTGTAGTCCCAGCACTTTTTCAGGCCAACGTAGGAGGATCACTTGAGGCCTGGAGTTTGAGACCAGCGTGGGCAACAAAGGGAGACCTTGCCTTTACAAATAAATAAATAAATAAAAATTTAGCTGGGCATGGTGGTGCACACCTGTGGTCTCAGCTACTCAGGAGCCTGATGTGGGAGGATCACTTGAGCCCCAGAAGTTTGAGGCTTGCAGTGAGCTATGATCATACCACTGCACTCCAGCCTGGGTGACAGAGCAAAACCCTGTCTCTAAAATTAAAAAAAAAAAAAAAATCAAGGCAAGACCCTCTACCAGCAAAACTATTATTACTTGCTTGCTGAAGGCTCAGATGATCAGTAGCGTTTTTTAGCAATACGGTATTTAAAAATTAAGGTATCATTTTTTTTAAGACAAATGCTGTTGTATACTTAATAGACTACAGTATCATGTAAACATAGTTTTTTTTGGGTTTGGGGAACAGGGTCTCGCTCTGTCACCTGGGCTGGAGTGCAGTGGCATGATCTTGGCTCACTGCAACCTCTGCCTCCCAGGCTCAAGTGATCCTCCCACCTCAGCCTCCCGAGTAGCTGGGACTACAGGCATGCATCACCACGCCCGGCTAATTGTTTGTATTTTTTGTAGAGATAGGGTTTCACGATGTTGCCCTGGCTGGTCTCGAACTCCTAGGCTCAAGTGATCCACCTGCCTCAGTCTCTCAAAGTGCTGGGATTATAGGCATAAACCACTGCACCAGGCTGTAAGCATAATTTTTATAAGCACTGGGAAACAAATTTGTGTGACTTGCTTTATTGTGATGTTTGCTTTATTGCAGTGCTCTGGAACTGAACCTGCAGTATCTCCAAGATATGTCTGTAATGTGTACTCTTTTGTGTCTGGTTTCTTTCACTTAGCATAATGATTTTGAGGGTTAAGCATGTTGTATATCCAGGCATATATCAATATTTCATTCCTTTTTGTTGTTAAGTAGTATTCCATTGTACGGATGTACCACATTTTGTTTATCCATTCACCTGTTGATGGATATTTGAATTATTTTCAGTTTTTGGCTCTTGTTAATAAAGCTACTTTAAACATTTGTGTGGGCATAGACTTTCATTTCTCTTAGGTACATACTGAAGGGTAGAATGGTAGGATTATATCACAGTTGTGCTTAATTTGATAAGGAATGCCAGTTTTCCAAAATGATAACATTGTTTTGCATTCCCACGGGCAGTATATAGAGTTTTCTTAGGACCTTTTAAACAAATGTTTATATAGGTAGTTAATTTTTGTTGTAGAAATATTAAAAAGTATATAAGAGTAAAGAAATACATCACTTAAAATCTTACCACAAGATGTAGCATTGTGGAGTATATTATTCTTAACTTTTTTCTACCTATGCTATTTAAAGTAAAACCTTATACTGTATGTACTTCTCTGTATTTTGCTTTTTCCGTGTAACGTGGGAATAGATTTTCTGTTCCAATAAATATACATTTAAACCATCATTTAAAATAGCTGCATAGTGTTCTGTTACATCAATGCAGGATATACAGAAACTAGCCATTTGGTTTTTGTTGGACCTTTAGGTTGTTTGCACTTCTCATTTTTATAAATAATATTACAATGGACATTGTTGTAAAAATAAAACTGTATATTTCTTTTCTGTTTTTTTTTTTTTTTTTTGGGACGGAGTCTCCCTGTCTTGCGCCCAGGCTAAAGTACAGTGGCACGATCTCAGCTCACTGCAACCTCCACCTCCTGGGTTTAAACAATTCTGCCTCAGCCTCCTGAGTAGCTGGGATTACAAGTGCTTGCCACCACGCCTGGCTAATTTTTTTTATTTTTAGTAGAGACAGGGTTTCACCATGTTGGTCAGGCTGGTCTCGAACTCCCAACCTCCCCAAGTGCTGCAATTACAGGTGTGAGCTACCGCACCTGGCCAAAATTGTATTATATTTCTATAATTCTTTCTTTCTTTCTTTCTTTCTTTTTTTTTGAGACAGAGTCTTGCTCTGTCACCCAGACTGCAGTGCAGTGAGATCTCGGCTCACTGCAAGCTCCGCCTCCTGGGTTCACGCAATTCTCCTGCCTCAGCCTCCCGAGTAGCTGGGACCGCAGGCGCCCACCACCACGCCCGACTAATTTTTTGTATTTTTAGTAGAGACGGGGTTTCACCATGTTAGCCAGGATGGTCTTGATCTCCTGACCTTGTGATCCGCCTGCCTCGGCTTCCCAAAGTGCTGGGACTACAGGCGTGAGCCACCGTGCCTGGCCTATAATTCTTTCTTTATGATAAACTCCAAGGAGGATTGCTGGCTCCAAATATACACAAATTTTGAAGGCTTTTGATACCTCATGCCTAATTGCCTTCTTGCTCTGTTTTCTTTTTCTACTAGTTTTGTGACCTTGGGTATGTTACCTAATGTTTTTGAGCATCAGTTTCCTCATCCATAAAATGGAGATAATAGAAGAATACATTGTTTTAAAATATTTGGCATAGTGTCTCACACATAGTAAGTACTCAGTGGCAGCTATTACTACTTTAAAAAATTATTACAGTTAATATTATTACCTGTAGTATTTAAGAGTTCAGGACTTCTAAACCTCTCAAATACTTATACAAAATATTATCATTTAAGAAATACCTTTGTCAATCTGATCATTTGTATTTCTTCTGTGAATTATTTATAAATATTCCTTGATGATGATTTTAAATATTTCTCAAATGTTGGAATGAACAACAGGATACTAAGTTTTTGGAACTGTCTCTGATAATTAGGAGTGAGAGACAGGTGACTATCCCATAAATAAATCCAGTAAATTTGGTACTACTCTGTTTATGTCTTTGTAAATTCATGCTGTTGGTATTCATTGCAGCTTTGGGATTTGGGACAGCAGATCTATAACGCATTTAGGACCCAATATAAATCAACTCTAACTATGTATTTGATGTTATTGGTTTTCTGTGATTACCTGATTCTTTATGTCAATTTTATGGGACCTCGATGCTAATAAAATGAAACAGAGTTCTCTAAGCCCAAATTTATTTAATCTTTTTTTTTTTTTAGATGGAGTCTAGCTCTGTTGCCCAGGCTGGAGTGCAGTGGAGCGAGCGATCTCGGCTCACTGCAACCTCTGCCTCCCGGGTTCAAGCGATTCTCCTGCCTCAGCCTCCCGAGTAGCTGGGACTACAGGTGTGTGCCACCACGCTCGGCTAATTTTTTGTATTTTTAGTAGAGACAGGGTTTCACTGTATTAGCCAGGATGGTCTTGATCTACTGACCTCGTGATCTGCCTGCCTCAGCCTCCCAAAGTGTTGGGATTACAGGCGTGAGCCACTGCACCTGGCCACTAAATATTATTAAGCTATTTATTCAAGAGGTTTTAAATTTTTTAACATTTAACTGTGAGTGGAGGTAGGGGAAGTAGAGCTAGAAAATGGAAGAGGAATGGAAAAGAAGTCTATCAAGTATTTTTTAGCTTTTAGTTGGAGTTAGCTAACTTTCAGAAGGGGGAACAAGTTCCTGACTCCTGCCTTTCTGTAATGGTGTAAAAATGTAGCTAAGGTGTATGGAGAAGGAACATCCTGACCAGATCTTCTCTCCGAAATCATCCTGAGTATGCCAATACAAAAACAAAACAAAAATGAAGCAAAACAAAAACAATCCTTTCCCTTTTCCTACCACTCCAGAGATTTAAGAAATTAGTTTATTAAAATGCCTTTTAAAATCAATCTATTAAAATCCACACCTTAATGTGAATTGCAGTACTATAATTAGACATTCAACTTTCAACTTTTTAATAAGGATTTTTGCTGACTGGTGACCCAGAGCTAATATTGGAGGAAGTGGTCAGTTGGAAGAAGGCAGGTCTGCTCCAGTGTCACAGGGAGTTTTGGGCTGTTAGGGTATGGTTTTTAGGGCATTTGTTCTTAACAATTGCCTAATTTCTTTGAGCCTTAGTTTTCTCACTGGTAAAGTTGGGGTGAGTCTTGAGAGTCTCAAGTGAGATGCAGTATGCAAATGCCTTGAACACTTAAAAATCACTGTTACCATTCTAGCACCAGATTTTGAGCGTTCTCCCACATAAGTAATAAATCACCTTCTCAGAGGGTGGAAGTAAAGTAGAGACGGGGTTTCACCATGTTGGCCAGGCTGGTCTCAAACTCCCGACCTCAGGTGATCCACCTGCCTTGGCCTCCCAAAGTGCTGAGATTACAGGTGTGAGCCACTGCGCCTGGCCTCCAAGCTCATCTTGAACATTTACTGCCCCAGACCTCGAATCGACCATTACTATCAGGGACCCTTACTTCTTTTAGTGGAAAGTGATATGCAGAGCATATCATATGGGCACTGAGGACATTCATTGCTACAGGAATTGTTGTTTTTACAGATGTTTTCAGGGTGAAGGGCAGGAAAGTTTTAATCACTTTAATTTTGTTAAAGATAAAATATACCATGAGAATGTACTGATAGTTTCCTTTATTTTATTTTATTTTATTTTATTTGAGAAAGAGTCTCGCTCTGTTGCCCAGGAGGGAGTGGAGTGGTGCAATCACAGCTCACTGCAGCCTTGATCTCCTCTGCTGAAGTGGCACTCCCACCTCCGCCTCTCGAGTTGCTGGTACTACAGGCACACGCCATCACACCCAGCTACATGAGATACTTTGATACAGGCATGCAATAAGCAGTAACCACATCATGGAAAATGGAGTATTCATCCCCTCAAGCATTTATTCTTTGTATTACAAACAATCCAATTATATCTTTAAGTTATTTTTCGATGTACAATTAAATTATTGATGACTATAGTCACCCTGTTGTGCTGTCAAATAGTAAATCTTATTCATTATTTCTAACTATTTTTTTGTACCCATTAACTATTCCTACTTATCCCCAGCCTCCCCATTACCTTTCCCAGCCTCTGGTAACCATTCTTCTACTCTCCATCTCCATGAGTTCAACTGTTTTGAGTTTTTAGCACTCAGAAATAAGTGAAAACACGCGAAATTTGTTTTTCTGTGTCTGACTTATTTCACTTAACGTAATAACCTTCACTTCCATCTGTGTTGTTGCAAATGACTGGATCTCATTTTTTTATGGCTGAGTAGGACTCCATTGTATATAATTACCACATTTTCTTTATCCATTCATCTGTTGATAGACACTTAGTTTGCATCCTAATCTTGGCTATTGTGAATAGTGCTGCAACAAACATAGGAGTGTAGATATCTCTTCAATATATTGATCTTTTTTCTTTTGGGTATATAGCTAGCAATGGGATTGCTGGATCATATAGTAGCTCTGTTTTTAGTATTTTTTCAATTTTTTAATTTTTATTTTTTGTGGGCACTAGTAGGTGTATATATTTATGGGTACATGAGTTGTTTAGATACAGGCGTGCAATGTGAAATAAGCACATCATGAAGAATGGGGTATCCATTCCCTCAAGCATTTATCCATTGAGTTGCAAATAGTGCAATTACCTTCTTAAGTTATTTAAAAATGTAGAGTTAAGTTATTGACTATAGTCACCTTGTTGTGCTATCAAATAGTAGGTCTTATTTACTAGTTCTAGCTATTTTTTTGTACCCATTAACCATCCTCACCTCCCCTACCTCTCCCCACTACCCTTCCCAGACTCTGATAACCATCCCTGTACCCTCTATGTCCATGAGTTCAATTGTTTTGACTTTTAGATCCCACGAGTAAGTGAGAACATGTGATGTTTGTCTTTCTGTGCCTGGCTTATTTCACTTAACATAAAGACATGCAGTTCCATCAAAGTCATTGCAAATGACTGGATCTCATTCTTTTTTAAGGTTGAATAGTACTCCATTGTGTGTAATTACCTCATTTTCTTTATCCATTCATCTGTTGATGGACACTTATGTTGGCTCCAAATCTTAGCTATTGTAAACAGTCCTGCAACTAACACACGAGTGTGGCTATCTCTTCGATATACTGATTTCCTTTCTTTTGGGTGTATACCCAGCAGTGGGATTGCTGGATCACATGGTAGCTCAATTTTTAGTTTTGTGAGGAACCTCCAAACGGTTGTCCATAGTGGCTGTACTAATTTACATTCCCATCAACAATGTACAAGGGTTCCCTTTTCTTTACATCCTCTCCAGCATTTGTTCTTGCCTGTCCTTTGGGTATAAGGCATTTTAACTGGGGTGAGATGATATCTCATTATAGTTTTGATTTGCATTTCTTTGATGATCATTGATGTTGAGCACTGTTTCATATGTCTTTTGTTTGCCATTTGTATGCATTCTTTTAAAATATGTCTATTCAAATCTTTTGCCCATCTTCCGATTGGATTATTAGATTTTTCCCTATAGAGTTTGAACTCCTTATATATTCTGGTTATTAATCCCTTGTTAGATGGGTAGTTTGCAAATATTTTCTCCCATTCTGTATGTTGTCTCTTCACTTTGTTGTTTGTTTTCCTTGCTGTGCAGAAGCGTTTTAACCATCTCATTTGTCCATTTTGTCTTTGGTTGCCTGTGCTTATGGGGTGTTACTCAAGAAATTGTTGCCTAGATAATGTCCTGGAAGGTTTCCCCAATATTTTCTTATAGTAGTTTCATAGTTTGATGTCTTAGATTTAAGTTTTTAATCCATATTAATTTGGTTTTTGTATACAGTGAGAGAGAGGTATCTAGTTTTATTCTTCTGCATAAGGATATCCAGTTTTTTCAGCACTATTTATTGAAGAGACTATCCTTTCTCCAATGTATGTTCTTGGCACCTTTGTCAAAAATGAGTTCACTGTAGATGTGTGGATTTGTTTATTGGTTCTCTATTCTGTTCCATTGGTCTATGTGTCTGTTTTTATGCAATAGCTTTGGCTATTCTGGGTCTTTTGTGATTCCATATAAATTTTAGGATTGTTTCTTCTATTTCTGTGAAGAATGTCATTGATACTTTGACAGGAATTGCATTGAATCTGTAGAGTGCTTTGGGTAGTATGGACATTTTAACATTATTGATTCTTTTGATTCATGAATGTAGAATCTTTCGATTTTTTGTGTACTCTTCAATTTCTTTCATCAGTGTTTTATAGTTTCCCTTGTAGAGGTCTTTCACTTCTTCAGTTAATTCCTAGGTATTTAATTTTATTGTGGCGATTGTCAATGGGATTACTTTTTAATTTCTTTTTCAAATTGTTCACTGTTGGCATATAAAAGTGCTACTGATTTTTGTGTGTTACTTTTGTATCCTGCAACTTTATTGAATTTATCAGTTCTAACAGTATTTTGGTAGAGTCTTTAGGTTTTTCCAAATATAAGATCATATCATCTGTAAACAAGGATAATTTGGCTTCTTCCTTTCCAATTTGAATGACCTTAATTTCTTTCTCTTGTGTGATTGCTCTAGCTATGACTTCCAGTACTATGCTGAATAACATTGGTGAAAGTGGACATCCTTGTCGTGTTCCAGATCACAGGAAAGGCTTTCAGTTTTCCCCTCTTCAGAATGATACTAGCTGTGGGTCTGTCATACATGGCTTTTATTATGTTGAGGTATATTCCTTCTATGTGTAGTTTTCTTAAATAGATCTACCTCATCTCTCACCTTCCATGTGTAGTTTTTGAGAGTTTTTATCATGAAAAGACGTTGAATTTTATAAATTGTTTTTCTGCATCTGTTGAGATAAACATATGGTGCTGTCCTTTATTCTGTGGATGTGATGTATCATATTTATTGATTTTTGTGTGTTGAACCACCCTTGCATATCTAAGATAAATCCCACTTGGGCATTTTTTTTTCAATGTGCTGTTTGATTTTTGTTTGTTAGTATTTTGTGGAGAATTTTTGCATTTCTGTTCATCAGGGATATTGGCCTTTAGTTTTTTTGTTGGCGTCCTTGTTGTTGTTTGGTTTCGGTGTCAGCGTAATGCTTGCCTCATAGAATGATTTAAGGAGAACTTCTTCCCCTTTTTTTTTTTTTTTTGAGATGGAGTCTTGCTCTGTTGCCCAGGCTGGAGTGCAGTGGCTCAATCTCGGCTCACCACAACCTCCACCTCCTAGGTTCAAGCGATTCTCGTGCCTCAGCCTCCCAAGTAGCTGGGACTACAGGCGTGTGCCACCAAGCCTGGCTAATTTTTGTATTTTTAGGAGAGACAGAGTTTCACAATGTTGGCTAGTCTGGTCTCAAATTCCTGACCTCGTGCTCTGCCCTCCTGGGCCTCCCAAAATGCTGGGATTACAGGTGTGAGCCACCGCGCCTGGCCGAGAACTTCTTCCTCTTAAACTCTTTGAAGTAGTTTGAAGAAAATTGGTGTTAATTCTTTTTTGAAATCTTAGTAGAATTTGGCAGTGCAGCCATCTGGTCCTGGACTTTTCTTTGTTGGGAGACTTTTTTTTATTATTATACTTTAAGTTCTGGGGTACATGTGCAGAATGTGCAGGTTTGTTACATAGGTATACATGTGCCATGGTGGTTTGCTGCACCCATCAACCCATCATCTACATTAGGTATTTCTTCTAATGCTATCCCTCCCCCAGGCCCCCACCCCCTGACAGGCCCTGGTGTGTGATGCTTGCCACACCCACCCCCCGAATCCATGCATTCTCATTGTTCAACTCCCACTTATGAGTGAGAACATGTGGTGTTTGGTTTTCTGTTCCTGTGTTAGTTTGCTGAGAATGATGGTTTCCAGCTTCATCCATGTCCCTGCAAAGGACATGAACTCATCCTTTTTTATGGCTGCATAGTATTCCATGGTGTATATGTGCCACATTTTCTTTATTCAGTCTAACATTGATGGGCATTTGGGTTGGTCCCAAGTCTTTGCTATTGTGAATAGTGCTGCAATAAACATACATGTGCATGTGTCTTCATAGCAGAATGACTTATAATCCTTTGGGTATATACCCAGTAACGGGATTGATGGGTCAAATGGTACTTCTAGTTCTACATCCTTAAGGAATCGCCACACTGTCTTCCACAATGGTTGAACTAACTTACACTCCCGCCAACAGTGTAAAAGTGTTCCTATTTCTTCACATCCTCTCTAGCATCTGTTGTTTCCTGACTTTTTTTTTTTTTAACTTTATTTTTTTTTGAGATGGAGTCTCGCTCTGTCACCCAGGCTGGAGTGCAGTGGCGCGGTCTCGGCTCACTGCCAGCTCCACTTCCAGGGTTCATGACATTCTCCTGCCTCAGCCTCCGAGTAACTGGGACTACAGGCACCCGCCACCATGCCTGGCTAATTTTTTGTATTTTTAGTAGAGACGGGGTTTCACCGTGTTAGCCAGGATGGTTTTGATCTCCTGACCTCGTGATCCACCTGCCTCAGACTCCCAGAGTGCTGGGATTACAGGCGTGAGCCACTGCGCCCGGTCTCTGTTTCCTGACTTTTTAGTGATTGCCACTCTAACTGACGTGAGATGGTATCTCATTGTGGTTTTGATTTGCATTTCTCTAGTGACCAGTGATGATAAGCTTTTTTTCATATGTTTGTTGGCCGCATAAACGTCTTCTTTTGAGAAGTGTCTGTTCATATCCTTTGCCCACTTTTTGATGGGGTTGTGTGTTTTTTTCTTGTAAATTTGTTTAAGTTCCTTGTAGATTCTGGATATTAGCTCTTTGTCATATGGATAGATTGCAAAATTTTTTTCTCATTCTGTAGGTTGCCTGTTCACTCTGATGATAGTTTCTTTTGCTGTGCAGAACCTCTTTAGTCTCATTTGCCAATTTTGACTTTTGTTACCATTGCTTTTGGTGTTTTAGTCATAAAGTCTTTGCCCATGCCTATGTCCTGAATGGTATTGCCTAGGTTTTCTTCTAGGGTTTTTATGGTTTTAGGTCTTACGTTTAAATTTTTAATCTATCTTGAATTAATTTTTTATAAGATTTAAGGAAGGGGTCCAGTTTCAGGGAATCCTTTCCACATTGCTTGTTTTTGTCAGGTTTGTCAAAGATCATATGGTTGTAGATGTGTAGTGTTATTTCTGTGGCCTCTGTTCTGATCCATTGGTCTATATGTCTGTTTTGGTACCAGTACCATGCTGTTTTGGTTACTGTAAACTTATAGTATAGTTTGAAGTTAGATAGTGTGATGCCTCCAGCTTTGTTCTTTTTGCTTAGGATTGTCTTGGCTATATGGGCTCTTTTTTGGTTCCATATGAAATTTAAAGCAGTTTTTTCTAATTCTGTGAAGAAAGTTAATGGTAGCTTGATGGGAATAGCATTGAATCTATAAATTACTTTGTGCAGTATGGGCATTTTCATGATATTGATTCTTCCTATCCATGAGCATGGAATGTTTTTCCATTTGTTTCTGTCCTCTCTAAATTCCTTGAGCAGTGGTTTGTAGTTCTCCTTGAAGAGGTCCTTCACATCCATTGTAAGTTGCATTCCTAGGTATTTTATTCTCTTTGTAGCAATTGCAAATTGCTACAGGATTTGGCTTGCTCAGGATTTGGCTCTCTGTTTGTCTATTATTGGTGTATAGGAATGCTTGTGATTTTTGCACATTGATTTTGTATGCTGAGACTTTGCTGAAGTTGCTTATCAGCTTATGGAGTTTTTGGGCTGAGACATGGGGTTTTCTAAATATACAATCATGTCATTTGCAAATAGAGACAATTTGACTTCCTCTCTTCCTAGTTGAATACCCTTTCTATCTCTTGCCTGATTGCCCTGGCCAGAACTTCCAACAGTATGTTGAATAGGAGTGGTGAGACAGGGCATCCTTTTCTTGTGCTGGTTTTCAAAGGGAATGCTTTCAGCTTTTGTCCATTCAGTATGATATTGGCTGTGGGTTTGTCATAAATAGCTCTTAATATTTTGAGATACGTTCCATCAATACCTAGTTTATTCAGTGTTTTTAGCATGAAGAGGTGTTGAGTTTTATTGAAGGCCTTTTCTGCATCTATTGAGATAATCATGTTGTTTTTGTCATTGGTTCTGTTTATGTGATGGATTATGTTTATTGATTTGCATATGTTAAACCAGCCTTGCATCCTAGGGATGAAGCCGACTTGATCATAGTGGATAAGCTTTTCAATGTGCCTCTGGATTCAGTTTGCCAGTATTTTATTGAGGATATTCTCATCAATGTTCATCAGGGATATTGACCTGAAATTTTCTTTTTTTGTTCTGTCTCTGCCAGGTTTTGGTATCAGGATGATGCTGGCCTCATAAAATAAGTTAGAGAGGGGTCCCTCTTTTTCTGTTGTTTGAAATACTTTCAGAAGGAATGGTACCAGCTCCTCTTTGTACCTCTGGTAGAATCTGGCTGTGAATCCATCTCGTCCTGGGCTTTTTTGGTTGGTAGGCTATTAATTATTGCCTCTATTTCAGAACTTGTTATTGGTTTATTCAGGGATTCGACTTGTTCCTGGTTTACTCTTGGGAGGGTGTATGTGTCCAGGAATTTATCCATTTCTTCTAGATTTTCTAGTTTATATGTGCAGGGGTGTTTATAGTATTCTCTGACGGTAGTGTATTTCTGTGGGATCAGTGGTGATCTCCCCTTTATCATTTTTTATTGTATCTATTTGATACCTCTCTCTTTTCTTCTTTATTAGTCTGGCTAGCAGTCTATCTATTTTGTTAATGTTTTCAAACAACTAGGTCCTGGATTCATTGATTTTTTTGAAGGGTTTTTTGTATCTGTATCTCCTTCAGTTTTGCTCTGATCTTAGTTATTTCTTGTCTTCTGCTAGCTTTTGAATTTGTTTGCTCTTGCTTCTCTAGTTCTTTTAATCGTGATATTAGCGTGTCGATTTTAGATCTTTCCCGCTTTCTCCTGTGGGCATTTAGTCCTATATATTTCCCCCTAAACACTGCTTTAGTTGTGTCCCAGAGATTCTGGTACGTTGTGTCTTTGTTCTCATTGGTTTCAAATAACTTATTTATTTCTCCCTTAATTTCATTATTTACCCAGTAGTCATTCAGGAGCAGGTTGTTCAATTTCCATGCAGTTGTGTGGTTTTGAGTGATTTTCTTAATCCTGAGTTCTAATTTGATTGCACTGTTGTCTGAGAGACTGTTTTTTTATGATTTCTGTCTTTTGCATTTGCTGAGGAGTGTTTTACTTCCAATTATGTGGTCGATTTTAGAATAAGCACTATGTGGTGCTGAGAAGAATGTATATTCTGTTGATCTGGGGTGGAGAATTCTGTAGATGTCTATTATGTCCACTTGGTCCAGAGCTGAGTTCAAGTCCTGAATATCCTTGTTAATTTTCTGTCTTGTTAATCTGTCTAATATTGACAGTGGAGTGTTAAAGTCTCCTACTATTACTGTGTGGGAGTCTAAGTCTCTTTATAGGTCTCTTAAGAACTTGCTTTATGAATCTGGGTGCTCCTGTATTGGGTGCATATATATTTAGGATAGTTAGCTCTACTTGTTGCATTGATCCCTTTACCATTATGTAATGCCCTTTGTCTTTTTTGATCTTTGTTGGTTTAAAGTCTGTTTTATCAGAGACTAGGATAGCAACCCTGTTTTTTTTTTTTTTTTTTTTGCTATCCATTTGGTTGGTAAATCTTCCTCCATCCCTTTATTTTGAGCCTATGTGTGTCTTTGCATATGAGATAGGTCTCCTGAATACAGCACACTGATGGGTCTTGCCTTTTTATCCAATTTGCCAGTCTGTGCCTTTTAGTTGGGGCATTTAGCTCATTTACATTTAAGTTTAATATTGTTATGTGTGAATTTAATCCTTTCATTATGATGCTAGCTGGTTATTTTGCCCATTAGTTGATGCAGTTTTTTTCATAGTGTTGATGGTCTTTACATTTTGGTTTGTTTTTGCAGTAGCTGATACTGGTTTTTCCTTCCCATATTTAGTGCTTCCTTCAGGAGCTCTTGTAAGGCAGGTCTGGTGGTGACAAAATCTCTCAGCCTTTGCTTGTCTGTAAAGGATTTTATTTCTCCTTCCCTTATGAAGTTTTATTTAGCTGGATATGAGAATCTAGGTTGAAAATTCTTTTCTTTAAGAATGTTGAATATTGGCCCCTGCTCTCTTCTGGCTTGTAGGTTTTCTGCAGAGAGATCTGCTGTTAGTTTGATGGGCTTTCCTTTGTGGATAACCCGACCTTCCTCTCTGGCTGCCCTTAACATTTTTTCTTTTTTCTTTCTTTCTTTTTTTTTTTTTTGAGATGGAGTCTTGCTCTGTTGCCCAGGCTGGAGTGCAGTGGCATGATCTCGGCTCACTGCAACCTCCACCTCCTGGGTTCATGCCATTCTCCTGCCTCAGCCTCCCGAGCAGCTGGGACTACAGGCGCCTGCCACCACACCCAGCTAATTTTTTGCATTTTTAGTAGAGACAGGGTTTCACTGTGTTAACCAGGATGGTCTCGATCTCCTGACCTTGTGATCCACCTGCCTTGGCCTCCCAAGGTCCTGGGATTACAGGCCTGAGCCACCACACCTGGCCAACATTTTTTCCTTCATTTCTGTTGCGGGAAGTCAGGGATCCTGAACGGAGGGACCGGCTGAAGCCATGGCAGAAAAACATAAATTGTGAAGATTTCATGGACATCACTTCCCCAATCAATACTCTTGTGATTTCCTACGCCTGTCTTTACTTTAATCTCTTAATCCCGCCATCTTTGTAAGCTGAGGATGTATGTCGCCTCAGGACCCTGTGATGATTGCGTTAACTGCACAAATTGTTCATAAAGCATGTGTGTTTAAACAATATGAAATTTGGGCACCTTGAAAAAAGAACAGGAGGCCGGGTGCGGTGGCTCAACGCCTGTAATCCCAGCACTTTGGGATGCCGAAGCGGGCGGATCACGAGATCAGGAGATCGAGACCATCCTGGCTAACATGGTGAAACCCTGTCTCTACTAAAAATACAAAAAATTAGCCAGGTGTGGTGGCAGGCGCCTGTAGTCCCAGCTACAGGGAGGCTGTAGCAGGAGAATTGTGTGAACGTGGGAGGCGGAGCTTGCAGTGAGCCGAGATAGTGCCACTGCACTCCAGCCTGGGCGACAGACAGAGACTCCATCTCAAAAAAAAAAAAAAAAAAAAAAAGAAAAAATTAAAAAGAACAGGATAACAGCGATGTTCAGGGAACAAGGGAGATAACCATCAGGTCTGACTGCCTGAGGGCCGGGTGGAACAGAACCATATTTCTCTTCTTACCAAAGCAAATAGAAATATCACTGAATTCTTTTTCTCAGCAAGGAACAGCCCTGAGAAAGAGAATGCGTTCCTAGGGGGAGGTCTCTGAAATGGCTGGGAATGTCTGTCTTATACAGTTGCTGTTAAGGGATGATATAAGCCCCAGTCTCCTGTAGCGCTCCCAGGCCTATTAGGACGAGGAAATTCCTGCCTAGTAAATTTTAGACAGACCAGTTGTCTACTCTCAAACCCTCTCTCCTGATAAGATGTTATCAATGATAATGTGTGCCTGAAACTTCATTAGCAATTTTAATTTCGCCCTGGTCCTGTGATCTTGCTCTGCCCTCATTTGCCTTGTGATATTTTATTGCCCTTAAAGCATGTGATCTCTGTGACCCACACCCTATTCATACACCCCTCCCCTTTTGAAATCCGTAATAAAAACTTGCTGGTTTTGCAGCTCAGGGAGCATCACAGAACCTGCCAACATGTAATGTCTCCCCCAGACACCCAGCTTTAAAGTTTCTCTTTTGTACTCTTTCCCTTTATTTCTCAGACCAGCTAACACTTAGGAAAATAGAAAATGTTGAATTATCGGGGGTGGTACCCCGATACATTTCAACCTTGGTGAATCTGATGATTACGTGTCTTGGGGTTGCTCTTCTCAAAGAGTATCTTTGTGGTGTTCTCTGTATTTCCCAAATTTGAATGTTGGCCTGTCTTGCTAGGTTGGGGAATTTCTCCTGGATAATATCCTGAAGTGTGCTTTCCAACTTGGTTCCATTCTCCCTGTCACTTTCAGGTACACCATTCAAACGTAGGTTTGGTCTTTTCTCATAGTCCCATATTTCTTGGAGGCTTTGTTCAGTCCTTTTCATTCTTTTTTTCTCTAATCTTGTCTTCACGCTTTATTCATTAAGTTGATCTTCAATCTCTGGTATCCTTTCTTCTGCATGATCGATTCGGCTATTGATACTTGGATATGCTTCACAAAGTTCTCATGCTGTGTTTTTCAGCTCCATCAGGTCATTTATATTCTTCTTTAAACTGGTTATTCTAGTTAGCAATTCCTCTAACCTTTTTCAAGGTTCTTAGCTTCCTTGCATTGGGTTACAACACGCTCCTTTAGCTCAGAGGAGTTTATTATTACCCACCTTCTGAAGCCTACTTCTGTCAGTTCGTCAAACTCATTCTCTCTCCAGTTTTGTTCCCTTGCTGGCGAGAAGTTGTGATCCTTTGGAGGAGAAGAGGCATTCTGGTTTTTGGAATTTTCAGGCTTTTTGCTCTGTTTTTGCTTATCTTCGTGGATTTCTCTACCTTTGATCTTTGCTGTTGGTGACCTTCAGGTGGAGTTTTTGCATGGTCATTTTTTCTGTTGATGTTGATGCTATTGCTTTCTGTTTGTTAGTTTTCCTTCTAACAGTCAGGACCCTCTTCTGCAGGTCTGCTGGAGTTTGCTGGAGGTCCACTCCAGACTCTCTTTGCCTGGGTATCACCAGCAGAGGCTGCAGAACTGCAAAGATTGCTGCCTGCTCCTTCCTCTGGAAGCTTCATCCCAGAGAGGCACCCACCAGATGCCAGCCAGAGCTCTTCTGTATGAGGTGTCTATCAACCCCTGCTGGGAGGTGTCTCTCTGTCAGAAGGCACAGGTGTCAGGGACCCATTTGAGGGGGCAGTCTGTCCCTTAGCAGAGCTCGAGTGGTGTGCTGGGAGATCCGCTGCTGTCTTCAGAGCCTGGAGGCAGGAACGTTTAAGTTGGCTGAAGCTGCGTCCTTGGCCACCCCTTTCCCCAGGTTCTCTGTCCCAGGGAGATGGGAGTTCAAGCTATAAGCCCTTGACTGGGGCTTCTGCCTTTCTTTCAGGGATGCCCTGCCCAGACAGGAGGAATCTAGAGAGGTAGTGTGGCTACAGTGGCTTTGCTGCCCAGTTCAAACTTCCTGGCAGCTTTGTTTATACTGTGAGGGGAAAACCACCTACTCAAGCCTCAGTAATGGTGGACACCCCTCCCCCTACCATCTTCGAGCATCCCAGGTTGACTTCAGACTGCTATGTTGGCAGTGAGAATTTCAAGCCAGTGGATCTTAGCTTTCTGGGCTCCGTGGGGGTGGGATCTGCTGAGCAAGACCACTTGGCTGCCTGACTTCAGCCTCCTTTCCAGAGGAGTGAATGGTTCTGTCTCACTGGCATTCCAGGTGCCACTGGGGTATGAAAAAAAAAACTCCTGCAGCTAGCTCAGTGTTTGCCCAAATGGCGGCCCAGTTTTGTGCTTGAAACCCAGGGCCCTGGTGGCATAGGCACCCCAGGGAATCTCCTGGTCTGTGGGTTGTGGAGACCGTGGGAAAAGCATAGTATCTGGGCTGGATAGCACCATCCCTCATGGCACAGTCCTTCACGGCTTCCCTTGGCTAGGGGAGGGAGTTCCCTGACCCCTTGTGCTTCCCGGGTAAGGTGATGCCCCACTCTGCTTTGGCTTGCCCTCCGTGGGCTGCACCCACTGTCTAACCAGTCCCAGTGAGATGAGCCAGGTATCTCAGTTGGAAATGAAGAAATCACCTGCCTTCTGCATTGGTCTTGGTGGAAGCTGCAGACCGGAGCTGTTCTTATTCAGCCATCTTGCCCAGGAATCCTTCACTGAGCTTCTTTAGTAGCAATATTTTGAATTCTTTATTTGAGATTTCAGAAATTTTGTTTGGATTATACTCTGGTGCTGGAGAATTATTGTGTTCCTCTGGAGGTGTCATGTTTCCTTGCTTTTTCATGTTTCCTGTGTTCTTATGTTGTTATCTGCATATCTGGTATAATAGTCACTTATTCCAATGTTTAAAATTTGCTTTCACAGGGGAGCACTTTTTCCTGAAGATATATCTATGGTGTTCGTTGGCTAGAGCACTTTGGCTTTGATTCTGAGTCTGTGACTTCGTTTAGTCTCTATGATTTTTTCAGCTGTCAACAGCATCAGTGGATACTGTGGTTTCCTTGGTGGCTTAGGTCGTGGTGGTTAGTGGAGGCTATGGAGAAGATTTTCTGGGGACTGGGATGCCAAGCGGGCCAGTCTTTGGGCCTCAGTGGTGGTAGTGATGGGCTGAGCAGGCCTGTCCTTGGGCCCCAGGGTTGTATATGCTGGCACCATTTTTAGTGGGTCTAGGTAAGCCAATTATTGGGCCTTGAGGTGGCTTGTTTGGGTGCCAAAAATGGCAGTAGTGGGTCAGGTTGGTGGGCAGGTCGTTGACTTCCTGGGCAGCAGGAACAGTGGGCAATTGCAGTAGCAGTGGTGAGACAACTCTTTGGGACCGAAGCAGTTTGCACTGGTGTTGGTAGTGAGTGTGGCAGCTTCGGCTGACTGGTCCCCATACCTGCAGGTGGCATATGCAGGTGGGTGCCAGCTGTGGTGGTAGCAGCAGATTGAATGGACCGGACCTCAGACCCCAGGTGGAGTGCTCAGGTGCCACCAGTGGTGGACTAGGCTGGGTGATCCCAGGCCCCTAGACAGTGTGGATGGGTGATCCCCAGGTCCCTGGATGGTATACTTGATTACTGGGAGGAGGGAATCGAACTCAAACCAGACTGGGTGAACCTGCCCTCAGTCCCCCAGGTGATGACTGCAGGGTGCTGGCTGTGGTAGGCAGGGGCAGGGTGATCCCCAGGCTGTTGGAATGCTCAGTTAGGGGATGGCAGTGGTGGTGCTGTGGGGGAGGGCGGGGTTGTTTACCCTGGAAGCAGCCTATATGCTGGCAGCCTGGGTGGGGGGGTGCAGGTGTGGACTTTGCTGGTACTTTGGCCCCATAGCAGCCTGTAGCAGTGGTTGCAGGCAGTGGAATTTGTCTTCAGGGCACATGAAAATGTGTGACTGCCCCTCTGCTGGGGGTGGGGGTGGAGTCGCTGCCTGTGGCTACTGCCTTGACCCCTGGTAGCAGGGCAGGACACAGTCTGCTGGGTCCTGGGCTCTCAAAATGGCAGGGTGCTGCAGCTGCTGAGGACTCAGGGGTTTATGGAACTCAGCGTGAGCTCTCTTTCTGGAGCCATGCCTTTGCAAGGGCTCCAGGCAGCTCCCTATGTTAGTCTCAGGACCCATTAGAGCCAAGAGGATCTCCTGTGGCTGGGATTATAAGCATCTGTGGCACGAATGCAGACTTCTGGGGGTCTCTCATTTACTCTTTCCCCACATTGGGAGCCTCTCCAGACTCTCAGCCAATCCTGGCCAAAGAAGCTGCCTCACTTTGTCCTTCCTTGCTTCCAGTGCTTCCCATCTCTTCTCAGTTGAGTTACAGTGCTCTCTCTTGGATAAGCTATTTGAAGTGTGATTATCTACTTGCTGGTTTGCTTCCTCTTCATGGAAGTGGCAAGTACTAGGTGCTTCTAGTCAGTCATCTCGAAGCCTCTCCTCTAAAGGATTATGTATTTTGTATTTTTTTTGATTTACATAAAATTCTCACAAAGTATTATGTTTTAAAACACTCGAAAACATTCTTTTCTGTGGTCATGCTACAAATGCAATACACAGATAATTTTACTTTATCTTTAACTTTTAGAGATTTATTTTTTAAAATTAACTTATTTTATAATTATGAAATACACTGACATAATTTCAAGGCCAAATGAATAAAAAAGATATATTTAAAAAGTCTGGTTTCTAGCTCTTTCCCCTCTATCACCCCCTTCTCTCCCTCCCCATATAGGTAACCATTTTTTAAAAAGTTTACCTTCCCATTAAAAAATAAATATATATTATACAACTTAATTTCAAAATAATATGTATAGTGACATAATATGTATGTGTGTGTGTGTGTATATACATATATTCACTCATAGATATACATGAATGATTTCTAGGTTCAACTATTGGTTATAGGAGCATATATACACATACAGTGCTGTTCTAAAAGTGCCAATCTGATCATGTAACTAGAAATGTTTGGCAAATATTTATTATTCTTAGGATAAAAACATTGTTCAAATGGTCCCCATAATCTGGCATCTGTCTACTTGATCACTTCTTAAACCAAGCAACTCTTTTTTACCTTCTGTACTGCAGCCACAGTGGGCTTCTTCCTTGAACATATACAGTTCTTTCCTGCTTTAAAGTAATTTTTTTACATGCCGTTCTGTCTTCCTGGAAAGATTTCTTCTCTTCCATTTCCCTTTCAATTTAGATAATTCATACTTATTCTTCCGATTTACACTTAAAAGTCAATTCCTCAGAGAAAACTTCTCTGCCTCATCAGGTTAGTTTAGCTCTTCACTGTTATGTATTCTCCTAAAACTCCATACATTTTTATATTACTTATTATAACTATAATTTAAAAATTTTAATGGAAAATTTTAAACACAGAAAAAAGTAGAGAGAATAGTATAATAAGTCCTTGCATTTTTGTCACTTTGTTTAAATAATTATCAACTCACGGTCAACCTTATTTTAACTATACCCCTAGACATTATACAATTTAATCACCAATATTTTGGTATCATAATTATAATTTAATAATTAATTGTGAACACTGTTGTTCAATGACTATCTCTGTTGCCACATTGTAAATTCCATGGACTCAGGGATTTGAGTGTCTTCTTCACTGCTGCATTCTCAGGGTTTAGCTCAATGTTGTGAATATCCTAAGTGTTGAGAGGTATGTCGAATGAACGAATGAAATGTTATAGATTACTAGAGAAAACAGGAATATGCATTTACTGTATTTAGGGTTCAGCAAGGCATTTGACACATTCTCTCACAGAATCTTTGCTAATAATATAGTCTAGAATCAAGAACAATTAAGATTCATTTCTTGTTGACTGATTGTATCGAATGGGTTAATGAGATTGTGGTTTTTAGTTCAGTAGTGTGTCAGAGAGCTTTCCCTGTGATCCGTTCTTGTTCCACAGTTTTTTTTAAATCAATGGTTTGAATGAGTAGAGAAAGGACTCCCTCCCACCAAATATGGAAGAGATAGGAAATATACTGGATGACAGAATCAGAATCCGAAAAATGTGTTTGACAGCCTAGGGCAACAGAAACCGTTAAGGTAAATTTAATGGTAATAACTTAAAAGTCTTACATTTAGGTCCAAGAAATACAACTGTAGAAGTTTATGATGGGGGGAAACATGGCTTAGCCATGGCATGTATTAAAAATACCTAGTGTGCACAATGTGATGTAGCCACTATGAAATCTGATGGTAGTCTCAGATTTTCTTACTAGAAGGCAGCATTTAGAAGCACTTTTCTGGGGGGAGGGGGGAGGGATAGCACTAGGAGATGTACCTAATGCTAAATGACGAGTTAATGGGTGCAGCACACCAACATGGCACATGTATACATATGTAACAAACCTGCACATTGTGCACATGTACCCTAAAACTTAAAGTATAATAATAATAAAATTAAAAAAAGAAAATAGAAAAGAAAAAAAGAAAAAATAAAAATAAAAAATAAAAAAAATAGAAGCACTTTTCTGTTGTTAATTAAATGGCACTAGAAAAGCGGTGTTTTGTTATAGGCAGAAGAGGCCTGGTGCTGTATTAAGGAGGAAGTGGTCGAAGAGCTGAGGATTTTAATCTGTGGAAGCTAGGCTTGACTAGCACTAAAACCCCCCCACCAAAAACAAAAAACCAAAACAAACAACAATGGTCAATACTTAAAAATTGTGAGACATCCCAATTCTATTGATAAATGGGAGGATCTGTCAATGGTCGCTTAAGCTGCATGGAGATGATTATCTGCTACCTCTTTTAGGTAGGGTGCCCCTTCTATAATTCAGCTGAGTTCCTACCACTTCCTGCTGTCTAACACCTTGCTGCCTTCACTCATTTAGGTATCCTTGTTGGCCTTGTAGGTATTTGCCTTTGCAATCCCTGGGCAGGCTAGCCATGTAAGACCTGTCAGGGAGGAGCTTGGACCACGGAGATTAAAGTAATAGGGATGGATTTTGGCACAAAATAGCAGTCCTATCAAGCAGGACTGCTCAAATGCAGAATGGGCTGCCTTGAGATTCTATGAAATTTCATAATGTCACAGCCCACATCCTTTCTCTCTCTTCCCTTCTCTTCCCTTCTGCTATGGACTGAATTATGTCCCTTCAAAATTCATGTGTTGAAGCCCTAATCCCCATTGCGATTGTATTAGATATAGGGTTTTTAAGCGGTAATTAAGGTTAAATGTGGTCGTAAGGGTGAGGGTACAAATCCAATAGGATTGATGGCTTTATAAGAAGAGGAAGAGAGAGATACACCCTCTGCCATGTGAGGGCATAGCAAGAAGGCAGCCATCTTCAGGCCAGGAAGAGAGCCCTTACCAGCAACTGATCATGCTGGCACCCCAATCCCAACCTTCTGGCCACCAGAACTGTGAGAAAATAAATTTCTGTTGTTTAAGCCACCCAGCCTATGGCATTTTATTGTGTCAGCCCAAGCAGACTATGACCCTTCTCCTTCCCTTCCCTTCTTTTTCCCCCTCTTTTCTCTCTCCTTCCCTCCTTCCTTCCTTTCTCTGCATCTCTTCTTCCTTTCCTCCTTTTCCTTATTTTTCTGTTAGAACAGTCATGCCTATCAGAAAATAGATTTCTTGATTGTCTTATAGACACACATTTCTTAGCATTTTGGTACACTTGTCTTCATATGGCTATTCCTTGTGTGTTTATCTGGATGGACATGGTCCTGAACTGCAACAACGCTTAAGATTCTCATCTGAGGGTGCACGTAAAAATTGTCTGTAAATAATATAGATACTCAGTTCTCCCCAGCCCCTGTCCTGGGAGATTCTGCCTTGTGAGGTTGTTGGAATGGAGCTTGGCATCTGTACATTTAAAAAGCCTCAAGGGAGACTTGGAGTCTTCTTGGAACTACTGCCCCAGGGATTATATTTGTGTCTGTAGAGTACCCAAATCACTGGTTTCTTCATTTATTTAGCAGTCACTGGGTGTGTCTATCTGGAGAACCCCAAACAAAGTGAAACAAAATGCTGTAAAGGAAGGTACCATTTTGACTCATGTGGAACCTATAGTCTAGTTAATAAAACAACTAGATGATAGAAAGGATTCTGAGAAAATGAGACCACTTGGGAGTTGAGTTGGTTCAGGAAGGCTTCCCAAGGAGAGCAGTTCCAAATGAAGGTGAAAGAAGTGTTGTGTTTAGGTGAGTAGAGGAAAGGAGGAGAGGATGTTTGCAGCAGGAAAATAGCATAAGGAAAAGCATAGACACAAATTGAGCTGACTTATTCAGGAGGCATTAAGGAGAGTTGCCTACTTAACAAAGAAGAGGGTTGGTTGGGAAATTAGATAGTCAAGGGAAGCCTGTGGTGAAGATTGCTGGGTGCCAGGTGGGAAGTTTGCACTTGGAGTCAGAGAGATCTGGGCTTGAATTCTGCCTCTAGTACTTGCTGCGGACAGTGGTTTTGGACAGATTATCTCTTCTGAGCCTGTTTTCTTCTGTAAAATAGAATTAACACACACTATCCCTGTGGGATGTTGGTGAGTAAAAGAGACAGCAGTGCCTGGCACAGAGTAGTGCTCAGTTAATGGACCTATGGCCATTGACCCAGTACGCTGAAGGTAATGACTGAGGGTTCTGGAGTGGGGAGGTTGCAGGCAGGCAGTGATAGGTTGTCAAGGTGAACACAAATGCTGCAAGCAGGAAGGACAGACTTACTCACTTTGATGAGAAGATAATTCCCACTGGACTTCTGGCATTGTAAGGGTAGTGTGATAATTCTGGCCTTCCTGCTTCAGTTGGGTGTTGTGCTGACACGGCCTAAGACGGCTTGCGGCTGCTCAGTATTACTAGAATCACTTATACTTAGCAAATAAATTCCCTCGCTACTCTTGGATTGGATATTTTAAATCCCCCAAAGACAAGTAAGTGGTGAGTTGAAGGCAAATAAAAATAGATCCCATTTGCTGGGCATTGTGCTAGGTACTTTATGGATATTCCACATGATTATGAAAATGAAAGAAAACTAAGATATGTTCAGATTAATTAAAATATATAGTTATATTTTTCTAAAATTTGTTTAAATAATGAACAGGTTAAAAACATTTGTAAAGGAAAAAACCAGGATCTTGTAGAAAATTGATTTTTTTATTAAAGGTCTTTAGTGAATGGTAACATCTTATATGCAAATGAGGAAAATTATTAAGGTTTAAAGAATGATGGTAAAACAAAAACAAGCATCTCCACCCACCCCACAGTTTGAGAGTTAGAATCATTCCCTGCATTTTAGAATTCCCATTGTCCTTCCTCACCCCACTTCCCTCTTTCAGAAGGAGCCCCCTGAATTTTATGTTTAATATTTTCTTGCTTTCTTGTTTAATTAATTGTAGCAGTCTGTATATGTTTTATTTTTATTTATTTTTTTTTTGAGATGGAGTCTCGCCCTGTCACCCAGGCTGGAGAGCAATGGTGTGATCTCACCCCACTGCAGCCTCCGCCTCCCGGGTTCAAGCGATTCTCCTGCTTCAGCCTCCTGAGTACCTGGGATTATAGGCGCCCACCATCGTGCCTGGCTAATTTTTGTATTTTTAGTAGAGATGGGGTTTCGCCATGTTGGCCAGGCTGGTTTCAAACTCCTGACCTCAAGTGATCCACTTGTCTCGGCCTCCCAAAGTGCTGGGATTACAGGCGTGAGCCAATGCGCCCGGCCCAGTCTGTATATGTTCTTAAAGAATATGTTGTTCAGTGCTGCATGTTTTTGAACTTTATATAAATGGAATTGTACAGTTTGCGTCTGTTTCCTTCTTTCCTTCCTCCTAAACATTATATTCTTGAGATTCATCCATGTTGATGTATGTAGCTATACTTGATTTGTTTTGCTGCATAATATTTCATTATAGGAAAAGATCATATCTTCTGGATCCATGTATCCGTGGACATGCAGATAGATTGTTTCCATATTTTGCTTTTACAAATGTTGTTGCTATGGACCTCCTTGTACAAGTCTTGGGGCACACGTGCAATAATTTGTTGAGGGTTTATGCTTATGCATCAGGTAAGATTAGTTTAGTTTGGGCTGTACCTCCTCTTACTCCCTGCTCCCAGTAGTTATGATATCTGACACATTCAAGGTTAAAGAGGCAAGGAATAGGAAAGGTCTCAACTGTTATTCCCTGGACTTTGAAGGTATTAGGCTGAGTCTGTCTGAATTTAGTAGTGATCAGACTTCCTTGGGGCACCTTAGTGGTTTCTTCAGAGATCCATTGCTGGGGATCTCCACCTGCAGGTGCCTTGACAGGGTTGAATGACTTCCTTTGGCTGGTCACTTATGATGACCTCAGTATCTCAGTATCCCTTGGACATATGTTCGTACATCTTTAGCATCTTTCTGCAGAGGTCTTCACACTATTCCAGGTAGCCCTCATTAGCAAAATCCAAGACTGTTCCACTCCTGCTTGTCCTCCCACTACATTTCCCCTGACTCCCTTATCCCCCTAATGAGAAAGTCAAATAATTAATGGATTTATGGGTTATCATGAGAGTAGGACTGGTGGCTTTATAAGAGGAAGAGAGACCTGAGCTAGCATGTTTGGTCCCCTTGCCATGGGATGCCCTGTACCACCTTGGAACTCTACAGAGAGTCCTTACCAGCAAGAAGTCCCTCATCAGATGCAGCCACACTACCTTGGACTTCTCATCCTCCATAACTGGAAGGAATCCAATCCTTTATCTTTCTCTCTTTCTCTCTCTCTTTCTTTCTTTTGACAGAATCTTGCTCTGTCACCCAGGCTGGAGTGCAGTGGCATGATCTCGGCTCACTGCAACCTCTGCCTCCCAGGTTCAAGTGATTCTCTTGCCTCATCCTCCCAAGTAGCTGGGATTACAGGCGCCCGCCACCATGTCTGGCTAATTTTTGTATTTTTAGTAGACATGGGGTTTCACCGTGTTGGCTAGACTGGTCTCGAACTCCTGACCTCAGGTGATCCGCCCACCTGGGCCTCCCAAAGTGTTGGGATTACAGGCATGAGCCACTGTGCCTGGCCAGGAATATATTTCTTTTCTTTTTAAATTACCGAGGTTTAGGTATTCTGTTATAAGCAACAGAAAATGAACTAAGACAGGCATCTATACATATATACTTGAAAATACACGGAATATTTCTGGCACATTTTCTATAGCAAACTGATAACACTGATAAAACCAATAATACTGCTTCTGAGGAAGAGAATTCGATTTAAGGTGTTCAGGGATGAAGACAACCTACTTTTTACGTATGTAATATACTATTTTGTATTTTTTGAATTATTCTTTTTAGCATATGCATTACTTTTGGAAAAATGCATTAATTTTGGAAAATAATCTTTAAACAAAAGAAAAAATGAGTTCTATTTGACTATTAGACCTCCTATGATTAATATTTGGCCTTTGTAGCATTGAACACTGCAACCTTAACATGGTAATTTTTGTCCATAATGACTGAGATAATAGTATTTACAATGTAATAAATATGTATGAAAAAAGATTATGACTATATTTTGAGCATAGTGAGTTTGGGGTGTCAGTAGGAAACAGGCAGATGGAAATATCTAACAGGAGTTGGAAATGTGGACTGGAGCGCTAGTCAAAACTGAAGATTGTTATAAAAGACTGAGTAAAATACCCAAAGGAGAGAATGTGGAGAGGAGAAATGGGCTCTGGGCATAACCAAAGGCATCAATTACCTCTGGGGTCAGAAGAGGAAAGAGGAGTCAGAGAATGAGAGGCAGATCTGAGAGTGAACAGCTTTATACAAATCATGGGAGAAGATCACGTGAAGAAATGAGAATTGGTGGTAGCGGCTTGCTGCAGAGAATCTGAGGAGAATGAAAACTAAGAAAATCTGTAGATCTGATTTTTCAATTGTTATCAAGAGAGTATTTTCTGTACATGATGAGATGGTTAGAAGATGAAGGCTGTGAAAAAGAAACTTGGTAGTGAAGGGAAGGAGGGAAGGACAGGAATGTAGTTCAAGGGATAGCCTGGTGAGTGGAGGTGGGGGGTGTGTGTGTGTGTGTGTGTGTGTGTGTGTGTATTTTAAGATGGGAAGCACATCAAACCATTTATACACTGGCAGGAAGAAGTCACAGAAGAAAGAATGAAGAAGTATTAAAATGTGGTCAGACTGGGGAGATTAAGAGCCATAAAGAGGGGCTTTCACCTTGAAATAGAGGAAGGTCACTTTTTAATCTGGGACAGCAGTGAAGGAAGCAAAGATAGGGAAGAGACAGGAAGTGATGTTAATGTAGAAGAAGCACCACCACATTTTCAATAAAGGAACAGTGAGATCATCTGCAGAGAATAAGGAAATTGGAATAGAAGGGGGCTTTACATTTATAGAAGAGTGTTGTGCATTGTATAATTAGAAAAGAAACAGAAAGGGTCTTAAGTTAGCAAAGCAGGTGTTTTGCAGCAGCATGACATAATGAAAAGAACACTAACTTTGGAGCCAGAAAGACCTGAGTTTGAGTCCTGGCTTCATTCCTTGTTAACAAGTTACCAAACTGATCTTTCTTAATTCCTCAATTTTATTACAGAATAGGACAACAATACCTACTCTGTCAAGCTGTTATGCAGATTCAATGATAGGACATGCTAGTTAATTTTAGTTTCAACAAACATTTACTAATCTCCCATCATGAGCCAGATACTCCACTAGGAGTATCTCTTTATCCTGAGTTTAAAGTCTAGGAGGGGGGAATACACTTCCTCATTTTCTTTTGGGACAAAGAATAAACTTTTGCAGAATTATGAAGGGACTTGCTAACTACTTTCCTGCTTGTGCACTTTTAAATACTGGATCAGATTCACTGGCAGGTTTTATTCTGGTCTGTCTGGATTTAGCCACTAATGCAAGGGAACCACTTCTCTGAGGCCGTGAGCGATTCTTACCCCTTGCCCTTTGGCCAGTGGGCTTGGCAAAGCCCTTCACAGCTGCTGATTATGAAAGATGTGTGGCCTTGGACTGCTGACCACTTCAATGATGACTCAGCTTGTCTCATTCTTATCTCTACAATAAGCTTGATGTGTATTTTTTGTCTTTTGTTGTTGTTGTTATTGTTGTTGGTAGTATCTAAATATAGAGTTGTTTATCTTTCAAATAGCCTCCCAGAGAGAAATGACCTCAGACTGAGAAACTGAGAACAATTGACCAAAATCATGAACAGTAATGAAATTCATTCATTTATAATCTCCATTACTTTTAGGGAGAGTAAGTAAAGACATGCATCCTTGATTAGAGAGATTGGATTAATTGTAATGATTGGACTTAGAGTGTGAGTCTACAGAAATCTTAAATTAAATTCTAACAGGAGTGCTTTTGCAAAAGGATTATAAATTAAAGCTTTAATTTGTGTACTTTAGTTGTTTAGGTGATTGTAACATCATTTAAGCATTTAATGACAGTGAAATTGTTCCAGTGTCATCAGTGATTTGTGATGAAGATCAGCACGTCCAGATCAGAACTGGGTTAATTGCAGCTCATCACCAAGGAAAGTACAAAACATTCTAACCAATACCAAGACTGTAGTGTAGACATCTTTCCCTTTTTAAGTTCTTTTCCAATGCCACTGAGCATTTATATCCTTGTATTGGATTAATAAGGATTACACTGGCCCCATTTCTAGAACTATGTAAATACCAACCTGACAAAGTTGGTGATAGGAAGTTCATAGATGTTTCTTTTTCATATATCGCCCTCTCAGTTCTGCCAGGTAGGCCAATCTGTTTTCCACAGGACTGATCTATTGCTCTGGTTGTCAGCCTTGTTTGAAAATTATTGCAGTGTCCATGGGCATCAGTGGAATATTCCAGCTGACCTTTGTTAGGCCTTTGAATAAAGAAGGCAAAACAAACAAAACCCCAAGCAAGCCAACAACGACAAAAATAATTGGCAAATGCCAAAGTATCTTCAGTGATTAACAACGATTTTCTTTAGAAACCTTGTGAGTCTGGGCCGGGCGTGGTGGCTCACGCCTGTAATCCCAGCACTTTGGGAGGCTGAGGCGGGCGGATCACGAGGTCAGGAGATCGAGACCATCCTGGCTAATATGGTGAAAACCCATCTCTACTAAAAAAATACAAAAAAATTAGCCAGGCGTGGTGGCGGGCGCCTGTAGTCCCAGCTACTCTGGAGGCTGAGGCAGGAGAATGGCGTGAACCCGGGAGGCGGAGCTTGCAGTGAGCCCAGATCGCGCCACTGTACTCCAGCCTGGGCGACAGACCTTGTGAGTCTGTTAAAATAGAAGCAGACACAAGATTAATTTGCTTCAAGTGAGATAATCCGTGAAAGGCATTCACTCCACACAGAGCCTGGCACAGGGTCAGTGCTCAAAAACGGCAAGCTCTTATTACCATTATTTTTATTATTTGGAATTAATGTTATCTGTTTCCCCCTCCCTCTCCCTTTTTGGGCCTCACTTTTTACTCGGAATAGTAGTGGAATAAAGGTAAACAGCATCCGTTCTCATTTCTGAGGACAGGCTGCCCTGATGTTGAAGGTGATAGAATGGTCAACAGCCCTGGAAGCCCACTTCAGATTCTGGGTAGCTTTGTTGGGTCACCACGGCCTTGCAAACTGGCAGCTGGCTGGAAGATTGATGCTATGTTTGGCATTGGCTTACAATGGAGAATTGCTATGCGTAGCCAAAAATCTTCCCTGGCAGCCAGGAGTGGAGAGCAGCCTTGGACCCCACTTCACAGCATTCCTTTAAATGATGTTACTGTATTCACAGGCCAGAATTTAAACGTTTGCAGTAACAAGGGAGCCAGTTTTTGGATAGTCAAAGGCATTTTGTCAACAAAAGAGTATTCAGGCCATGCTATATATTTATGGTTCTATTCATCTCACCTTGTAGATAAGGAGGATTTGGAACCGCTGTAGGCTCTAAATAAACTCTTATTTTAATGCAGATGGCTCCTTATTCTAAATAATATCCTTTATATTCTTTTGCCTCAGACTTGGCATTTCTAACTCCTTGATGAATATTTCTACTCGGATTTCCAGCCATTAACACCTGTTCCCAACTTCCTTATTTTCTATCTGTGCTATCACGATTATTGAGAAACTGTATATATAGTGATTACAATTGAGGGCTTTGGAGGCTGACTGCTGGGTTTTAAATCCCTGCTGTGCTATTTACTAGGTGTGTGGACTTGGATAAGTTATTTGACTTCTTGGTGCCTCCTTACCTCCTCTTTGTAATAATAACACATCCCTCATCAAGTTGTTGTAAGCATTGAATTAAATGTTTAGGCCAATGCCTGGAATGTAGTCAGTGCTTGTATCAGTTTGGTTGTATTAGGCTGCAAGTAACAGAACACCAATTAATAATAGCTTAGGCAATAAATACATTTAATTATCTTTTTTTTTTTTTTTTTTTTTTTGAGACGGAATCTCCCTGTGTCGCCCAGGCTGGAGTGCAGTGGTGCGATCTTGGCTCACTGCAACCTCCGTCTCCCTAGTTCAAGCAATTCTTCTGTCTCAGCCTTCCCGAGTAGCTGGGACTACAGGCTCATGCCACAACATAGTAGAGATGGGGTTTCACCATATTGGTCAGGCTCGTCTCAAACTCCTGACCTTAGGTGATCCACCTGCCTTGGCCTCCCAAAGTGCTGGGATTACAGGCATGAGCCACCACATCTGGCTCATAATTATCTTATATAAGTAGAATTCTGGAGGTGGGAAGTTCCAGCCTTGCTGCAGCAGTTCAGTGGTGCCACCAAAGACTGCATGTCTTTTTCTGTTTCCCTTCTGCCATCTTTCCCATGTCAGCTTTTCATCTTCATGGCTATCACAGGTCACCAGGCTGCTGCAGCTCCAGGGATCAAGGCAAAAAGAAGAGGGAAAGGCAGGGGTGGCATCGACTGTCTCTTGCATCAGGAAAGCAAAAGCTTTCCCAGTTCCCAGGAGCCTTCCAAAAGATTTCTCCCTACATCTTATTGCCAGGACTAAGTCACATGTCCTCCCGTGACTTTGAAGGAGGCTAAGAAAGTGACGATCTAGTTTTCCAGCTTCTGTAATAAGAGAAGAGAGTTGGGCATGGTTGTAGAGGCAGCCAGGCCACAGTGACTGCCACAGTGATTAATATATGTTAGCTGTTACTGTTATTATTATTCCAGTTTTTAAAGTTAAAGATGTTGAAATTATTTTTCATTCCCCCTCTTCTTCTTTAACACTCAGTCACCAAGTTCAGTGATTCCTCCTTCTCAATGTTTTCCATGCCTACCCGATCTTTCCTTCATACTATTCCTAATGTTCCGGTGTTATTATCTCATGCATGGAAAAATGCAGTCAGCTTTCTTTCTGTCTCTTCTATCTTCAGTTTCTCCATACCCTGCTCTATCTTGCACTCCACCAGATGAATCTTCATCAAATATCTCTATCATGCCATGTTATTGCCCAAATTCTTTAATCTCTTCCTATTGTCCACAGTAGTGATTCTTAAACTTCAGCATAATTAGAATCACATGGGAAGGCTGGGTGTGGTGGTTCACGCCTGTAATCCCAACACTTTGGAAGGCCAAGGTGGGTGGATTGTTTTAGCTCAGGGCTTTGAGACCAGCTTGGGCAACATGGTGAACCCTGTCTCTACAAAAAATACAAAAATTAGCCGGGCATGGTGGCATGCACCTGTAGTCCTAGCTACTCAGGAGGCTGCTGAGGGGGTGGATTGCTTGAGACTGGGAGGCGGAGGTTGCAGTGAGCCAAGATCAAACTGCTGCACTCCAGGCTGGGTGACAAAGGGAGACTCTGTCTAAAAACAAAAAGAAGAATCACCTTGGAAGCTTGTTAAAAATCAGATGTCTTCTTAAAAGCAGGTATTGAGGTTATAAAATAATATATTCTCAATATACTCACAGTATAATTGGCAACACAAACAAAATAATTATAATTCAGGGAATTTATTTTCTATGTTACTCATTTGGCACATTAAATATACTGCTTTACATAAGATCCACAATCAGTTATTTTTTCATGTATATATGTCTCATTTCCTTCAATAGATCAGACATTGCTTGAAGGCAGAGATTCTGTATAATACCACACTGCCACTGTAATTAGTCCTAAAATATCCAACACAATTTTTTTGAATAAATCAATGGTATTCATGCAAAATATTCAGTGGGTACTTAATAAATGTTGGACTTATCTAGCAAAAACAATGGAAAACCTCAGACAAGATTGGGTAAAAAACAAAAACAAAAAACACCTCTATCTATTAGAATAGATGTATAGCTTGAAGCAACAGAATTACTCTTGGCTGAGAAATGGCTACAATCTAATAATGTAGATCTTGCATGAATCAAATGGAAAGACACAGTGTAGATCTATCACAAATACTAAGCTTCAAGGGGTGAAAGGGCACTGTTAATCAGTAATTCTATCAGTAATAGGATTAGTTTGATTATTATGGAAGAGATCACCCATTCAATAATGTTCTTTTCCAGGCACTCCTGATACCCACTGGAGGTAATGCTGGTTTTGGGAGCACAATGTATTGTGAATAAAATATATGAAGAAAAAAGGTAATTATTTATACCTGTTTGGTGCCAGGGTCTTCAATGATGAATAAGACCCAGTCTCTCAAGGAACTTGGTATCTAGTAGGAAAAAGAAGCATGTAGACAAGTCTAACAGATGATTTCCAGTATAACCTGAAATCAGAGAGGAGCATGAGTGTGTGAGTGAGGCAGGAGAAGAAGAGAGGATCTCTTCTGTCTGGAAGTGTGAGGACACCTTTTCCCAAGGAGTTATCTGCTCTCTCACCTTCCTTTCAGCTTCTCTTGGAATATTGCTAGAGTTATTATTTTTATCATGTTTGGTCTCACCTTCTCACCAACTACTGAATTTCAGAGGTAAATATCCAAGGAGTTGATAACATCTTTGTTTCTTCATACTAATGAAACGGGAAACAATTTCAGAAGTCATCCAATCCAACCCAGCCTGACAAACAAAATGGTCATCTGTTCTCTCTCTTTCTATCTACTCCTGATTCCCCCAAATCCCCACATTTCTCAAATATGAGAGACTAAGGATAATCAACCATCCTGGTGTGCCCCGGAAAAAGTACTGAAATGCAGGACTTTCATTGCTAAAATCAGGACAGTCCCAGACAAACCAAGATGAGTTGGTCACCCTAGAGGGCAGTAGAAATAGTTAGAATGAAGGAGCCTGGATTAATCTATGCTAAATTCCTAACTGGGCAATTCCCTTAATGCTGATGGTTGCTTTATAGTACCAGAATATAAATGTGTCTCTGGAAGACAAGCCTATGCAGATTCAGAGCAAACATCCCACCACAGCCTACCAGGCTTGACTCATTCACTGGCTGGGTGAAGTCAACACAAGCATGTGTTTTCAATAAATATTTGATATAACTTTGTTTTGATTATACTGGGCTCTTAGGGGCAGCACTGTGTTCCCACCCAAATTCCTATGCTGAAGTTCTAATCCCAGTACCTCAGAATGTGATTGTATTTGGAGAAAGAGTCTTTACACATAATTAAGGTAAAATAAGGTCATATAGGTGGACCCTAATGCAATATGACTGGTGTCCTTATAAGAGGAGTAGATGAGGACAAAGACACAATAGAGGAAAGGCTGTGTAAACACAAGGGGAGAAGATGGCCATCTATAAGCCAAGGAGTGAGGCCTCAGAAGAAATAACCCTGCTGCCACTTTGATCTTGGACTTCCAGCCTCTGGAATTGTGAGAAAATAAATTTCTGTTGTTTAAGCCACCCAGTCTGTGGTACTCTGGTATTGCAGCCTCAGCAAACTCATATATGGGCATTGTTATGTTGCTTATAACAATGGAAAACGGACTGGGTAATTTATAAAGAAAAGAAATTTATTTCTTCCAGTTACGGAGGCTATGAAGTCCCAGGGCGAGGGGCCACATCTGGTAAGAAACTTCTTGCTGATGGGGACTCTGAACTGAGGCAGGGCAGGGTATCACACAGCAAGAGGGATGAGCGTGTGAATGTGTGAGCTCAGGTCCCTCTTCCTCTTCTTATAAAGCAACCCATTCCACTCCCATGGTAACCCATATATTCATTGACCCTTTAACCCATTCATCCATGAATGGATTAATCCACTTATGAGGGCAGAGCCCTTATGATCCAATCACCTCTTAAAGGCCCTATCTCAATACTGCCACATTGGGGATTAAGTTTCAACATGACTTTTGGAGGGGATAAATATTCAAACTACTGGGCCAGGCGCAGTGGCTCATGCCTGTAATCCCAGCACTTTGGGAGGCCGAGTTGGGCGGATCACAAGGTCAGGAGTTTGAGACCAGCCTGGCCAATAGGGTGAAACCCCTTCTCTGCTAAAAATAAAAAAAAACTAGCCTGGTGGGGTGGCACATGCCTGTAGTCCCAGCTACTCGGGAGGCTGAGGGAGGAGAATAGCTTGAACCCAGGAGGTGGAGGTTGCAGTGAGCCGAGATCGCACCACTGCACTCCAGCCTGGGTGACAGAGTGAGACTTCATCTCCAAAACAAACAAACAAACAAACAAACAAACTATATATATATATACACACACATATATATGTATATATATATATTCAAACTACAGCAATTGTCTTGAGTTGGGCTTTCTCAGATGTATATAGTGATTTATGCAGAAGTAGTTTATTTGGGAGGTGATCCCAGGAAGCCCTGATGACAGAGGTGAAGGGAGAGGGAAAGGAAGGAAACTACTTCAGAGCAGGTCACTGCTGGGGGCAACTGGATCTGCATCCCACTGGGGGCCTCTGAAAACTGTGTAGAACACACCTCAGGTTGTCCCACCCGAGGGGCAATTTACCCTCCATCTCCCATTCGTTATGGGGGGAACAGGGATTGGCTTACAGCCTGGCAGCACCTGCCTGCCCTGCACAGTAGTGAGCTAATTTCTGCTGCTAGAGAAAGCCCTCAGGGAGGGTTGGGGGAGCTTGCAATAAGAACTGCAGGTGTGCACAGCAACAGTCTCTGTGTGTTTTATTTGCTTTTGTAATAACAAACAATAAAGATTTCAAAAGCAGGAAAGTGATTGTATTACTGGGAACAATTTTATTTAACTTTAACATTATAACAAATCCATTGCCAGGTTCACTTTGGAATTTGGCCTAGAATAAAAGTGGCTTTCTCTAGGCAGGGTGTGAGATGTGATATAAGCCGTGTTCTTTCAGCGCCCCAGTGGTATCATGCATCAGGCTCCTCACAGTGCCAGACTCACTGTCATTCTTAAATTCCTAGAGATTGGGCCTTGTTAGTGCTAAAGGCCTCTGAGGCTCCTTTAAATCAGTCACATATTGATTAAAATAAGAAGGGAGATTCTCCCTTTCCTACCTAAGCTAGCTGAGGGCATATAGCAAAATCTCTTTTCCTTGTGTCAAAATTAAAACAGGACTCTCAGTGTCCTGTGCCATCTACCCAGGGTAACTTCCTACCCTTCCCATTGCTAAATGAGATAGATAGTAATTATTCAGCACCCCGCTCCATGAGGACTGACATAGATAATGCAAGTAGAGTTCTCAGCAAAGGGCATGGCTACTAACTGCACACATCGAAGCCCATTGAGAATACTGGTAATTTGTATATTTATTTCATGTAACCAGAAATCTCCATATTTTATTTAAAAATAAATTTTGTCTCTGGGTGTTGTTTCACTTGCGAGTACGCCGGGCTTGTGACTGTGGATCCTTTGTCCTCCTGGCTTAAGTATCTCCAAGTAGAATTACTGGGAAGTTTTTAGATAAAATAAAAATCTTAGGAAAGGTTGGGGCTGGCCTTGGAGGAATAGAGGGGAGGGAAGGAGACAGAACTGGGTCCTGGGAAAAGGGAGGCAGGCAGGCTCCATGCCAAGGGCTGGGGTTAATCCTGGGCACCTAGCCTCTTCCTCTCTGAGTTCTCCTTCACCCTTTGCCAGTTTTCACCAGTGACTCTGATAGACTGGGGTGCAAATAGAAATGACTAATGACGTAAAAAAGTTGTTTGTCCATCGTATGTTCTCACTCATAAGTGGGAGCTAAGCTATGAGGATGCAAAGGCATAAGAATGATACAATGGACTTTGGTGACTCAGGGGAAAGGGTGGAAAGGGAGTGAGGGATAAAAGACTACAAAGTGGGTTCAGTGTATACTGCTCTGGAGATAAGTGCACCAGAATCTCACAAATCACCAGCAAAGAACTTATGTATCCAAACATCACCCATTCCCCCCAAAACCTATGGAAATAAAACATTTAAAAAAAAGGAAAAGGTTTTAAGGTTTTTAAAATATGTGTAGGGAAAGATTATCTCAGATGTATTTTTTAAAAAACCAAGATATTTTATAGGGATTTAATAGATGTTTTCAAAATCAAAATAAAAGTTGTTTTTCCTCATTAGTAAGCCAGAAAGTTGGAATTAAAACTACAGTGATGTAAGTGCCTGAGTCTTAAGTAAGGGTCTTAATATTAGTCTTAAACAGAGGAGGGATAGGGTTAGAAACTTTCTAAATGAATGCTCCCTGACTGAACTCATTGTTTTAATGCAGCATATAATCCTCTGGATAAATCTCTGAATAAAATTTCAGATGAAAAGAACACTTAAATGGCCACATTATACCAACAGAAAGACAGGCATTTCAGGACTAAAAAAGAACATAACATATGGAATACTGAAAACCTGTACTGTAGCCCAGCGCCAGGCACCAGGTATATCTTCAACAGATGTTAACTATGATTATGATTATTGTCACCCAATAACCATCTTTCCCATCTAGTATCTCATGGGAATTTCAGAGAATTCACATGTATGGGAGTATAATGGAGATGGAGACTCTGTAGGGAATTGGGGTGCGGGGAAATTCATCTGTTTCACAATGCACACCCACATCAAGTGACTCTAATTCTCCTTTCAATAAGAATTTTTGCTCTCAAAAACCCTCTTCTCTTCCAGACTGTCTCTCTCCTATGTAAGCCTAATGTTTTTCTCTCCTGCTTTATAGATTTTCCCTCATACCTCCTTCAAATTCTTTTCTGTGCCATGTAATGTGAAAGCCACAAAAATTGACCTCAGGTCATTACAGTCTACTAGAGGAGCTATAAACAACATTATTTAGAATAGAGAGGTTGACCACCATGACATGCTAGAGGCATAAATGGTAGGGGTTCAGTGGAGAGGAGACATCATAAGACAAGTGGCATGGGCATTGGTCTTAAAGGATAAATTGGATTCTGTCTGAAAACAGTAGGAAAGAATATTATTGGTGGAAGGAACAGTTTGAGCAAAGACACAAATGTGGCAAAAGCCAGGGTCTGATCTTCCCAGCTTGAATGCCAAACTAAGGGATCCAGGCTGTATTCTATAGGCCAACATTTTGAGCAGCTCATCTGAGCCATATTGGAGATATTAATCATAGACTGGTTGTCATGAATGGATGGGAAGAGGCAGGGGCAGGGTGCAGGAGGTCAGTAAAGAGGACATCCCCATTACTCTTCAACTCTCAGATAGTCAGATATAAATGTCAATTCTTGCCTTCTCAGAAATGTTTAAGGCATCTCCATTGTCCACAAAATAAAGAATAAATCCCTTAAAATGCCATTCAAGGCCTCCGTACTAGTCAGCTTGAGCTGCCATAATAAAATACCATAGACTTGGGGCTTAAACAACAGAAATTTATTTTCTCACAGTTATGGAGGCTAGAAGTTCAAGGTTCTGGCCAGTTCAGTTTCTGGTGAGGGCAGATGGCTTGCAAATGGCCACCTTCTTACTGTGTGCTTATGTGGCCTTTACTTGGTGGTGCTCATGGAGGGAGAGAGCAAGCTCTCTGGTGTTTCTTTCTATAAAGGCTAATCCTTTTGAATCAAGACTCCAGGGTCACACCCTATGACCTCATTTAACCTTAGTTCCATAGAGGCCCCATCTGCAAATAGAGCCAGACTGTGGGTTAGTGCTTTGACATACACATTTTTGTGAAACACAAACATTCAGTCCATGACAGCTTCCTAGGAAAACAGTAACTACCATCTGTGAAGTGCCTACTATAGTCTAGGCATTGTGTAAAGTTCTTTACCTACATTATTTCATTTAATCCCCTCAAGAACAGCATGAAGTAGGTATTTTGTTGTCTGCATTTTACAAATGAGTCTCAGGGAAGGTAAGTACTTTGTCTATAGCTGTACAGCCTTTAGGGGTGGAGGCAGACTTTTAAGGGGAATCCACCTTGAGGCAGGAGGAATCCACATTGAAGGGGAATTGGAAGCGCTCCACTCCCCTGACGGACTGCTTCTGACTTCAGCTGTGGCTCTGTCCTCCCTACCCACTCTGGTCCCACTGTATAACTCAGCATTTTCTCCACATGACATAATTCTTGAGGTCTTGTGTTTGCTCATGCTGTTTTCTCAGACTGTAATGCCTTTTTTTTTCTTCTTTTTATTCATTGTTCAAGTTTCCCCTCAAGGGGCAATGCCTCTGTGAAACCTTCCTGTACATCTTTTTTGTTGTTGTTGAATCATATGTATGTGAAACCTTTCTAAATATTCCATGCTGTTTCATTTGGCCTTGCATTCTGGTTACCTGTCTAAATGTCTGTATTTCCTTGCCATACCACCAGATTATACATATTTTGAGATATTTTACATGTGTGTATTTTACACCATGCCCAGCACACAGTAGGTGCTTTAATAGACATTTACTGAGTGAAGGTCAAGGTGAGAGTTAGTGAAGCTATAAACTAGAGGAGTGGCAATGGAGATGCAAAGGAGAGGATGGATTGATAAGACCTGGTGACTTTGGATGTGGGGACTGAGGGAGAGGCCAAGATGACTTGAAAGTTTTTCAAGGTAAGACCATCATTGTTACTATAGAAGCCAGGAGGTGTTGCTACTTGCGGGGAAAGACACCATTAATAGAGGCGGTAGTAGTAATAATAGCAGCTTCCACTAATTAAATACTTGAATCACTCAGCATGCCAAGTGCTTGTCATATATTGCTCACCTATGTCTCATAATAATCTTGTGAGGTGAGCATTATTCTCAATGCATAGATGATGAAATGGAGGCTCAGAGAGATTAAGCAAACTGCTCAAGGGGGCACAACTAGCAAGCATCAGAACTGAGATGCAAACTCAAGTCTGTCTGACTCCAAAGCTTGTGTCCTGAAGTATTATCCTCCTGAAAACTGCCGAGTGAATCTATTTCCTGTTCTCCAACGGGCAGCAGGGGAGGTCTCGCCATTTGCCGACAACTCTTTGTGGTGTCTGGTGACTGATTGGTGGTCAGTGCCATGTTGGTTCTTCATGACACAGACAATCCCCTGCACACAGATGGGAAGTTCCCAGTGATGGGAGTGAACATGAGATGTCTCAGCCAGGCCCTGGATGTCTCCTTGCCTTCCCTCCTTCTCCTCTCGGGCTGTACAAGCTGTTCAGCAGAAGTTCTTAGAGCATCTAGTCTTGTTCCAAAGAGACATAGCCATGGCCAAAGAGAATCTGAGGAACGCTAGGAAAAGTCACCTCTTCTATGTATTTGGTGTAAACTGGGAAGAAAAGGTCCCAACATATCTCATCACAGTCAGCAGTAAACAAATATCTTTATCAATAGCAGCATCAACAGCTTGTATTATAAGTGGGTGTGAGGGATTCCACTGCTTGGAAGGTCAAGTGTGGGAGATATCCAGGACTCAGGTCACTGAAGTGGGCACATATCCCTAATAACGCAAGAGCCTGGTAATGGAAACAAAGATTTCAAATTTGTCAATGATAAAACTTTTCTTAGTTTTTCATCTTGGAGAAAAAGAGTAAGCTAACAGGAAGTACAAAACAGGAATACATATTGCAGAATTCTTTAGGCAATACTATACTAGGTTTGTGATTGTATTTTAAGACTGATTACATGAAAGAATATTAATTAGGCCTATGAGAAGTAGCAGTATAAGTGGTTTGACAGAAATGTGAGATGAATGTATAGCAGATTTCAGCAGATAATGGCAGAAGAGTTGGGGGATAGGTCTTTTCCAAAGACTAAATGGATTGGCTTGCTTATTCCGGCAATGTAAAGGAAGGAGGAATGATTGTGACTTTCTTCCTGTGATATGAAAATTGAAATGGGTTGGGCGGGGCACAGTGGCTCACGCCTGTAATCCTAGCACTTTGGGAGGCCGAGGTGGGTGGATCACTTGGGGTCAGGAGTTTGAGACCAGCCTGGCCAATGTGGTGAAACCCCATCTCTACCAAAACTATAAAAAATTAGCTGGGTGTGGTGGTGGGCGTCTGTAATCCCAGCTACTTGGGAGGTTGAGGCAGGAGAATCGCTGGAACATGGGAGGTGGAGGTTGCAGTGAACCAAGATTGTGCCACTGCACTCCAGCCTGGGTGACAGAGTGAGACTCCATCTCAAAAAAACAAAAAACAAAAAGAGTAATGGGTTTGTATAGATACCTATGAGTAATAGATTTTCACCATGTCTACCTAGGTCAGCACACTAAATGCCCAGAAGGATGATGTGTGGGTGAAGAAGCAGAGCAACATAATGTGGGAGGGGAACCCCTTCTTGGCAGATTTTAAAGAATAAAGTAAATGGAATTCCTTGTTTCCTCAATTAGACAGTGAGTTTTCTTTTAGCTCTATTATTTTGTAGAAGTTGTAGATGTTCTTAGTTTAACTTGTGTTAGTCGCATGTTCAGAAGTAGCTTTAACCTCTATTGCCTACTACGTGACTGAAGAATAATTTGGCATTTTTCCCTTTCAAAGTGAAGCATGAGCTTTCATAAAAATCTTCCCCCATTGTTGTTACAGCATTTTGGTATGCATTTATATTTCAGTAATTTTAATGTAGTATATTAATTTTGATTATAAATGTTTCCACACACATGCCTACTGGTGGTAATATTTTATGTTTACCTTCTCGTTTGTACATTTTATTTGGGAGTAATGCATTCTGATAACTCATTAGGATACATGGATGGAAAATTTTCATTTTAAAGTAGGATAGTTTTAAGCAACATTAACATTTAATTAGAGCTCTTCACTGCATTTTATTATGAGGTTATTCTGTAATTACTCAGCAGGTCCTGGTGTTTACTAATGCAGAAGTGACAGCACATAATACAACTAAATTATTGCCACATCTCTGGAAAAGACAATTGGAAAATGGGGAACAGATAGAGGCATTGTTTAAAGAGCCTCAGGGAAAAACAGCCTCAGAACATAATCCTTATTTTCTTTTGAACCTTTTTTTTCCATGACAATCCAGAGCAACATATAGCATGTAGACCTCCCCTACTATAGGTTAAGTAGCTTACATAATGGCTCCGGCTGCAATTTTCACATTTTGCATGAAACCCTTTTCTTGCAAGAGTAGATGTGAAGTGGAGCCTGTTAGATATAGTTCTAAATTGCTCAGATACATTATATGTGGGGAGAGTAGAAACCTTCAAATAAATGCCAGAAACTGAGGTTTCTAAGAAGCTTTATGCTTTTTAAATAATCATCCTTTTCTCCTTTTTAATTAGAATACAGATATTATATTATGACCAGAGAACATAATGGTTAGAAAGCTCCATCAAATGCACCCTGACCCTTTATAACACTGCAGGGATGTGCAGGCTGTAATTTTCATATATGAGTGCCCTGAAATTCTTCTTTCCTTTTTAAGTTTTCTTTTATGCAGACCTCATAATCCTGCTGCTAATTTGATTCCCTGTCCGTTTTCCTCATTATGCCCAAGCTGCTTCTGGACACTTAAAGTGAATTGAGGCAACTATTTTGATATTGTGGGTGAAAATTAGTTTTAACTAAGACATCCAGATAACAGGTGTATGTGTATGTGTGTGTGTGTGTGTGTGTGTGTGTGTAGTTGGTCTTGGGGGGTATTGACCTGAGGAGATAACATCTCTGGAATGGGCTACCTTGATAAATCACCTGAACTCTCCTCTTCGTATGCACTAGAGCAATGACAGCAGTCATTCTTGCTTTATTCCTGATCTTGGGAGAAAAATCATTCAGCCTTTCATCCCTAAATATAATGTTAGCTGTAGATATTTTGTAGGTACTTGTATTAGTTTGCTAAGGTTTCCATAACAAAGTACCATCAACTGAGTGGCTTAAATAACAGAAGTTTGTTTCTCAAATTTCTGGAGCCTAGAAGTCCAAGAACCAGGTGTAGGCAGGTTCATTTTCTTTGGAGCTTCTCTTCCTGGCTTGTGGACGGCCTCCTTCTCGCTATATCCTTATATGGTCTTTCCTCTGTGCGGGCTTATCCCTGGTACTTCTCTGTTTGTCCAAATTTCCTCTTCTCATAGAGACGACAGTCAGATTGGATTAGGGTCCACCCTAACGGCCTCATTTTGATTTAGTTACCTCTTTAAAGGTTCTGTCTCCAAACACAGTCACATTCTGAGGTACTGGGGATTAGGGCATTACATAAATTTTTGGGTAACACAATTTAGCCCACTGACAATACCTTTTATTAGGTTAAGGAAGTTCCACCCTATTTCGGTTTGCTGAGAGTTTTTAAAATCACGAATGAATATTGAATTTTGCCAAGTGATATTTTTGCACACATTGATAGGATCATGTGGTTTTCTTTAGAATGTCATAATGATGGGTTACATTGATTGATGTTTGCACATTGAACCAGTATGTTATTCTTTTTTATATCTTGTTGGATTAAATTTGCTAATATTTTATTGAGTGTTTTTGCAAAAATATTCATAAGGCATATCATTTTATTTTCTTGTAATATCTTTGTCTGGACTTAGTATCAGAGTAATGCTGGCCTGATAAAATAAGTTGGGAAGTGTTCCCTTCTCTTTTATTTTCTGGGAAAGTTTGTTTAGAATCTGTATTATTTTGCCGGGCGCGGTGGCTCATGCCGGTAATCCCAGCACTTTGGGAGGCCGAGGCGGGCGGATCACAAGGTCAGGAGATCCAGACCATCCTGGCTAACATGGTGAAACCCCGTCTCTACTAGAAATACAAAAAAATTAGCCGGGTGTGGTGGCGGGTGCCTGTAGTCCCAGCTACTTGGGAGGCTGAGGCAGGAGAGTGGCGTGAACCCGGGAGGCGGAGCTTGCAGAGAGCCAAGATTGCGCCACTGCACTCCAACCTGGGTGACAGAGTGAGATGCCATCAGAAAAAAAAAAAGAGAAAAGAATCTGTGTTATTTCTTAATTTTTTTTTTTTTTTTTTTGAGATGGAGTCTTGCTCTGTCTCCCAGGCTGGAGTGCAGTGGCGCGATCTTGGCTCACTGTAACCTCTGCCTGCTGGGTTACAAGTGATCTTCCTGCCTCAGCCTCCCTAGTAGCTAGGACTACAGGTGCGTGCCACCACTCCCAGCTAATTTTTGTATTTTTAGTAGAGACAGGGTTTTACCATGTTGGCCAGGCTGGTCTCAAACTCCTGACCTCAAGTGATCTGCCAGCCTCGGCCTCCCAAAAGTGCTAGGATTACAGAGGTGAGACACCATGCCTGGCCATTTCGTCTTTAATGGTTTTGGTAGAATTCATCAATTAAGTACCTGGAGCCTGAAGATTTCTTTTTCAGGTGATTTTTAACTCCTAATTCAATTTTCCCCAGGTTTTCTATTTCATCTTTAGTGAGTTGTTAGTTTGTGGTTTGCAGAAGTGCTCCATTTTATCTGTTATTGAATTTATGTGTGTAGAATCGTTTGCAACATCCTCTTATTATTCTTTTAATTTCTACGGTATGTCACCCTTTTTATTCCTGAAGTTGGTAGTTTGTGACTTCTCTGTTTTTTCCTTTGTCAGTGTTGCTAGAAGTTTGTATTAGTCTGTTCTCTAATTGCTATTAAGAACTACCTGAGACTGGGTAATTTATAAAGAAAAAAGGTTTAATTGGCTCACACAGTTTTGTAGGCTATACACGACGCATGGCTGAGGAGGCCTCAAGAAACTTTCAATCATGGTGGAAGGTGAAGAGGAAGGAGGCATGCCTTACATGGCTGGAGCAGGAGGAGGAGAGAGCGAGAGTGGGGGTGCTACACACTTTAGAACAACCAGATCTCCTGAGAACTCACTCACTAACCCGAGAACAGCAAGGAGGAAATCCACCCTCTGGATCCAATCACCTCCCACCAGGCTCCTCCTCCAACACAGGGGGATTACAATTTTACGTGAGATTTAGTCAGGGACACAAATCCAGACCATATCAGGTTTATCCGTTTTATTGATCTTCTTTTTTAGTCTTGATGGAAACTTATCAATCGTATTGATCTCTTAAAGGGAACTACCTCTTTGTTTCACTAATATTCTCTACTGTTTTTCTTTTTTCCGTTTCATTGATTGTTGCTTTTAAGTTTTTTATCCTCTTCCTTGTGCTTGCATTGGATTTATTTTGTTCCAGGTAGAAGCTTAAATGAACTAATTTGAGACCTTCTTTCTTAATGTGAGCATTTAATGCTTTAAATTTCCCTCTAAGCTCTCCTTTAATTTCATTCCATAATTTTTGATATATTGTAGTTTTATTTTATTCAGTTAAAAATATTTTCTAATTTCCCTTGATAACTCCGCTTTGACCCATGGATTATTTAGAAGTATATTGTTTAATTTCCAAGTGTTTTGTAGATTTTCCTGTTATCTTCCTATTATTGATTTCTAGTTTAATTCCATTACAGTCAGGGAACATACTTTGCATGATTCAACTCTTTGAAATCTATAGGATACACTCTGTCTTGGTGAATGTTTCATAAGTATCTGAAAAAAATGTACAATCTACCTGTCGAATGAAATGTCCTATAATGAAATTAGATTTAGTTGGTTGATAGTATTGTTCTGTTCTATATCCTTGCTAATTTTATATCTACTAGTTCTGTTGTTTAGCGAGAGAGAAGTATAGAAGTCTCCAATTATAATTTTGGATGTATCTATTTCTTCTTTTAGTTCTCTCACTTTTTAGTTCATGAAGCTTTATGTTTTTTACTTGTTCGTTTGTTTGTTTTGTGACAAGGTCTCACTTTGTCACCCAGGCTGGAGTGCAGTGGTGTGAACACAGCTCACTGCAGCCTCAACTTCCCAGGCTCAAGTGATCCTCCTGCCCTTAGCCCCCCAAGTAGCTGAGACTACAGGTGTGCACCACCACGCCTGGCTAATTTTTGTATTTTTCATGGAGATGGGGTTTTGTCACGTTGCCCAGGGTTGTCTCAAACTCCTGAGCTCAGGTGATCTGCCCACCTTGGCTTCCCAAAGTGCTAGGATTATAGGTGTGAGCCACTGCGTCCAGCCTGCTTTGTTGTTAGGTGCATACACATTTAGGATTGTTATGTGTTTTTGATGAACTGACCCTTTTATCATTGTATAATGTCTCTTTATCCCTGGCTCTAACATTTACTTTGTCTGTTACTAATAACGCCATGCCAGCTTTCTTTTAATTCGTGTTTGAATGGTATATTCTTTCCATTATTTTACTTAACATACCTATATCTTTATATTTGTGGTGCATTTCTTGTAGGCAACATGTGATCTCATGTTTTTATTGACTTCTAAATCCATTTATATCCATTCTGATCTCTGTCTTTTAATTGATATAGTTAGAACATTTACACTTAATTTAGCATTTACATGTAATTATTGAAATATCTAAATTTGAACCTACCATTTTATTATATGTGTTCTGTTTTTCCTCTGATTTTTATTTCTCTATTTCCCTTTCAGCTTCTTTTCTGGGGATAGTTGAACAAATTTTAGTATTCTATTTAATTTGTTCATTTTGTCTTTGACCGTTTTTTGGTATTTCTTTTTAGTAGTTGATCTAGGGATTATAATAACATCATAATAATATATAATAACGTAACTCATTACATTCTACTTAGAATCAATATTATACCTCTTCAAGTATGTTCAGTAAAGGATTAATTCAGCAGGCTTGGAATGTTCAAGGCCTGAACATTCCCAAAAAAGGACTGGCCTTTGACCAGCTTCTGGGAGGTAATCTCTAAGCCCTTTGAATATCCTGTTTGATAGAAGTATCTTTGTATACCTGGGCCTTGGGCCTTGCCAGATAGTTTATGCCAACAATGTGATTTATGACTGGGGCCTTGTCCATGTTGTATCCGTTTGACCTCTGTAGAAGCTGGAGACTGAGTAAGGTTTGTCATATGGATGTTTCATGCCTATGTGGCCAACCCCCAAAACAAATCCTGGACACCAAATCCTGGCACTGGTTGGCAGTCAGCCATATGTGTTTTCACACATCATTGTGGGGAAAATTAAGAAGACAACTGGAAGCTTGCTCTTGGTTTCTCCTGAACTCTGCCCCATGCATTTTTTACCTTTGCTGATTTTATCTGTATCCTTTTGCTGTAATAAGCCGTAACCATGATCATTAACAGCTTTTCTGAGTTCTGTGAATCTTTCTAGCAAATCAGTGAACCTGAGTGTGGTTGTAGGGACCCCGGCACAAAGTGAAATGTAGAATCTTGCCACCATATGCATCTCTTTATTTTCCACAATCTATGTCATAGTTGTCTTATCTAATACATTTACATACAATAAAAACCTCATCAGATATTGTTGTAACTTTTGCTTTTGGTTGTCACACATATTTTAAAGACCTCAAGAGGAGATTTGTCTATTATACTTAACCAGATATTTAACATTTCTGTTGCTCTTTCTTCATTCTTAATCTTCCACATTTCCTTGTGGTATCATTTTCCTTCTGTCTAAAGAATTTCTTTTAGCACTTCTTTTAGAGTAGGTCTGTTGACAGTAAATTCTCATGGTTTTTCTTGCCTGAGATGTCCTTTATTTATTTATTTATTTTTTAAAAAACCTGTCATTTCTGAAGGATATTTTCACTGGATATTTCACTCTGTGTTGACAACTATTTTCTTTCAGCACTGTAAAAAATGTCATTTTACTGGGCCGGGTGCGGTGGCTCACGCCTATAATCCCAGCACTTTGGGAGGCCGAGGTGGGTGGATCACGAGGTCAGGAGATCGAGACCATCCTGGCTGACACGGTGAAACCCCGTCTTTACTAAAAATACACACAAAAAAAATTAGCCGGGCGTGGTGGCGGGCGCCTGTAGTCCCAGCTACTTGGGAGGCTAAGGCAGGAGAATGGCGTGAACCCAGGAGGCGGAGCTTGCAGTGAGCTGAGATTGCACCACTGCACTCCAGCCTGGGCAACAGAGGGAGACTCCCTCTCAAAAAAAAAAAAATGTCATTTTACTTCTGGCCTCCATGGTTTCCAGTGAGAAATCTGGAATTATTTGAATCATTATTCACCTATAAGTAATGCACTGTTGTCCTTGTCTTTAGGTTTTTTTTTTTTTTTTTTTTGACGGCTGGAGTGCAGTGGTGCAATCTTGGCTCAATGCAACCTCTGCCTCCCGGGTTCGGGTTCAAGTGATTCTCCTGCTTCAGCCTCCCAAGAAGCTGGGACTACAGGTGCATGCCACCACGCCCAGCTAATTTTTGTATTTTTAGTAGAGATAGAGTTTTGCCATGTTGGCCAGGCTGGTCTCGAACTCCTGACCTCAGGTGATCCACCCGCCTCAGCCTCCCAAAGTGCTGGCATTATAGGTGTGAGCCATCCCGCCTGGCCTAGTGTTTTGTTTTCAGCAATTCGATTATGATGTATTTGGGCATGTATTTCTTTTGGGGCTGGGGCTTACTGGTTCTCAAATCTGTAAGTTTTATGTTTTACGTCTTTCACCAAAGGTAGTAAATTTTTAGCTGTTATTTCTTTAAATATTTTTTTAGCCCCACACCCTTTTTCCTTTCCTGATGAGATTCCTATAACACAGATGTTAGGCTTTTTGGTATAGCACCTTAGGTCACAGAGGCTCCACTCAATTATATTTTTAATTTTTTTTCTTTCTATTGTTGAACAATTTCTATTGATCTATCTTCAAGTTCACTGATGCATTCATCTGTCATCTTTATTTGCTATTAAGCTCTTTCAGTGAGTTTTAAAATTTTGGCTATTGTATTTATTAGCCCCAAAATTTCTATTTGGTTCTTCTTTCTATTTTCTATTTTTTTTTGCTGAGATTTTCTATCTTTCTGTTTGCTTTAAGAGTGTTTGCCATACTTCTTGGAGCACTTTTGCATTAGCTGCATTATAATCTCTCTCAGATACTTGCAATATGTGTGTAATCTTGATGTTTGTGTCTGTTAATCATGTTTTGTTACTTAAGTTGAGATTTTCCTGATTCTTTATATGCTTATTACTTTTGGATTATATCCTGGAAATTTTGAATAATATGATAATATGTTATGAGACTCCAGGTCTTGTTTAAATCCTATGGATAATGTTGGTCTTCTTGCTTTAGTAGGCAATTCACTCATTTGGATACAGGCTGTAAGTTCTGACCTTTCTTCTGTGGGTTATGGTTTCAATGTCAGTTCTGCTTTCAAAGGTTTTGAAGTGCTATTTGAATCTGTCTCATGTGTGCACCATCCATTGGTCAATCTGGGACCTGAGCAGTGGTCTATCCTATAGTTTAGTTCTCAAGTCTATGATATCCCACATGTGTAGTTTGAGAGTGAGTCCATGAGCTCATAAACAATGTCATGTGGTCACTTTCCTGATCTCCTTCCTTTCTATGATCTTTGTGGTCCTTTCCAGTTCACTGGCCCTATTTTTGTCTTTTTAGGCAGAAAGCTGGAATTTTGTGATCATAGTTTGCCACAGAAGTCTCATAATTGCACCCGCATCTGGGGCTAAGCAGTAGGAGGAAATAGAAGAAAAAAATCAACTCCTGTTTGAGTTGATCCATCCTCTTGGGACCACAGCTTCTCTGAGGAGAGAAGAAAGTTTCCATTCTACAAAGTTTTAGGTGCCTGTGGACCCTGCTGCTGCTGCTGTTGCTGCCATTAACGCCACTACTGCCACCAGTGGAGGATTTCCTGGTGGCCAGGACATGATAGCGTGGAGATTGTAAAAGAAAAAAAAAAATAGGCGGGTGGAGAAAAATGGTGGACTACAAGCCTACATCCTTCCTACTACCCACAGGAACCCAAATTTTAAAAACTATCTGCACACAGAAAAGCACCATCATAAGAACCAAAAATCAGGTGAGCAATCATAGTACCTGTCTTTAACTTCATATCATTGAAAGAGACATTGAGGAGGGCAGGAGAGAAAATCTTGAAATGCTGATGCCACGCCTCTCCCATCCCCTGGCAGCAGCCTTGTAGTGTGGAGAGTCTGTGCCATTGGAGGAGGGACAGCAGTGACTGGGGGACTTTACATTGAACTCAGTACTGTCTTGTCATAGCAGAGAGTAAAGCCGTGCTGCGCTCAGCCAGTGCCGGTGCACCGAGGGAGAACTTGGATCAGACCTAGCCAGAGGGGAACCACTCATCCCATTGGTTGGACCTAAAATTTCTTGGCACGCTTTGCCACTGGGGCCCAAAGTGCTCTGGGGTCATAGGTAAACTTGAAAGACAATCTAGGACACAAGAACTGCAAATCCTAGGCAACTCCTAGTGCTGGGTTGGGCTCAGAGCCACAGGACTAAAGTGGCACGTGACCTAGGAAGACACCAGTCAGGGCAGCTAAAGGAGCGCTTGCACTGTCCCTCCCCTAACACCAGGCAGTGCAGCTTGTAGCAATGACATTGTCTCCTTCCTTCTGCTTAAGGGGTGGAGAGTGAAGAATAAAGAGGACTTTGTCTTGCATCTTGGATAGCAGTTCAGCCATAGTAGGAGAGGGCACTGGGCAGAGCTATGAGGGCCCTGTTCCAGGCCCTAGCTCCTGGATTACATTTCTAGACACACCCTGGGCCAAAAGGGAACCTGTTGCCTTGAAGGAAGGACCCAGTCCTAGCAGGATTTATTACCTCCTGACCAAAGAGCAACTGGGCCCTGAATAACCAGCAGTGATACCCAGGTAGTACGCTGTGGGCCTTGGGCTCTAGATGTGCTGACTTCAGGTGTGACCCAGCACATTCCTAGCTGTAGTGGCTATGATGAAAGACCCCTTTGGTTTGAGAAAAGCAGAGGGAAAAGTGAAGGGACTTTGTCTTACACCTTAGGTACCAGCCACAGTGAGGTAGAGCACCAAGTGGGCTCTTGGGGTCCCCGAATCCAGGCCTAGGCTCTTGGACAGCATTTCTGGACCTGCCCTGGAGCAGAGGGGAACCCACTTCCCTGAAGGGTGAGTCCCAGGCCTGGCAGCATTCACCACAAGCTGACTGCAGAATCCTTGGGTTTTAAGTGAACATCGGCGGTGGCCTGGCAGAATGAAACTTGATGGTGGTGGCTACAGGGAGAGGCTCCTCTGCTATGGAAAAGAGGAGGGAGATTGGGAGGACTTTATATTATGGTTTAAGTGCCAGCTTGGCTGCAGTAGAATAGAACATCAGGCAAATTTCTAAGGTTTTTGATTCCAATCAAATAATCAAATCAAAATGGATTAAAGGCTTATCAAAATGGATTAAAGAGTTAAACCTGAAACTGAAACTGCTAAAAGAAAACACTGGGGAAACTCTCCAAGACATCGGTCTGGATAAAGATTTCATGAGAAATATCCCACAAGCACAGGCAACCAAAATAGAAATGGACAAATGAGATCCCAGCTTCTGCACAGTGAAGGAAACAATCAACAAAATGAAGAGACAACCCACAGAATGGGAGAATATATTTGCAAATTACTCATCTGACAGGGGGTTAATAACCAGAATATATAAGAAGCTCAAACAACTCTATAGGAAAAAATCTAATACCCATTTAAAAAATGGGCAAAGGATCTCAATAGACATTTCTCAAAAGAGGACATACAAATGACAAATAGATATATGAAAAGGTGCTCAACATCACTGATCATCAAAAAACGCAAATCAAGCCACAATGAGATATCATCTTATCTCTGTTAAGATGGCTTATAGCCAAAATACAGGCGATAACAAATGCTAGAGAGGATGTGGAGAAAAGGGAACCCTCATACACTGTTGGTGGGAATGTAAACTAGTATAGTCTCTGTGGAAAAGTTGGAGGTTCCTCAAAAAACTAAAAGTTGAGCTACGATATAATCCAGCAATCCCACTGCTGGGTGTATACCAGAAGTGTATACCCAAAAGAAAGGAAATCAGTATATCAAAGATATATCTGCAATTCCATGTTTGTTGCAGCACTGTTCACAATAGCCAAGATTTGAAAGCAACCTAAGTTTCCATCAACAGATGAATGGATAAAGAAAATGTGGTACATATACACAATGGAGTACTATTCAGCCATTAAAAAGAATGAGATTCTGTCATTTGCAACCACATGGATGCAACTGGAGGTCGTTATGCTAAGTGAAATAAGCCAGGTATAGAAAGACAAACATTGCATGTTCTCACTTATTTGTGGGATCTAAAAACCAAACAATTGAACATATGGAGATGGAGAGTAGAAGGATGGTGACCAGAGGCTGGGAAGGGTAGTGAGGGATTGGGGGCAAGTGGGGATGGCTAATGGATAGAAAAAGTACTCTGAAAGAATGAATGAATAATACCTAGTATTTTGTAGCACAAGATGACTATCGTCGAAATAATTCAATTGCACATTTAAAAATAACGAAAAGAGTATAATTGGATTGTCTTTAACACAAAGGATAAATCCTTGAGGAAATGGATACCCCGTTTTCCATGATGTGATTATTATGCATTATATGCCTGTAGCAAAATATCTGATGTACCCCATAAATATGTACACCTAGTATGTGCCAACAAAAATAAAAATTAAAAAAAAAAAGGAAGAAGAAGAAGAGGCGGCAACAATCCCCAGACTGACCAAAGCCGGCATACCGCCTATGTCCCACCACCACCATGCCCAAGAGGAAGGCTGAAGGGGGTGCTAAAGGAGACAAAGCCAAGGTGAAGGACAAACCACAGAGAAGATCTGTGAGGTTGTCTCTGCTAAACCTGCTCCTCCAAAGCCAGAGCCCAAGCCTAAAAAGGCCCCTGCAAAAAAGGGAGAAAAGATACCCAAAGGGAAAAAAGGAAAAGCTGATGCTGGCAAGGAGGGGAATAAGCCTGCAGAAAATGGAGATGCCAAACAGAGCAGGCCCAGAAAGCTGAAGGCACTGGAGATGCCAAGTGAAGTGTCTGCATTTTTGATTACTGTGTACTTCTGGTGACTGTACAGTTTGAAATACTATTTTTTAAAATCAAGTTTTATAAAAGCGCAGAATTTTGTTTTACTTTTTTTTTTCTTAAGCTATGTTGTTAGCACACAGAACATTTCCTTGTTGTTTTTGGGGGATGGGGCATGTGTCACTCATGGAATGTCTCTGAAGCTGGATTGATGGGGGGAGAACACTTTTCCGTTCTGTTTTTTTGTATTTTTTTTTTTGTTTTGTTTTTTTTTTTGAGACAGAGTCTTTCTCTGTCGCCCAGGCTGAAGTGCAGTGGCGTGATCTCAGCTCACTGCAAGCTCTGCCTCCTGGGTTCACGCCATTCTCCTGCCTCAGCCTCCCGGGTAGCTGGGACTACAGGCGCCTGCTTTGAGAGACTTCCTCTTGGCTCCCAAGGGAGGGATTTCCTGACTTTGACACACATGGCCACCTTGGCACAAAAGCCTAGTGGTATGAAAAACAAATTCGTTTTTATGTCCTCTTCTCCCTTTCCACCTTTCAGCATAGACTTAACTCCCTCAAACCCAGACATCTGTTGGGACCTGACCCCAAATAATTGGTTACCAGTGTGTCAGGCAATCTGGACTTTCCAGTGATGCCACTGAGATGGCACCCCTCAAAAGAGCAGGGGTTCCATTTCTAGACTGGATCTTCGGATAAATTCTGCCGTTTTCATTTCACTTCCTGAAAGCCAGGATTGGCTTGTGAAAAGTTTTTAAACAACATGCTAAATGTGAAATGTCAATCCTCACTCTAAACCTCTAAAGTTTCTCTGTTCAGAGCATCAGATGAAGACTTCATTGTTTTTTTTGTTTTTTTTTGAGGGTCTCACTCTGTCACCCAGACTGGAGTGCAGTGGTGCGATCTTGACCTCTGCCTCCCAGGCTCGAGTGATCCTCCTGCCTCAGCCTCCTGGGTAGCTGGGATTACAGGTGCACACTACTACTGCCCCGCTAATTCATTGGGTTTTATAGTGGGTTTCCAACTTTTGGTAGTCCATGGAAGAAGGGAGTTTGAAAATTGTTGTATATTGTTAATGATTGTCTGCTCCCATCCTGCCTGAAATACCATGATTATTTATGAAAAGTATCTTTAATAAAGCTGGATACAGTTTGGCTTGGAAAAAAAATTTTTAAAAAAGAAAGTAAAATGGGAGCTTTCTCCCACTTTGTCTGAGTATTAGGAGTCTCCTGTACCATTCTTATCCAAAATTTGAAGGCTTCTCCTGGAGTTGTCTGCGTTTATTTCCTGGTACCTACTTCTGGGTTTTGGCTTGCCTTGTGTCAAGGCTGAGTGATACTCGTGGAAAAACAGGAACTCATCTACCCGTCCTCCCACTGGTCTACTATTTACTTTTCTGATTCCTCAAATAGCTTCTCCAGGCATTATTTCCAGGTTTTATATTTTTATCGAGTGGGTGAGACAGAGTAGAGTGGGCTTATTCAATTTTACCTGGAACTGGCACTTTTTTTTTTTTTTTGAGATGGAGTTTTGCTCTGTCGCCCAGGCTGGAGTGCAGTGGCGTGATCTCAGCTCACTGCAAGCTCCGCCTCCCAGGTTCACGCCATTCTCCTGCCTTAGCCTCCCGAGTAGCTGGGAGGCGCCCACCACCAAGCCTGGCTAATTTTTTTTGTATTTTTAGTAGAGACGGGGTTTCACTATGTTAGCCAGGATGGTCTCGATCTCCTGACCTTGTGATCCACCCGCCTCAGCCTCCCAAAGTGCTAGGATTATAGGCATGAGCCACCACGCTGGGCTGGAACTGGCAGTCTTATATGTAACTCTTTAGTTTTGTCTTTGAGGTTCCAAGGTAGGTAATTTACGATCACAGCAGTCTTTGTGGTAAACATATGAATACTTGTGACCTATTGGTTTTATTCCAATGGTAATGGTAGCTGGGCTGTTACAGAAGCAGCTCAGGAAGGAGGCAACACTTACCCTTCCCCACCAGCATTTGCACTCTTACAATTTACCTGCCAATGATGCCTTCTGTGAGCAGTGTTGTGAATCTTGGGTTACTGATCCCAAACAAAATTGGGAAGTTGGTTAAATGCACCATGGAGAACACACCCTTTTCCTTCCACAGCCTTTGCCAACCTCATGACACTTTATGCACTTCCTCATGCAGAAGGATTCCTGCATCCCTTTATTCCTGGAATGGGTATATTGGGTCTAATCATATGTATCAACTATGATTAGAGTGCTATGTTGAGGTGATTGTTGTGTCTAAGCTCAGAGGGAAATTGGGCTGGGTTCCATTAGTGATGTCTGTCATGGTCTAGATAAAAATCAACGGCAGCAGCATGCTGTTGTGTTATTTGTCAATGTTCCTCTTCTTATGTCAGAATTGTATACAAAAAGATTTGCTATTGTCTGGTGCAGTTTTTGTGTGAATTTAAGGTAACTGGCCTCCCTTACCTCATATCCCTTCTACTATCATTCTCTCTAATTGTGAACTAAAGGCTTGATCGTCTGTTAAAGTAATTTCTGGGATCAGTGAGCAGATGTAGGAAGCTTTTGGGGAGAGGTAAGTGGTGGGTGTGAGTAGGCAGACTTTCCTTGAATCCTCTCATACTGTCTTGTACATCTAGTAAGGCCAATCATATCCATCTGGGTATAATAAAATAACACGGGAACTTTTCCTGATTGGAAGAGGGGATGGACAGCCTTAAAGGGCTGGCCAGGCAAATTACATGATGTCGGTTTTTAGGTAGAGTTTCTTTGCAGGGTCAGTTGTTGCTGTTTTTTCTTTCCTACAAAAGTCACTCCACTGAAAAGGACCCACTACTTGCAGTACAACCCCAAGAGCACTTGGCCTCCATGAAGGCAGGAAAGAGCATCTGACTAGGAAGAGCCTAGCTGACCTGGACATATGTGAGCTAGCTTGGAAGAGCAATGAGGGCTGTGGGTTTTGGAATAACATCCACTTGGCTTTGAATTGTGAACTTAACAATTTACTCATTGTAAGGCTGAGGGTAAATTGGTATTCTTTTGAGCCTGTTTCCTCATCTGTAGAATCGAACAATAATGTTTACCCATTTCCCTCTCTGTAGGGTAACTGTGGAAGCTGACAGACATAAGCCGAAGAAGAAAATGATTGGCATCACTGTAGGTCCTCAGCAAATGTTAGTTCTTTAATATTCTTAGATTGTGTTGTGGGTGGCAGGCAATCACTGCTCAACTTGGCTCTTCTGTCTGGGGTGGGTGGAAGCAGGATAAAATCACGGGAGGTCACATTGAGTTGAAAGTCTTGACCTTTCTTGGATGGGTAAAGGAGCCATCATGTTTTTCATGCTGAAAATAAATTAGTCCCTCAAGTCAAACGTTACCAGAGCTAATAATGAGCTACCTTTTTATAGCAACTGCCATGATATTCAGAACAATTTTTAATTGTGAGTCTCTTTCTTTAAAATAAAAAGTTCACATGAGCAAATGGTAATATTTTAAGAAAATTCTTGGAGGGACTTTAATTGACACATGTAAATGCTGTAGTTCAATTTGCATTCAAATAGACATTCTAAACATTTTCTTTTAAATGGGCTTTATTTCTCCCTTGTAAAACTAAAAATTGATTTTTTCTTTTTAGCAAAATGGGTGCCTGGTAAGTTTCATGGTTAAGAGATGTGGTGCAGCTGTTCTTTTATCTCCTACTCAGAGTGGAAATAGCCTTACCAGAGCAAGGCACAGTGAACAATAGAAGTAATATTTTTAAAAAATGTGCCTCTGCAAAGGATTGATCAGTGGCTTAACAAAGATTGACATCAGCATGACATTCTCTCCAACAATGCACAAGGCCACACAGAAAAATCTTCCCTATTTACAAGCACAGTCAACCTTTCATCTCTGATTTCCCCTGAAGACCGCAGTGACTCTCTTAAAATATACTGCAGGGGTAAGCTTTTTTTCCTCCCTTTCCTTCTTCTATATTGGAATAGGAGACTTCTCTGAAAAAGCCTCTAATAGTGGAGTTTTGGGAGATGGAATTCTCATCTGGAATTTATTACCAAAGGAATTTTATTTTATTTTATTATTATTTATTTTTTTGGTGAGACAGAGTCTCACTCTGTTGCCCAAGCTGGAGTGCAGTGGCATGATCTTGGCTCACTGCAACCTCCACCTCCCTGGTTCAAACGATTCTCCTGCCTCAGCCTCCCAGGTAGCTGGGATTACAGACACATGCCACCACACCCGGCTAATTTTTTTTGTATTTTTAGTAGAGACGAGGTTTCACCATATTGGTCAGGCTGGTCTCAAACTCCCAACCTCAGGTGATCCACCCATCTCAGCCTCCCAAAGTGCTGGGATTACAGGCGTGAGTCACTGTGCCCAACCACCGAAGTAATTCTTGAAGAGGTGTTTGGTACATTTTCCCAGGTTCCTGAGAAGGAGAATCACAGGATGGAGCTTAGAATTTATTGAGGTCCCTTATTTAAGTCTCACTTTAGGTGTATGGCAGGAAAGACTAGGGACTCACCCGAGTCCTTGTTCTCCTCTTCATTCTGGGCTAGACTATGTGCCCTTTGTACAGTTAGGTTTGGTCACATGCCTGAGTTTTATTCAAAATTGATACATACTACTTCCAGCTTGGTTCATAAAAACCTCCCACATGTACCTTGCTTTTTTCTCCTAATGGCTGGTTGGAATGTTGCGATTCCCAGGGCAACCTTGGAAGCCACTTGTTGAGGATGTTATGACTCTATGAGCTTGAGTTCCCTGAATCACTATTCTGCCAAGTTATTCACTTGCTCAGTACTGTTTCCATGAGCAAGAAATAAACTTCTATTGAATCTGGGCCATTATACATTTTTTTTCATTTGCTATAGCAGGTAGCCTATCCTTATAAAATAAATAATAAAACCTCCCTTATAATAATATTTTGGTATACTATGTATTTTAACAGTGCTATGAGTTCTGCTGACATAGGACCAGCACTCCTTTAAGTGCTTGGTATAACACTTAATCCTCATACATCCCCTTCTCTGGGAATCTGAGGCCTAGGTTATTGTGCAGTGATTCTAAAGTAGATTTTACTCAGAATGTCTGGTATTCTCATCCTTCTAGATTACTTCAAGGACCTTTCTTTTCTTGAAAACAGTCACAATATATTCAACCATTCATTCATTTGACCATTTGATGAATAAATCATCCATTCATTTGATGATCTGTTCTCAAAAATGTTCCAGACATGAAAGGCAGTTTACAAGATGAATAAAATACAACAAAATGGCCTATGAAAACCGGAGTGAAATAAGAAAGGAAAACAAGAATAGAATCAACAAAATGGAGCCAAGAATATAGCTAACACACAGAAGAGTTTATCTCGTTTACCCCTACTCTCTCTGACATCTTCTTTCTGAAGCTGCTCCTGGCTGCTGCTTCTCACCTCTTCTCCATAAATCCTAATTTCTTGGAAGATCATTTTTTTAAACATTTCCTGATGGTCCTGATTTGTCATCTGCTCCTATGGGATGCTTGGTGGCTTCTCATCATTTTAAACTTCATTACCTTTGGGTAATTTGGTCTGGGGAAATTTAACCCTATAAGTCTTTTTTCTTATCACTCATAAGACTTTTTTTTTTTAAATATACTACACTTATTTGCCATTTACAGTGATTCTTTTTTTTCCCATTTCCCTGCCCCTTTTTGGTTATAGTTATTCTCTTGTGAGTTTTTCTGTGCCACTCTATTACTAATTCTCCCTCCCTCCCACCCTCCCTCACTCTCTTCCTTCCTTCCTTTTTTTCGAGACGGAGTTTCACTCTTGTTGTCCAGGCTAGAGTGCAGTGGTGCGATCTCAGCTCACTGCAATGTTTGCCTCCTGGGTTCAAGCGATTCTCCTGTGTCATCCTCCTGCGTAGCTGGGATTACAGGCACCTGCTACCATGCCCAGCTAATTTTTTGTATTCTTAGTAGAGACAGGGTTTCACCATGTTGGTCAGGCTGGTCTTGAACTCCTGACCTCAGGTGTTCCACCTGCTTCAGCCTCCCAAAGTGCTGGGATTATAGGCATGAGCCACCGCACCCAGCCTACTGATTTCTTTTTCTTCTTTTTTTAAATGTTTTTATTGGGCTTCTTTTTAAAATTGATGTATAGGTATTATTTGCGTATGAACAGTATTAATCCCATTTTTAATTTATGTTACAAATATTTTTCCCAATCTGCCTTTTGTCTTTTGAAAATATGCATGCAAGTTATATTCCTTTGCACTTCCTAAAAAATGTCAACGTATACTTTTTATTTGTACATGTAATACCTTATACATTCTTATAAAAAGTCAAGGGGTATAAATTATATAAAGAAGATATCTCCTTTTTAACCTTTCCTCCTGTGAGGTCATTTCACTTCTCTCTTTGGCAAAAAAAAAAAAAAAAAAAAAAAAAAGAAAGAAACACTGTATCTATTGGTTTGGTGTGTATCCTTTGAGATATTTAATTTTCTACACATTTACGTTTGAATGCTCATGTAGAATCATATATATATATATGCACAAATTATCATGCTGTATATAGTATTCTGTAAGTTACTTTTTTCACTTAAGTGTACATTTGGAGAACTTTCCATGTTTAGCAGGGTCTAAATCTACCTAAAAATTGCTATTTGAGATTCCGTTATGTTGATATTTGAAGTTTATTTAACTATTCCTTTCTTTACAGACATACATATTGTTTGACTTTTTATTATTACAAATAATACTGCAACAAAATTCTTCATTCCACTTTGAACATTTGTGGAAGCATTTTCAAAATTACCAGCTATTTTAAACCTCTAAAAAATTTTCATAATCTAATGGGTAAAGAAAGTGCTATTCATTTGATCTCTCAATGTACGTTTCACTGATTCCGAGTAAGAGTGAGCATTTTTCATATATTTACTAAGCCATTTGTATCTTTTATATTCTGGAATATTAACTTACTTTTGGAATAATAATCTTTTGCTATACATGTTCCCCCCCACCTGCCACAATCCCTTTATTTACCTAAACTGGAAACCTCCACTTGGGCGGAAAGAATGGGGGAATGGGGCCTCTTCTTATGACTGTTTCAGGCACTATCTTGTGCTGATATTCGGGCCTCAGGTAGTGATTCTGACCTTTGTACAGTGATTACCTATACATGTTATTTTAAATAAACGTTTATTTTAGGTTCGGGGGTACATATGAAGGTTTGTTACATAGGTAAATGTGTCACAGGGGTTTGTTGTATATACTATTTCATCACCCCGGTGTTAAGCCAAGTACCCAATAGTTATCTTTTCTGCTCCTCTTCTACCTTCCCACCCTCCCCCATCAAGTAGACCCCAGTGTCTGTTGTTTCCTTCTTTGTGTGCATGTGTTCTTATCACTAAGTCCCACTTATAAGTGAGAATATGCAATATTTGGTTTTCTGTTCCTGCGTTAGTTTGCAAAGGATGGTAGCCTCCAACTCCATCCATGTTTCCACAAAAGACATGATCTTGTTGTTTTTTATTGATGCATAATATTCCATGATGTATATGTACCATATTTTCTTTATCCAATCTGTCACTGATGGGCATTTAGGTTGATTCCATGTCTTTGCTTTTGTTAATAGTGCTGCAATGAACATTTGCATGCATGTGCCTTTATGGTAGAATGCTTTATATTCCGGGGGATACACCCAGTAATAGGATTGCTGGATCAGCTGCTTTTAGCTCTTTGAGGAATCACCATACTGCTTTCCACAATGGTTGAACTAATTTACACTCCCACCAACAGTGTATAAGTGTTCCCTTTTCTCTGGAACCTTTCCAGCATCTGTTATTTTTGGCTTTTTAATAGCCATTCTGACTGGTGTGAGATGATATCTCATTGTTTTGATTTGCATTTCTCTAATAATTAGTGATATTGAGCTTTTTTCATATCCTTCTTGGCTGCATGCATGTCTTCTTTTGAGAAGTGTCTGTTCATGTCCTTTGCCCACTTTTTAATGGGATTGTTTTTCTCTTGTAAATTTATTTAAGTTCCTTATAGATGCTGGGTATTAGACCTTCATCAGATGCATAGTTTGCATATATTTTCTTCCACTCTTTAGGTTGTCTGTTTACTTTGTTGTTAGTTTCTTTTGCTGTGCAGAAGCTCTTAAGTTTAATGAGATCCCACTTGAATAGAGAGTCTTTTCCCCATTGCTTGTTTTTGTCAGCTTTGTCGAAGATCAGATGGTTGTAGATGTGAGGCTTATTTCTGGGCTCTCTATTCTGTTCCATTAGTCTATGTGCCTGTTTTTGTACTAGTAACATGTTGTTTTGGTTACCATAGCCTAGTAGCGTAGTTTGAAGTCAGGTAATGTGATGCCTCCAGCTTTGTTCTTTTTGCTTAGGATTGCTTTGGCTATTTGGGCTCTTTTTTGGTTCCATATAAGTTTTAAAATAGCCTTTCTTTAAAATAGTTCTGTGAAGAATGGACTTGTCTGATAGGAAAGTACGGAATCTATAAATTGCTTTGGGCAGTATAGCCATTTTAATAATACTGATTCTTCATATCCATGAGCATGGGATTTTTCATTTTTTGTGTCTTCTCTGATTTCTTTGGTCAGTGTTTTGTAATTCTCATGGTAGAGCTCTTTCACCTCTATGGTTAGCTGTATTCCTAGGTTTATTTTTGTTTGTTTGTTTTGCAGGCGTGTGTGTATGTGGCAATTGTGAATGGGATTGCCTTCCTGATTTGGCTCTTGGTTTGGCTTGTTGGTGTACAGGAATGCCAGTGATTTTTATACATTGATTTTATATCCTGCAACTTTGCTGAAGTTGTTTATCAGCTGAAGGAGCTTTTGGGCAGAGACTATGGGGGTTTTCTAGGTATAGAATCATGTTGTCTGTGAACAGAGATAGTTTGACGTCCTCTCTTCCTATTTGGATGCATTTTATTACTTTCTCTTGCCTGATTGCTCTAGCTAGGACTTGAATAGAAGTGATGAGGGAGGCCATCATGTTATAAATGTTTTCTCCCTGTTTCTCACTTGTCCTAAAAACTTGGTTTATGTCTTTTGTGGTTAAGTTTTTCTGTTTTTGGAAGCAAGTCTACCAATCTTTCATTTTTTTCACATTTGGCTTAAGAAAATCTTCCTTGCCACAAGCTTACAAATATATTCTCCTAGTTTCCTTCTGCATAAAAATGCATGCATGAGGCTAACAATCATCTGAGCCTTTAGTGGACTGTAATCTTTTTGCTGGTGGAGGATCTTGCCTCAGTGTTGATGGCGGCTGACAGATCAGGGTAGTGGTTGCTGAAGGTTGGGGTGGCTGTGGCAACTTCTTAAAATAACAATGAAGTTTGCTGCATCAGTCTGCTCTTCCTTTCAAGAAAGATTTCTCTAGCATGCAATTCTGTTTGATAACATTTCACTCACAGTAGAAATTCTTTCAAAATTGGAGTCAATCCTCTCAAACCCTGCTGCTGCTTTATCAACTAAGTTGATGTAATATTCTAAATTATTTGTTGTCATTTCAACAATGTTCACAGCACCTTCATCATTCCACCTCAAGAAAGTACTTTCTTTGCTCATCCAAAGAAGTGAGTCTTCATCCTTTCAAGTTTTATCATAAGGTTTCAGCAATTTAGTTACATCTTCAGGCTTCTCTTCTAATTCTAGTTCTCTTGCTATTTTTACTACATATGCAGTTCCTTCCTACACTGAGGCCTTGAATCCCTCAAGGTCATCCATAAGAGTTGGAATGAACTTTCTCCAAACTCCTGTTAATATTCATATTTTGACCTCCTCCCATGAATCACGAATGTTCTTAATGGCATTGAGAATGGTGAATCGTTTCCAGAAAGTTTTCAATTTACTTTGCTCAGATCCATCAGAGGAATCACTATCTAAGTCCACTAGAGCCTTATGAAATATATTTCTTAAATAATAAGACTTGAAAGTAAAAATCACTCCTTGATCCATGGGCTACAGAGTAGATGTGGTATTAGCAGGCATGACAACATTAATCTCCTTATACATCTGTATCAGAGCTCTTGGGTGACCAGGTGCATTGCCAATAAGCCGAAATATTTTGAAAATAATCTTTTTTTTTTTTTTCTGAGGAGCAGGTCCCAACAGTGGACTTAAAATATTTAGTAAACTGTGATGCCAACAGATGTGCTGTCATCTGGGCTTTGTTATTCCATTTATAGAGCACAGGCAGAGTAGATTTAGCATAACTCTTTTATTTTTATTTACTTATTTATTTTTTGAGACAGAGTTTCGCTTGTTGCCAAGGCTGGAGTACAATGGCACCATCACAGCTCACTGCAACCTCCACCTCCTGGGTTCAAGCGATTCTCCTGCCCCAGCTTCCCGAGTAGCTGGGATTACAGGTGGCTGCCACCATGCCCAGCTAATTTTTGTATTTTTAGTAGAGATGGGGTTTCACCATGTTGGCCAGGCTGGTCTTGAACTCCTAACCCCAGGTGATCCACCCGCCTTGGCCTCCCAAAGTGCTGGGATTACAGGCGTGAGCCACTGCGCCTGGCCAATTTAGCATAATTCTTAAGGGTCCTAGGATTTTGGGATGGTAAATGAGCATTGGATTCAACTTAAATTCACTGGTGGCATGATTCTCTAACAAGAGGGTCAGCCTGTCCTTTGAAGCTTTGAAGCCAGTCCTTGACTTCCCCTCTCTAGTTATGAAAGTCCTAGATTGCATCTTCCAATAGAAGACTTTTGTCTACTTTGAAAATCTGTTGTTTAGTGTAGCCACCTTCATCAGTGATCCTAGCTAGATCTTCTGGATAACTTGCTGCAGCTTCTCCATCAGCAGTTGCTGCCTCACCTTGCACTTTTTTGTTTTTTACACCCACTCCCCACCTTGACTTTTATGTTATGGAAATGGCTTCTTTCCTTAAACCTCATGAACCCAACATCTGCTGAATTCCTACTTTTCTACTGCAGCTTCCTCACCTTTCTCAGCATTCATATTATTGAAGAGAGTTAGGGCGTTTCTCTGCATTAGGCTTTGGCTTAAGGAAATATTGTGGCTGGTTTGATTTTCTATAGAAATCACTACAGCTTTCTCCATATCAGAAATAAGGCTGTTTTGCTTTCCTATCATTTGTGTGCTATCACTGAAACAGCACTTTTAATTTCCTTCAATAACTTTTCTTTTGCATTCACAACTTGGGCAACTGTTTGGTACAAGAGACCTAGCTTTCAATTTCTTTTGGTTTTTGACATGCTAACCTCAGTCAGCTTAATCATTTTTAGCTTTTGATTTCAAGTGAGAGACATGCAACTCTTCTTTTCACTTGAACTTAGAGACAATTGCAGGATTACAAATTGGCCTATTTCAATATTATTGTGTCTCGAGGAAAGGGAGGCTCAAGGAGAGAGGGAGAGAGATGAGAAGATGGCTGGTTGGTGGAGCAGTCTGAACAGACAGTTTGTAGTCTTATATGGGTGTCATTTATGGTGCCCCAAACCAATTACAATAGTAACACCAAAGATCATGGACCACAGATCACTATAACAGATATAATAATAAAAAACTTTGAAATATTGTGAGAATTACCAAAATGTGACACAGAGACATGAAGTGAGCACATGCTGTTGGAAAAATGGCACCAACAGATTTGTTTAATGAAGGGTTGTTACAAACCTTTAATTTATAAAAAAAAATGCAGTATCTGCAAAGTGCAATAAAGTGAAACACAATAAAATGAGGTATGGGGTGGGTACAAGAGGATCACTTGATCCTAGGAGTTTGAGAGCAATCTCGGCAACATAGTCAGACCCCGTCTCTACAAAAAAATAAAAAAATTAGCAGGGCACAGTGGCACACACCTGTGGTCCCAGCTACTCAGGAGGAGGATTGCTTGAACCTGGGAAGTTGAGGCTGCACTGAGCCATGATTGCAACACTGCACACCAGCCTGGGTAACAGAGTGAGAACCTGTCTCAAAAACAAACAAACAAACAAAAAGAGGTATACCTGTATATATGTTTACAATACTGACATCTTTAATACAATTGATAAAATAACTTATCTTTATGTTTGATATTAGATAACAGCCTAATTTTTCTTCTTTTTATTTATTTATTTATTTATTTTTTGACACAGTCTCGCTCTGGAGTGCAGTGGCGTGAGCCCAGCTCACTGCAACCTCTGCCTCCCAGGTTTAAGCCATTCTGCTATCTCAGCCTCTTGAGTAGCTGGGACTATAGGCACGCATCACCATGCCTGGCTAATTTTTTTGTGTATTTTTTGTAGAGATGGGGTTTCAACACGTTGCCCAGGCTGGGAGGACTTTATATTCTTACCCATCAGTCTGTCTCTTTATCAGTAGCATACTGTTTTAATTACTGTAGTTTTATAGTATATTTTCACACCAGGGAGAGCAAGATGAACTTTAAAATCAGTTGGTCATAGTCTACAAAAACTATTGTTGAGATTTTGAGTAGAATTGCCTGAATTTATATAGATTAATTTTTTGGAGAATGAACATCCTAATATGGAGGTTTCTCAATTGGAAGTATGACTATAAACAGGCAAAATAAAACTTGTACACAAGTAATTGCATTCTTCAGCAAAAAAAGTGCAGAAGACTATATATTATGCAACCTTTTGTGGGAAAAGAGAAGTAAATAAACATATATATTCACATTTGTTTCTAAATGCATAAAGAAACTTCAGAAGGATTATAAGAAAGTAATAAGAATGATTACCTGTGGGAGTGGTGATGGGAACGGGTTGAGTATGCCACTTTTCACTTTATGTTTTTGTATATTGTTTGTATTTTTTAAAAATTCATACATAATGGTCGTATACACTTATGGAATATATGTAATATTTTGATACATGCATACAATGTGTAATGATCAAAGGGTAATTGAAATCTCCATCACCTCAAACATTTATAATTTCTTTCTGTTGGGAATATTCCTAATTTTCTCCTCTAGCTATTTGAAATATAGAAGAAATATATAGTAAATTATAGTTAATAATAGTCACCCTACTGTGCTCTTGAATACTAGAACTTACTCCTTTTATCTAACTATATTTTCTTACCCATTTACCAACATCTCTTCATCTTCCTCCTCCTTCCTTTCCAGCCTCCAGTACCCACCATTCTAATCTCCACCACCATGAGATTGACTTTTTTAAGCTCTCACATATGAGTGAGAACATGCAATATTTATTCTTCTATGCTGGCTTATTTCACTTAACATAATATCCTCCAATTCCATTCATCTTGCTGCAAATGACAGCATTTCATTTCTTTTATGGCTGAATAATATTCCATTGTGTATCTATACCTAATTTACTTTATACATTCGTTGATGGATATGTAGGTTGATTCCATTATCTTGGCTATTGTAAATAGTGCTGTAATAACTATGGGAGTGAAGATATCTCTTTGATATACTAATTTCCTCTCTTTTGCATATATATCCAGCAATGGGATTGCATTCTCTTTTTAGGTTTTTTGAGGAATCTCCAAACTGTTTTCATAGTTGCTGTACTAATTGACATTCCCATCAACAGTGTATACGAGTTCCTTTTCTCCACATTGTTGCCAGCATTTGTTATTTTCTGTTTTTTTGGTAATAGCCATTTAAACTCAGGTAAGATAATATTTCATTGTGGTTTTGATTTGCATTTCCCTGACGATTAACATTTTTTCATCTACTTGTTGACTATATGTCTTCTTTTGAGAAATATCTATTCAGATGTCTTGCCCATTGTTTTATAATCAAATTCTTTTTTTTTTTGCTGTCAAATTGAATTCCTCTTATATTCTTGTTATTAATGCTTTGTCAGATACATAGTTTGCAAATATTTTCTCCCATTCTGTAGGGCATCTCTTCACTTTGTCAATTGTTTTCTTTGCTGTACAGAAGCTTTTTAGCAACAGCAGCAGCAGCATTAGACATGAATTTCCCTAGTTGGTCCCACGTCATTCAGAATGCTTTTCTGGAGTAGACAGTTAAGATTAAAGTTCTTTTATTCTTCTTTTCAGGCGACAAAGCTCAGTGCACATTAAGTTACCTCAGTGAAGCTTCTGTTTTGATGCAGTGTTTCAGCCTTGTCCTCTTAGTTCAAGCTGGATCAATTAAATATCGCAATCATTACAAGGCAGCTCTTTCACAGCTCACTTATTCATCAAAATAATTAAATTTGTTAACAAATGTATAGAATTGCATATATTGAACAGTCTCAACTACCTTGCTTTATTTCGTTCATTAAACTTAACCATTATTTCCTATGTGACTATAAGAGTCATTGTCTTTTAAGTTTATATTGTGAGCCAGGACTTTGCTTTTGGTATGTTTTTTAAAAACAGCTTCATCATTAAAAAAATCATAATGTCAAAAAGTATTATTATTATAATAATACACCGTGCCCAGCCTCTTTTTGTTTTTAACTTGTATTTTAGGTTCAGGGGTACAGGTGCAGGTTTGTTACATAGGTAAATTGTGTGTCACAGGGTTTAGTATACAGATTATTTTGTCACCCAGGTAATAAGCATAGTACCCGATAGATAGTTTTTATGTCATAGATGGGTTATTTCTTGAATGGCCCCTGACATTCCAGATTTAGGGACAGTTCTGTAATAATTATCCAAGAAGCTGAATATCTATTGTCATTCTCTCCAACTTTGACCTAGAGTCTTCACTTTGTCTGTGTCCAACTTGCCATGGGGTTTAGGAGAAATGAAAGGGAGCTTGGCTACAGCTGCTGAAGATGCAGTTACAGAAGCGGAGAGGCAGGACAGTGGGGAAGAAGGTAATTTCGAGGGTTTCTAAATGTCACTTTTCAGGGACAATGCTCCAGTAATGCTCTTTCCATTGCATGTTATTGTAATAAGTTTAGAAAAATGGTTGTGTTTCAACAACAGTGCCGTGGAAACATACCATGCCCTTTCTCATGATGGTACATACAGGTAGAAAGAACATCTATTTTTAAAAGTTCAGTAACATAAATTAGCTTGAACCCCAGACTTTAATTTTGAAGGAAGATTAGATTGGATCTAAATAATTGAAGACACGTGGAGAAACATTTTAATGAAACTTTGTAATTTGACTCACAGTTCCTTGAGTCTTTACCGCTCACTCATTAGCTGTATCATGACCAGGTGGTTGGTGAGAATCATTTAATAGCCTGAACACTTGTGGGGCTTTTTTACCCAGCTGAAAGCTGATTATGTTCATTAGGAAAAAATAGTTCAGTCCATCTTCCCCAACCCGAACAGCCCATTCATCCTCTATGTCACTTTCTACATTTTTTACATTGTAATGCATGCCAAAAAAGAACAATACACTTGTGTGGCTGCACTTCACACAGAACCTTCACAGTTATTATTTAATTTACATTATATAGCTTCAATTGTAAAGTAAGTCTTTTATTGTAAATCCCTAGACTATAGTCACTGAATATATTTAAATTCTCTTGGCACAATTTATAATCAAGAATGCTTTTTGACCGTGTGCAGTGGCTCACACCTGTAATCCCAGCACTTTGGGAGGCCGAGGCGGGTGGATCAACTGAGGCCTAGAATTTGAGACCAGCCTCGCCAACATGGCGGGGCGTGGTGGCAGGAACCTATAATCCCAGCTACTGGGGAGGCTGAGGCAGGAGAATCGCTTGAATCCAGGAGGCGGAAGTTGCAGTGAACCGAGATCGTGCCGCCGCACTCCAGCCTGGGTTGACAGAGGAAGACTCCGTCTCCAAAAAAAAAAAAAAAAAAAGGAAGAAAGAAAGAAAGAAACAACCCTTCTGGGACCTGGACTTCTGGGACTTATTTTACTTTGATGTACAGCTCCTGGATATTACTCAGCATTGTTCAGCAGCCAGGTACAGTTTGTTGAAGGATGCCTGCTACTCCTCCCACCTGAGATGCCTTGAATTTATGGTCACCGTCAGGCCTAGGCATAAGCTAGCCTTCTTTTCTCTCTGTTTCATCTTCAGTGGTTCCTTTTCTCTATACTTTTCATCTTCTTTCTCTCTGTTTTTATTTTCTTATACAAAATTCACCTTTTCTCTAAGGTTCCAGTTGCATAGCATCTTAAACTGGGAAAAAACCCCTCACAACCCCACATTTTAATAGAAGCAGCTTTTTATAGGTATGTTAACTTACTAGTGGGAATGACCCAGTTTAAAGTAGTTATGAGTATTTCTGGTGATGTGACTTTTTTTTTTGTTTTCGAGACGGAGTCTCGCTCCGTCGCCCAGGCTGAAGTGCAGTGGCGCAATCTCGGCTCACTGCAAGCTCCGCCTCCCGGGTTCACGCCATTCTCCTGCCTGAGCCTCCCGAGTAGCTGGGACTACAAGGCGCCCGCCACTGCGCCCGGCTAATTTTTTGTATTTTTAGTGGAGACGGGGTTTCACTGTGGTCTCGATGTCCTGACCTCGTGATCCGCCCGCCTTGGCCTCCCAAAGTGTTGGGATTACAGGCGTGAGCCACCGTGCCCGGCGTGACTTTGTCTTAAAGAGGTAGGTATTGTCTCATTTGAATGGATAGTACACACATTTTAATCCTGAATGTCTGTACTGCTATAGCAGTCATTTCTCAATTATCTGCCAAAGAGGCATAGGCCAAATAGAATAATTTGAACATTTGACTTGGAATGTGTGATATGATGTGAAGATTATTTTACTAATTACATTTGGTTTGGACTTAAAATAAATGTTTCTCTAGAGTATGCAACAAACTTCTTCGAAAAAGAGGCAATCTAGAAATAATTGAGACAAGGGCAGAAGCCAAAGGACAATGAAAAAATTTCAGAAACAGGTGACTGTTTAATTAGTTATTTATTTAAATCTTGCCATATTCTGAAAAAGATTTTGAGGAGGAAAAATAGCTGTGGTTCCAACTGGGAGCATTATGCCTTTTGAGGCCTAAATGTAAGATTCTAGCTCTTCGTCCCATGCAGGGTTTTGCTGTGTGATAATAACAACAGTAATCATTCATGATATGTCCACTATGCTAAATATTTGACATGTTTTATCCCACTTAATCCTCAGATTCCCTGCTCTGCCTATTTACAGATGAGGCTCAGAGAGTTTAATTATCGTGCCCTAAGTGACACAGCTAGTCCATGGCAGAAGTATTCCTTGAACCCAGCTTGTGTGGCTCTGATGCCTGTGTTCCTAACACTTTCCTCCTACTGCCTCTGATTTTGTTGATGATGAAAAGTTATGCAGCTGTGTCTGATCTCTAGGAAAAACATCTGGGCATCTTTAAAGTAGTTTTCAGAACCTGAAGCACTAAGATGAATGTGAAAGAACCAGGCCTTGTTAATGTCAAATTATCTCATCTGAGAAAATAGTTGTATTCATCTTACCAAGACAGTTCCCCTCCTTGTAGAAATTACTTTGCAGAAACAATCGCAGTATCTAAATGTTGTCAGTTCACATCACTACTTTGTCAAGAAGAAGCTTAATGCTTGTGTTACATGATTTTAAACTTGTTTTCAGCCTGAGACTGGCATACCTAATTTTAAATATACTTGTATTTAAAGGATATTGTTGACTAGGTGGACTGCTGTCCATTAAGAAGTAAGGTTAGCATTTTTCTCTGTAACTTTCAACTTGATACTTTTAATATCCAGGCGATTAAATATATATCAGAAAGTTCTCTAGCAGATAAATCTCTTATCAAAGCAATTTAAGCAAGCAACAAAATAAAGGGGTAAAACATTTAGTTTTCAGAAAACATATTCTGCAAGGACTGTCCTCTGTTTTTGTGGTATTGCACAGGGTTGTTTGAAACTGAAGATGCTATACTTCAGGCTTTTTGTGGCATCGGCTTCTGAATTCAACTCTGAAGTGAATGTGTTGCATTGGTTTCAAGTGTGGTGGTGATGAATTACTGAAGAAATTTCAATCAGAGGTACAAATCTTAAATTCTTTTAGTTGCTTTATTTTTTTTAGAGGTCAAGAGTAACTCCTTTTTTGTGGGGGGAAGTGAAATAAAACTGACTTTGCTTCATTTAAAAATACTGTTTTGGGGCCCAGTGTGGTGGCTCATGCTTGTAATCTCAGCACTTTGGGAGGCTGAGGTGGGCAGATCACCTGAGGTCAGAAGTTTGAGACCAGCCTGGCCAACATGGTGAAATGCTGTCTCTACTAAAAAATATAAAAATCAGCTGGGTGTGGTAGCGTGTTGCCTGTAATTTCAGCTACTTGGGAGGCTGAGCCAGCAGGATCACTTGAACCTGGGAGGCAGAGGTTGCAGTGACCCGAGATCGTGCCACTGCACTCCGTCTCAAAGGAAAAAAAAATACTGTTTTGGTCTTCTCCCCACCCTTAAAGTGGAAGCACCCTGTAAACATGCATCCTTCATTCAGCAAACATGTTTTTTTTAAAATATCTTTTCTTTATAAATTACCCAGGCTTAGGTATTTATTGCAATGCAAGAACAGACTAACACATAAAGTAATAATTTCACCTAATGTGATGAAACTAACATGAAGCAACTATCCTGCATACAACTGAAAATGCAGTAATCCCTTCCCCAGAATTCGGCTTTCAGGATTTCAATCTTTATATTTAGGGTTTTGTTTTTTGGGATTATGATAGGCACCAGGTTTCATAAGTACAGTCTCAATACACTTGAATGAGGCAAATGAATTTGACCTAAAGGGAATTATTTAGCCTGAAAGGAACCATTGCAGCTGGGTGTGATGGCTCACACCTGTAATCCTAGCACTTTGGGAGGCCAAAGTCGGAGGATCACTTGAGTTCAGGAGTTAGAGACCAGCCTGGGCAATATGGCGAAACCCTGTCTCCACAAAAAATACAAAGACTAGCTGGATGTGGTGGCACAGGCCTGTAGTCCTGCTACTCTGGAGGCTGAGGTGGGAGGATCACCTGAACCTGGGAGGCCAACATTGCAGTGAGCTGAAATTGTACCACTGCACTCCAGATGGACAAGAGAGTGAAACCCTATCTAAAAACAAACAAACAAAAACAACAGCACACAAAAAACCATTTACTGCCACATTGCTGAGGGGTAAATTTGACTTCTCCCAGTGGGAGGTGTACTTTTCCCTTCATGTACTACCAGACCGCTCCATTCCTTATTTTGGAAAAAAAAAAAAAAAGATTAACAATGGATTTTACTTTCTACACCTTTGATTATTATTTTACCTGTAATATAATGTGTACTCTGTAGCATGTTATAACATTCCTACTACTCTGTTTTTATTTCGAAACAAGCATTTTTTAAGGTTTTAACTTTTACCAGGCTTACCCTAATGATGCATTCAGCAAACATTATGGGCCATCTACTCCATTCCAAGTACTTGCAGTAGGAAGGATGGTGAACATACCACAGAAAAGACATATCCCTGGGAGTTTCTGTATTTCAGTTTGATAATAATTTACCTGAGGAAACTCTGGCTGAGACTCACATGTCTTAGGAGATTTGTAAAAAATAAAAGTACAGAATTTTTTTTTCTTGATATGAATTTCAATATGGATTTTATTTAAAGAGGCCTTCCTGTTTCTTTTGGGAAGGGCATACAGCAATGGAGCCCCTGTGGTTTTCAGAAAACTTGCCTGCTTCTTGCTGTTGAAAGTCTGACACAAAGTAAAAGAACTGTGCTGGGACTACTGGTGAACAGGGAGCTATTTGTGATAGAGAAAACATGGTATTTTTCCTCTGGTAAGATGTACATTTATTAGAGCATTTATCAAATAATTTGGCTTTTCAATACATTATCAGAAATTAGTGAGATTGGTTATGAACTTAATTATGCTTTTCTAAAAAATGTTTTTAGCCTGCTTTCAAACATTTTGAAGTGGACCCTTATTAGAGTTACCAAATTGTATGAAAGCACATTGCCCTCAGCGCATAAGGGTCACAGGTGGAATGTAGCAGGGTTGAAATGAAGGATAATGGAAAAATCCACTACTTGTGTTTGCTACTTAAATGTCATGGCTGGGTAAATGGATTTCTCTACTTCCTAGGACTCGGCTTCTACTACATTAGTCTGGCAGCAATTAGAGAGAAGAGGTTGCTCTGCAAATTGGCTTGGCGAACCATGTAGTTCATCTTTTTATTGTGCAAAACAGAAAAAATTGCTTCTAATCAATCCACTTCAACTTTCAGTCTAAAAATTATTTACCATCCTATCAACTGAAAGTACTAGAGAAATGTTCTATTCGAATTAACTGAAGGGAAGAATCGTTTGTATCAATAACTTGATTACGATTATGGGGGAAGCAATAAAGAGATTACATCATACTATGATGGAATATTGAAGGAATAAAGAGACTGCATCATTGTTGAGGTGTCCTTGCCAAATTGATTAATGCTTTTAGGATAATTAATCTATATTTCAAATATAATTGAACTCTTATTAGCAAAATCAGAAATGTACAATTTAATGACTAATGCTCGAAAAGAGATAGATTTTCCGCTCAAAGAGAACACATTATTAATTTTGAACTTTTCACAGTCTTTGCCTTTGATTCATATGGTTGATCAATCCCTCTGCTTTGTAACTGCCCTAGGATGTAACATTTGAGGTGCTTAGATAAAAGTTTATTATTCTTAATTTTCTCAGAACATGGATTAACAGAGAACTGATGTGACGTACAGGGAAATTTTACTAATTTCCACTTTGCTCATCAGCACAGTCAATGGCTTTAAAAAGTGAATGAATAAATCACACTTCTAGATGATTTAAGTATAATAATTAGTTTGAGACAGTGCAAATTACAAAAGTAGACTCCTTTAAGCTGTGCCTTAATACAGCTGGCTTCATTAGGAAAACAACCAGGACCAGCAGCCAGGTCCGCCCAGAAGAAGAGAAGAGAAAGGATGAGTAGAGGAGGGGTCTGGTGGCAAGTTCTTATGAGATTTAGGGTGTTACAGGCTAAGAAACACTGGCCTCATTTGAGGAAAAGAAACCTCACCCACAGCTTCAAACCAGGTAAATATTGTTCTGCTTCTCAGAAACCAAAGATTTCCTGGTGCAACAGGAGTCCAAATTTCTGAACAAAGAATCTTAGTAGAGATCAACAAAAAGTCTGTTGAAACCAACATTTTTTGATGAGTTCTAATTCTTCTCATTAGCTAAACCAAAATAATCTACATTAAAAATACTTAGTTCTGGCCGGGCACGGTGGCTCACGCCTGTAATCCCAGCACTTTGGGAGGCTGAGGTGGATAGATCATGAGGTCAGGAGATCAAGATCATCCTGGCTAACATGGTGAAACCCCGTCTCTACTAAAAATATAAAAATTGGCTGGGTGTGGTGGCACATGCCTGTAATCCCAGCTACTTAGGAGGCTGAGGCAGGAGAATTGCTTGAACGTGGGAGGCGGAGGTTGCAGTGAGACAAGATTGGGCCACTGCACTCCAGCCTGGTGACAGAGCTAGACTCCGTCTCAAAAACAAAAATAAAAATACTTATTTTGGAGAGAAAACTCACCTCTTTTAGGTGAATATTGATTGCACAATGGGTTACTAGGCAATATCTTCAGATAATGTCATGTCTTTTTTGGTGTAGAGGTTTAAATTCTAGGCCTCCGTTTCAAAAGAAGCCCTTTTAACCTTTGTAAAAAAAAATAAATGGAACTCCACTGGAGAAGCCTCCCCTTTTGTGGTCTCTCTCTCCCCCTTCCCCTTCATGTTGCTCATGAGCAAGCTTATGCCTGCAAGAGAGGAAGAGACAGCTTGCTTTTGCTTTGATTCGAGTTTACTCTTCATTACCCATTCTCAGTTCTCCTCTCATTACTGGTGCCAAATATATTACTAACACTCAAACAAAGCTTCCTACCTCTTGCAGGTTAAGAGGGTTAAGTGCACATTGTGTATATGGTGCATATGAGACTGCCTGAACCACAGCATCCTAGTGCTTTAGTCCTCTGCTCCCACCTAGAAGGGCCTCATTAGAAGACTGAAGGGCAAGTATTCAAGAAGAGAGCAAGGATCAGGGAGGGACTCTGCAGTGCGATGCTTTATATAGACATAGGGCTCTCGGGTAGCCTCCTCCCTGTCAATGTGGAAGGAGGACTGCCGAGAGGATTTTTACGTGGTTGTGCTGCTACTGTCTAGTTAGACCTGAATGGTGGCTTCCAGGCTTTCCCTGTCTTTAAGGGTTGTTTATATATTACGCATTTAGTTTCAAGTCGCAGACTCTCAGGATGTTGGTTCCCTGATTGCAAAGGTGAGAATGTTGGCTTAATGGATAATTTTCTCAGGTTCCTTCCAGTCCTAACATTTGAAATCATCTTGCAAACCTTCGCCATTCATGTATCAGGCATATTCCAGAAAACATAAAGTTTGGATAATCAGGAATGTAAAGAAGGTTCCAAATCCATCTGGAACACAACAGTACATTTTTTTTTTTAAATTCTCTTCTTAAGCCTGTGTACACATGGAGTTCAAATTTTATTTGCACCAAGTCAGGCCGGCCCAAAGACCTGGTTAGCTCTCACTAAACATTTCAGACACAAGCATCTCCCAGGGCAAGGATGTTCTGTGCATATTCATAAACAAAACCAGCTTCCCACATTAAGAAATGATGGTTCATTATCATATTCTTGTTCAAATGTTTGGTTTGCTGAGAAGTTTGGGATTATAGAAGGATTCAGGGGGAAATGTGCAAAATATAAAATGAAGATTTTGTGCCATTTATCTTCTAAGAGAGACTACAGCTAACTTGTATTTGTTTTGTAGGTTTCTCCTCCTCCTCTTCCTTCTCCTCCTCTTTTTCCTCCTCCTCTTTCTTTCTTCTTTCTTCTTCTTCTTTTTTTTTTTCCAGAAAGTACCTCTGGCAGCAAATGCTTAGGCACCTGTACAGGTCAGAACTTTGGCACGATATTTGCCTTGGGAATGAACTCTCTCCCCCGCCCCCTATTAAAGGTTTATTTTGTGTTTCTCTTGGGTTAATACAAACATTAAAATAGATATTAAAATTATTGTCTAGCTCCTCTTTGTACACTCATCTCATCGGAATGAAGCTAGGTGGGGAGACAGGGGCAGGCAGTCGATTCAACATTAAGGTTGACCACAGAGCACAAAAGTGCACAGGACAAATTGAAAGTGTCTTTTGGCTAGTAAATCTGTAAACCTAAATAGGAGGCGCTTTTAACTGGAAAACTGGTGATATTCACTTTAGTTCCCCCCCGCCCCTGTGCCGGGCACCAGGCAGGGGCTCTGTCAGCCGTGCAGGATGAGAAGGACGTTCTGTGAGCGTCCCATTGTCCCTGGGAACCACTGGGATTGTGCTGTGCAGTTTCCAGTTCGCAGGAAAAGATGACTTCTTGACTCGCCTAGTTACAGCTTCTGTTTTCCTGTCATTTCCAAGTCCAGCTGCCTGTTCTGCCTGGGAATGAGTGCAGGTTTCTGTGGGAGACCCCCGGGGCTGGCGCTTTCCACTGGGATGTTTACCGCAGCTCAGAAAGAGACCTGCCACCGGGACGCCATTCACGAGGGGATCCCTTGTGCTTCCCCCCCGACCCCCTTTGTTTTTTCTTCTTTTAATGTTGCAGACAGTGAGGAGGGGAAGAAGGAGGGAGAAGTGTCACCTTCCCCCGGGGCTCGTGGCCGCGGGAGGGCGATCTGCGAGAGGCCAGGCCTGAGCGCAGTTCCGTGGGAGCAGGTGGAAGAGTCGGGCGCCTGGACAGCGGTGCCAGTCCCCTTTCATAGGTTAAAAAAAAAAAAAAAAGCTTTTATTTATTGAACGATGACAGAGGGTGGGGTTGGGGTTAGGGGGCTGTGAGGAAGAAGAAAGGGCTTGTTTAGGAAGCTGCGACAACCTGAGATTTAATGGATAAACGGTCTGTGTGCCTTTTTGGAAGGCGGATTCCGAGCTCTCTTCCCCTTTTTGTTCCGTTTACACTTCCAATTTTGGACTTCTTTGTGTAGTTTTACAAGAGGGATATCTCCTTTAAAAATAAAAAAGCACAACAAATTCCACACACAAAATATAAGTACAAATCAGCTCTCTGCATGGGTGGGTCTCCATCTCTTGCTTAACCAACAGCTGATGGAAAATATTCCGGGGGGCAGTGGGGAGAGCTGACAATGCAAAAGTAAAAATAATGTAAATAAAAACTAATATAGTATAACAACTATGCGCATAGCATTACACTGTATTGTGTATATAAGTAATCTAAAGATGATTTCAAGTATACGGGAGCATGCGCATACTTTCTCATTTTACATAAGGAACTTGAGCATCACTTTTTGGTATTGGGGGTAGGTCCTAGAACCTATTCCCCCCTGTTTCCAAGGCAAGACTTTGTATAAATTGCGTGACATATTAAATGTAATTTTAAAAACCTGGTAACATTTTCCGAGTTCCACAATGACAGCATTTTCAGGATTTTAGCCTAACCTTTAACCTAACAAAATACTATGATACTTCTTGGAGGTAGTTTTATTTTTAAATAATTTCCTTTTTCCATTTGGTAAGAAACATCTTGGTGTTTATGAATAAACTTAATGCTAAGGAAAGAGAATTCTGGTGTGCTCATGTTCTCACTTATAAGTGGGAACTAAAGAGTAGGTACTTATGGACATAAAGATGGCAACGATAGACACTGGGGAGGGGGAGGGAGGCAGGGGTGAAAAAGTATCAGGTGCTATGCTCAGTACCTGGGTGACGGGGTCAATTGTATCCCAAACCTCAGCATCACACAATATACCCAGGTAACAGACCTGCACATGTACTTCCGAATCTAAAATAAAAGTTGAAATTATAAAAATAAAAAAAATAATTCTGGTGTGTTTAAAGTAGTATCACACCATTCTATCATACACCTGGAACCAGGTAATATTTATATATGTACATGTGTATCTGTGTACACACATACATAGATATATATGAGTAAATAATCTTAGAATTCTAGAATATTAGGGCTAACTGAATACTTTGTACCCAATGAACAGCCCCACCTACTCACTTGACAGAAGAGCTGATCTCACAATACAATTCTTTGTCTTCTTTTCAAGTAGTGCATTTCTGTTCTGTCTGCATTGGAGTGTTTTCTAAGAATTATGTCACGCCAGATCACTTTCATGACACGCCAGAAGCATATAATGTTTAGGCAATTTCAACTCATGCTTTTTAAGCATTTAGAATTAATTTTTACTTCTGCATTTCTGTTTTCCAAAGAAACACATACACGAATCCTGGATTCAGAATTTGCTTATGGACAGTGTTAACCAAACAGGGGCAAGTGAGTGCTCTTGTTTAACGGTTCTTTCATTCCTGTTATTTCCCTGTGTCCATAGAAAGGAGACACTGGAGTCAGGATCTTTCTAGTGATTTATGAGACATTTTAGAATGTATGGGTTTGTAATGGTTGTGGGAAGGGGCTATTTACTGAGGAGAAAGCCACAGTGAGTGAAAACACTTTCTCAGAAGGTTTCTCATTTCTCTGCAGTTGCTGAGCAAGTGCCAATGTCCATTTCTGCTTTAGACTCTGGGGACCATGAAGAGCTCTTTTGGGAAGAGCCTCTTAGGGCACACACTAATCATGTTTCTCAGGTCTTACACAGATGTGGTGCTGCAGAGATTTACACACATGCGAGGGAAAATGGTAAACACTAAACATTCCTAAGTAGGGTTACATTTTAAAATACTGTCATTTTCTTTACCTTTTAATATCAGTGGATAAAGCTGTTCTGTTTTCAAATACAACATCCTCCCTTTCCTGTGCAACTCCTGTTAACTGGCTATGGGTGTTTATAGGAATAACAAAGGCACAGCTTATTGAGAATCTATTCTGTTCCAGACCCAGGGTTAGGTACTTCACAGGCATTATTTCACTTAGTATTAACTACAATCCTCTGAGGTAGATATTCTGTTTTACGAATGAGCAAACTGAGGCTCAGAGAGGTAAAATAAGTTGCCCAATATCACACAGTAGTAAGAAACAGAATTGAGGGTGACATTTAAGTCTATCTTACTCTAGAAACTGAGTTCTTTTTTTTTTTTTTTTGAGATGGAGTCTCGCTCTGTCGCCCAGGCTGGAGTGCAGTGGCACAATCTCGGCTCACTACAAGTGCCGCCTCCCAGGTTCACGCCATTCTCCTGCCTCAGCCTCCTGAGTAGCTGGGATTACAGGCGCCCGCCACCATGCCCGGCTAATTTTTTGCATTTTTAATAGAGACGGAGTTTCAGCGTGTTAGCCAGGATGGTCTCGATCTCCTGACCTCATGATCTGCCCTCCTCAGCCTCCCAAAGTGCTGGGATTACAGGCGTGAGCCACCGCGCCTGGCCTTCGAAACCGAGTTCTTAATCTTTGTGAAATCATTTGATTCCACAGAATTTTAGTTTTCATTTATCTGGTCAAATTAAGCAATAGCTTTTAGTTCTCCACTGTTGATATGGCTTGGCTGTGTCCCCACCCAAATCTCATCTTGAACTGTAGTTCTCATAATCCCCATGTGTCTGTCGTGGGAAGGACCTCATGGGAGGTAATTGAATCATGGGGGTGATTACCCTCATGTTGTTCGTGTGATAGTGAGTGAGTTCTCACAAGACCTGATAATTTTATAAGGGGCTTTCCCTCACCTTTGCTCAGCATTTCTCTCTCCTGCTGCCATGTGAAGAAGGATGTGTTTGCTTCTACTTCCGCCATGATTGTAAGTTTCCTAAGGCCTCCCTAGCCATGCGGAACTGGGTCAATTAAACCTCTTCCCTTTATAAATTACTCAGTCTCTGGCAGTTCTCTATAGCAGTGTGAGAACAGACTAATACAACTGTATTTTTTTTTTTTTTCTTGAGATGGAGTCTTACTGTTGTCGCCCAGGCTGGAGGGCAATGGTGCGATCTCAGCTCACTGCAACATCCACCTCCTGGGTTCAAGCTATTCTCCTGCCTCAGTCTTCCAAGTAGCTGGGATTACAGGTGCCCACCACCATTCCCAGCTAATTTTTTGTATTTTTAGTAGAGATGGGGTTTCACCATGTTGGCCAGGCTGATCTCGAACTCCTGACCTCAGGTGATCCACCTGCCTTGGCCTCCCAAACTGCTGGGATTACAGGCGTGAGCCACTGCACCTGGCCATACAACTGTATTCTAACCTGATTTCTTCTTTATTTTTATATAGCTCTAACATTTGAGGAAAAACAATTTAATTCCATAATAATAATAGACATTTTTTCAGTATTTAGTTTCTAAAGCTCTGTCCTGCACTTGTTCTTGCTAATTCTAACATTCATCTTGCAAGGCAGGCAGTGTATGGAAAATATCCCTAGACCACCAGCATCAGATGCAGAATTCCTTGGTGTGCCGATTTAAAATGCTGACTTCTGCATCCCCCGTGTACTAGGATTAGAATCTGGGCAGTCAGATGGGACCCAAGAAGCTGCCTTTTAAGAAGCCGTCACACATATGAAGGAGTTAGAAAACAATTCCATGAATTTTGGAATCAAAACCTTGATTTCTATTCCATTTTTAGCTCTTTTTAATTGTATGACCATAGGCAAGCTGTTTATAGAGTTGTGGTGAAGATTAAATTAGATAATGTGCATAAAAACAGTAATGTTTAAGAGTATGAGTGATGCTGAAAGCTAATGCTTTTTTAGCACTATGTGCCAGACATTGTATAAACTTTGCATGTATAAACTTATTGAAGCTTCACAGCATCCATGTAAGAGAAGTCCCAATTTACAGAAGAGAAGGCTGGAGCACAGAGATTAAGCTGAGCCAGGATTTGGTATCAGGGAGTCTGACCTCAGGGTTGCATTCTTCAACTCTGTACCCAGCTCTCTTTCATAGTAGGTACCAGTTGATTGTTAATTCCCTTTGGACCATGTGATAAAAACAACAGCAACAAAAACTGATAAGAATACTGGGTGGAAAACAGAGTATTTTCCTTCTGACCTAGAATATGTAATCACTATATGGTAAGTTTCTCTTTGAGATTATTCATTCAGTCCAGTATCAGATGTATGCATTTGATAAGACACAGGAGAGATCTGTTTGCATTATCCAATGGCTTGCTATGTGCAGAGCTACTCAAAATGTAATTCTTGGACTTGCAGCCTCGGGATCATCTGGAAGCTTGTTAGAAAGGCAAATTCCTGGACCCCACCTCAGATCAATAAATCAGAATCTCTGGGCATGGGGTCCAGCAACCTGTTTAAACAAGCTCTGTAGGTGATATTGATGTACTCTGCAGTTGAGAACCACTGGTTTAGAGCATGGAGCGAGAAATTTGTTTTAAGGGTTTATAAAAGCAGCAAAAATGTTGACATGTCTTCACTTCCTGGTGATTTATCTAGAATTATGGTTGATCTTCTTGGGAAAGAGAGTGTTCATTTAGAGGCTTCTCTATTCCAGGCACTGCTAGGTGTTGGATATTCAACTATAAATAAGACATAGTGCTGGTGCCAATGAGGCTGCAGTCTAATGAGAGGGAAAGATAGGCACATCAAACTAGAACACAGTGCATGCAGTGCCATGATGGAGCATGCACAAAGCACCACAGCTTGGCTCTCACTGGAGCTGAGATCAAGCCAGAAAGGCTGTCAGCAAGGTGAGACCTAAGTGGTGCCTTGAAGAATACAGGTTTTCCCTAGATGGAGAAGATGGTCAACAGAAGCTTATTGAAAAACTCAGCCTCACTTCGTTTAAGAGTAGAGTAGCAACAGTTATGATGACTTTGTCCTCAAAGCAATATCCAGTAGGGGAATTACTTATTAGTGGCTACAGATAATTCTACGCATGTATGTGGAATCTAGGCGTAGGAGGTAGGGGGTATTTCAGAGCATAGAGGAGACGTACCAAATAGTGGGTTAGGTCAAATGAGGGAAGAGTTCCTGGAGGAGGAAATCAGATGGGTGTAAATCACAGAGATAAAAAGGTTTTCCAGACAGAAGGGGCAGCTGAGCCCAAAAACAGTATGTAAAGGGCAGTGCTTATAAACTTTTGGAAAGTGATGGCACTTGAAAAAAAGGTAGGATTTATGAGGTACCCTGGGATAAGTGGACAGCTTTTCAAAGCCGGAGGCAGCCCAGGCCATTGAGTTGGAGGCAGCTCAATAGTTTTTGAGGCTTCAATCCATTTGGTGGGACACAGGTTGGTGTACTCTGGTTTAGGGAAGCATTAGTTGCTCTCAATAACTGCAGCATACAGGAAGAGGCTAAAAATGTGGTTTGGAGAGTGGCATAGGTGGCAGACATCATCTCCTGAGGAATTATTTTAATGTATAAAATGAGATCAACTGCCATTTCCAATCAAATGAAAAAAGTTTATGCAGCCAGTATAGCCTACAAAGTATTGTAAAACAGCTGGCCTCTTCTCTAGAAGGGCCTTTGGGTGTGTCTTGCCCCTTTGGGTGTGTCAAGGAAAGAGGTTTTCCTGCCACCTTGGGTGCAGAAAGGAGGTTGTGTGTTGTTGCAATCAGAAGGTGAGAATCTGATTGAACAAGTGCCAGAAATCGTTGTTTTTGAATGGTGACAGCACCACTATTCATTTTCTTCTGTGTGGGATGAGAAATGTCAAGCCCTGCTCCATTGAAAACACCTTTAATTATGCTCATTTGGGCTTTTTTCTTAACAACCACACTTTCTGGGAAATAGATTTGGTACAGTTTAAATGTAACTCTTATCTAAAAGTTTTTTCACATGAACCATGAAGCTTAAGTTGTTTATCCATTTTCCTCTATATGTCTACTTTCTTAGAATCAATTTTTAGTCAGGGCATACAGGGACTAAAGTTATTTGTGCACATGGAAGCACAGCCTCCATCTCCTCAAAAAAGAAAACTGGAGCTTTGGCCCTTGGACAATTTCCTCTGCCTGTCTTTCCCTCCTGGGCCTTATTTTACAATCTGAGCAGAAAGAGCAGAAGCAACAGGTAAGACCATAAGATTCATACTGGAAAAGGTAAAAGCAAACATACAAACAAAAGCCCCAACTATTGGAAAAAGAAAAAAGAACATATCTGGAAATGGATAGAGTTGGAGATGAAATGCTGCTTGGGAATATCCAAGAAGTTTTTGTTTGGGATTTGAGAACTGCCATTTGTGGGGAAGACAAGACAAAAATGGAGAGAACAGATTTTAAAGATGTTTTGCTGCCTGAGGTCAGGAGATCGAGACCATCCTGGCTAACACAGTGAAACCCTGTCTCTACTAAAAATACAAAAAATTAGCCAGGCGTGGTGGCGGGCACCTGTAGTCCCAGCTACTCGGGAGGCTGAGGCAGGAGAATGGCGTGAACCTGGGAGGTGGAGCTTGCAGTGAGCTGAGTTCATGCCATTGCACTCCAGCCTGGGCAACAGAGTGAGACTCTGTCTCAAAAAAAAAAAAAAATTCACTCTCCTCCTCCTGGGACCTTTAGTCTTTATACATATATGTAAACACACATATACACATGTGTGTATATATATGTGTATCTATATACACATATATATGTGTGTGTATATATGTATGTATATGTGTGTATAGATCCCTGGAACCTGTGAATCCTTTAGCCTTTGAGTTTAAAAACTCATGAAGATTTTAGTGCTTTTTCAAAATTTGCTTTCTTTTTTTTTAAAAATGGTTGGTGTTTCTGGGAATGTGACTCCATGACACACTCCACTACACAGAGCTGGAGTGTTGGCGGATTGTACAAGCATACTTTTATTTGAGCTTTAGTAAAGGCTGCATTTAATCAGTCTTTTAGAATTCAGTATGATTTTTGGCTTTCCACCGTGAGATCACTGGTGAGGTTTAAAGGAGGTGTTTGTGCAAAAGAGGAGAGAGAAAAGACATCATCTAGGAGTTTGTAGTAAAGACGTTTCTGTAGAGGCATGGTTTCCTGAGAGTGGTGAAATAAATGAGGGGGGATGCTTCCAGAATAACTTTAATTTCTTGAGATCAAGGTAGTGTATACAATGGTAGAGGAAAATTTTATGTATTCCTTTTTTTCTATTTTAAACCAGAAGCTGGTATCAGCAGAAATTTCTTCTGAGAATTTAGAGCAAAATCTTCCTGTTGTGAAGTTAAGTTTGGGTGAAAAAGGGTGAGAGTGCTGAACAGAGAGTATGTATGTATCAGTAAGCCTTTTTTTCTTTCTAAACTGGTCATAAAATACATATAACATAAGATGTAACGCTCTGGGAGGCTGAGGCAGGAGAATCGCTTGAACCCAGGAGGAGGAGGTTGCAGTGAGTCGAGATTGCGCCACTGCATTCCAGCCTGGATAATAGAGTGAGACTCTGCCGCAAAAAAAAAAAAAAAAAAAAAAGAAAGTACCACCCTAACCATTTCTAAGTGTACAATCCACTGGTGTTAAGCACATTCACATCATTGTGCAACCAATCTCTATAATTTCTAAGTCACATTGCAAAGGGTGTGGATATAGGGAGGGGTGAAGAATTATGGCCATTTTTGCAGTCTACCACAGGATGTTAGAATTTTAGTTGGAGTAGTAGAGGTGAGAAGTTTACCAGAAAAGTATTTGAGTTTCTGTAACAAGATGATTGGTTTTGTATGTCAGTACAAATATTCCAGAACCCTTTGATGTGTTGAAAGTAAGACTTAAGAGGCTATGAATAAATTTTTCTTGGAATGTTTATCAGATAACTTTGGTGTTTAACCATTAAAAATGCCAAAGATTAATTTTTAAAATAACTTAATTTTGGAATAATTTTAGATTTACGGAAAAGTTGCAAGCATAGTATAGAGTCCCCAATATCTTTTACCCAGCCTCCTCCAATGTTAACATCTTATTACCTTAGTACATGTGTCCAAACTAAGAAACTAACATTGGCACCTTACTATTAACTAAATGCTAGACTTTATTTGGATTTCACCAGTTTTTCCATTAATGTTCTTTTTCTGCTCCAGGATATAGTAGGATACCATATTGCATTCTGCCAACTCTTAATTTTAACTGTGAAAAATTCTCAAACTGAAAACTGTTAAAAAAATTCTGGTCTCCAGAATTATGAGAGAATACATTTCTGTTTTTTTTAAAAAAATTCTCATTAAACTGAAGTAGGCTGAAGAAAAAAATGAAATTAATTTAAAAAAATTCTCAAACATCATGATGAAGCTGTTCCTGGCTCTTCTTGGGGTGCCCTCTACTCGAAGCAGTACATTTTCTCAGTTCCTGACTAACTCTGACCATGTCCTTCTTAGTCTCTTCTACTTGGTCCTCCTGGCTTTCTAAAGTGTTGTGATGATGAGGAGTTTATTCCAGCCTCTCTGAGCTTTGGAAAGCCTCCTTCTCTCTTGCCCCTCTTTCAAACTCTGAGCTTCCTCTATATCCCTCTCTCCGGGACCCCCAGGAGATTTTCTCACATCCCCAGAGCTCCTCTCTTCAGCCCATGTCAAGCCTCTCTTAAATGCGTAAAATTAAATGTGTATAACTGCTAGAGTCTGACGCCATTGGGTAGACACGCTCCTTCTGAAAGGTTCCATGCTGCTTGGTTTGCAGCTGTGAATCTCAGTGGTGGTGAGGGGCTGAATGGGCAGGCTCGAGGGGAGGGCAGGACTCTTTCACATTCTGCTTGTCTGTCTTTCCTGTCCATTTGTCATATTCACTGTTAATGATGTGAATATGACACATCCTTGGTTAGGTCCAAAGAAGTAAAAACCAAACCCAAACCGACAAACCAACTAACCAACCAACCAACCAACCAACCAACCAATCAACCACAAACATGTTATAGGGGGAGTTGATTAAATAATAATAATAATATATATATTTTTACAAATATGTAAACTTGTTCTTCTATAGACAGAGATATTAGACTCCCATTGTACCTTTTGTTCATTCATTGTTTTCTGCAGGTCAATCCAAATTCTTCCCACAATTTCAACCTTGGGGCCTTCTCCAGAGCTTAACTTAGTTTCTGGCTGTGTTGTGCATGCCAGACATGAGCTTTGGGGAATGAAGACAATGGAGCGCTGGTCCCAGAGGCCCCAGAACTTGTTTTCTTGACCAGTCCCTGATGTCAGCCAGCCTTGTGGTCATTACCGCCCGCTCAGAAGGTAGAGTGAGACATGCACAGCTGTTGGACTCCCAGGCGGGATAATGTGCCTGCCTTTCTAGCAAACTAATTAGCCAGGCTAAGGCAGAAGCAGTTTTCTCTCCCCAAGTGCTTTCTTGCCTCTGGAAACTTATTATCTTCCTGGGTGTACCCAGTGACTCATGACTTGTCAGCATCATACAAAACATGACTTTTTCTGTCCACAGCAATACAACCCATGTGTTCCTGCTTTTCATTCATAGTCTCTTTTTAATTTTTGTGGGCGCATAGTAGGTGTATATGTTTATGAGGTACATGAGATATTTGGATACAGGCATATAATGCATAATAATCACATAACAGGTAAATGGGGGTATTCATTACCTCAAGCATTTATTCCTTCTTTGTGTTACAAACAATCCAATTATACTCTTTTAGTTATTTTTAAAGGTACAATAAATTATTGTTGAACTGTAGTCACCCTGTTGTGTTATCAACTAGGTAGTGTCATTCTATCTACCTATATTTTCATACCAATTAACCATCCCCACTGGTTTCCCTCCCCCTGCCCACTACCCTTCCCAGCCTCTGGTAAACATCTTTCTACTCTCCATCTCCATGACTTCAATTGTTTTAAATATTTTAGCACCCACAAATAAGTTTGTCTTTCTGTGCCTGGCTTATTTCTCTTAACATAATGACCTCTAGATCCATCCATGTCATTGCAAATGAGCAGGATCTCATTCTTTTTTATGGCTGAATAGTACTCCATTGTGTATATGTACCACATTTTCTTTATCCATTCATCTGTTGATGGACACTTAGGTTGCTTCCAAATCTTGGCTATTGTGACTATAATAAACATAAGTGCTGTAATAAACATGAGAATGCAGATATCCCTTTGATATACTGATTTACTTTCTTTTGGGTATATAACTAGCAGTGGGATTGCTGGATCATATTGCAGCTCTATTTTTAGTTTTTTTGAGGAACCTCCAGGCCGTTTTCCATATTGATCGTACTAATTTACATTCTCACCAACAGCATATGAGGGTTCCCTTTACTCCACATCCTCTCCAGCATGTGTTATTGCCTGTCTTGGATAAAAGCCACTTAACTGGAGTGAGATTATATCTCATTATGGTTTTGATTTGCATTTCTCTGATGATCAATGATGTTGAGCACCTTTTCAAATACACTTTACCATTTTATGTCTTCTTTAGAGAAATGTCTATTCAGATCTTTTGCCCATTTTTAATTGGGTTATTAGATTTTTTTTTTCTATAGAGTTGTTTGAGCTCCTGGTTATTATTCCCTTGTCAAATGGATAGTCTGGTTATTAATCCCTAGTCAAATGAATAGTCGTCAAATATTTTCTTCCATTCTGCAGGTTATCTCTTCACATTGTTGATTGTTTCCATTGTTGTGCAGAAGCTTTTTAACTTGATGTGATCTCATTTGTCAATTTTTGTTTTGGTTGCCTGTGCTTGTGGGTATTACTCAAGAAATCTTTGCCCAGTCTGATGTCCTGAAGAGTTTCCCCAATGTTTTCTTTTAGTAGTTTCAGGTCTTAGATTTAAGCCTTTAATCCATTTTAATTTTTGTATATGGAGAGAGATAGAAGCCTAGATAGAGGTCCTCCTTCTGCCTATGGATATCCAGTTTTCCCAGCATCATTTATTGAAGAGGCTGTCCTTTCTCTAATGTATGTTCTTGCCACTTTTGTTGAAATTGAGTTCACTGTAGAAGTATGGATTTGTTTCTGGGTTCTCTATTCTGTTCCATGGGTCTATGTGTCTGTTTTTATGTAGTATCATGCTGTTTTGGTTACCGTAGCTTTGTAGTATAATTTGAAGTCAGGTAATGTGATTCTTTCAGTTTTATTCTTTTTGCTCAAGATAGCTTTGGCTATTCCAGGTCTTTTGTGGTACCATATACATTTTATGTTTTTTTTTCCATTTCTGTGAAGAATGTGATTGGTATTTTTGATAGGGATTGCATTGAATCTGTAGATTGCTTTGGGTAGTATGAACATTTTAACAATATTGATTCTTCTAATCCATGAACAGAAAATATCTTTCCAGTTTTTGGTGTCCTCTTCAATTTCTTTCATCAATGTTTTCTACTTTTCATTGTAGAGATCTTTTATTTATTTGGTTAAGTTTACTGCTAGGTATTTAATTTGTACCTATTGTAAATAAAGTTATTTTCTTGATTTCTTTTCCAGATTGTTCACTGTTGACATATAGAAGTGGTACTGATTTTTGCATTTGATTTTGCACCCTGTAACTTTACTTTGTTTATCAGTTCTAATATTTTTTTGGTGAAGTCTTTAGGTTTTTCCAAATATAAGATTTATATCATCTGCAAACAAAGGTAATTTGACTTCTTCCTTTCCGTTTTGAATCACCTTTATTTCTTTCTCTTGTCTAATTGCTCCAGCTAAGACCTCCAGTTACTATGTAGAATTAACAGTGGTGAAAGTGGGCATCTTTGTCTTGCTCCAGACCTCAGAGGAAAGGCTTTCAGTTTTTCCCATTCAGTAATACAAGCTATGGGTCTGCTTTATATGGCTTTTCTTTTGTTAAGGTATGTTACTTCTATACCCAGTGTTTTGAGGGATTTTATCATAAAGGGATGTTGAATTTTATCAAATGCTTTCTCAGCATCAACTGAAATGATCATATTGTTTTTGTCTTTCATTCTGTTGATATAATGTATCATGTTTATTAATTTGCATATGTGGAATCATCCTTGCATCCCTAGGATAAATTCCACATAATCATGATGAATGATTTTTTTAATGTATTGGTGAATTCAGTTTGGTAATACTTTGTTGAGGGTTTTTTCATCAGTGTTCATCAGGGATATTGATTTGTAGCTTTCTTTTTTTGATGTGTCATTGTCTAGGGTAATACTGGCCTCATAGAATGAGTTTAGAAATATTCCCCTCTCCTCTATTTTTTAGGATAGATTGAGTAGGATTGGTATTAGTTTTTTAAATGTTTGGTAAAATTCAGCAATGAAGTAATTGAGTCCTGGGCTCTTCTTTGCTGGAAGACTTTTTATTATGGCTTATGTTGTTTTAAATTCTGCTTGATTGTTTTAAATCATTACTTGTTATAGCTCTGTTCAGGTTTTGGTTTTCTTCATAGTTCAATCTTGGCAGGTTGTATGTGTCTAGGAATTTATCGATTTCTTCTATGTAGGTTTTCCAACTTACTGGCATATAGTTTCTCATAATATTCTCTAATGATCCTTTGGATTTCTGCAGTATTGGTTGTAATGTCTCCTTTTTCATCTCTGATTTTATTTGGCTCTTCTCTTTTTTTCTTAGTCTGGCTAAAGGTTTGTTGGTTTTGTTTATCTTTTCAAAAAAACAACTTTTTGTTTCATTGATCTTTTATATTTGTTGTAGTTTCAACTTCATTTATTTCTATTCTGATCTTTATTTCTTTTCTTCTGATTTTGGATTTGATTTGCTCTTGCTTTTTAGTTTTTAAAGATACATTGTTAGGTTGTTTATTTTCAGTTTTTTTACTTCTTTGATGTAGGTGCTTATTACTATAGACTTTCCTCTTAGTACTGCATTTACTGCATCCCGTGGATTTTGATAGGTTTCCCTTTTCATTTGTTTCAAGAAAATTTTCAATTTCCTTCTTAATTTCTTAATTGACCCACTGGTCATTCAGGAGCATAGTATTTAATTTCCATGTGTTTGTACAGTTTCCAAAGTTCCTCTTATTATTGATTTCTAGTTTTATTGTGGTTAGATAAGATACTTGATATGATTTCAATTTTTTTTTTGAAATTTTAAAGACTTGTTTTATGGCCTAACGTATGGTCTATCCTTGAGAATGATCCATGTGCTGAAAATATGTATTCTGCAGCCACTGGATAAAATGTTCTGTAAATATGTATTAGCTCCATTTGGTCAGATTAAATGCAGATTAAGCCTGATGTTTCTTTGTTAATTTTCTGTTTGGATTATCTGTCCAATGCTGCAAGTGGAGCGTTGAAGTCTCCAGCTGTTATTGTATAGGAGTCTATCTCTCTCTTTAGCTCTAATAATACTCAGTTTATATATCTGTGTGCTCCAGTGTTGGGTGCATATATATTTATAATTGTTATAGCCTCTTACTGAATTGACCCCTTTGTCATTAAATAATGACCTTCTTTGTTTCTTCTTGCAGATTTTGTCTTGAAATCTATTTTGTTTTGTATAAGAATGGCTACTCCTGTTCATTTTTGGTTTCCATTCACATAGAATATCTTTTTTCATCCCATAGAACATCTTTTTCATCCCATTATCTTTAGTCTGTGTGTATCTTTACAGATAAAGTGTGTTTTTTGTAGGCAACAGATTGTTGAGTCTTGGTATTTTTTATCCATTTAGCTACTCTATGTTTTTTGATTAGAGGATTTAGTTCGTTTACGTTCAATGTAATTATTGATATGTAAGGACTTACTCTTGCCATTTTGTTATTTATATTCTGGTTGTTTTGTCTTCCTCCTTCCCTCCCTCCCTCCTTTTCTCCCTTCCTCCCTCCCTTCCTTCCTTTCTTTGTTTTAGTAAAAGTGATTTTCTCAGGTGGTGTGTTTAAATTTCTTGTTTTTTTATCTTTGTGTATCTTGTGTGTGTGTTTTGATTCCAGGTTACCATGAGACTTGCAAATACTTGTAGCCCATTATTTTCAATTGATGACAACTTAACACTGGTTATATAAACAAACAAGCAAAGAGAAAACTAATAAAAATTCTACATTTTAATTTCATTCCCTCGCTTTTTAACTTTTTGTTGTTTCTATTTATATCTTGTTGTACTGTCTGTGTCTTGAAAAGTTGTTACAGTTATTATTTATGATAGGTTCATTTTTCAGTCTTTCTACTTAAGGTAGTTTACATACCACAATTACAGTGTTATAATAGTCTGTGTTTTTCTGTGTGCTTATTGTTACCAGTGAGTTTTGTAGTTTCAGATGATTTCTTCTTGGTCATTAACATCCTTTTCTTTAAGATTGAAGAACTTCCTTTAGCATTTCTTTCAGGACAAGTCTGTTGTTGATGAAATCCCTCAGCTTTTGTTTGTCTGGGAAGATCTTCATATCTCCTTCATGTTTGAAGGATAATTTTGCTGAATATACTATTCTAGGATAAATGTTTTTTCCCCTCAGCACTTTAAATATGTCATGGCACTATCTCTCGGCCTGTAAGGTTTCCACAGAGAAGGCTGCTGCCAGACATATTCGAGCTCCTTTGTAGGTTATTTGTTTCTTTTCTCTTGAGGTGTTTAGGATCCTTCTTTATCTTTGACATTTGGAAGTATTAAATGTCTTGAGGCAGTCTTATTTGGATTAAACCTACTTGGTGTTCTATCACCTCCTTATACTTGAATATCCATATCTGTCTCTAGGTTTAGGAAGTTCTCTGTTATTATCTCTTTCAATAAAGCTTCTCCCCAGATCTCTCTCTCTACCTCCTCCTCAAGGAGGCTATTGAGGCTATTTTTTTTAGATCTTGTAGGCATGCTTTATTCTTTTTTTTCTTTTGTCTCCTCTGACTGTGTATTTTCAAATAGCCTGTCTTCAAGCTCACTAATTCTTCTGCTTGATCAATTCTGCTGTTTGGAGACTCTGATGCGTTTTTCAGTATGTCAATTGCATTTTTCAACTCCAGAATTTCTGCTTGATTGTTTTATTTTAATCTCTTTGTTAAGTTTATCTGATAGAATTCTGACTACCCTTGTCTGTGTTATCTTAGATTTAATTGAGCTTCCTCAAAACAGCTATTTTGAATTTTCTATCTGAAAGGTATCAGATCTCTGTCTTGCTGGTGCCTTATTTAGTTCATTTGGTAAGGTCATGGTTTCCTCGATGGTCTTGATGCTTGAGAATATTTGTTGGTGTCTGGGCATTGATGAGTTACGTACTTATTGTAAATTTTGCAGTCTGGGCTTGTTTGCACCCCTTCTTTTTTGGGAAAGCTTTCCAGATATTTAAGAGAATGTGTAGGTTGTGATCTAAATCTTTGTTCACTGCAGCCATATTTGTTTAACAGGGCACTCCAAGCCCAGTAATGCTGTGGTTCTTGCAGGCTTGTAGAGATACCACCTTGGTGGTCTTGGTTAAGATCTAGGAGAATTCTTTTGATTACGAGGCAGAGACTCTTATTCTCTCCTCTTATTTTCCCCTAAACAAATGGAGTCTCTCTCTGCTGAGCTATTCTCTCTGTGTGAATATTGGCTTTACAATTGGCTTTACATACTGAATATACATTCAATAGAAATAGTGCTTCACATTTTGATTTTTGATCTTTTCTTGGACTAGCAATATGTAGTATGATACTATCTTGTGATGGCAGGGAGTGACAATGAGCCACAGCCCCCAGCCAGACACATGATCACCACTGTAAATCACCAACAATCTACAGTATTCTGTGTTTCCAGATGATTTTGCTCAACTGTAGGCTAATGTAAGTGTTCTGAGCATGTTTGACATAGGCTAGGCTAAGCTATGGTGTTTGGTAGGTTGAGTATATGAAGTACATTTTTGACTTACAATATTTTCAATTTACTTATGCTGGGTAAAACACCATCATAAGTACGGTAGCGTTTATATGGATTTAACGAAGCAGGCTAAAGAAATCTATAGAACTCATCACAAATATCTCTAAGTAATTAACTCAATTGTGGACAAAAAAGTAGATATGTAAATTATTTTTTACCCATAACTTGGTAAAGTTTTCAAGCCTGGAATGTTAGATGTGTCTCAGCCCACTTTTCTCTTCTTGTCTGGGCTGATTTTCTTCCTAAGCATTTCATGTCCTCTGTGTTCTGCAAGCCCAGCTGTCTGCTCTCTCTCTTTTTTTTTTTTTTTTTTTTCTTTTGAGCTGGAGTGTCACTCTCTCACCCAGGCTGGAGTGCAGTGACACAATCTTGGCTCACTGCAACCTCCGCCTCCCAGGTTCAAATGATTCTTCTGCCTCAGCCTCCTGAGTAGCTGGGATTACAGGCACGTGCCACCACACCCGGCTAATTTTTGTATTTTTAGTAGAGACGGGGTTTCACCATATTGGCCAGGCTGGTCTTGAACTCCTGACCTCAGGTGATCCGTCCACCTCGGCCTCCCAAAGTGCTGGGATTATAGGCGTGAGCCACCGCACCTGGCCCTGTCCTCTCTTTTTTAATTTCTCTGTGCTGTTACCCAGTTTGCAAGGGTATCCTTTTCAAGTAAGTCATGTCGAATTACTTCTGTTTCTTCTAGAACTTGCTGCTCTTGCTCTCATGTCTTAGGAGCTCACTTTATTTTCTCCTTGGTTTTTCTTATGGCTTGTTCAACTCAGTCTGGCTGTACCCAGCACAGAGGCACATAACAGGCTGTTAATAAAGCTTGGTGATTAAATGCATTGAATAAATGCATGAACACTCTTACTTCAGGCTGCAGTCTTTCTCCTTGGTCTATACTGGGTCTTTCTCTGGTTTATCTATCTTTTCAATTGAAGTCAGGTTACTAGACTGTTTAAACAACAATAAAGATACTGTTGATAAAATTTGTCAAGAAATGCAAGATATTAGAATTTTATAGATAACAGCATATATCCCATTTTTATATTACAGCAGGTTTAACCTTTGTATGAGTTTTTTTTGTTTTTCAAACATTTGTCATTTGTGAGGCCTGTTGCTCAAAATACAAACACAGTTCAATTCCACAGGGTGTCAGGTGGGTTCATATTTGTCAGAAGAAAGTACACACCCACAAGCATTTTAACTTTTAAAGTAAATGCCCAACTTAACCAGCAAAGAATTATACATTTTATTGGAAGTGAGGTCATTATGTTGGGTGAGATCAGATGCAGTTTATCTCCGCACAGCTTCCTGTGAGCTCCAACATTCCTAATGGGATAGGTCTATTAAGGAACATGCTGGGAGGCAGGGATATGGTTCCTGTGAGTTAGGGTCTTAACAAGCTCAAAAAGTTCCCTTCTTGTTTTGCCACTTCCTTTTTATTCTCAGAAACTATACTCTTAACTTATGGGCTTCTTCTTTCATGAAATTTACAAACATTAGGTTCTCCTAATTCTTTTTTTTTTTCTTTGAGAGGAGTTTCACTCTTGTTGCCCAGGGTGGAGTGCAGTGGTGCAATCTCAGCTCACTGCAACCTCTGCCTCCCGGGTTCAAGTGATTCTCCTGCCATAGCCTCCCAAGTAGCTGGGATTACAGGTACCCACCACCACACCCAGTTAATTTTTGTATTTAGTAGAGACGGGGTTTCACCATGTTGGTCAGGCTGGCCTCAAACTCCTGACCTCGGGTGATCCACCCACTTCAGCCTACCAAAGTGCTGGGATTACAGGAGTGAGCCACTGCGCCCGGCCAGGTTCTCCTAACTCTTAATCCAAATGCAGAATCTAGAAGCTCATATCCTTACTTGGGCATGGAAAGCAGGGCTTAAAGGTTTCTATAAAACATTTCAAACTCCAGGGTCCAGTGTCCTGAGAAGCCCCTTTCTTCAAGAATTTTTACTGACTTGACAATCTCCTGGGATCAGACTCTTAAAGGTTATCTGTGATTATCAGAGACCCTTACCACACTAGCTCTTGAAAAAGGGATTGAGGCAGTGTATGTATCAGCTCAGGCTGCCATAACAAGGTATCCCAGATGACTTAAACAACATAAATTTATTTTCTCAAGGTTCTGGGGGCTGAAGTCCAAGATCAAGGTGTTCGCAGGTTTGGTTTCTCCTGAGGCCGCTCTGCTTGCCTTGCAGATGTCTGTCTTCTCCCTGGGGCCTCAAATAGCCTTTCTTCTGTGGTATCTCTTCCCTTCTTATAAGAACACCAGTCCTGTTGGATTATGGCCACATTTTCGTGACCGCGTTTAACCTTAATTATCTTTTTACAGGCCCTGTTTCCAAATACAGTCACATTGGGGGGTTAGGGTTTTAACACATACATTTTGGGGGATACAGTTTAATCCATAACAGACAGAATACCAGACCATTGGTAACCATTTCAGAGTAGCAGATTCTCTGCTGGTAAAAACATTTTTATCTATTATAAATTGGTTAAATGCTTGGTTTTGGGAGCTAAGATGTCCACATTCATGCCCTTGCTCTGCCGCTTACTAGCAGCCGTGAGATCTTGGGCAGGTTACTTATCTTCTTTCTGCCTCAACTTTTGCACCTGCAGAATGGGGATTATCAAAGATCTAGCTCATGGAGGTGTTGTGAGAATGAAATGAGTTAAAACACGTAAAGTGTTGATTACGGTTGGTAGCATGTAAGAAATGCTCAATGAATGTTAGCTGTTCTCATTGTCAAGAAATGTTACTTTCGGTTATGGACTGAATTGTGTCCTTCAAAATTCATGTGTTGAAGCCCCAACCCCCAGACCATCAGAATGGAACCAGATTTGGAGATTAGGCCTTTAAAGAGGTAATTGAGTTAAAATGAGGCTGTTAGGGTGGGGACCTAATCCGATGTGACTGGTGTCCTCATAAGAAGAGGGAGAGACACCAGGGGCGTGCACGCACAGATGGACGCCCTTGTGAAGAGGCAGCAGGAGGGGCCATCTGCAAGCCAAGGGTAGAGACCTCAGAAGAACCCTGCCCTGCTGGCACCCTGATCTTGGACTTCCAGGGCCCCAAACATTGAGAATATAAATTTCTATTGTTTAAGCCACACAGTCTGTGGTATTTTGTTACGGCAGCCCTAGCAGAGTAATACACTCCCTGAAAAGAATGAGCCTAATGAGGTCCAAAGTATTCCCTTCTAATTAAAATTAGGTGGCTGCTCTTTCTGCTATGATGACAACATCCTGATTAGAAGTCACTTTGTCAAAAGGAACTACATTATGAACACCCAAAGAATGGTATGGTATGTTTTTAAAAGGGTACTTTCTCTTTTTGAGGATACTCTGTTGTATATCTATGCAGTTAGGAGAAGTGTGTTTTGATTACCTGCTTGGTAATCCTTCTAAAATGCGAATATAATTATTCCAATGCAAACCTTATCACATATTCTCAAGAAATTTCAGAACTAAAACCAATTTTTTGTTTTAAGACAGATGGCTTAACATATTTTTGTGTATATGTGAAATCTTCTTTATCTTTAAAAGAGTGTGTCTAGTTAGAGAAAGATGGATGGTAGGTAAAGGACCCATAACCTTGAAGTACACAGCTCCACAGTTGAGAGCTGCCTGGCTGGTCAGCAGGGACAGTGTAGCAGTGACCAGCACTCAAACTGCTCTTGGTTTCACAGCAGTGACCAAGTCAGGCTCATGTTCTTCAAGTGGTTTCATAACACTCCAGTGGAGGATTTATGTCTGTGAGTTTTCCCGTTTCTTGGACATCCCAAAGACTGAACTTCTAACAGAAAACTCTAAGTGGGAGGCATGTTTACACCACAGAAACCACTATTATTGGGAGGAGAAAATGTTGTTTTTGGCATTGTAACCAGGGAGACAGACCTACCCCTTCAGGGAATAAAACAAATCCTTTCTTTGTGATGCTCACTTTTTTTGTCCCGTTGAATGAGGAGTTGCAGACGGATATCTCACAGGCCAAATCTGGCTCACAGATGTTTTGTTTGACACAGTGGTATTTATGCAGGTTTTCAATTTGAGTATGTTTAGACAAAGCAAGAATTTTCTAATTTGGCACAGTTCCCATCACTCTGTTGTCTTACATACAGCACACTGGTTCCCATTCATTTATGTGACTTGACTGGATCCTGAATGCATTTAGCTTGCAACCTGGGTTAAATTGTTCCCTGGCCACAGTTAGAGACTTTTTGCTTCAACACAGAAAAAGTTTTTTTGTTTTTTGTTTTTAAAAGCTTTTGAGGTTTGTTCACTATATATAGATCATGGAATACTTTCATTTGCATTCAATGCATTCTGATATTTGAGGGATTTGGAACACTTGTTACTAATACAAATTTTACTGTAGTCAGCAGGAATCAGATTTTCAAATCTACAATTTCTTCTTTTACCTGGAAAATGAATTTTCATATTATAGTTCACACATGGGTTATTCTTAACTTTAAGTCTTGACTGGTGCTATCCAAAATGGTAGCTGCTAGCCACACGTGGCTACTGAGCACTTGAAATGTGGCTAGTCTTAACTGAAATGTGTTGTGAGGGTAAAACACACAATGGATTTAAAACAGTACAAAAATAATGCAAGATATCTTATTAATACTTTCTTATATTGAAATAATATTTTTGAGATAGTAGGTTACATAACATATTGTATTAAAGTTAATTTCACCTGTTTCTTTTTACTTTTTAAAATGTATACTAGAAAATAAACCATTGCATAGGTGGCTTGCACTGTATTGCTATTGAATGGGGCTGGACTAGAAGTTAACCAAAATGAATTTCTAACGACATTAAGTTTACTGAGTTCATGGCACCATATGTTGAGTTTATTTATAATCCTTCTATAAAATCAATAATGAATGATGGCTTCAGTTTCCTGAAAGAGGCCCGTCTCTAGGGTGTGGTGTTAAAGATGAGTGCTAACGAGCAGGAAGTGTGCTGGAGATATATGCAGGTACTAGGTAAACAAAACAGTCCAGAGAGTTTGGGTTGGAAATTAGTTGTTGCTTTGACATGTGGCATGATTTATCCCTTTGCTATTCACATTTCTCTATCAGGCAGCTGCTAGGCTTCTTCTAATGTACTTGCCTGAGTATGCCTGCACACACACACACACACACACACACACACACACACACACCCCACACACACAACTGTGGCTGGAAGCCTCTTTTAGGAGTTCTCTTTGCATCTAATGTGAAAATTCCTCTCCAGTGGGAAGTGACCTTGGTATTACTTAAAAACCCTAACTGTTAGAGATCATTCTTGGACTCTTTTTTTCTTGGTATAGAAATGAGAGAGAGGGAAGTTATGAAATTGATATTGAAGAATGTATGAGAAGGTAGGAAGCAGATGAGAGACTGGAAAGAGAGTGGAATCTTGGAGGGAGAGAGGAGTTTGCATGTTAGTTCTGAACTCACCAACTGTGACTTAGGCAAATCTCACACCCTTTATGGGTCAGCTTCGTTTATAAAAGGTGGTGCTACTGATAAGTACTTTACAAAGTTCACTTACAGTTCCAAGGAGTGCTTTTTAAACTTTAAGATTCACAAACTAACATTTTTATTAGGGAATATAAGCTTTCATGTAATAATCATTATTATCAATAAACATTTGATTGCTAACTAGATGCAAATTACTACCCCTAGAGCAGTGCTCTGGTTTAGAACACTCAAAACCGAAAGCTTTACTCATTGCTGAATTCGGCCTTGTATCTCCTGTGACCTTCACTGTCACAGAGAAGGAAACTGTGTTACATATGTTTCATCTTACTCTACTGTTAACTCATACTTCACAGATTAGAAATGTAATTCTGAGATTGGTAAATTCAATTATGATCCTGTTTGTTGTGGCCAACAAATAGATTATTTAAAAATTGCTTTGCTGTCCTTTTAAATCAAGATAAGAACAATTAAATTAATTACTGATGGCTCTGGAGTGGACATTTCTCAAGGAGCTGATTAATTTGGTTAGGGCTTCAAGTACTTTGGTTTGCTTCCCTCTATTCTTTTTCATAAATTCTTCTTTCTATTCTTTTTAAGTAAACAAGTTTTCACTCTTATGATACCCTGTGCCATGAAACTTACTTTTCATTATTTTAAAAATCACATTTAAAAAAAATTAAAGAAAAAACGCAGAATAGAAACTGTCCTTTGTGTTTATCGCTGTGGGTTGTTTTCTTCCTTTACCTTTTTTCTTTACCTTTTGTTTTAGTGGTCAGCTTTTGATTTGTTTCATATTTTTTTCTGAGCCAAAACATAAATCTTGGTGGATGGAAAGAAGATGAGTAAAAGAGAAAAGGCAGAAAATAAGCCCCGCTAAGAAAGAGAAAGGAAGTAGAACCACCACCAATAAGGAGATTAAAAGGTAAAGTGAAAAATAGTGTGTTCAACTGATAAACATTCTCTTCTTACTAAACTCTAGCCAGAGTCCTCTGAATCCCCTTCTTGGCTAGGCCTCTATCTTGGCCTGTAAAAACTACGGACACTCAATACAAATGATGTCATCCAGCCCCCCACTCACATTAAAAGACTTAAGCAAGCATTAATTTAGTTTCTCACCAGTCAAGGCCACATCTCTAGGTGACTTTAGCTTCCCTTAAAGTGCCTGCTTGGGAGAGCTCAAGGCTACAAAAGAATTGACTGTTTGTTCCAGCTGGCACCTGACCATAGGCCCTTGATCATCCTTTCTTAGAGCATTCACTAAAAAGGGCTTATTGTGAATCTTTCCTCTGTCCCTTGGGATATGTGTGTACCTCCTGCAACTCAGGAGTGTCTTTCTCAAGGACCTGAAAGCCATTCCTTTGAGATACTATCATCAGGAAGAACAGGGCCTCTGTCTCCCAGTGACCATGGGAGGACACAATCCTGACTTTGATAACTGCCAGCTAGCAGACACAGCTGGCCCAATCAGCATTTACACTGAACAACCCTTTGCAAATGTTTTTGCTTCCCTAACTGCTGAGCCCCCATTGTCTCCACTCCCTACTCCATTGCTCTCCCTTTAAAATGTCATCATCTCTGTACAAACTGAAGTTGAGTTCTGTTCATGTGGGACCCTCTTCTCTAGTGCAGTCATATATTGGCGATTACAATCTATCCTTACCATTTTTACTTGTGTCCAGCTTTGCTTATCTTTGATAGAATACACCCTAAGATGACCCCCTATGGGTCACATTCTTGTATAATCCCTTCCCCTTGAGTGTGTGGAATCTATGACTTGCTTCTAACCAACAGAATATGGGAAAGAAAGGTGGTTGATGATCACTCCTTGATTTGGTTACATTATGTAAGACTCCATCTTAGCAGACTAGTGTGTTAGTCTGTTTATGTTACTATAAAGGAATACCTGAGACTGGATAATTTATAAAGAAAAGAGGTTTAATTGGCTCACAGTTCCGCAGGGTGTACAGGAGGTATGGTGCCAGCATCTGCTTCTGGTGAGGCCTCAGGAAGCTTCCACTCATGGCAGGAGATGAAAGGGAAGCAGGTGCATCACATGGTGAGAACACAAGCAGGAGATCGAGGGGTGAGAGAGTGGGGAGGGGAGTTTCCAGACTTTTAAACAACTGGATCTCGCGTGAACTAACTGAACAAGAATTCACTTATTACCAAGGGGATGGTGCCAAACACTTTATGAGGGATCTGCCCCCATGCTCCCGTCACCTCCCACCAGTTTCCACCTACAACATTAGGGATCACATTTCAACATGAGATTTGGAGGGTACAAACATCCAAACTCTATCAGCTAGCAAGAAATCTTCCTGCTGGTTTTGAAGAAGCAAACGGTCCTGTTGTGGACTGCCTTTGGAGAAGACCTCAAGTCAGGGAACGGTGGGTGGCCTCTAGGAGCTAAGGATGGCCTCCACCAATAGGCAGTGGGAAGCAAGGGTGCTCAGTCATACAGCTGCAAGGAAATGAATTCTGTCAACAGCCTGAATGAGCTTGGAAGCAGACTCTTCCTAAGTTGAGCCTGCAGATGAGAATGTAACCCGGCCAACACCTGGACTGCAGCCTTATGTGATCCTGAGTGGAGGACCCAGCCACTCTGTGTCTGGACTCCTGATCATGGAATCTGTGAGATTTAAAAATGCATGTTCATGTGGGGCTTAACACCTAGGTGAGAGGTTGACAGGTGCAGCAAACCACCATGAAACACGTTTACCTACATAACAAACCTGCACGTCCTGCACATGTATCCTGGAACTTAAAATATAATTAAAGAAATTTTTAAAAAATGCGTGTTGTTCTAAGATGCTAGATTTATGTTCATTTGTTACATAGCAATAGAAAACTAATACAATTACTACATACATTTCTATGCTAAGTTTTTTTTACTTTAAAAATATTTTACTTTTTGCTATAAAATTTCTCAAACATAGAGCAAAGTCAAGCAATGTTTATGGTGAGCACCTATATATCTACCACTTAGATTCTACCATTAAGATTTTACCATCCCAGCACTTTGGGAGGCCGAGGCAGGCGGATCACGAGGTCAAGAGATCGAGACCATTCTGGCCAACATGGTGAAACCCCGTCTCTACTAAAAATACAAAAATTAGCTGGGAATGGTGGTTTGCGCCTGTAGTCCCAGCTACTCGGGAGGCTGAGGCAGGAGAATCACTTGAACCCGGGAGGCAGAGGTTGCAGTGAGCCAAGATCATGCCACTGCACTCCAGCCTGCAACAGAGAAAGTAAAAAAGAAAAAAAGATTTTCCTGTACTTGCTTTATCACATTATCTATATTATCTATTCATTCATCCATTCCTCTATCTACCTATCAATCCATCTTACTTCTTGGTGCATTTCAAGGTAAATTGTGACACCTGTACACTTCCCCCTAAATATTTCAGCACTCATATCATTAACTAGAGTTCAATATTTCTTAATAGTTTTCTCTTTTAATGTAAAATACAATGATGTTTACAAATCTTAGTGTACATTCACTCAGTTTGACAAATGCATACACCTGTGTAACCTAAGCCTCTATCACAATAATTATTCAGCATTGCCATTACCCCACTAACTTACCTCATGTCCCTTCCCAGTCCTTTTCTGCTCCTACCCACCCCCCTTCTTCCAGGAAACAATTCTTCTGTCTTTTCCCCCTATATTAGTTATGCCTGTCCTAGAACTGAATATAAATGGAATCAAATAATATGTGCTTTCTTGAGTAAAGCTTCTTTCATTCAGTATAATTTTTAAATATTTTCTGAAAAGTTGAGTGAACAGTTTCTTAGGAAAAATGTATAATCAAAAATTTTAAAAATTTTCAAATATTTACCTTAAAAAGGCATGGAGTCTAGAAGTCTAGAGGCAAGTGTTTTTAAACTGTCAATGAACAGATAATTTCTATTCAGTGTAAATTTATTTCCTAGCATAGATGTAGATTAAAAAACTGTCCAAATTGTTTCACTAAGCTGCCAGAATTCCAATACCAAAATCAATCAATATAACACTCAAAAAAGAAAATAAAATGAATTTCAATAGAAAATAATACGTTATAACCAAATAGAGGTTATCCCAGAATTGCAAGGATAGCTGAATATTATTTTAAGGATCAATATAATTATCTCTACAGGTAAAAAGAAATCCCTTGATTGTCTTGATAGATGTGGTAGGATAGGCATTGAGGACTTCTGGTTAAATATGAAAATGGATTATGTGCATTAGCTCAAAAGAGTCCAAAACTCCACTAAGATAATGGTAAGGAAATACAAAAGTGTAGAAACTTTAAAAGAGAAAGAAAATGAGAGAGAAGACCATAATAGACTAAAGAAATCAATGCAATTCTGAAAGAAAGAAAGTAGATGGAATAGCAGAGAACAGATTAATGTGCACCACTGAAGCCCAGAAAAGCTCAGCAATGACAAAAGCAGGTACCCATAAAAGTCAGGATATGGGTGTGCGGAAAACAAGGTGTACCGCTGAAGTTTGTATCAAGAGCAGTTAGACCCTGAGATTCTCTCCTCACCTCCCACAGTCAAACAACTCTCCCTCTCTGACTTGGAAGAAGGGCTCAGAGTTTTATTCTCTGGAGACCTTAAGACAGAGAGATGTAGACTGGACACTAAGGGTAGCTGAGGGTGGTGGCGAGCGGGGGGGGTCCTACTAAAAACAGTCATTGAGAATGATGAGAACAAGATCCTTTCTCCTGCTCAGTGTCCAGGAGGCAGGCAGCCAGGCCTATGCCCCTCAGAGTAGAACATTTCTCTCTGGAAATTGTGACCAAGCTAAGAGAAAAGACCTGCAGAAATAGACATTTGTATTCCTTAATGACATGGCTGGGTCCATGCCAATTACTCAGTGGTGAGGACCACCATTCTTTTTTTTTGTTTTTTGAGATGGAGTCTCGCTCTGTCGCCCGGGCTGGAGTGCAGTGGCACGATCTCGGCTCACTGCAACCTCCACCTCCCGGGTTCACACCATTCTTCTGCCTCAGCCTCCCGAGTAGCTGGGACTACAGGCGCCCACCATGACGCCTGGCTAATTATTTGTATTTTAGTAGAGACGGGGTTTCACCATGTTAGACAGGATGGTCTCGATCTCCTGACCTCGTGATCCACCCACCTCGGCCTCCCAAAGTGCTGGGATTACAGGCGTGAGCCACCGCGCCTGGCCCGAGGGCCACCATTCTGTAAGCCTTTCACAAACACAAACCTTCCAATCAGCTTTTTAAAAGTAAAAAAATTAATGAGTGATTAAGAATCATTATATGTTTAAGGAAATATCTTAATGTGAAACTATTCAATACAAAAGAGTTAAAATAGATCAAAAAGAAACTCAGGTAACAGAGACAAGGCAGAAAGCAGAATAAAACTTTAAAGAGGCTATCAATATCTTCAGAGAGATAAGAAAAGATATTGCGTTAGTGAAATGAAGGCAGAATGCTACAAGAAAGGACACTTGAGACTAAAAAAGGTCTTTAAAAAATGTTAACATGAATTTTAAAAATTCAGTGGAAAGGTTGGAAAAGAAAGCTGATGAACATTCTAGGAAGAAGGTCAAAGAGGAGGAGGCAGAGGGGGAGAAGCAGTGGGAGGCTCTCTTAGTAAACAAGGGCCAAGGTAAGATGGAAAGGTTTGGTGACTTATTTGAGAGCCACACGACTTGGGAATCAAGAATGAGCACAAAAGGAATGTGAAGCAAGGGAAGAGATCGAGAGATAGACTGACATACTCCCAGAGACAAAGCAGGCTGATGGTCAGGTAGATCCACACAGCATGCAAGACTTTTTAAAGATGGATTGCAAGGAGTGACCGTATTTCCCAGCAATCTATGAGGAGGAAGGCGAGGGAGTTTATGTGCCCAGATCCCGCCCATCTCTTGCTTTCCCTTGGTCAAAGTTCACTCCATGGGAGTTCACTCTTCTGCACATCCAGATGGTATCATTTGGCATCTTTGGAAGCTGCCAGGGATGGCAGGAACCATGCTGTACAGTGTGGTGCTTCATCTAAGTCCTGAAATAGAGGGAGGAGCCAGAAACTCTGACCTGGGTGTGCAGCTGTGCCCACAGGGAAGGTTTTGACATTCCCAAGGCAAGTGACCAGTTAGCCCCAAGTGGCAGAACTGGCCAGTGGTGGTAGGTAAGGCAAAGAGGCGGCCAAGGGACTGAGGAGGTGCATAAAATTTGTGCCCGATGTATCTAAAATTGAAGAATCAAGGAAAATCAGGATATATATGTTATTTAGAAATAAAGATTTACAGCTGGGCATGGTGGCTCATGCCTTTAATACCAGCACTTTGGAAGGCTGAGGCGGGTGGATCACTTGAGGTAAGGAATTCAAGACCAGCCTGGCCAACATGGTGAAACCCCGTCTCTACAAAAAATACAAAAACGGGTAGTCCCATCTCCTTGGGAGGCTGAGGCAGGAGAATCGCTTGAACCCGGGAGGCGGAGTTTGCAGTGAGACAAGATTATGCCATCACACTCCAACCTGGGCTGCACAGCAAGACTCTGTGTCAAAAAAAAAAAAGAAAGATTTACAAGTTTGCAAATTAAATATTAAAACTCACAGAGTCATAAGTGAAAACTCCTGTAACTTAGAGGTATTAAAAAAACTTTTCCAAATATAACACCAATGGCAGAAAGCCATAAAGGAAACAATAGCTGGATTTAAAACTTCTTTTTAATTACAATGCACACCCAAAGCATTATAAATAAAATTTTGAAAAAAGAAATTTCAAAAAACTGGATAACAATATATGACAAATAATATCTTTAGCATATAAAGGACATTTATAAATACATGAGAATAAGACGAATATCTCAATGTAAAAGCAGGAGAAGTTATAAACACTCAATTCACAAAATAAAAAATACAAATGGAAAGAGATGAAGAAATAGTTCATATTTCTAATAAGTACATATGTAAATAAAATGCCATTTAAGCTTATCTTATTGATGAATTAGTGCATGAATACCAAAACATGCACTAATACCTAATGTTGAGAAGGTCACTGGGTAAATGTTGATGCATTGCTGGGAGAATTGTAAGCGTACCTTTCTGGAGGATAATTTTGCAGTATATATTGAAAACCTTAAAATACATACATCCTTACAGTTAGACGTCTGATTCAAGGAATTTATCCTAGATGAAGACACAAAAATGTATGGATGTCTGTTTATTCTGGCTTTTATTATAATGCCAACAAAACAAAACAACATAATTCTTTTTTTTTATTATACTCTAAGTTTTAGGGTACATGTGCACAACGTGCAGGTTTGTTACATATGTATACATGTGCCATGTTGGTGTGCTGCACCCATTAACTCGTCATTTAACATTAGGCATATTTCCTAATGCCATCTCTCCCCCCTTCCCCCACCCCACAACAGGCCCCGGTGTGTGATGTTCCCCTTCCTGTGTCCATGTGTTCTCATTGTTCAATTCCCACCTATGAGTGAGAATATGCGGTGTTTGGTTTTTTGTCCTTGCAATAGTTTGCTGAGAATGATGGTTTCCAGCTTCATCCATGTCCCTACAAAGGACATGAACTCATCATGTTTTATGGCTGCATAGTATTCCATGGTGTATATGTGCCACATTTTCTTAATCCAGTCTATCATTGTTGGACATTTGGGTTGGTTCCAAGTCTTTGCTATTGTGAATAGTGCTGCAGTAAACATACGTGTACATGTGTCTTTATAGCAGCATGATTTATAATCCTTTGGGTATATACCCAGTAATGGGATGGCTGGGTCAAATGGTATTTCTAGTTCTGGATCCCTGAGGAATCGCCACACTGACTTCCACAATGGTTGAACTAGTTTACAGTCCCACCAACAGTGTAAAAGTGTTCCTATTTCTCCACATGCTCTCCAGCACCTGTTGTTTCCTGACTTTTTAATGATCGCCATTCTAATTGGTGTGAGATGGTATCTCACTGTGGTTTTGATTTGCGTTTCTCTGACGGCCAGTGATGATGAGCATTTTTTCATGTGTCTTTTGGCTGCATAAATGTCTTCTTTTGCGAAATGTCTGTTCACATCCTTCACCCACTTTTTGATGGGGTTGTTTGTTTTTTTTCTTGTAAATTAAAACAACATAATTCAACAGTAGTGTCCTGGTTACATATAATGTCCAATATCCAAATATTGGAATGCCATTCAGTCATTAAAAAGGCAAATTTATATTTATAGACATAAAAGATAGCCAGGATATATTTTTAATTGAAAAAAAGGTCACATATGTCTTTTTTTTCTAAATACATATATTTATTAGATATACATGAAAGGAAAACTAGGGAAAAAAAGCATAAAGAAAGCTAACTTTTATTTGAAAATTTTTTGCAAAGGAGTTTAGACTTTAGAAGAATTTGCCTGCTGAATAAAAGATAGAATGTTGCATTTAAAGAAAATTCCCCACAAGATTACCAAGGTTGCAGATAGTGTAGTCATGGTAGAAAAATAGTTTTCTCACACAACTATCACATCTGCGAGGAGCATCATATATTTGTAGATGTCAGCAACAAAAAAGGCAGGGATAAAGTTATCACTGTTTATGGCCGGGCGCAGTGGCTTACGCCTGTAATCCCAGCACTTTGGGAAGCCAAGGCAGGTGGATCACTTGAGGTCAGGAGTTCAAGATCACCTGGTCAACATGGTGAAATCCCATCTCTATTAAAAATACAAAAATTAGCCGGGTGTGGTGGTGGGCACCTGTAATCCCAGCTACTCGGGAGGCTGAGGCACAAGAATTGCTTGAATCCAGGAGGTGAAGGTTGCAGTGAGCCAAGATCTGCCACTGTACTCCAGCCTGAGCAATAGAGCGAGATCAGTCTCAAAAAAAAAAAAAAAAAAAAAAAAAAAAATTATCACTGTTAGAGAAGTCAGCACACAGGAGAGGGATGAGGTTTCATTTGTTTTGGGGACTGCTGCTAGATAGAGTGATTCTGTATTTTTATTTGTTTATCTTGGGGGCAAAGTGCTTTTTTTCCCCCTCCGTACTAACTCATAATAGCAAAGTCCCACTTTCTCAAACACATAGAAACATATCTAGAGGAATGTACACCACAAGGTTCAGTACAATTACATCTTGGTGTAAAATTACAGATAGTTTTTATTGGTTTTTTAAAAATTTTGTGCTTGTATTTTGTTTTTCTGTCATAATGTTATTGCTTACATACAAATTCTGATTATAAAAGTAACACATTCTCAGTTAAATTATATATAAAACACTGAAAAGTGAAAAGAAGGACATTGAAACTGTCAATAAACTACCCAGAAGTATCATTTTGATGTACTATATTTAGTAAGTTTGGTATATATTCTTCTAGCAGGGTTTTTTTTTTGTTTGTTTATTTGAGTCTATAATCTGCTTTTGTTCTTAACAAATATAGTACAGGCATATTCCATTGTTTTTATATATTTTAGTATATGATATTTTAATATATTTAGTATATATATTTTGAGACAGAGTCTCACTCTGTCACCCAGGCTGGAGTGCAATGGCACGATTTTGGCTCACTGCAACCTCTGCTTCCTGGGTTCAAGCAATTCTCCTGCCTCAGCCTCCCAAGTAGCTAGGATTACAGGCATGCACCACCACGCTCAGCTAATTTTTTTTGTATTTTTAGTAGAGATGGGGTTTCACCATGTTGGTTAGGCTGGTCTCTAACTCCTGACCTCAAGCAATCCACCTGCCTCGGCCTCCCAAAGTGCTGGGATTACAAGTGTGAGCCACCGTGTCTGGCCTATTTTAGTAAACTTTTAATGGCTTCAAAAATTCTACCACATGTATGTGCCACAATTTACCTACTATCAGTCATTTGGGTTATTTCCAATTTGGGGCTATTATTAATAAATAATTGTACTCCATAGTGAACATCTTCATTACATAAATTTTTGTACATGCTTCAGATTATTTCCTTAGATTCTTGGGAATAGAATTACAATGTAAAAAAGTGGGAATGTTTTTAAGACCCCTTACACTTGTTGCCCAGTTGGCCTCTAGAAAGGTTGAGTACAAAAACCATCCACCCCTGGCCCCCTACGCACAGTTTGGACACTGAGGACTCAAACTATTCCCCATATAACTTACTGTCTACCTTAACATGACTTTGCTAGTCCAGTATCTTCATTATCATAATTTTAAAACTCCGAGAGACTCTTACCCAGGCAGAGTTCCTTGTCCATTACTGAAATTTCCCAAAAGGCCCCTACACTCTTCAATGGACTAAAGATTCTTTGAACCACTTGCTTTAAAACTCCTCACCTTGCTGTTTCCACCAATCCTGGACTATTATGTCATCCTTACCCAATCCTAGTCATGCCCTCTTTATCTCCCCAATTGAAAGACCCACCATAAACCAAACTTTAAATTTCCAATTTTCAGTAAATTCTAAACTTGACATCCCATATCCTAAACACAAAGTAATATAGAGCTGGTGTTCTCCTTTACCTTGGTAAGCAATAAACTCAGCTTTGTGTGAACACCTTATGTTAGTGCCAGTCTATACATTTTTGCAGAGTATAAAAGCCCATGCCAGGATGTTATATTTGTATCACCATATCCAAAGAGATGATACGATCAGCTGTTAACCTAATCAAACAGCCAGCCCTATCCATGGAAACCTAACCAGGTGTGTTAACTGTAAAGAAGGATTTGTGGTAGGAACATCACACATCCCTTTTGCGCCAAGGACCTTTTGGTTTATGCTTGTTGTCCTGGTATAATTGTTAACAGCACTCACTCTCTTCCACTCTCGCAAGTGTCCTGGCTTGGGGTATGCATTCCTTCTGGTGGTTAATATTGAGTGTCAACTTGATTGGATTGAAGGATGCAAAGTATTGTTCCTGGGTGTGTCTATGAGGGTGTTGCCAAAGGAGATTAACGTTTGAGTCAGTGGATTGGGAGAGGCAGACCTACCCTCAGTCTGGGTGGGCACCATCTAATCAGCTGCCAGTGTGGCCAGAATAAAAGCAGGCAAAAAAATGTGGAAAGAGCAGACTGGTTTAGTCTTCTGGCCTCCATCTTTCTCCCGTGCTGGATGCTTCCTGCCCTCGAACATCGAACTCCAAGTTCTTCAGTTTTGGGACTCATACTGGCTTTCCTTGCTCCTCAGCTTGCAGATGGCCTATTGTGGGACTTCACCTTGTGATCGTGTGAGTCAATACTCCTTAATAAACTCCCCTTCATATATACCTCTATCCTATTAGTTCTGTCCCTCTAGAGAACACTGACTAATACATTCCTACAAGCACTTTACTATCAAACAGGGGTCCTTCATCAGATTTCATTATGATCCTACCCATGTAGTCCTTCATTATTAACATTAATGTTTTACTGTCAATAAATACAGTTGTCAGTTATTAATTGCCTATAATGCCAAGCCTAGGGCTACAGGCTTTATGTCCTTTTTTTTTTTTTTTGAGACACAGTCTCGCTCTGTCACCAAGCTGCATTGCAGTAGTGCGATCTTGGCTCACTGCAACCTCTGCCTCCCGGGTTCAAGCGATTCTCCTGCCTCAGCCTCCCGAGTAGCTGGGACTATAGGCACGCACCACCACACCCAACTAATTTTTTTGTATTTTTAGTAGAAATGGGGTTTAACCATGTTGGCCAGGATGGTCTTGATCTCTTGACCTCTTGATCTGCCCGCCTCGGCCTCCCAAAGTGCTGGGATTATAGGCGTGAGCCACGGCGCCCAGCCTTATGTGCATTTTTGATCTCATATAATTCTCACAACAGTCCTCTGAGTAAGGACAATTTTTATGGCCATTTTATAGACCTACTCAGAACGTAGTTCCCAGGTATGGCACCCAGGAATCTACTTTTGAAAGCTCCCAAATGATTCCAATGCATCTATCCATGGAACCATTGCATTGGTTGATATGGGAGAGGTGAAGATGAGATACAGATCTGTATCTAAGCACATCTCAAGATATGATACAGACATCCTGGCCACTTGGGGCTTAGAGCACGTATGGCTATAAGTACACAAATGCCCAACAAGCATGTAAACTACTAGGATGTCAACTCTCAAAGTCCACCACTGGTGTCTGGGTGTTGTGCAGTTTGCATGGAGATGGAAGGCAGAAATGTCTGCTCTTTGGGTTGGAGAGAACTTTGGATATTAACTTCTTGGTTTGATATTTAAAACTTCTATTGTGTCGATAGCCCCTCCAGAATAACTGTGGAAAAAGAAAAATATTTTAAAATATTCAAACCCAAATCGTCTTTGATTTGGACTTTTTCAGGTGGAGCAAAGCTTTCACATATCCTTGGGAGGAAAGAATTCAAAAACTGGATGTAAATAGAGCTGCGTTTATTGAGATAGGAGAGAGTGGATGCAATGAATGAAATGTGTGTGCAGATAGTAATGAAGTATTTACCTATAGGAGTGTGCTGTTTGTATGTGCTCTTCCACAATTTACTTGGTACTTGAAAAATGTTGTCATGGCAACAGTATAACAAACAAGGTGGAATTGCATACAGATGAATCACGACTTTATATGCCAGACAAAGAAGCGAATGTTCTATTAGGGCTGGGCTTATTAAGCTTAAAAGTTACAGCAAACATTTTAATGAGGTTTTCTTATTGTTTCTCATTTTAAAAAATGAGGGAGGTGCATAGACGGTAGAAGGTGTGGGATTATATTTACAGGATTTCCATAATATTACCATGGCAGAACACAGGTCGGCTGCATCAGCTTCACCTGCTGGTGTCCCAGCCTGTTTGACAGGATGGAGCTTGAGATGGTGTCTGTTCCAAGAACATATAGTTGAGGAGTTTACACACACGGGCACACGTGCACATACACACGGGCACACGTGTACACACACACACAGATGAACATGGCAAGAAGCTGTCATCTTATCTGGTAGAGAGAGCCAGGTATATAAAGCACTCCACCCAGGGGTATGAGGCAGAGAGGGCTATGACCACACACGTGGTTCCAAGGACACTACGGTTGTACTTCCTGAAGGACAGGAACCCTTGAGGGAGCAAATTTGAGTGTCTTTTTTGATGCTTCGGGAATCTTTGAGTTCAATGAAGAGAGACACCGTGGGTGGGCCACATAATCATGCAGACTCGTTGGTTTGGGTTATGATTATATACAATTCTTTGCTCCAAAGTGGTCCATGTCCTGGAGCTGGAGGATGATTGTTTTGCGAGCACTTTTTGGATACAATCCCCTTCCTTGATACAGAGCTGCAAGCACTGATTGGCTGCTCTTGGCTATGAGTCTTACCTCACTGATTCTTGGACTTGAGACTGTATCTGTATCACCTGGAGAGGTCTGTTAAAACACATCTTTCTGGGACTCACTCCTAGAGTTTTAAAATTTGCATTTCTACCAAGAGCCTGGGTGAAGCTGTTGGTCTGTGGATGACACTTGGAGAGCTGCTGCTTTAGATGGAAACTCACCTGATAGAAAGGATGGGAATATTAGTCTCACAGTTTTCTTTCCCTTCCCACTAAGTGGCTAGGCAGAAATTCAGGGACCTCTCCAGTGGAGAAGGCTGGGACTTAGTTGTTTGAAGTCAATTTGATAATAATAATAATAAAAAGAGATTAAGAAAATGACTGTCTTTCTTCAGATCCCAGGCAGTGCAGGAGGGACTGTTTTCTGGATTTTTCTGTGATTGAGAAATGTTAAGAATGGAGATGTAATAATGTGCTTCTCAGAGAATTAGTCCTCCACTAGCAACACTGGCATCACAGGAAGCTTATTCAAAATGCAAAATTTCGTACCCTACCCTCGATCTGAATCAGAATTACATTTAATAAGCTCCCCGGGTGATTCATACACATGTTAAAGTTGGAGAAGCACTGCTGTAAGAGACAGGCTGCCAATTTGGCAGTCAAGATACTTGAGTTTAGCCAGGTGTAGTGGTACGTGCCTGTAGTCTCAGCTACTCGGGAGGCTCAGTTGGGAGGATTGCTTGAGCTTAGGAATTTGAGGCTGCAGTGAGCCCTGAGTGTACATGAGAATAGCCATTGCACTCCAGCCTGCCAGCATAGCCAGATCTATCTCTTTAAAAAAGAACATACCTGAGTTTTAGCCCAGGTCCTGCCTTTACCCAACTGTATAGCCCTTACTGGGCTTCGGGGGATGGGCTGGGGTGAGTTAGTGACCTACAAGTTTCTTGCTAGCTTTGGGGTGCTGCAATTCTGAATCATACCTTGGCAGGTCCTGACTTGCTCTGCCATTTCAGAAGGCTTCTGAAAAGTGTGGGCCCAAAGGTCTCTGAGGTCCTTGAGTTCCTTCCCTCTGCTGCCCCCACTTTACCCCACTGCAAGCTGGTGTGAACTCTTGCAGGAGGACAGCGCTATCTTGTGCCAAGGACATGACATCATTCCATGTACCTAAACTCAAAGGAGCCCAGTGTATAATCACTTACTATGGATGAAAGCTTGAGCAATCTGGGGAAAGTACATCCAGTCTAATAGCGCTGTCTAATAACAAAGCCCTTGTCCTGAGTAGCCTTTAGGAAAGCAGCTGGGTCAGTCTCTGAGCCTTGACTACCCCCTTAGTAAGACACATAATTGCAATACTGTCATGCACCACATAACAACATTTTAGTCACTGATAGACTACATATATAATGGTCCCATAAGATTATAATATAGTCCCATAAGATTATAACATCATGTGTTTACTGTACCTTTTCTATGTTTAGATACACAAATACTTATCATTGTGTTACAGTTGCCTCCAGTATGCAGTACAGTCCCTTGCTGTACAGATTTGTAGCCTAGGAGAAATAGGCTATACCATCTAGCCTACGTGTGTAGTTGGCTATAAAATTAGGTTTGGAAAAGTGCACGCTATGATGTTGGCACGTGACAAAATTCCGTAACAATGCATTTCTTAGAATGCATGCCTTTCATTAAGCGATGCATGACTGTGCTAACTTTTCATGCAGAAACAGCCTCCAAACTAGTAAAAGGCTGTCTTTAGGGTGTTTGAAGTATTTGCGTTTTTGCTGTATCGAAGCATTAAAATAGAACCATATGCGTTTTCAGATTTGGAACATGAATTAATTAATATAAAATGGGCAGGAAAGATGTCTGGTGACTCAAATTAAGAAGAACCTCATATGGAAATGTTCAATCTGCTCTATAGGATAAACTATTTTTAAAGACTTCAGACACGTCAGTTTTCATATAAAGCATATTTTCTTAAGGTCAGCTCTGTGGATGGTGCACTTGCCCTAGTTCAGTGCTCACAGGATTGCATTTTGTATTCCTTAAGTAGTCCATCATCCTGACTTTTTATTAATTTAAGCTCATTTTCTCCCAAATCTGCCCAAATGAATTAAACATTGTGTGTGTGTGACCATGAGATATTCTTTCTTGCTGCTGGAGGAATTTGATTATTGGATGAATTTCTTTTGGCTGTTGTTGAGAGAAACTTGTGGCCCCTTTTGATTTGGTCGAATGTTGGCAAAAGGTGATTTGGACAAACGACATGATAATGCAAGGCCCAACACTTCCACTTCCCTTATGAGTGGTCTCTTTCCCATTCTTTTGTCCCCTGGCACTTTGGTTTCGTTTCTATTGTCTAAAGGTCTTTGCTTGCAATTTCTTGACTTGCATTCATTGCCAGGCAGGCGTGAGGTACACTGGAGCAATTTTCTGGGAGAAATGCCGGCTTGGAATGGAGGCAGAGCCTTGATGTTTGTTGAGGGAAGAAAGGCTGCAAAAACAATAAAGCTGGGTTTTCTATGAACTGGCTCAGGGTCAGAGGGTAAAGGAAAACATATCCTTGGTAGAAATCCTTATACCCTGGAGCCTCAGTGGTTTGTCTACAAAGCCATCTGTTGAGATGGGAGTAGGAGTTATGAGACGGGAGCCAGCTCTACAGCCCGAATCCTTACCGCATTGTTTTGATTCTGTCAGGGGAGCAGCTACTTCTGTTAAAAGAATGTCAGATTCTAAGTGTGTTGGAAAGGGGATTTTTGTTGCCTTCTCTTTTTATGTAAGCATGGTGTGTATGTCTTTCTTTTAAAGGAAACTAGAGTAGTCTTGCATAAAAGCTTGGAGGGTTTGCAAAATCTATGGCAGCTTTGCTTGGAATAGCACGACTCTGGAAACAACTCAAATACACATCAATATGGAATTGCTTACATAAATTATGATACATCCATACTGGGAAATACATAGCCTTAAAAAAGCATTGAATAATCAAAACCCAATGCAAGCCATCCCTTTCTATATTGAGAGGGTATAATCTCCAAAATACAAACTTGAGGGTAAAAATACAAGGTAAGACACACAAGATGTTAAGAACATTCAGCGTGTGTGTGGGGCAAGCATTTGGAAGTGGGGGCAGAATGTATGTGATTACTTGAATACATGTGTATACACATGTGTATAGGCATAGAAATATCTAGAAGGGTGACAAAGAACCTGGTAGCGCTGGTTTCCTCCATGGGAAAGCTAGGCTTGGGACCTTGAGAGACGGAATTTCCAGGGATACCTTTCTGGTTCTCTTTGAAACTTTTTTACTTTGTGAGTCAAACAGCCAAACAACAACCAAATTCAGAGGTAAGCAAATACTTAAGCACCAGGGGAGGAATGATGGGCAGCATGGTTGCGGGGTGCATCCGGGGGTCTGGAGACGGGGTGCGCCCCAGCCGGCTGCAGCCCCGGTCGATTTTATGGCTGCAAAGGAGCCGCAGACACCTGCCGTCTCCACGCCCTCCACGCCGGTCCGCCCCCAGCACTCTGCACCCTACACCTGGCTCCCCAGGCAAAGCGGCCCCGCCAGGACGGGCACGGCTTCGCGTCCTCAAGTCCCCGATGATGGCCGCGTCCCGGCAGGCACGGTGCGAATTGACTGGGGTTTGGGGGAAACGAAAGCCCCGAAGGGGCCTTCTCTGCCAAATGTCTTCTTCCGTCGGCTCGATGGCAGCCCCCAAGCCTTTCATTTTCAATGTATGAAAACACTGGGGTGGATTTAGCTTTTCCTTTGGGAAACAAACAAACAAAAAAGAACACAAAGAGCATGTGTGCGGGTCTTCTTTCAAAATAGTGGGGCATTTGAAACCCGCACTGCAGCTGCGGGCGCTGCTTCAATCGCAAGCGTTTTGTTTTCTGAAAGCGCTTTAAAAGATGCTGAAGAGGAAGAGAGCGAGCGCCCTGCGCATTTTCGGAAACGGAAGATTTTGAAAGCCTGTATTTATCCGCCCTTCGCAAAAAATCAGCTTCTCTAGGGCGAGCCTTTCCAACCTTTTCCGTCAGGGCACACAGAAAATGACCTGATTTCAAGAGCATTTGGGGTAAAACTGGAGGGGATTTCAGAGCGTCTCTGTGAGGTTTATTTAAAAATTAAATGCAGTTTTTAATGTTATAGAATTATAAGAAAATATGTATGAAGTATTAGAAGAAATTGTATGTGTTTTAAACTTCCAAATAAAATCTGCTCAAAATTTTAAATGAGAAAATTGAGCTTGTTTCCACGAATGTAACTTTTATTATGGAAAAATTTCAAACAGATTCAAATAAAGAGAATGGCATAATGACCAGCTCGCCTCTTGCGCATAGCCAGGACCCAGATTAAACGGCTATCCACATTTGCCTTTCAGATTTCATCTACCTAATCCTCCTTTTTTTTTTCCTAGAATATTTAAAAGCACATCCCAGGAATCACTTCATTTCATCTGAAAACACTAAAGTGCAAATCTCTAACAGACAGGACTTAAAAATAACCAAAATACCATTCTCAGTTCCAATAAATTAAAAATAATTTCTCAGTGTTATCTGGCATCCAGTTCATGTTCAATTTTTTTTCATTTGCCTCAATAAAATGTCTTTTACTCTTGATCCGTTTGGGTCAATTCAAGATCAAAACAAAGTTTTCGATCGATTGGTATGTCTTTCAAATCTTCTTGAATCTATAACATGAATATAACTTTTTAAATGTATACTAATTTATATATTATACTGTGCCTGTTTTTAAAAATAGCTTTATTGAGATGTAATTCACATACTCTTGCAGGCTGAAAAATGATCCCTCCACTCCCTAAGATATCAGATTCCAATCCCTGGAACCTGTGACTATTACCTTATATGGAAATAGGGTTTTTACAGCATAATAAAGTTAAGAATCTTGAGATGGGAATATTATCCTGTATTACAAGAGTAAGCCCTAAGTGCAGTCACCTGTGTCCTTCAAGAGGGAGATTTGATACACACTGAAGGCTTTGTGAAGACGGAGCTGAGAGATTGGAAGATGCTGTCTGATTGGAATGACACAGCTATAAGCCTGGAATTGACAGCAGACACCAGAAGGTGGAAGAGGCGGGAGGGGCCCTGCCAGCACCTTGATGCTGCCGTGGGACTTCTGGCCTCCAGAACTGTGAGAGAATAAATTTTTGTTGTTTTAAGCAATCACGTTTGTGGTAAATTGTTGCAGTAGCCACAGAAAACGAATACCCCCACCATACGACTCACTCATTTAAAGTATACAATTTAATGATTTTTGTTTGTTTGTTTGCTTTTGAGATAGAGTCTTACTCTGCGGCCCAGGCTGGAGTGCAGTAGCGTGATCTCGGCTCACTGCAAATTCTGCTACTCAGGTTCAAGCAATTCTCCTGCCTCAGTCTCCTGAATTTAATGGTTTTTAGTATATTCACAGTTATGTGTCCATCACCACAGTCAATTTTAGAACACTTTATCACCCCGGAAAGAAAAATTGTATCTATTGGCAATCACTCACATTCCCTCCATCCCCCAGCCCTGGGTAACTACTAGTCTCCTTTCTGTTTCTTCAGATTTGCCTATTCTGGACATTTTACATAAACGGAATAATACAATACATGGTCTCTTGTGTCTGGCTTCTTAGTGTAATGTTGTCAAGGTTCATCCATGTTGTAGCATGTATCTGTACTTCATTCATTTTTATTGCTGCATAAGAACATAGCTGTAATATTAATTTATAATCTTAAAATATCTGTGAGGAAATCCTGATGAAGATTTTTTTTTATGGCAATCTTTTCAAGGTGTCAGTAGTCACTATTTATACTTTGCACAAGCCAGGGATTTAAAATGTTCAATTTATTTAAATCTAATGGTTTAATGTTTAAACCATTCTAAAATTTACAATTAAAATTTTATTTAAGGAATCTAACAGCTCATTCTTTGCTTTCATTGACAAATATGTTACTGGAATTTCTTGTGGTAGTGTGAATGGATTTCAAGTCTGATAGAAATTTTTCATAGCAAGTTTTTCAAGATAATGATGAAGCTGTGTTAGTGCTCAGGCACTATGAAGAAGAGGGCACGGGAGCCAAAAATGGGTAGAAGTATAGGGCAATGTGAAGACAAAGCCTGGGGCCATACCTGATGGGTGTGCCAGCAGCTTCAGCTTAGCCTTCCCAGACCTGCCGCCTATTCCCCAGTGGCGGCAGCAGCCCCTGCCCCTGGGGACAGAGGTGTGCTGTAAGGGGCTGCTGAGCCAGGTGAGAGGGCATCTCTTTGGTTTCTCACATCCTATTACAATGGGACAAGAAGTCTGCGTGTCTCTGTGTCACTCATTGTACTTCCTCCACCAGGGCCCACTTCCCTGGGGCTGCCCTTTGAGAAACACTAGACTAGGTGCCCCAAGTTGGAGGTGGCCAGCAGCACCCTGTGACATGGTTGTGGCTCCCACTGTGGCACACTCATTGTAAAGCTCTGCTCTAGGTTGGCCACAAGCATTTGGGGCCTGTGTGTGTGGGAAATGGCAGGAGGGCACAGAGAGTTAATTTCATATGGCTAATTTCTATGGACCAGTGACTGCTGTGGGCCTATTTCCTTTCTTTCTGAACATTGGTGTCTCTTGTGGTTATCTTTCCTTGCAGCAACATTGTAAGTTGGGAGTTTGGGAAGCAGATAACTTGTCATGTAGATCATAGTTCTGATAGAGCAAAACTGTACTCAAGGAGTTGCACCTGAGCAGTTCTGCCTTCATTGGGGCTCAGGCGATGAGGTCATGGACTTTGAGTTGATGCTATAATGAGATGAGATTTTGGAGATCTTTGAAGGGGGTTAGTGTATTTGACTTTTGGCAGGGATGCAAATTATTGTGGCTAGATGGCAGAATGTCTGAAAAGTAGTTACCATCAATTCCTTCCCTCTCTGTGTATTCATACCATCCCTCCATTAGGAGACAGATTCGTTTCCTCTCTGCCCCCTTGAATCTGGGCTGCTCTATGAATGCTTTGACCAATACAGTACAGCGGAAGTGATGCTCTAAAATTTATGTAAGAATTCAACGACTTAGAATATCCAAAACAATCTTGTAAAAGAAAAAATAAGTTAGAGGACTTGTCCAAGTGCAGTGGCTCATGCCTGTAATCCCAACACTTTGGGAGGCTGAGGTGGGCAGTCAGCTTGAGCCCAGGAGTTTGAGACCAGCCTGGGCAAAATAGTGAGACCCTATCTCTACAGAAAATTAAAAAAAAAAAAAATTAGCCAGGTGTGGTGGCATGTGCCTTTAGTCCCAGCTACTCAGGAGGCTGAGGTGGGAAGATCGCTTGAGCCCAGGTGTTCGAGGCTTCAATGAGGCAAGATTGCACCACTGCACTCCAGCATGGGTGAAAAAAATGAGACCCTGTCTCAAAAAAAAAAAAAAAGTTAGAAGTCTCACATTACCAGATTTCAAAGTATTCTCTAACTTTGTAATTAAGTGTGATATTGGTGTAAGAATACACATATGAATCAATGTAACAGAATAGAGTTTAGAAATAGACCCATGCGTATGTGGCTAATTGAGCTTTACAAAGGTGCCAAGGTAATTCAGTAGAGAAAGAATAATCGTCTCACAAATGATGTTGGAACAACAGGATAAATATATGAAAATATGAATATTAATCCCTATCTCATACCACACACAAAAATTAGTTCAAGATGGATCAGAGACTAAGTGGAAAAACTACAACTATGAAGTTTTCATGAAATAAAAATAAAGTCTTCTCAAACTTGGGTAGGTAAACATTTCTTGGAGAAGACACAAAAATCACCAAACATAAAAAAAATTGATGTATTGGACATCGTGAAAATTTTACAAATTCTGCTTATCAAAAGTACCATTAAGAAAATGAAAGGCAAGCCACATATGGTGGATGTGGGGGTGGAGACATATCTGAGAAAGGACATTTATCCACATATATTAAAAATTTCTACAAATCCATAACAAAATAAAAACCATGTAATAAAAAAAATGGGCAAAAGACATGAACAGACACTCTGTAAACAAACTAATAAGAATGGCCACTAAGCATATGAAAGGTGTTCAACGTTATCAGTCATCAGGAAATGCAAATTAAAAATCACAGTGAGTGACCACATTTTAAAAGTAGCTAAAATTAGTCAGACAACACAAATGTTGGCAAATATGTGGAGCAACTGGAATTCTCATAATTTGCAGGTGGGAACAGGGTGTGTTATTAATGACTTTGGAAAGCCTTTTGTCTGCCTGTTTAAAAAAGTTATACATACACCTACGTATGAGCCAGTAACTCTACTCCTAGATATTTACCCAAGAGAAATAAAATAATACATCTATAGCAAGACTATATAAGAAATTTGTATAAGAAATTTATGGCAGGACAGGCTCGGTGCTCACGCCTGTAATCCCAGCACTTTGGGAGGCTGAGGCAGGTGGATCACCTGACGTCAGGAGTTTGAGACCAGAATGACCAACATGGTGAAACCTCGTCTCTGCTAAAAATACAAAAATTAGCCTAGCGTGGTAGTGGGCACCTGTAATCCCAGCTACGTGGGAGGCTGAGGTAGGAGAATTGCTTGAACCCGGTAACAGAGGTTGCAGTTTGCTGAGACTACACCATTGCACTGCAGCCTGGGCAACAAGAGCGAAACTCTGTCTCAAAAGAAAAACAAAGAATATTTATGGCAGCTTTATGAATAATTGCCAAAATCTGAAGACAACCTGCATAACTGTCAATAAGAGAATGAATTAACAAATTGTGGTTTGGTTATATAATGGAATATGGCTCAGCAACAAAAAGAGCAAATTACTGATATATATAACAACATGGATAGGTCTCAAGCACATTATACTGATGGAGGAAGCTAGGAACAAAGAGCACATCCTGCATGATTCCACTTTATAAAGTTAACGTAGAGGCAACACTAAGCTACGATGATAAAAGTCACAACAGTGGGTGCCCTGAGAGTGGGGCAGGGAATGACTGGGAAGCAGATGCAGGAACTTTCTGGAGTAATCAAAACAGCACACTGTACTCCTTAAATATATATAATTTTTATTTGTTAAGCAAGCCTCAATAAAACTGGAAAAAAGATAACTTTCTGGGGTAATGCAGATTTTTTTTTATCTTGATGGTGGATTGCACAGGTGTGTACATTTAGCAAAACGCATTCAATTATCAATTTAAGATACGTGCATTTTCCTCAATATACATTTTGCCTCAATTAAAAAAGTTGCAACTATAGAGAAGCTACATGAATGAGTGTTTCCTAGGTCTCATCATTCAGGCCTTACTTCAAATGTCACTTCCTCAGAAAAACCTGCCCTGACCAGCTATGATTGTCCTTGCTGCTTAGGCTGTATCACAGAACCCACTTTTATTTTCATCATAGTGCTTGTCTGTATCCAAAAGCATAATTTAAAAGCCAATTAAGCAATTATTTGATTAATTGCCCCATCACCTCTGACTACAGTGTAACTTCTGTGAACACAGGAGCTATGTCTATTTTGTTCACTGCTCTATCTCCAATACCTGACACCAAGGATTTGCTCAATAAACATTTGTTGCTATTGAATGAATAACGGATACAAGGGCAGACAAATCTGACCAATAGAGATTAAGTTCCTTCTATTTGGAAAACATGGGATGGGGATCATACGAGGGGGCTCACCATCATCAGAGGAACTGGCAGTCAGTTCTATTCCTTGAATAAACGTATGCTAGGTGCCTCCTGTGTGCTGAGTGCTGGACTGAAGCCAGACACACCCAGATAAATAAAACCGGATTATTAGTGGTATTGAGATGGGTGTTGAATGAAAAACGGACAGGCTGGCTACTAGAAATAGGGCAGGCTCTTTGGATTCCCCACATGCTTTTGAACATCTATTTTTAGGTCCACTGAGTTTTTTTTCCCAAGTGTAGTAACTTCCTGTTAAAGCTTTTGAGCAAAAGACTGCGACAACCAAATCAGGGACCTAGGACTGGCAACAAAAGGACTAGTTAGGACCTGAGCTGTGTGGGGTGATGAGGGCCTGAGCAGTGGGAAGGAAGAAGAAAAGATGGATGAAAGAGATACTCTGCCCACAATAGTAGCTTTTATTGCATATTCCCTGTGAGAGATTTCAGGCCTTGGCCATTAAATTTTGTTTTTCTTAAGAAGCATTCTTGGCCGGGCGCGGTGGCTCACGCCTGTAATCCCAGCACTTTGGGAGGCCGAGGCGGGCGGATCACGAGGTCAGGAGATCGAGACCATCCTGGCTAACACGGTGAAACCCCGTCTCTACTAAAAATACAAAAAATTAGCCGGGCGTGGTGGCGGGCGCCTGTAGTCCCAGCTACTCGGGAGGCTGAGGCAGGAGAATGGCGTGAACCCGGGAGGCGGAGCTTGCAGTGAGCCGAGATCGCGCCACTGCACTCCAGCCTGGGCGACAGAGCGAGACTCCGTCTCAAAAAAAAAAAAAAAAAAAAAAAAAAAAGAAGCATTCTTTTATAATTGTTTTGTAAGATTTAGGGGATTGCCTTGCAATTCGTGCTTGGGGAAGAATTTTAGGCAAATGTTTTCAAATGGTACTCATTAATTGATTAATTGCTTCCAAAAGTCTATTGAGTAGGCCTTTATCTGGAAAATGCCTTCCTTGGCCCTCACAGTCATCCTTCCCCAGAAACCAGAATTTATCCCTTTTAGATGGTCACAATCACTAGCCTTCTCCCTCAGCATTTCCTTGTCAATGATAGTTTACACATTTCCTTCCCAGGAGACCTTCGGGACATAAATAGACACAAACCAGCTTGGGCAGCATTGTGAACAACCCTTTCAGGAAGTAAGAAAACAACTGGTCTCCGAGTCCATAAAGGAAGCAGATTTACATTTCAACAGGGACAACATAGGCTTGACATAAATGACAACTGTCTAATTCTAGAAGATTTCCTTAATTGGGCCTAAAAAAGAGCAGATGGGGCAGCTATGTATGGAATGATTTGGGTATATTTCTGGCTGGAAACAGAGAAGAGATTTATGACTTCTTTATTTTTTTAAAGTTTGTTTATTTTTGGATCATGAAAGCAGTACTTGTCATTGTTTCAAACTCAGAAAATAAAAAGTGGCACCTAGATAATATTACTCAGAATCCCACTACCCAGTCATAGCCACTACTAGTGGTTTGATGTAGTTGTTTTCAAGTAATATAGCTGGTGTATTCATAGTTTTGCGTCTTGATTTCTTTCATTTAGCATCTTCCTGTGTTGTTAAATATCCCCCCAAGATCATTTTTAATGGCTGTATAATAATCTAAGACTATATCATAATTACATTCTGTGTCCTTATCTATGTCAATATAGGTTGTTTACAATTTCTCAACACTATAAAGAAGAGCTGAAAAGAGCTTTGCGTATAAATGTTTCTCCACATTCCTGACTGCTTCCTTGGAAGAGATTTCTTTAGAGCAGCTCTTGCTATGGTGTGACACCTTAGCCACCTCCACCATAACCAGGCATTAATGCACATCAGGGTCCTAACCCAGACCTGCAGTATCTGAATCTCTGCAGTCAGGGGCCAAAAATCTGCCTTGAAAAAAGAGCTCCTGAGATTTATAGGCACACTAAAGGTTGAGTTTCATAATTCTAGGAGAAATTACTGGATAGTTTTACTTTCTAACTGTATTGGTATTTCTAAATGCATTTTTATTTTTATTATTTATTTATTTATTTATTTTTGAGAGGGAGTTTTATTCTTGTTGCCCAGGCTGGAGTACAAAGGTGCAATCTCGGCTCACTGCAACCTCCGCCTCCTGGGTTCAAGCAATTCTCCTGCTTCAGCCTCCCGAGTAGCTGGGATTACAGGCACCCACTACCACGCCTAGCTAATTTTTTGTATTTTTAGTACAGAAGGGGTTTCACCGTGTTGGCCAGGCTGGTCTCAAACTCCTGACCTCAGGTGATCCACCCACCTCGGCCTCCCAAAGTGCTGGGATTACAGGCGTGAGCCACCCACCCAGCCTGGCAATGTATGAGGGTGCTCAACCCATCAAACTCTTGCAAAACAACTTTGCTAGTTTGATGGTTGAAAAGTGATGGCTTCATGGAATTAAAAACAATAAATACATAATAATTGTACATATTTATAGAGTATATGAGATATTTTGATACATGCATACAATGTGTAAGAGCAAATCAAGGTAATTGGGGTATCCATCACCTCAAATATTTATCATTTCTTTATGTTGAGAACATCCTAAATCTCTTCTAGCTATTTTGAAATATACAATAAATTATTGATAACTACAGTCATCCCACTGTGCTCTTGAACATTAAACCATATTCCTTCTTTCTAACTGTATTTTTGTACCCATTAACCAACCTCTCTTCATCCTTTCCTTCCTGCTACCCTTCCCAGGCCCTGGCATCTATCATTGCTTCCTCCATGAGATCAGCTTTTTAAGCTCCTACATATAAATGAGAACATGTGATATTTGTTTTTCTGTGCCTGACTTATTTTCACTTAATGTAATGTCCTCCAGGTCATCCATGTTGCTGCACATAATCGGGTTTTATTCATTTTATGGCTGAATAATATTCCATTGTGAAGATATACCACATTTTCTTTATCCATTCATCTACTGATGGACACTTAGCTTGATTCCATATCTTGGCTATTGTGAATAGTACTATGATAAACATGGGAATGCTATTATCAAAAACACAAACAATAACAAATGCTGATGAAGATGTGGAAAAAGGAGAATGTTAGTATATTCTTGGTGGGAATGTAAATTAGTACCAGTATCATGGAAAACTATATGGAAGTTCCTCAAAAAACAAAAAATAGGCCACATAATCTAGCAATCTCACTGCTGAGTATATACACAGAAGAAAGGAAATCCATATATTGAAGAGATTTCTGCACGTCCATGTTAATTGCAGCACAACTCACAATAGCCAAGATATGGAATCAAGCTGAGTATTTGTCAACCGAGGATAGGATGAAGAAAATGTGGTATATACATACTACGGAATACTACTTAGCCATAAAATAGGATGAAACAATATCTTTTGCAGAAACATGGATGCAACTGGAGGACATTATCCTAAGTGAAATAACTCAGAAATAGAAAGTCAAATTCCTCACATTCTCACGTGTAAGTGGGAGCTAAACGTTGAGTGCACATGCATGTACAGAGTAGAATAGACACTGGGGACTACAAAATGTGGAAGGGCAGGGGAGAGGTGAAGTTTGAAAAATTACCTGAGAGGTAATCATCCAGACTTCAAAAAGCCCAGACTTCATCACTACACAATATATGCATGTAAGAAACCTATACTTGTGGCTGGGCACGGTGGCTCACACCTGTAATCCCAGCACTCTGGGAGGCTGAGGTGGGCAGATCACCTGAGGTCAGGAGTTCGAGACCAGCCTGGCCAACAAGGTGAAACCCCATCTCTACTAAAAATACAAAAATTAGCCAGGCGTGGTGGCGTGTGCCTGTAATCTCAGCCATTCAGGAGACTGAGGCAGGAGAATTGCTTGAACCTGGGAGGCAGAGGCTGCAGTGACCTGAGATCACGCTACTCTACTCCAGCCTGGGTAACAGAGTGAGACTCTATCTCAAAAAACAAAACAAAACAAAACAAAAAAGAGAAATCTATAATTTTATCCCTTAAATAGATAAAAAATAAACTTAAAAAAAGACACAATAATAGAATAATGGAAGCTGGCAAGTCTTTGACTAAGCCACCCATATTTGTGTAGACTTGAGGAAATCCCTGGGTGCCAACTCGAGCTTTGGTGAGACCATGTCTTCTTTCATTATTGTAACTGTAAAACTGAAGGCCCTTGCACACTTCTCGGAAGGCAACCATCCTTTTTTGTTGTGTTTTGTGGTGTTCATCTTGTTTTTTAGGTGCTGGAAAGGGATGAGAGGTAGGGAAGAATGTGAGCAGGGCCTTGAGCACTGGCTGCTGAGGGACCTATGTGGTGGCTGAGGCTGTCATTTCCAAACAAGCCCCTGGGCTCAAAGGCTGCCAATAATGCCTATGAGCCATGGTGTGTTTCTGGTAGAGAACCTGTAAACTCAATATTCCATCTTCAGATGTTAATCCAAATTGCCTTTTGTGATTCCAGTTTGTTCTTTGGTGAGTTTGGAAGGGCAGCCAGTTTTTCCAGGGATTCCTGGGAACCCCAGTTTAAGCTGACTTTAGAGGCTCCAAATTGCTTTAAAAGCATACATGAAGGCCACACGCCCCACTACCTTGTGATCCCTCTCCCTTTCTCATTCTCCTACCTTCCCCCACAGCTTATGAAGTTGTTAGGATATGGAAAATGCGTCTAGTGACATCTCAAATATAGAAGTCATCTGTTCTGGAGGCTCAAAACTTGCCTGTTAACTGCTGCTGGCAAAAAAAAATCTTCACTGGATTTTTTTTTCTTTTAAAAGAATGATCATAAATTAAATAACTCACATAAAGATAAAAACATCTGAAATATATTTGCCACCAAAGACAGGCAGCTTTCCTTAAAGGGAATTGAGTGTTGGAAATAAAGATTTGTAAAGTCAGAAGAGAACCGAAAGTCCATAGGTAGCCAGGACTCAACAAAATGCAATGGGTTTTCCTTTTCTACAGGTTCGAAGACGGCAACGCTGCATTTCTTTGTTCTTTGTGGCTCCTCATTGTCTTGTTAATCTGGACACGCAATGGCCTTCAGGAACGGGTGGGGAGCTCACTGGTGTCTAAGTCCTTCTTAACACAAAAGGACAATATTTAAAAGGCCACCCCTCTCAAAGCCATCTTTAACAGGATTTCTGCCAATATCTGTTTCTTTCAAACAGTAAGGAGACTTAAAAACAGCAACAGCACCTCCCTAAGCCTCCCTCAGCCCTTTCTTTACAAGTTCTTTCCTTTAATGAAGGGAAATTGGCATACTATATTGTGTCAGAGTTGGCGCTTGCATAGATACAAATGGGAAGCAAAGAGCTCCTGGCTGCCCTGGTGCCAGGTGTTCGCTAATTGTAAAACTGAATAACGGATAATAACCCATCTTAGTGTGTTTATCAATGCAGTTCGCTCTCTACGATGCAGAAGAGGTCACTGGAGACAATGTGTAGGCCTCTCATCTCTCCTATTCATTAACGAGGCACTGCTGGCTGGAATACAGGCTCCATTACCTAGATGCAACAATGATGGGGCCCTGCATCAAATTGTAATTAGGTTTGATCAGGGCTAGGGTACAGTTGCTATAATCAGAATCACTCAGAATTCATTTTATACTTGTGAAAGGATATGAGGTGAGATTGATTTAATGGTAACCAAAGCAACCCCCTTTTCTATAACTCTCTGAGCTTATAAAAAAGCAAAAAGAGAAAGGGAAAAATGGAGGGCAAAGGAAAACAGAGATGAGCATTTTAGTTCTATTAATTTTATTGTAACTAGTTAGGAGAAAATGTGTTACAATAAGAGCAAATATGTGATAGCAAGGTGATCACTGGGTCCTAGAAACTGCTGTGGGTCTCATTACATGCCTACAGCACATCCTGGGATACTTAATTTCCTCTCCCTTTTTGTCCATTTCGTATGTGTTTGGAAACATCCTGATTAGAGCAAGAATTTCAATTTGCAGGAAGAAGAGGAGGAAATTCAAGCTGAGTAATATTTCCTTTCTCTAGTAAGAATCAGTTATTCAGCCTTTTACCTTTGGCCCTTTGTATATATCTCAGAACCAATGACCACTGGTTTCTATGAGAGCAAATAGAAGGTTTTGGAGACCTGTTTGTGAAATGGTTTAAGAAGTTACAGAGATGTGGGTGGTGTGGTAAAGGGACCATATCTAATTCCTCATTACTGAGTGGTTATTAAATTTTTTCAGGTTAGCCAGTTGCTGTTCTGGAACTAGAATCTCACCTTAAGGTTTGAAATAATTGGTGAAATGCGTGAATATGCATGCATTTCCATTTATGTACACCATGCAGATATTGGTACACCTGATTTGCTCTATTTATGTGTGTTTGATCTCTAATATTTAGATGCCATAAATTAAATATTTGTTCTTTCTCTCCCCCCCAGGAAGATTTAAAAGTATATATATATATATATATATATATATATATATATAATATGCTAATATTTATATATAAATATATATATCATATCAGCTTCTAGAGTAGAAGTATCACAGTCATTTTGAGGATAGGATACTTTAAAAATATGTAGGTAATGACTTAACAGGGAGAGGCTTTTTTTTTCTTACATACATCTCAGGTTATTTTGTGGATAAGCAAATGACATAAAAATATTTTGAGTCATTTAACTGAGTAGGAAGTATTGAAACAAAGTATATCTCTTCCAGATTTTAAAAAAGAAACATTCTAGCTCTTTTTTTGTTTTTTGCTTGGACACAACCTCTTGGCTACTCAAATAGTGAAACTATACTCAACTAAGAAAAGTTATAGAGGTAATATTGGCACATATTATTGCATATCTGACTACCTAGAAATTTCATGTATAAATTTAGATTTTATGTCACATGTTAATTAGGATGTCTGAGATTTGATTAAAGCATCAAATTTAGCTAAAATTGATTTTACCTCTTTTGGAGCTGGAGATTTTATAAAACTTTAAAAATAGACTTCAAATTTATTGCTTTGCTGTTTTTCTTTCTCTTCTTGTTTGTTTCAGTCAAAGACAATGTGAGTAAATGAATGTGAAGTTGTGGAGATGGAATTAAGACAGTTAGGAAGTGGAAGGGTGACTCTAACGGCAATCTTCATGCTGTAGTTTTATAGATTTTCTTGACTTTTCTCCCATTATTCTAGTATATAAAGAGTATATGGAAGAAACAGTGGGGACATTAAAGTTTAAATGGACTCAGATAGATGTACATCTCATGTTGTATTTTGAAAAATAGTGACCAAGGTATGTGTGCTGAAAGGCATAGCCGGCCTGATACTGCTGGCCTTAGAAAAGCCTGTTTGCAAAGTTGGTCCTTGGCTGGTGTCTGGGAACTGGGTTAGTAAAAACTTCCCTACACTGATGCAAAACTTTCCTTAAATGATAAGATTGACTTACTATACAAACAATGTGGTTTATGCTGGATACCTGCCTTCCTTCTGGGAACATGAAATGTCAGGGATTGCAGTTAGTCATATGGGTCCTATGTGCCTGTGTGACCAATTTTTGATAAAAACTCTGTTCTTTTAGGCTCAGGTATGTGTTCCTGGTAGACAGTGCATGCCACAGGGTATTGCTGGAAGAAATAAGCATGTCCTGTGCAATGCCACCAGGAGACGGTTCTTGGAAGCTTGTTCCTGGTTTCCTCCAGACTTCATCCATTAGCCTTTTCTCTTTGCTGATTTTGCTGTAATAAATCTTAGCCATGAGTACAAATATATGCTGAGTCCTGTGAGTCCTAAAGGACTGGTGTCCTTGGCTTTATTCAATAAAATAATAAGGTCATAAGCAAGTCACTGAACTTGGGGGTGGCCTAGGGAACCCTGACACAGTAAGAATGTAGGTTTTGAGTTGTTCAGTTATTAACTCTGTCCACATCCCCCAAAACAGATGACTCAGTAAAATACTGAAAATTCTTATGCCCAGTGTTGTTGCTCAATTTGGAGAGGAAGGATTCGGCTGAAGGCTCTGAACAAGCAGACCAGGGGGATTTATACATGCCAGGCTCTCTAAAGGACTAAGAGCAGGTGTGAATATCTGTGTCCGTGTGTGGTGGGGGAGGTGCTTCGAAAACCGTAAGTGAGGTTCTATCCTCTAACCTCTTCTAGGACCCCCTCACCCAACTATTAAATACCAAGCTCCCAAATCACAAATAGCTTATGTTCCCTCTTTGGATTGGAAGAATAGGACTTGCTACTGAGGAGAGATATGTCAGTGAAATGGGGAACATCAGGAACAGGGGCTGATTCTCTCTGACAGAGTCTAGGTTCTAATGCTTCATGTCAAACCGGAAATCCATCTGAAACAGAAGGATATTCCCCTATGGAAATAGAACATGTCCCCACTTAGGTGGAGCAAGGCCTGGGACTGTATATCAAATCAAATGTTGGAAGAGAGAAAATAATTCAGATCCCCCCAAAAAAGCTGCACATAGATCCAGCTGGCCATTCACCTCCACTCCCAGGAGAGCAGGTAACAGAAACATGGACACAGTCTCCTCAAACTCTAGCTCAGAGGTGAACACAATGTGGTCTCCAATACAATGGGAAGAGAGTTAATAAGAATTTACCCACACCACATCAGAGCAAGCCCTGGGCAAACATACCACGCTCCCCCCAAAATAAGAGAGGATGAAAGGAATATAACATTGAACACCCAGAGAATCGAGTCTGTAAGAAACCATAGCTCACGGAATAGAGAGATTTATTCAGTAAAAGAGCTTAATAAGATCACAAATTCAACAAAACAAGAACTCAGAAATGAGATGCTGGGACATTAGAACAGGAAGAAGAAGAAGTGATGGAAAACCTAAAGAAAGAAACTGAAGAACAAATCAATACCATTATAGACCTGACACTTACATCTGATGTATCAGGGAATAGAACAGACACGGCAATAAACTGAATTACCGACAGAGAAAGGGCCTGAAATAATCACAATGCTTGCAGAGGAAAACAAGAGTCAAACATTTAAGAGAAATTAGATACATATTGAAGGCAGACAAAGATAATCAAACATTTAAGAATAATTGGTGGACTTAGAGGACACAGCCCAACAAATGAAGTGTGCAGACTCTTCAAAGACATAAGAGGAATAAAGTTTCCTGAACAAGGTTCAAAGAAAAATGGCTACAGAGTGGCTGACACTGAACTATGTCTTAGTTAAGTTGTCTGCTTCAAGGATGGAGAATAAATTGCTCATGGATCCAGGTAGAAAATGCAAGTCATTTACAAGGAAGAGAAAAATCAGGCCAGAGATGTTTCCACAGCAACACTGCATTCCAGAAAAAAATCTGTTGTAATGTCTAAGAAAGAATTGTGAACCCCCAAAATGTTATACTGAGGCAAGTTATCATTCAAGTGTAATGGCCAAAGATTTTTTCAGAGACAGAAGAACTGAATTCTACTTGAAAAAGTATGTGACGATGAAATCTAGCCATGGAAGATGTAAATATGGGAACCCAGCAAAAGAACAGCCATAGCGAAGGGCCTGGTGAACTTGGAATCCATTTAATCACAGAATGACATTAAACAAATATGGGAATTATGGTTATAAAGATGGATGTAAATGTTATAATCTTGATCATAGAGAAATAGTCTGAAAAAAATGAGAAATGGGAAGTGTAAGAGTAATCACTTTTTTCAACACTCATTGCTGAGGCAATTGATATTTTCTATGGGATTCACTTTTATTTAAAAAAAGTGAAGCGTCTGATGTTTTGGGTCTTTTTGTATTTTTTCTCTTTAAGCTTTTAGTAAATAATTTTCCTGTGGCTAAAAAAATCCCCTTCAGTTTTAATTTAATTTTTTTCTGATTAACTGAAGAAAATTTTAAGTTAATATTTTAAATAAATAGCATCTAGGCTGGGTGTGGTGGCTCACACTTGTAATCTCAGCACGTTGGGAGACTGAGGTGGGTGAATCGTTTGAGGCCAGGAGTTCAAGACCAGCCTGGAAAACATGGTGAAACCCTGTCTCTACTAAAAATACAAAAATTAGCCGGGTGTGGTGGCATGTGCTTGTATTCCCAGCTTCTTGGGAGGCTGAGGCACAAGAATCACTTGAACCCACCAGGTGAAGGTTGCAGTGAGCCTCGAGATCATGCCACTGTACTCCAGCCTGGGTGGTAGTGTGAGACTCTGTCTCCAAAAATAAATAAATAAATAAATAAATAAATAAATGGCATTTCTATTACGACTTCATTTGTGTGAAATTATGTCCATTTAGGCATTCATACATTCTTCTACTAATACACAAACACACACACACACACACACACACACACACACACACACATACACAGAATAATACTCACCAAATGTTAGTTTTTTCTGAATGGTAAGATTTTTTTGTTGACTTTTTAAAAACTCATCTTACTTGAATTTATTACAATGAGCAGATTTCTTTATTATCAAACACTTAAGACATTAAAAACATTATGGAGAATAATTTGATGAATTCCTGTGTATCCACTACCCAACTTAAGGAAACACATGCATTACAAAAAAAACCTTTGGAGTTTATTATTCTTGTGTGTGTGTATGTCTTTTTTTTAATGGAGTAACTTTTCTTCTGAAATAAGTTTCTTCTCAATTTCCTTCCTTTTGTAAAGAGTCTTAGAGTTAGATTAACAGAATAAAGGTAATAAGAAATGAAAAAGCTTTATTCTCTGCTAGTGGGAGGATTAGAATAAAAAGGAGAAAACTCCTGTATTCTGACAGCAGCAGAGGAAAACCTTTGGAATGGGTTCTTTTGGTTGATCCTAAATTCAGATGCTTGTCCTCACTGATTGTAAATGATCCAGGGTTAGAGTTTATGGTCAAGTGAAAGAACACAGGACATATCTGAAACATTAAGTCTTCATGGCTAACATGGCATTTCCAAAGTAAAAGGCTCAGTTAATTTCTCTTTCTTTCTTGGCCCTCTTCCTTATGGCAGCAAAGAGGGCTATAGGACAAGATATGGTGCTGTTTGTCATTCTCTGGCATTTACTGAAAAGTTGGCCATCCTAGACTTGGGATGCCTTTCTGTGTTCTGAATATCATGTACACAATTCCAGGTCTGGACTTGAAATTTGTTGGTGAGCTTTTGGTTACCTGTTCAGTTCACCTGTTTGTTTCTGGAGCACGCTCTGGGTAGATAATCCTATTACCGTTTCTTTTAGCAAATTGAGAGACATGAGTTCAAGTAGATATATAAATAGTAGCTCTCCTCTCATGAACTCACCCAAACATCTATTTGTTTGTTCACTCAGCAAATATTTACAATCCAGAATGGAAAGTGAAGACCTGGAAAAAGCATGTTTCATTTAATCAAGATGTGAGAATTAGAATCTCATTTTAAAAAATTATCATCCTCTGAAAGGACTGGACTTGTTTTTATATCATTTAAAAAATTCATCTAACAAACACTTTACCAGTTCTCACTGATATTCTGGAGGTGAGGTACCCTACTGATTTCTCTGTCTAGATTCAACCAGAAGTGGAATCCTTGTGTCTGGGCAGTTTCCTTGTATAACCTCAGATTACAGTTGTGCCCTTGCCTGGTGGTAGTGTCATACAAAGGGGCATAGCTGTGGGAGCACTTTGCCTCAGGTACAGACAATGAGCAGGCACATGGTTTATGAAGAACTTAAAAGCAATACAAAATCAACTAAAATTTGGTCTGCTTTTTATTATTACCATATGCTGGCAATTATAAACAATGTCAAAGATAAAATACTCCTACATACACAAACACACACAATTTGTTGCACTAAGTTCTAAACAATTGCAGCAGTTAATGTTGAATGAGGGAGCCATACGCTTATCCATTGTGGGGCAGATATATTTACAACTTTAACTACTTTTGAGTAAAAGCATTTGTATAGGAAAATGCCCATTTTTGGTGGGAAAGCTTGTTGCCCACGCTTAACCACAGAAAATAGATTTCTATTCACTTCTGTTAAAAGGTAGGCTGAGGAGTCCTTTACAGAGATTCATTTCACACATCACAGAATTTTTATTTGCACTTACACTTTAAACAGTGAAATGGAGTGGTGAACTGTGAGGTGTAATGTTTTTGTTTGGCAAATGCAAATTTTATTTCATATGTGAAATATTTTGTGGAATTTTAAATATAGTATCTTTAAAATTAAAATATCTTTAATTTTAAAAGATATCTTTAAAGTTAAAAAATATTTTTAAAAGTTAAAACTAAATAGCCCACTCCAGAAAATAGTGATTATTACAGAAAATAATTTTATATAGAGGCAGAGGCTGTTAAAAAATGATCTAACTGGTGTCCAGTTCACAAGAGAAGCCACTGCCTGGTAGTTTCGTTTAATACTTTGGTGGTCAGACTTCTACCTAACGGAGAGTGTGGCTCTTACATAATTGGCTGCAGTTTTTTTTCTATTTTCTGCCCTTCTTCTCTTAGATATTTTTATACTGCGTCACGAGATAAAGAGAAATGCATTATATTTTCAAGGTCTTTTATTTAATCCCACTTCTGAGTGAATGAAAATTGCTGCAGAACGCCCACGACAGCAATTTACATCTTTTCCAAGTTTATTATTCACTTACTTATGGACAGGGGTAAAATAAAAGAACCGTGCCAGGAAAGGAACCATTTCAAATCTTTTCATGCCTGGTTTGGATGAAGCTTGGAATGTTTGTGCCGAACTTACAAGTTCACTTTAGAAACCAAACCAAGCAAAGGATGTTGATTCCAAAGGCAAAGTGATGTTGAGAGGTGCTCAGGAGAGAGAGGAATCTGGGCATGGGGTAGCAGTGGGACACACACATCTCCCTTCCTCTAACCTACACGTCTGCAAAGAAAACCCAAGAGCTAAAGGAAAACCACCATCTCTACCCCAAGACAGCCTCAAGATAAGCAGACTTTGGTGACAAAAGGGCATGAAGCCATTGTTAAAATAGAATCCCACCTGTGCAAAAAACACAGGAGTAGCTCCACTTTCAGGACTGTCAACAAAAGAAGAACACATTTCACCATAAGGACAAAAAGATTCCTCAGCACGTGGTCAGATGAATAATATTCCATTCTATGCATAAAACACGAAGAAATTTACCAGCACCATTGTGCGTTTTGAAGATTAAAAGTTGTTGGTGGGGTGGAGGGAACACATGTATTCACAGAGTTTAAAAATAAATGTAGTGGAAGCTCTTTTCTCTGAGCCACTGGGACCAATAAATGAAAAAAGCTGGTTCAATTTGGCTGTCATGGAATGATCTATACTTGCCTTAAATAGGTTAACATAAAATGCATACATGAATGGCAATTTACCAGTCTTTTGATGTAAGACCAAGGCTTTTGCTTTGAATTCGGATCTGTGGATTGGAAATTCCCCTACATTTTCTATAATTTCCTGGCTTTGTTTCTTTACAATAGGGTGTTTAAAGACACTAAGAAAACAGACTGAATGCAGACTCTTACTAGATCCCTGTGAATTCTTCTTCTAATTTAAAAAATAGCAACTTAATTTTTTAAGGCATCCGATTTAGTTTATGTGAGAACTTTTTCCTTTTGCACCAATTTTCATGAGTTTACATATATTTTAAAATTTGGTTACATAATTACAATAGTACTGGCATAAATAGGTCCATATGACCAATCCTTGGTAAATGTAAAACTCAGTTGGCTGGAGCCACGTAGATTCAGTGTGCTGTGGGCACCCGTCAGGATGTTTTTCTAAGAAAATAGAGAGCCTTCTTTATTTGCAGACTTGGAACTATATTAAGAGAACTTCTACTGTAAAAAGTGAAACTACAAAATTAATTATAGATGGATTGGGTCATGGAAAAGTGAATTTTCTAGATAATTGAATACTTAAAATTATTCCAAACTGGCTGTTGAAGGACAGCTTCCTATAATGTATTACATCTTAGAAAAAAAACAATAAAATAAACACATAACTCAACAAGCTGATACTCCAGTAAGCAATAATGAGTGCCACTGGGGATGTCTGGTGAGCACTATGCCTTTTCAATGGATTCCCCCAGCTGCCTTGCTGGTCTAGTTTGTCCTTCCCTCCTCCCTCATGGGTTGTATTTCCCTACCTTCCCATACATTTCTCTCCCTAAGGTCTTATCTAACCATCATTCTCTTCAAGTTGCCATTTCCATTCCCTACTTCCCAGCTATGCACCTTTCTGTTCCATTTGGTTGACTTTTATTTTTTTCTTCTTTCCAGCACATGGCTTTCAGTTTTCTTGCCTCTGCTGGAGTTGTCAGGGTTGGAGCCAGGAGGGCTTTACTTTTTCCTTTTCTTCTACCAGGTTAGCCCGGTTGGTTTATGGCATCTCCTCATTTTCAACTCTCCTCATCTCTTTTCATGTGGCTTTGTTGGGGTTGGATGGCTGAGGTTGGCTGGACTGATGGTTACAAAAGAATATGTGAGAGTATTGAGGGAGTGACTAAATCCCTCAGGGATAAGAGAGGGAACAGGACCTTCCAGAAGGTTGTGCTCTTATTGTCTCAGACTTTGTATATACATGTTTATTTCCGTAAATTGCTTTCTCCATTTGGACGAACTACAATACCCAGAGTAAAAAGCTACCAGGAATGAGTTCTGTTCAAAATTACAGAGATGGACATTGGAGTCTCAGTGAGTTTGCTTGAGAGTTCTTGGAATAATACGAAAATAGCTTTAAAAGGGACAACAGGAGAGTATGCAGAGTGGAGCTGCTCTTTTTTTTTTCTTTTTGATGCCGAAATTGGTTTAGATAGAATGAAACTGCTCTCTTAAGATTCGAAAAATAAAAGCCAAAACAACCCACTCATATCTCAAATCCTGGTTGAGCTAAAGCTACAAATCACATTCATTTGTAGGATACGGTTGAGAGATGACTCTCGAGTAATGAAGGCTCATAAGCCTGGGCTGTAGTTAGCATAAGAGGTAAACAGGGGCCTTCTTGTTTTCACTCTTTTGGAAGCTCTAATTCATTTCTAATTACTATCTCCTGGAAAAACACTGTGTTGTCATTGCCTTTTAAATTTCTTTCTCTTTTCAGAGAAAACACATATTTTAGGTCATTAAGAAAAACCTTGTCTTAATTTGGATGATGTTTTTATTCTACAAAATAGAATTATTATCTTGTTCGAGGCACAATTTGTGTGGTAAGAACGAGAGGCTGCATGCATTTTAATTTGGCAATGAATTAACAATAATAAAGAGGATATGACTTTTCCACTGTTACACAGTTCAGATCTACGTGCTTATTTAGGTCAGAGAAAAAGCATCCTTGCTATTTGAATTTTTACAGGGAATTGGTCAGGAGGAAAAAATAATGGCATGTGAAATATCAAAACCTTTCCTTAATTTTCAACTCAATAACGTGTTTTGCAATTTTAAAAGTCCATGAAGAGAAAGAAAAAGAAGGCTTTACAATTAGTAGGTGTGAAAAAGAAAAACCAATATTGTTTTGTATAGACAAGGAAGCAGAATGTGGCAAAAATTAGCTTTTGTTGTTTTTCATATTATGAAATATTCCTCAACACATATGAAAGTGTAAGTAGGCAAAAATTTTTTTCTCACTCATAAGCTGAGGTTATCTTGGTTATTTTTTTGAACAACTTAGTCTGTTCTTATGGTAATTTGGGGAAACGTATGAATTGATGGGATAAACTTTTCTTTGAGATTGTGAATGAAAATGGGCTCAATGGAGGGCCATGGTCTTCCTCAGTGCATAGCAGATTCTGAAGACATCACATACACAAATTGTCCACCACTTCTAGTTCCAAGAGAAGGTGTGGGAAAAAGGGGTGAAGGGACCAGCATTGCCTGGCAAGATGGTTGGGGGAGTAATCAGCTGGGGAGGCCACGTTAGTCTGGATACAGACGAGAGAGGGGACCAGAGAGGTCTCAGACTTTGCCATTTTACTTCTTGATTTACTAATGGGCTCCAAGTGTGAACTGTAATGTAGAGAGTCAGGAAGAAGGTAGGTCTTAAATCTTGTTAAAAAATGGATACATTCTTAAATGCTTCAGCTTGTAGAGAAGAGAGAAGAAATTTTGATTATTCCTTATGCCTCTATTAAAATACCTGGGAAAACCATTTACTCAATTGATTTTTACCAGCTGCATTTTTGTATGACATAGGTAAACTATATTTGTTTTAACAAGTAAAGACCAAAAATGCTGATCGCAAAAAGAAAAATACATTATTCACAATTCTACCTCTAATAGACGAGTACTGTTGTGTGTACTTGTATACACACGTATAATATAAAATATTATATTTGTGTGTGTGTGTATATGTGTGTGTGTGTGTGTGTGTGTGTATTCTTTCATTTGGCAAACCAAAAAAAAAAAAATCTTAATATTGTCTCTTTAAAAGAGATTTTACATTAAAATATCCAAATAAAAGAGATACAAAATTCATAGAGGCAAGGCCCTGCTGTAAACCAGTAGTTACAGAGCAAAGAAACAAGCTTTTCCAGGACTAGCTTTTAACTAACACCTTTCCTGAAAACTTCCCCATTTTTGCTGTTCTTCTGGGGAAAAATAAGGAACCTGGAAAATTAAAGGCCCAATCATCCATCTAGTTGAGAGGCTCTCAAAGTGTGGTCAGGGGACCAGTAGTATCACAGGGGACTTGTCAAATGCAGATTGTCGGACTCCACCTCAGACCTGAATTGGACATTCTGTGGGTGGGGCCCAGCAAGCTGTGTTTTAACGGGCCTTCCGGGTGACTCTTATGTACACGCAAGTTTGAAAACCATGGCCCCTTGAGAAATTCTAGAATGGGGTCTGGGAATTATGACTAGGGGAGCACACAGGGGCTCTGGTAGCCTGTGGTTTGGCTCCAAACATACAAGGGGACGACTCTGTCAGTGTCTGAGTGGAGTTTCCAAGAAGAGTCTAAAGAAATAAGCAGCTGTTTACTCTGGAGATCAAGTGGCTCAGAGAATCGGGAACATGTAATTTAAGACCAGAAAGAGCAGTTTGTGTGGAGCTATGTCCTAAAGACCAAATTAGGGCTAATGAATATATTGAAGAAGATTAATTACATTAGTCATAATGATTCAAACACTGCCGACTCTCCTATTTTGTTTGAACTAATTTCTTCTGTCTTTATTAGAACAATTAATGGCTGCCAAAAATAATATTGTATTTGTATTTCCTTAAGCATATTTGAATTTGTCATCATCTTACACCAGAAGCAAAGCACAGTGAATGTTTATTTTTTAAAATATGAAAACACTTGTTTCCAAGCCATAAAAATGTGACTTAATTAAGCCAGGATTCAGACTTTGCAACTAAAATATAGAGAATTTATAAATTTGTTAATTTATTCTATGATTATAAAAATTATTTTCTGTTCCCAAATTGGGAGCTCTGATTCTTACTAGCTGAGTGGCCATTAAGAAAGATCTGAAAACTCTCTTAGTCTTAGTTTTTTCACTTGCAAAATCGGATAATAATACTGAACATATGTTATAATAAGAGTCAAATAAGATAGTGCATGCAAAACTGCTTTCTAAGCTGCATAGTGTTATCATGACCATTATTATATTAAATTATTATATAAATTTTTTTTTTGAGATGGAGTTTTGCTCTTGTCACCCAGGCTGGAGTGCAGGGGCATGATCTTGGCTCACTGCAACCTCTGCTTCCCATATTCAAGTGATTCTCCTGCCTCAGTCTCCCGAGTAGCTGGAACTACAGGCGCCCGCCACCACGCCCAGCTAATTTTTTGTATTTTTAGTAGAGACGAGGTTTCACCATGTTGGCCAGGCTGGTCTTGAACTCCTGACCACAAGTAATCCATCTGCCTTGGCCTCCCAAGGTGCTGGGATTACAGGCATGAGATACCATGCCCAGCCAATTTTTTTTTTAGATGAATCTCACTATGTTGCCCAGGCTGCAGTGCAGTGGTATGATCTCGGCTCACTGCAACCTTCACCTCCTGGGTTCAAGCAATTCTTGTGCTTCAGCCTCCTGAGTAGCTGGGATTACAGGCATGTGCCAACATGTCTGGCTGATTTTGTATTTTTAGTAGAGACAGGGTTTCACCATGTTGGCCGGGCTGGTCTCGAACTCCTGGCCTCAAGTGATCTGCTCACCTTGGCCTCCCAAAGTGCTGGAATTACAGGAGTGAGCCACCATGCCTGGCCAAAAATTTTAACATAAATGTTAATTTGTTATTTGTATTTCCTTTAGTATATTTAACTTTTCTACTTACCATAGAAAATGTGTCCAAACCATATCTAATTGCAGTTGAAATCTCATGTTCAATTGTAATTCCCAGTGTTGGAGGAGGGGCTTGTAGGAGGTGACTGGGATCGTGGGAGTGGAGTTCTCATAAATGGTTTAGCACCATCCCCTCGGTACTGTATGGTGAGCGAGTTCTCACAAAATCTGGTTGTTTAAAAGTGTGCAGCACCTCCCCCCTCTCTCTTCCTTCTGCTCTAGACTTGTAAGATGAGCCTGCTTCCCCTTCACCTTCTGCCATGATTGTAAATTTTCTGAGGCCTCCCCAGAAGCCGAGCAGGTGGCCAGCATCATACCTGTACAGCCTGCAGAACCGTGAGACAATTACCTCTTTTCTTTATAAATTAGCCAGTCTCAGGTATTTCTTTATAGCATTTAGAGAACAGACTAATGCAGTGGTGATATTGACAGAGAAAATGCAATTTGATCTTGGGCAATTTGCTCTCTATCCTGCAATACCTTAGGGCTAGAAGAATGTAAGCTCCAAAACGTTGGAAAATAAAAACACATTTTCTCCTGTATGAACATAGATGGAGAAATCTTCACAATATTGGCAAGACTAATCCCCCAATGTATGAAAAGGATAATGCCTTATGATGAAGTGAATTTATCCCAGGAATATAAGGTTAGTTTAAATTTTGGAAATGAAACAATATAACTTGCCGTATTATATCACAATTGATACAGGAAAAAATCTTGGCAAAATTCAACACCTATTCATGAAAAAAAAAATCTCAAGAAATTAAGAATACAATAGCGTTTCCTCACCCTGATAATGTGCATATACAAAAGCCTACAACGAACATCATACTTAATAGTGAAAGACTGGATGCTTTCTCCGTGAGAGTGGAAACAGAGCGAGGATGTTTGCAGTCACCCTTTCTATTTGACATGGTACTGGAGGTCCTAGCCAGTGTAAAAAGTCCAGAAAAAGAAGTAAAAGTCATATATATTGGAAAGGAAGAAGTCAAACTGTCTTTATTTGAAGATAACAAATATGAAGAAAATCCTAATCTTCAAATAGTGACTAAACAATGTGTGAATTTAGCAAGATTTCAAGATGTGTCAATATACACAAATCAATTGTACTCTTTTCCTGGAAATGAATAATCAGAAATTGAGTAAAAGTGACACAGTAGCATCAAAATTATGACATTCCCATGGGGGGTCAATTTAACAATGTATGTGTGAGACCTACAGCTAGGAAATCAACTTGGAAGGCTCTATGGCCAAGTTGTTTTCCTGGAGTATCCTGGTACATTTCCCAGGAGCAGTACAGACAAGTGTTAGCTTACATGTGTGTAAGCTTTGGATGTTATCCCTTCCCTTCCCCTCCCTTCCCCTCCCTTCCCCTCCCTTCCCTTCTCTTCCCTTTTCTTTCTTTTCTTTTTTTTTTGAGACAGAGTTTCGCTCTTGTTCTCCAGGCTGGAGTGCAGTGGTGCGATCTTGGCTCACTGCAACCTCCGCCTCCTGCGTTCAAGCGATTCTCCTGCCTCATCCTCCCGAGTAGTTGAGATTACAGGCATGCGCCACCATGCCTAGCTAATTTTTGTTTTGTTTTTTGTGTTTTTAGTAGAGACGGGGTTTCACCATGTTGGCCAGGCTGGTCTTCAACTCCTGATCTCAAGCGATCCGCCCACCTCGGCCTCCCAAAGTGCTAGGAATACAGGCATGAGTCACCGTGCCTTGCCACCATTTCACTTTTTAGTAAAACTTTAAAATCTGGTTACGTTGCTTGAATATCAGGTGTTACTGTGTAATTTTAATATTTACTTTAAAAGCCTAAATTGCAAGTAGTCATAAAGATTAGAATAGGGACTACTTATTGAGTATTTATTGTGTGTCAGGCACACTCTAAGTGCTTAATGAACATTAATTTAATTCTCACAAGGACTCCGAGTTAGGTATTTGCCTTAGTCTGTTTTGTGTTATTATAAAGGAATATTTGGAGCTAGGTAATTTATAAAGAAATAAGGTTTATTTGGCTCGTTATTCTGATGGCTGGAAAGTTCAGGATTGGCATCTGCCTCTGGTGAGAGCCTCTGACTGCTTCCGCTCATGACGGAAGGTAAAGGGGAGCTGGTGTGTACAGAGATCACAAGGAGAGAGCGGAAACGAGAGAGGAGAGGAGGTACTTAGCTCTTTTTAACAACAAGCTCTGCAAGAACTATTAATAGTAGGGTGAAAACTCAGTCACCTAAGAGGGAGGACATTAATCTATTCATGTAGGATCCGTCCTCACGACTCGAACACCTCCCGTTAGACCCAACCTCCAACACTGGGGATCACATTTCAACATGAAGTTTGAAGAGGACAGACGTCCAAACCACAGCAGTGCTGTCGTTTTCCCATTTTACAAGTGAGAAACCGAGGCTTAGAGAGGTTGAGTTTCCAGAACATGCTGCCAGGATGTAACTGAGCTGGATCTTAAACAAGGCATCAAGCTTTTAACCTTCATATTTAACTGCTTCTCTGAGCATTATTAGCTCCAATGCGGTTTTCCTATCAGTAGTGGATCTGCATGTAAACTGGGGATGCATGCTACTAAAATATGTTAATGAATGTTTTTAGAAAGGCAGAAATCTAGGCAGTTCTTTAAAATAGGGGTCGCCAACCTCCAGGCTATGGACCGGTGCCAGTCTGTGGCCTGTTAGGAACCTGGCTGCACAGCAGGAGGTGAGTGGTGGGCTAGTGAGCATTACCTCCCGAGCTCCACCTCCTGCCAGATCAGCAGCGGCATTAGATTTTCATGGGGGTGCGGACCCTATTGTGAACTGCACATGCGAGGGATCTAGGTTGTGTGCTCCTTATGAGAATCTAATGCTTGATGATCCAAGGTAGAACAGTTTCATCCCGAAACCATCCCCCAAACCTGTACATGGAAAAATTATCTTCCACGAAACTGGTCCTTCGTGCCAAAAAAGTTGGGGACTGCTGCCTTAAGGGAGGAACATATGGTGATGCAGAAGCCGCAGGTGTTGAACCTAAGATGCATATTCCTGGGCCCCATCTTTAGAGGTTCTGCTTCAGGAGAGCTGGGGTGGGTCAGGAATATGCATGAGGAACAAGCACCCTGGGTCCCTCCAGCGAAGGTGATCTAAGGAACTCACACTGAGAAATACACCCCAGAGGTGGTGGCGTTGTGGTGTGACACTTCAGAAGGAAAGTGCACTTACGTATCTAGATATCAATGAAACATGGGCAAAAATTGAAGGCATAAAGGGGATTTGGCAAAGATGAAAGTCTGATGACCCATTGAATTAAAAGTAAGAAGATTCATAAATGTCTTTCCAAGTTCTATAGGAACTTATTTTTATAATAGTCATGAAAAAAAAATAAAGGACTACGAAGTGACTTCTCACTGGCAGGGACTTGTTAGGAACGGGATGGGATCAGTTCCTTCCCAGCCAATCTCCTTATTTCTCCATCTTTGGGGGCTCTGTTGGCAGCACACGCCCTTCTCCTGAGCCTGGCAACAAAACCTCCAGGGATGTCACTAAGCAGGGCCTTTTTTAGAAGTTAAGTGAAGCCTGGACCACTTCTAATTTTCTGAGACTTTAAAAATGGAGAAAGCCAACACAAGGTTACCAAAATAGCAGTATATATAATATATATTGTTTGCATTTAAATATTTAGTGCCTTTAACACAAAAATTCAAGGTAATTTTGAATTCATCAAATAGTAAGATTTCTTTACAATAATAATTCATGATAGAAGATATAGTCCAGAAATGGAACAGAGCTTTAAAATTGTATGATGGGCCTAAAGTTCCAGCCCTGTTGGTGTATCTATCTCTAAATGTACATTAACATCATTTGGAGATGATGTCAAAGATCTAAATTTGAGATTCTTCCTGAGAGTGAAGTCTGAGCCAGACAGCTCTCCTAGTCTACACTAGAATAAACTCTGTTGTTAAATATAGTCATATGTCACTTCATGATGGGGATATGTGGTGCATAGTCAGGCGATTGTGTTGTTTAGGAGCATCGTAGAAAGAACTTACACAAACCTAGCTGGTAGAGCCTACTACACACCTAGGCTGTATGGTACAGCCTATTGCACCTAGGCTGCAAACCTGTACAGCATGTTACATACTGATTACTACAGGCACCTGTAACTCAATGGTTAAGTATTTGTATGTCTAAACACAGAAAAGATACAGTAAAAGTATGGTATAAAAGATAAAAAATGGTACACCTGTATAAGGCACTTATCATGCATGGAGCTTGCAGGACTGGAGGTTGCCCTGGGTGAGTCAGTGAGTGAGTGGTGAGTGAATGTGAAGGCCTAGGACATGACTGTGCATTACTATAGACTTTATAAACACTGGACATTTAGGTTACACTAAACTTATAAAAAATGATTTTCTTCAATAATATGTTAACTTTAGTTTGCTGTAACTTTTTTACTTTATAAACTTTAACATTTTTGGACTCTTTTGTAAGAACACTTAGTGTAAAACACAAATACATTGTACAGCTGTCCAAAAATGCTTTCTTTCTTTATATGCTTATTCTATAAGCTTTTTTCTATTAATATTGTTTCACTTTTTAAACTTCTTCATTAAGAATGAAGACACAAACACACACATTAGCCTAAGCCTACACAGGGTGAGGATCATCAATATCACTGTCTTCCACCTCCACATCTTGTCCCACTAGAAAACCTTCAGGGGCAAGAACATGCATGGAGCTGTCATTTCCTGTGATAACAATGCCTTCTTCCAGAATACCTCCTGAAGAAACTGCCTGAGACTGTTTTACAGTTAACATTTTTTTGTTTGTTTTTAAATATGACAGCTATGATGGCACTGGGCGATAGGAATGTTTCAGCTTCATTGTAATCTTATGGGACCACCCTTGTATATGCAGTTCATCCTTGCCTGAAACATCATGATGTGGCACGTGACTGTATTTCTACTCTTGTAGTTCTTTAAACTTGCAGGGAACTTTGCCGGCAATTTCTTGTTAACCATTAACCTATCATAAATGTTGAAGATAAAATATAATGTATTAATATGATTCAATTGAGATAAATTTCAAAAACAGGCAAAACTAGTAAATTGTGCTGGAAATCATCCTACTGATTAGCTTAGGGTGCTGGTATGGTTCTATTTCTTTATTCTGAGGGCTGGTTACATGATTTGCTTACAATTTGTGACCTTTTTTTTTTTTTTAATGTTACGTTTCAATACAAGTCTTACTTTAAGAATTTCGCTGAGTCTTTATGGTTCGTAGAAGTGCAGCCACTGCTACCTCAGCAATGCGTTAAATCAGAGGAGCCAGGTTGGATCAAGTGGTTTTTCTATCTCCAAGAATAGCCCTCATTGGCTGGGACACAGAATGCTCATTGGTGGACCCCTGCTAGTGTGTCCGGATGGCCTGGCACCACTGAAGAGGTAGGCCCATTAGGTTCTTGCTGGTGAATGTGGATGAGCACATGCAGTTTGTCACAAGCCCAAATATGCAAAGTCTCTGACAGAAAATCCCTGGTACGTGACTCCAGCCTGGGCAATGGCGGCGTCTCAGTGTCTCTGCAGTTACTCATTCACTGAGGGGGTGTGTGTGCATATTTGTGTGTGTGTGTGTGTGTGTGTTCTTCTCACCCTCCCCAACATTGTTGTCCCTGGAGCTTCTGTGAGTGACAGGACAGAATGAAACAGGGCCTTGTTGAGAGGTGGAAAGCCTGCCAGCTGGCCCTATGGTCTGCTTGGCCCCCAGGAGGTCGTTCCTGACACCTGGTCCCATATGGCAGTGCATGCTTCAGGACATGAGCCAAGCAGTCCCTCCGAGTAACAGAAACACATTCCTAACTCTGTGGTCAGACCAACAGGAGGCAGGGAGGCGGGGTGGAGAGCCTGGGCCCGGAAGTTCAGTGCGTGCTGTCAGTACTGCTCTCTTTATCCCTCAGAGCCCTTCCTTCCTTGTGAACAGAAGTCCAGGCATCTCAAAGGTCTCTTCCAGTGTCTGTGATCTTACAATAATGAAAACAAACTTCTTGTTGAGTTTTAGAAGTTCACCAAATTCTTTCCTCAAATCCACTCAGCCCCACTTCTGGCCTCCCTATCGTACATCTGTTTATCTGTCATGATCTAGATCAAATCCGGCTCCCCAGATGAAGTCTCCCTGAGAGAATGTCAATGATCTGCCGTACTTGTCGTCTAATTTATATTTTGTTACTTTTATCTATGTCTTAAAAATCCACTTGAGATTGCAAACTCCTTGATGAAAATGGCAGCAGCAGCAGCATCTTTGCAACCTCTGTAGAAAGGATCCCCAAATGTGGGTTGACTGACCTGCAATGATAGCCTGCATCCAAATAACACAGGGTATTTAACAGTTCGGATTTCCACGTGCAACCCCTGGAGATTCTGATTAGAGATCTAGGATGGGATCGAGGGATCTATCTTTAAATAGCATCTGCGGGGTTTCCCACACAAAGCCTGCTCAGAGAGCTCCTCCACCACCTCCTTTATATGGTGATTTGATTAAGTGCCCAATATATATAGGCCGAATGAGTAGAGGAATTTAATTTATCACATCTTTTTTTAGTCATCCTAAAATTTTCCAGAGTTCACAAAGATGTAGCACATAAATCAAGATTGTGACATTTAATGAAAACAATGTCATTGAGTTGTTCCAACAGCATTTTCTAATATTTAGAAATGTTTTGTGCCATGAAGGTAAGATATAAGATTTTATTTCTTGAATTAGTTTTTGGTGTTTGAGTTGAAATGGGCAAACTTTCTTGTGAAGACTTTTGCAGCACTTAATTCTCCTCTCTACCAAGTTCTTTGATGTCTTCCTCCTGTCCCACCTGCCTTCCACTTATAATTTCTGCCAATTTAAGAGAAGTATAAGCTCTTTCCCCTTTTTCTCTTCTTCCGTCAGAATCTGCTATATCTCTTACTCTCTATTTATTCCTCTATCCATTCATTTAATAAATGTTGACTGAGGACTGCTGTGTACCAGGCACAACATTAAATTCTGGGAATGCGACAGTGAACAGAACAGCCTTGGCTTCTGCCCCTGTGGGATTTACGCTCTCAGTGGGGAAGGCAAATGTGATATAAATAATTACAAATATTAGCTAGAGCCTTTCGGCTTTATCTCATTTGTTAAGCTAATGACATCTAAACTGTTGGCTGCTAATGACTTAACATCTTATTCTTCCCAGATAACATTTCCCGCAAAAAGACTTTAGCACCTTACTTTGAGAAGAAAGGATGAAGTGGAGGGGGAGGAGTTTCAAAAGGAGATCTATTTGTGGAGGGGATGTTTTCTGACATTAAAAAATTATAATATGTAGCTAGATGCCTACTCCACCTGACCAAATTGTCCTCTTATGCTAAAAAACATTGGTTTCAGGTCATTTGTATAGGATTGTCCAACATGCAGCATATATCCTAATGGTGGGATGCAAGATGTATTAGGTAGTTGAAGCAGATATGGTTAGTGCCCTAAGCAAACTACCTAGGCACTTGCAGTTCCTCGCTGTGCTGATGGCTTCTGTTTTTTGTTTGTTTGTTTTTTGAGACGGAGTCTCGCTCTGTCACCAGGCTGGAGTGCAGTGGCGCAATCTCGGCTCACTGCAATCTCCGCCTCCCGGGTTCAAGCGATCCTCCTACCTCAGCCTCTCGAGTAGCTGGGACTACAGGCGCCCGCCACCATGCCGAGCTAATTTTTTGTATTTTTAGTAGAGACGGGGTTTCACCATGTTGGTCAGGAAGGTCTTGATCTCTTGACCTCGTGATCCGCCCGCCTCGGCCTCCCAAAGTGCTGGGATTACAGGCGTGAGCCACCGCGCCCGGCCCGGCCTGTGCTGACGGCTTCTTAACTGCAAATGTCTGTAACTCAGATTGCAGGAGCTGGCTTGCCCACCTTCACAGCGGGCCTGCAGTGGTAGGAGTTAATGGTCACATCCACGGGAGTAGCTTTTAAAGAATGACGAAGGGAAGTTGGTGGGTAAAACTCTGAGGCTCATTCTCCAGCTTTCTTAGGGGGTCCGCAGGGATGCAACCCCAAAGACCGTAATGCTCCCTGGATTGACTTTCCTCTCTTCACACTTATTTCCCCGGCCCCCTAGTGGTGCTTCTTGGGAACACCTCTCAAATAGATGATTTGCACTCTAGTCCTAGTCTCAACCCAACCTAAAACAATGGCACATGGGCACATACTTTTATTTTAATGGCCATGTATTTTAACATGTATTAGAAAAAATATAAATTGGCCGGGCGCGGTGGCTCACGCCTGTAATCCCAGCACTTTGGGAGGCCGAGGCGGGCAGATCACGAGGTCAGGAGATCGAGACCATCCTGGCTAACACGGTGAAACCCCGTCTCTACTAAAAATACAAAAAATTAGCCGGGCGTGGTAGCGGGCGCCTGTAGTCCCAGCTACTCGGGAGGCTGAGGCAGGAGAATGGCGTGAACCCGGGAGGCGGAGCTTGCAGTGAGCCGAGATCGCGCCACTGCACTCCAGCCTGGGCGACAGAGCGAGACTCCGTCTCAAAAAAAAAAAAAAAGAAAAAAGAAAAAATATAAATTGCACACCGTATCTGTGATTTCATGGATATTAGTGAAGCTTAAGTTTCAAAAGTGAGTCAATTTAAACCGAAGTGGAAAGTAATGGTATTCGGGTATTTGACAAATCACAAAGGGAGAGTGTGAATGGGGGATAATTGTATTAGAGCTTGAGGTTACCTGTAAACTGGAGCGCTTCCAGCTTTCTGGAATAAATTCAAGGACACTGGTTCTTAATTCAGTGTTCCTGAAAAGACTCCCAGGGGCTCACCAGCCCTTGAGAGATTATGCAAAGTTTTATGTATTTGGATCCTCTTCCTCCCAAAAGTTCATTTGCCTTAGTCTTAGAAAGGCATATTTCACTCAAAGTCAAGAGAGAGAGAGAGAGAGAGAGGAAAAAAAAAAAAAAAAAAAAGGAAGGAAGAGAGGGAGAGGGGGAGGACAGGCAGACACTCTGTTTTTCTATTTTATTAATGTAATTCAGATCTCTGTTTCTGTTGCAAAAAAGCAAAAAATAAAACAAAGGAGAGGAATGAGGAGATGGAACCCTGATCCAAATAACAACAACAACAAAAAAAGTGTCTGTAGAATTGGGTTACTGGATGACTTCGGGGAGATGAGCTATCCATCACCACCCGCATCCTCAATAAAAAAACCTGGAAGTATCTTCTGAGGATTTTTGCTTGTTAGGAAGGATGGCTATAGCCCAAGATCAGCATCTGTATACAATGAGTGAAAAAATATTTGGTAACAAAGATCCATTAAACACCCAAATCTACCAAGTATCAGATGGCAAGATAAATGAGATTTTTGTACATGCAAAGCAAATTTTATATAAACAATAACCAAGGCAGTTCCTGTTGCTTCATAAAGCAGGACTTCTGTTAATAGCAGAAACAGCAAATACAGAAAACCAAGCCAATGCATTTTAATGCCTGATTTTGATGCATTAAAAAAATCAAGAAATTCAACAATTCACAGCCAATTGTATATTCATGCCACCCAGACTGAATTAGGATTAGAATCAGCTGTGAGCAACAGAAAATCCAAAATAATGAGTGGTGGAACAAAGATGGAAATTTATTTTTTTCATGTGAAAGTCTGAGTAAATGGTCTAGGGGCTGGTGTGATTATTCATAATACCAGGGAACATTGAGTGGCTTCTCCAGTTCAAGCCATCATGTCCCCATTCCAGCCAGCAGAAAGGAGGAAAAGAAACTTCCCTATAAGGACACTTCTGTGATGTTGCATACACCACTTCCTCTTACATTTCTTTGCCCAGAACTTAATAACTTGACCACACCTATCTGCAAGAGAGGGTAAGAAATGCAGTTATTATTCTGGGAGGTCATATGCTCAGCTAAAAATTCTCTTGCTGTGGAAGAAGAGAATAGATGTTGGATAATACCAGCAGTCTCATCTACCCAGATTTCGTACATATTGGTAGTTCTAAGTAGTTAACTTTGGCATGATATTCAACTGTAAGTCTTATTTAATGTGTCAATGAAATTGCTTGACCCTAATCACCCAGTTTTTAAAGCTGCCTCTAATTAAATCTTTGCTGACATCCACAAATAAAGCATATTTTTCATTTTGAGTGTCTGTCTACTTGATGCTGGACAAAATTCAGCCCACCTAGAATAGCAGGTATAGTTTGTGGGTTATCAAAACCCTTTGTTCTCTCTCCTTTTCTGTTCAACATACTTGTGGCCACTTTCCCATTAGTTAAAGTCTGAAATAGAGAAAGAAAGATTTAAAAAAGAAATAAAGTCTAATCAGATGTTTTGTTCCTTTTCAGCAACATTTCTCCAGGGCTAAAGTAGAAGAGATTAAAAATAAGTAACATTAAGTTTTGGGATTTATCTGTCATCAAAACAGTCCTTTAGGCCAGTTGATGAGCAAAGCCCTTTTCACTGCCATCTGTAATTGTGGCTGCAGCCCTTTGAAGAAGGCAGTGTCATCTCCACTTGAGCGAAGAGATGAAACTTACCAGACAAAGCAGTCATTAAAGGGCAAAGCCAGGATTTTCACTGGGGTCTCTCTGACCCCCAAAACTCTGCTCTTTTGACTGCTCCACCCACAGAGTCCCTCCTGCCATGAGTCTTTTAAGCATCATTATCTCCAGTGGAGAGAAAGTTTTTACATGAACATTGGCTGAGACTAAAAGCAGGCCTTGGAGACATAAACAAACTGAAGAGGTTCAGAAAGTGCTCGTCAGCCTGCTCCTTGTGGTCTGTCTGCCCTCCCAGATTTTGAGTTTTGTTATTAGGAGGCACTTGATATTTACAGAGTGGCATCTGGGACTTGCAGCCCCAGGTGGAATGCAGAAGATGGGGCAGAGTGCCCTCTCTGCAGAACACTTGAAAAGAGCGAGGATGGTTTCAGGACAGTGTTTCCTTGGCCTCTCATCCTGCAGTGCTGGAGAGAGAAAGTCACTGAGGTAGACGGCAGTTTGGAAGGATCCCACCTTCCCTCCCCCCAGCTTGGAATGGAACCTCTTGCTCATGGTACAATAACGGAACCTCACATACATTCAGTGCTTGCTCTGTGGCTGCCACGCTGCTTGTTCTTCTCCATCAATTCCGAGAGGCATTCTATAGGGGAGGATGCGGGATTTGAACCTAGAATCTCTGATTCCAAAACTCACATCCTTAACCACAAGGCAATGTGCCCTGGTCATAAGCATACACCAGGGGCTGAAATGGAGTCAACTGATAGTAATGTCTAGAAAGAAAGGATGGGTAGAATATATCTGAATATACTTGAGGAAAAACGTTTCGGTGAAATGCTTTCTAAGTAATCACATGGAACATGTTCTTGGATTTGGCATTGAGAAACCCTGAGTTTTTTCTTCAATTCTATCCGTAACATGGAGGGCAGAAGCAGTTAATGGAGAACGATTTGAGGAAATCACCAACACAAGGAGCATTTGGCAGCACATTACCACTGTGGACTCAGCCCTGTGTGGACGTCTCAGAGTCTGCTGAGTGCACCTCAGAAGTGTGTTGCTGAAAAGAGGAAACCAGGGTATTAAACCACCAACTCCTGTCCCTTCTGACAGGAAGGTCATGAATGGAAGGTCACCTCTGGAACATTGACTCTCAGGTGTGTCCGGCGCCTATGGGGCACCTGCACACAGTTCTGCGGTGGAGAGACCCCGGAGGCTGATGGTGTATTCAGTATTTGTTTGAAGTGACCTCTGGGGTTGGCTAAAGGGGTTTGGGTGGGGCCCTGAACCCGTCTGCCTCAACTTGTTCTAGCTACAGCATGGCATGTGAATATAGTATGGGGGAAATCCAATAAATGCAACTTATTGTTATTTTTTAAATGACCACATTTTCAATAGTTATAAATAATGACCTGTTGTGGGTTATCCAAGCTCAGATTCCATTTTGCCAACTTGGATGGTTTGCTAGTGCTGCCATAACAAAGTACCTCAGACTGTGGGGCTTAAATAACAGAAATTTATTTCCTCACGATCCTGAGATCAAGGTGTCTGCAGTGCTGTTTCTTCTAAGGCTTGTAGTGGGCTGTCTTCTCTCGGTGTTTTCACACAGTCTTCTGCCTGCGTCTGTGTCCTAATCTCCTCTTCTCATAAGGACATCAGTCCTATTGGATTAGGGTCTACCCTAATCACCTCATTTTAATGTAACTACCTCTTTAAAAAGCCTGTTTCCAAACACAGTCACATTCTGAGTTATTGGGGGTTAGGGTGTCAACATATGAATTTTGGGAGGACTCAAGTCAGCCCATAGCCCCACTTAATGGAGAATAGTGACGAAAAAGACACTGTTGAGCTATCTTTACTTTTTAACCCTATAACCTTTACTGCAGAAAACACTTAACATAGCAACCCCAAGGCTGCTGTCTTTAGAAAGACCTGCTTGCAAGGTTGTTCCTTGGCTGGTGTCAGGGAACTTGGATTTTGAGGGGGTTCCCACCATTTCCAAAGCTGATAATAGAGGCTCACAGTGCCTAAATTGTTTGTACCAATAACATCGTTTATGCAGGATACCTGCTTTCCTTCTGGGAGTCTGGAATTTTGGTATCTACTAGGCCAGGGATGCCTATGTGCCCAGCTTCGATGAAAGCCCTGGGTGTCAAGTCTCTTCTGAGCTTCTCTGATAGACAACATTTTACCAGTGTTATCACTGCTCATTGCTGGAAGAGATAAGCATGTCCTGTGCAATTCCACTGGGAGAGGACTTTTAGCCGCCTGTTTCTATTTCCTGCAGACTTTGCTCCATGTGTCTTTTCCCTTTGCTGGTTTCGCTTTGCATCCTTTTGGTATAAAAAATCATAGCCATGTGATAATGTTTGGCTTTGCATCCCCATCCAGATCTCATCTTGAATTGTAATCCCATAATTCTTGCGTGTCATGTGAGGGACCCTGTCGGGGGTAATTGAAGCATGAGGGCAGTTTTCCCCATGCTGTTCTCATGATAGCGAGTGAGTTCTCACAAGATCTGATGGTTTTATAAGTGTCTGGCATTTCCCCTGCTGGCATTCATTCCCTCTCCTACTGCACTGTGAAGAGGTGCCTTCCGCCATGATTGTAAGTTTCCTGAGGCCTCACCAGCCATGCAGAGTTGCGAGTCAGTTAAACCTCCTTTTGGTATAAACCACCCAGTCTCGGGTATTTCTTCATAGCATCTTGAGAATAGACTAATATGCCATGATTATCACTATTTGCTGAGTCCTGTGAATCTTCTTAGTGAGTCATCAAACTGGGGGGTGATCTTGGGGACCCCTGGCACACTTTTTTTTTAAATTATACTTTAAGTTCTGGGATACATGTGCAGAACGTGCAGGTTAGTGACACAGGTATATATGTGCCATGGTGGTTTGCTGCACCCATCAACCCGTCATCTACATTAGGTATTTCTCCTAATGCTAACTCTCCCCTAGCCCCTCCCCCCCTGACAGGCCCCAGTGTGTGATGTTCCCCTCCCAGTGTCCATGTGTTCCCACTGTTCAACTCCCACTTATGAGTGAGAACACGTGGTGTTTGGTTTTCTGTTCTTGTGTTAGTTTGCTGAGAATGATGGTTTCCAGCTTCATCCATGTCCCTGCAAAAGACATGAACTCATTCTTTTTTATGGCTGCATAGCATTCCGTGGTGTATATGTGCCACATTTTCTTTATCCAGTCTATCATTGATGGACATTTGGGTTGGTTCCAAGTCTTTGCTATTGTTAACAGTGCTGCAATAAACATACGTGTGCATGTGCCTTTATAGTAGAATGATTTATAATTCTTTGGGTATATACCCAGTAATGGGATTGCTGGGTCAAATGGTATTTCTGGTTCTAGATCCTTGAGAAATCGCCACACTATCTTCCACAATGGTTGAACGAATTTACACTCCAACCAGCAGTGTAAAAGCGTTCCTAATTCTCCACATCCTCTCTGGCATCTGTTAGTTTCCTGACTTTTTAATGATCACCATTCTAACTGGTGTGAGATGGTATCTCATTGTGGCTTTGATTTGCATTTCTCTAATGACCAGTGATGATGAGCTTTTTTTCTTATGTTTGTTGGCCGCATAAATGTCTTCTTTTGAGAAGTGTCTGTTCGTATATTTCTCCCACTTTTTGATGGGGTTTTTTTTTCTTGTACATTTTTTAAAGTTCTTTGTAGATTCTGGATATTACCTGGCACACTTTTATAGGTTTGCTCTGATAGCTGGCTGCAGTTAAAGATGCCACTTAGCTGGGACTAGGAGTGGGTTAGGGGAAGGATTTATTACACAGCACCAAGATTATGAAGTAATGCCTGAGAAAAAAGGCTACTGAGTTGTCAGAAGATGCAACATATGTAATAAAACTTAGAAGAACATGGACATGACCTTGGAGGTCATAGGTCTATTCAACAGAGCACTTTGATCCTCCTCTGTCTGGCCGTACAGTACCACAGATTTGGTGTGGCCAAACCCTGGCTTGAGAGACACTCTTCCCTCACTTGTTGCCAAAGACTTGGCCTCTCTCCTGAAAATTAGGAGAACATGTCTGACCATTTGATGTGTCTGCCTGTCTCTGTTCTCTTTCCCTCTCACCCCTGGGTCAGAGGCAGTCTTCTCTTTTATAGCCCCTGTGGGTGGCTTATAACTTGGCTACTATACACCGATATTGTTATTGGGATGTTTCTGGCTAGCATCTGTTCTGATTGGTCAGTGCCTGTATTAAATATTTTGATGATCACCCCTGACCGTATGTCACATCCCTCTTCTACCATTAAGTCACCAGGATTGTGGCTGCGCTAGAAGGAGTGTCTTCTCCACACTCAGGAAAACCCTCTGAGCTGGGTGCCCCACTCTCGACTCTTGATGTATTAAAGCTGGGACATAAAAGGATTTGGAAAATCCTCTCTGGAGGAGGTAGCCTGACTTGTACAGCTATTATCTTGCTGCCAAATCCTGATTTGCCTGCTAGAAGCTGCATATGACTCTGTACTTTACCTCTGTAACAAATCCTAATTTTCCCACGGGCAGATGGACTCTCATTCAGAAAAGCAAAAGAGAAAAATACCTTGATACTTTTCAAAACATTATCCCATTAGGTTGTACTGAGTTGAGTTAAGCATTGGGTCAGACGCTGGGGATCCAAAATTGAATGACACTCATACCCAACCAGAGGAGAGGATGGAGTACAACACCGCTTCTTTCTTTTTTTCTTTTCTTTTTTTTTTTTTTGAGACAGAGTCTTGCTCTGTCGCCCAGGCTTGAATGCAGTGGCATGATCTCGGCTCACTGCAACCTCCGCCTCCCGGGCTCAAGCAATTCTCCTGCCTCAGTCTTCCGAGTAGCTGGGATTACAGGTGTGCACCACCATGCCCAGCTAATTTTTGTATTTTTAGTAGAGACGGGGTGGTCTCAAACTCCTGACCTCAAGTAATCCACCCACCTCGGCCTCCCAAAGTGCTGGGCCTACAATAACACCAGTTTTTTAGTGCTAGAGTGGCGGTGTGTCCCAAACACCGTGGAAACTTAGAGGTTAACAATCACAACAGCAGCAATATTAGCTAAAACATACCAAGCTTCTCTGCAAGGCATGTGCTGAGTGACTTAATTTACTTCTCTCTGGTAACTCTGTGACATAGGTACCATTACTTCTGCCATTATTCAGATGAGGCTCTCCAGGCACAGAGGGGTGAAGTACCTGTCCAGGATTGCCCAGCTGGCCACAGTGGGACCAGATTTAGGGTGAACGATCAGAACATAGCACCTTCAGTCTGATTCTCTCTATTGTCCCCATCAAGGAAGGCTTCACAGAGTAGGTGACATTTGATGTCTTTCCATTTGAGAGATGTGGAACTAGGGCATGATTAAGAGGCTTGCCTAAGGTCTACTTGCTTGGCTGCAGGTCAGAGTTTCTTCCTGCATCTTAGGCTGCCTTTCACAGTGAACTTGACACTGAGGTAGCCTGCAGAGTGTCCACACTATACACAGTATAGACCGGGCAAGGGTCAGGGCAAGAGGTCACCTGGATCCCGATCCCACCCCCACCCTTACTGCTTGGTGGGAGACTGGATGTTCTGTTGAATAGATCCATGACCTTCAAGGCCAGTCCTTGTTCTTCTAAGTGTTACTACATATGTTGCATCTCCTGACAACTCTGTAGCCCTTTTTCTCTTGCATTACCTCTCATAGTCTTGGTGCTATGTAATAAACCCTGCCGCTGACCCATTCCTAGTCCCAGCTGGATGGCATCTTTAACTTTTATGTCCCAGCTTTAATACATCAAGAACTGAGAGTGGGACACCCAGTTCAGAGGGTTTTCCTGAGTATAGAGAAGACACTCCTTCCACCTGTGACAGCACAGCCACAATCCTGGTGGCTTGATGGTAGATGAGGGATGTGACATAGGGTCAGGGGTGATCATAAAAATATTTAATGCAGGCACTGACCAATCAGAACAGATGCCAGGGAAAAACATCCCAGTGGCAATACTGGTGCATAGTAGCCAACTATAAGTTGTCCACAGGGGCTACAAAAGAGAAGCCTGACCCCCCGGCCTAGGGGTGAGAGGGAGGGAGGGCAGAGCAGAGACAGAAAGGGCATCTGTGGCTTTGAGGATTTTTTTGCTGGGTTGTCATCTGAATTTGTGTCCCCTAGAAGCAGATCCTGAAACAAGCTACTGAAGGAAATACAGGCAGGGGAGTGGAGAAGTGATACTGGTTGGGGAAGGGAGCCGGTAAATGGTGTGTTTTCAAGCAAGTCACCTCTGTGGGCAGCCGAAGCTGAAGCCAGTGGGGAAACACCATGTGCCAAGAGAGCTGGGGTGTTTATAATTGGACAAGCGCTGCTCCCACGGTGTTAATTCCATGGCACTACTGGCCTATTATTCGGCAGCCAAGCTGGTTCCAAGAGCCAGTGAAAGCCCTGAGGCAAATGAATGCAGGTGCTGGTGTTGGAAGGTGCTGTGTGCCCAGCAGTGGTACAGGTGACAGGATATGAATGGGGCACTAGGAGCGTCTGGTGTAGTCATCAGCAGACTGGGTGAGGGATAGAGCCCTACAGCGTGTGTGTGTGTGTGTGTGTGTGTGTGTGTGTGTGTGACAGAGAGAGAGAGAGAGAGAGAGAGCTGCCCTCTGGCATTTCAAGGCTGGTGATTCAGATCACAAAAGAGCAGTGAACATGAGGCTGGAACACTCTGGAACCAGAGGAGAGGTCTGTGGCGGCAGGCACTGTCAGCTGCTGGAGCTGTCCTTCCCCTGCTGCGTGTGTGTTACTACCTGCTCTCCCTTCCTTTCCTGGCTGGCCCTCCCAGACCTAAAGATGCCACCCCAGCAGTTTCTGGCCAGTCTGAGTGCTCCTGGTTAAACTTCCAAGAAATGAGTTTTGCCCCCTCATAGCTGATCTTGTGCCCTGAGGGCTGGGCAGGAGTCCTGGTTACAAGAGCTTTGCAGCCTCAGCTTCCAGTGTCCTATTTCAGCCACAGAGCTGACCAGCCTCCGTGGATAATTTAGATTCATTCCCTCCCTCTGGTAGCTAAAGCATGTGAAAGTTCAATTGAGGTTATTACTCCCTGGCACCAGTGAGGCAGCTGTCAGCCTTAATGAGATAATGCCTTCCACGTTTCCTGAGTTCTTTGAGAGACGGGCACTGTACTACTCTATTATTTATAGGATTGTTTGCAATGTTGTTTTCTAAACACACATAAATGTGCGTGTACAAAAGGCTGGAAACATTTTCTTTTTTAATTTTTTGGAGACACAGTCTCACTCTGTTGCCCAGGCTGGAGTGCAGTGGCATGATCTCAGCTCACTGCAACCTGCGCCTCCCTGGTTCAAGCGATTCTTCTACCTCAGCCTCCCTAGTAGCTGGGATTACAGGCGCCCACCACCATGCCTGACTAATATTTTGTATTTTAGTAGAGACAGGGTTTCACTGTGTTGCCCAGGCTGGTCTTGAGCTCCTGAGCTCGGGCAATCCACCTGCCTTGGCCTCGCAAAGTGCTGGGATTACAGGTGTGAGCCACCGGGCCTGGCTTGGAAACATTTTCATCTGAGCATTATCTCTTCTTGGATACTCAGGACAAAGGCAGATTTACATTGTTCCCTACCGTCAACATTTGGGTGGAAGGAACATGTTCAAATGAAAGTTTCTTTCTATCCCTTAAAAATGTGTGTCTTTGCACTATTCACAATAGCAAAGACTTGGAATCAACCCAAATGTCCATCAGTGATAGACTGGACTAAGAAAATGTGGCACATATACACCAGGGAATACTATGCAGCCATAAAAAAGGATGAGTTCATGGCCTTTGCAGGGACATGGATGAAGCTGGAAACTATCATTCTCAGCAAACTATCACAAGGACAGAAAACCAAACACCGCATGCTCTCACTCATAAGTGGAAGTTGAACAATGGGAACACATGGACACAGGGTGGGGAACATCACACACCAGGGCCTGTTGGGGGGTGCGGGGCTGGGGGAGGGATAGCATTAGGAGAAATACCTAATGTAAATGATGAGTTGATGGGCGCAGCAAACCACCATGGCACATGTATATCTATGTATCAAACCTGCACATTGTGCACATGTACCCTAGAACTTAAAGTATAATAAAAAAAATGAAAAAAAAATGTGTCTTTGGCCAGACGAAATGGCTCATGCCTGTATTCCCAGCACTTTGGGTGGCTGAGGTGGGTGGATCACGAGGTCAGGAGTTCAAGACCAGCCTGACCAACATGGTGAACCCCTGTCTTTACTAAAAATACAAAAAATTAGCCGGGTGTGGTGGTGGGTACTTGTAATCCCAGCTACTTGGGAGGCTGATGCAGGAGAATCGCTTGAACTTAGGAGGCAGAGGTTGCAGTGAGTCAAGATCAAGCCACTGCACTCCAGCCTGGGCAACAGAGTGAGACTCTGTCTCAAAAAAAAAAAAAAAGTGTGTCTTTGAAAAGAAGCTCTCCAACGCTATCAGTGTCTCACATCTCCAATTCTAGCAAAGCAACTGGGTTCCTGGTGAAGCTCCACTCTATGGAAACAAAAGCACACTTTTTTTGGTGTTAATCTTCATTTGATTACCTATTCAGGAGCTAGAATGCTGTGGTCAAAAGGAATTTTTGGATATAGAAAAATTTGAGTTCCAAATCCTCATCTTACTAATTACTGATTGTGTGATGTCGAACAATGTTGTAAATTAGAATTGCTGTGAGGGAGCCCAGAGCTGCCGTATGTTTCTGTGCAGCTTGGACGCTGCAGTCTTCCAGAGTTCACGTGGCAGCCCATGCGAATGATGTCCCCAGAGCTGTTGGGTATATAACCTGAACAACCACATACAGTGACTCTCAGGACCAACAGCCTGCACATTAAATTGTAAAACACTTTGCAAATGCTAAGATGTTGACCAATAAAAACTAGAGGAAGCCAACTTTAAGGGTGAACTATTTTTAAACATCCTTTAGGAAAATTATTTTTATGTTAGCTATTTTTAAAAGCTTATCGGTTACTCGTAAGTGCAACTCATTTAAAGACATCTGTGTATTTTAAGGTAAATGTAATCTTCATCACTTTAATTTATTCAATGTTGTCTCTAAAATCTCTTTGATGTATAGTAAGCTTTTCTCTAAGCTCTGAATACTAAGTATTAAATACTTTCTCCTTGATGTAGAAAGTTGTCATCTCGTGTTTGCTCTAGGTCAGCGCTGCCAGACAGGACTTCCCATGGTGATGGAAATGTTCTCTCTTTGTGCTATAAGGCAGCCAGTAGCCATACCTGGCTATTGATTCTTCATCATGTGGCTAATGCAATTGAGAAACTGAATTTTAAATATAATTTAAACTAATTAAAAATTAAAGAGCCACACGTGGCTATTAGCCACTCTATTGGACAGTGCAGTGCGTTCTTAGTACTACCCATCATATCTAGTCCTATTAAAGTCATACTGTTGCAGCCCAAGGGGACCCTACTTAAGGGCAGTATGTGACTTTGCCTGGGCAATAAAACTTTGCTTCATTTTCATGCATAACATGTTCCTAAAAAGCTGTATGTATGGAGAGAAGTTTTGTATCAAATCATGTTTTCTCATTTAATCCTATTATAATTTCAAGATGGCAGAGCCTCTGAAAAGTCTTTGATTTCAACATTTAATAGATCCAATTGAGTACATTAACCCTTGCTTTAAGAAGTTTTTGATCTTTATCAACATCTTGTCTTTTTATGTCAATTTTTTCCGGCTTACACCCATCTTGGAAAGGTTAATTAAATGGATTTTGCAAATTGGATGGGCATAGTGAGCTGTGTTTCCTTATGGAAACATGCGAATTCTCTGTGGCTCACAGGACATTGTTCTTGCTCCTGTTGCCTCTGCTGCATCTTTGCAAGCAAGCCCAGAGGTAAGGGCTCAAAGTTCTATACTCCAAGTAGACATCTGCCTAAAGCACAGACATTTTTGCCTGGATCTCCTTTCCCTTCTCTTTAGGTCCTAGAAGTCAAAAGCCTTTCAGAATAAAAGCTGTGGGAATAACCCAATCCTGAGGGTAGGGATTGGGAGGCTAGACTTAATTTAATTCCCCACTGCCTGCCATGAGTGCCTGGCCTGATGCAAGACTCTGGGGGATAGATGTAGCCCCCAGATATATCCAAGACTCTGGCTGGGGGATACATGAGTAAGAAAAAGTTTTTGCTTCTTTTGAGAAGTCTACAACCAGTGCTCCAAGACAGGGCTACAAAAACAGTAGTAGGAACTTGAGGAAGAAAATTCATGTAGAAACCATTCACAGAGGCTGTGTTTTTTTTCCTCAAGGAACTTTCTGACCTGATACAATTAATCTGAGAAGCAACGATCACTTCCCAAATAAAAAGGCAACTAACCTTCCTAGTCAAGATGCTAGAGTCTGTGAAATGCTCCCATACCCATAATCCCACCTGATGGCCACAAAAAAAGCCTTTCTGGGAAAGCAGGGAATGTGGCATCCATATTTGAGTAAAAAATTGATGCTCCCCCCAGTCTCCTGGCTTGTAATCTTATAAATACTACGTTTAGGACTTTACATTCTCTCTTCTCTCCCAAAGAGCAGTATGAGTAATTTTTGTCCCATACTCTTTAGTTATGTTTTTTAAAGTACCTTGTTTAATAGCAAAGACATTGAATCAACCTACGGGTTCATCAGCAGTGGAATGGGTAAAGAAAATGTGGTGCATATACACCATGGAATGCTATGCAGCCATAAAAAAGAATGAAATCGTCCTTTGTAGCAACATGGGTACAGCTGGAGGCCATTATCCTAAGTGAATTAACATACAAACAGAAAACCAAATACTGCATGTTCTCACTTATAAGTGGGAGCTAAGCATTGGATACTTGTGGACATAAAGATGGAACAATAGATACTGCAGACTACTAGAGAGGAGAGGGGAAGGGAGGGAGGGAGACAAGGGCTGAAAAACTTCCTATATTAGATGCTATGCTCACTCCTGGGTGATGAGATCATTCATACCCCAAATCTCAGCATTATGCAATACACACATGTAACCAACCTGCACATGTACTTTCTGAATCTAAAATAAAAGTTGAAATTATTTTTTAAAGTACCTGTTTAAAGTTGTGTTTACCCTCTTAAAGAAAACACTTCTAAATTGCTCTCTCCTTTTCCCTTTAATATTCGAGTCACCATTATAAATGCTTCAGCAAGGTGACCAATGAATGGTGAGGGTTTTGGGGTAGCATAAAGCTCCCCAAAGAGAGGCATACCTCATTTTATTGTGTTTCACAGATATTGCATTTCTACAAATTGAAGGTTTGTATCATCCAAGCATGGAGCAAGTCTGTTGGCATCGTTTTCCCACCAGCATGTGCTCATTTCATGCCACCATGTCACATTTTTGTTACTCTCACAATATTTCAAGCTTTTTCTTCTTGTTATATCTGTTCTGGTGATCTACGATCAATCATATTTGGTGGTACTATTGTACTTGACTGCTCTGCCACCTGTTCTCTCATCTCTCTTTCTCTCCCCCAGAGTCCCTATTCCCTGAGACACAAAAATATGGAAGCTAGACCAATTAATAACCCTACAATGGACTCTCAGTGTTCAAGTGAAAGGAAGAGTCCCATGTCTCTCACTTTAAATCAAAAGCTAGAAATGCTTAAACTTAGTGAGTGAGAAATTCATGTTAAAAACTGAGACAGGCCAAAAGCTAGGCCTCTTCCACCAAACAACCAAAGTGGAGAATGCAAAGGAAAAGTTCTTGAAGGAAATTAAAAGTGCTACTCCAGCAAACACACGAATGATACAAAAGCGAAAGAGCCTTATTGCCGATAGGGAGAAAGTTGCAGTGGTCTGGATAGAACATAAAACCAACCACAATACTCCCTTAACCCGTTTATGCCTGAGGTTGCAATTTTTTGAATTTTTGCAATCAGACCTTGGCGATGATCTTGAGCAGTAGCATATAAGTAACCCCTACATGCTTAGCATTCCAATGATGGAATGCTAGGCATAAGTATTAAGCCAAAGCCAAATTTAGAGTAAGGCCCTAAATCTCTTCAATTCTATGAAGGCTGAGAGAGGCAAAGAAACTGCAGAAGAAAAGTGTGAAGCCGGCAGTAAATGGTTCTCAAGGTTTAAGGAAAGAAGCCATCTCCATAACATAAAAGCACAAGGTGAAGCAGGAAGTGCTGATGGAGAAGCTGTAGCGAGTTATCCAGAAGATCTAGTTAAGATCACTGATGAAGCCACCTATATTAGGCTGTTCTCCATTGCTGTAAAAAAAAATACATGAGACCGGGTAATTCCTAAGAAAAGAGGTTTAATTGGATCCTGGTTCTCCAGACCCTGCAGGAGACATCGTGGTGGCATCTGCTTCTGGGGAGGCCTCAGGAAGTGTTTACTTATGGTGGAAGGCAAGTGGGAGCAGGCACTTCACATGGTGAAAGCAGGAGAAAGAGAGTGAAGGGAGGTGCTACACACTTTTAAACAACCAGATCTTGTGAAAACTCACTATCTTGAGGAGGGTAGCAAGCCCAGAGGGTTCCACTCCATGGCCCAGCCACTACCCACCAGGCCCCACCTCCAACACCGGGGCTTACAATTCAACATGAGATTTAGGCCAGGACAAATATCCAAACTATATCACCACCTTCACCATCTACACTAAACCACAGATTTTCAGTATAGATGAAACAGCCTTATCTTGGAAGAAGATGCCATCTGGGACTTTTCATAGCTCGAGGGAAGAAGTCAATGCCTGGCTTTGAAGCTTCAAAGGACAGGCTGACTCTCTTGTTGGGGAATAACGCAGTGGGTGACCTAAAGGTGAATGCTCATTTACCATTCCAAAAATCCTAGAGCTCTTAAGAATTGTGCTAACTCGGCCGGGCGCAGTGGCTCACGCCTGTAATCCCAGCACTTTGGGAGGCCGAGGCAGGCAGATCACGAGGTCAGGAGATCGAGACCATCCTGGCTAACATGGTGAAACCCCGTCTCTACTAAAAAATACAAAAAATTAGCCAGGCATGGTGGCGGGTGCCTGTAGTCCCAGCTACTTGGGAGGCTGAGGCAGGAGAATGGCGTGAACCTGGGAGGTGGAGCTTGCAGTGAGCCAAGATCACACCACTGCACTCCAGCCTTGGCGACAGAGCAAGACTCCATCTCAAAAAAAAAAAAAAGAAAAAGAAAAAGAAAAAAAAGAATTATGCTAACTCTACTCTGCCTGTGCTCTGTAAGTGGAATAACAAAGCCCAGATGACAGCACATGTGTTTACACCTTGGTTTACTGAATGGGTTATGATCACTGTTGAGACTTACCCAGCAGAAATAAAGATTTTTTTTCAAAATATTACTGCTCATTGACAATGCACCTGGTCACCCAAGAGCTCTGAGAAAGATGTACAAGGAGATCAATATTGTTTTCATGCCTGCCAATACCACATCCATTCTGCAGCCCATTGATTAAGAAGTAGTATTGACTTTCAAGTCTTATTATTTAAGAAATACATTTTGTAAGTCTATAACTATCATAGATCACTATTTCTGTGATGGATCTTGGCGTATAAAAAACCTTTGGGAAGGATTTATTATTCTAGGTGCCATTAAGAACATTTATGGGCTGGGCATGATGGTTCAGGCCTGTAATCCCAGCACTTTGGGAAGCTAATGCAGGAGGAACCCCTGAGCCCAGGAGTTTGAGACCAGCTTGGACAACATAGTGAGACTTCATCTCTACAAATAATAATAATAATAATAATAATAATAATAATAGTAATAAGCCAGGCATGGTGGCATGTGCCTGTGGTCCCAGCTACTTAGGAGGCTGAGGTCGGACAATTGCTTGAGCCCAGGTGGTCAAGGCTGCAGTAAGCTGTGATCATGCCACTGCACTCCAACCTGGGTGACAGAGCGAGACTCCATCTCCAAAAAAAAAAAAAAGTGTGATTCATGGGAGGAGATCAAAATGTCGTCAACATTGACAGGAGTTTGGAAGAAGTTGATTCCGAATCACACTTTTTTTTTTTTTTTTTTTTTGGAGATGGAGTCTCGCTCTGTCACCCAGGTTGGAGTGCAGTGGCATGATCACAGCTTACTGCAGCCTTGACCACCTGGGCTCAAGCAATTGTCCGACCTCAGCCTCCTAAGTAGCTGGGACCACAGGCACATGCCACCATGCCTGGCTTATTATTATTATTATTATTATTATTATTATTGGCCGGGCGCGGTGGCTCATGCCTGTAATCCCAGCACTTTGGGAGGCCGAGGCGGGTGGATCACAAGGTCAGGAGATCGAGACCATCCTGGCTAACACGGTGAAACCCCGTCTCTACTAAAAATACAAAAAATTAGCCGGGCGTGGTGGCGGGCGCCTGTAGTCCCAGCTACTTGGGAGGCTGAGGCAGGAGAATGGCGTGAACCCAGGAGGCGGAGCTTGCAGTGAGCTGAGATTGCGCCACTGCACTTCACCCTGGGCGACAGAGCGAGACTCTGTCTCAAAAAAAAAAAAAAAGAAAAAGAAAAAAAAAAAGGAAGAAGTTGATTCCAACACTCATGGATGACTTTGAGGGATTCAAGACTCCAGTGGAGGAAAGAACTGCAGAGGTGGTGAAAGTAGCAAGAGAACTAGAATTAGAAGTGGAGACTGAAGATGTGACTGAATTGCTGCAGTCTCAGGAGAAAACTTGAAAGGATGAGGAATTGCTTCTAATGGGTGAACAAATAAAGTGGTTTCTTGAGATGGAATCTACTTCTGTGGAGGTGCAATGAACATTGTTGAAATGACAACAAAGGATTTAAAACATTACATAAACTTAGTTGATAAAGAAGCGGCAGTGTTTGAGAAGGTTGACTCCGATTTTGAAAGTTCTACTGTGGGTAAAATGTTATCAAACAGCCTTGCATGCTACAGAGAAAAGTTTTCATGAAAAGAAAAGTCAATAGATGCAGCAAATTTCATTGCTGTCTTATTCTAAGAAATTGCCCCAGCCATCCCAGCCTTCAGCAACCACCACCCTGATCAGTCAGCAACCATCAAAATTAAGGCAAGACCCTCTACCTTCCAAAAGATTATGACTTGCTGAAAGCTCAGATGATCATTAGCAATTTTAGCAACCAAGTATCTTTAAATTAAGGTATGTACATTTTTTTAGATGTAATGCTGTTCCATACTTAATCGACCACAGAATAGTTTAAACATAATGAGACAACCAGGTGGGAAGAGCTCCCTGGCAGAACCTCCGGCGACCTGCGCACTGGGAGGAATGTGTACTGGGGCGGAGCTGTGGGAAGTTCTCGCCCTTTGCAGTGGGCAGGAGCCTGGCCTCTCTCTCCTGTTCTGGGGTGTGGTACCTGGGATTTAATCTGCAAGGTGGGAAGTGCACTAGCAGGACTCTGATGACTCTGGTTTTGCAGAGAGTCCTGTTGTCCCTTTTTTCCTTTTTGCCTGATAAATCCCATTTTTCTCACCCTTCGAGTTATTTGCAAGGCTAATTTTTCATGGTCATGTGACAAGGACCATCTTTAGCTGAACTAAGGAAAAGTCCTGCAACAATAACTTTTCTATGTACTGAGAAACCAAAAAATTTGTATGACTTGCTTTATTGTCACACAATAAATTATTAGCTTTATTTTGGTGGTCTGAACTGAATCTGCACTATTTCTGAAGTATGCCTGTATCTGTGTTTTTTCGCAGCCTTCCAGGTGGCATTAAATAGGTCTATTTTACAAAAAGCCCTCCCTTCCACCCTCATCTCATACTGTGGCACTTATTTACCCAAAGTGTTCTTGGCATGCACATTTCTGATCTGCTGCCATCCGAATCTGCCTGCTGCTTGAATGGTTGGCGCCCTGAATATATTTTAGGAAGAAAATTTACCTAAGAGTTAAAAACTCATGATTGTAAATATTCAGTAGGCACTTAAATGATTGTTTCAAAACAGCTTTTGGGATGCAGAGAACATGTTTTTCTGTCAGCTGCTCAATATTTATTTTAACATATTAAACAACCTCAGAAATATTCATTGCACGAAAACCTTTCTACGTTTGAGTGGATTAAATTTACAAACCCACAGTAATGCTATAAATTACATTTAATAATTCATTTCCCACTAAACAGAATTTATTTAGCCTGTGTCTGCTAATATATGTGTTTAAGGAAAAAGCAGCACCTGTATTGTTGGCCACGCAGTTAATTTAGATTAAATAGAATTTAGAAGGCATCTTTGTGTTTCTTTGTTACTGGGCGTATCCTCTCCACCATCCAACATCTGAATTTTACAATTAAACAGCATATATGCGTGTGGTCGTAGGTGAGGAGAGAAATCTGCTAAACAAAACCCAAGCCTCCCTTATTTTTGCTTTTCAGAATGTTCTGTGATGTCCTTTCAAATCATCTATTACTTGTATTTTGCTAATTTTGTGTAATACGGGAAAGACAGAAAGAGATGAACAAACTGGGTTGGAGGTCAGATGGAAACTTTGAAACCAGCAGTTTGAGCCCAGATGAATTTGAAGTGACAAGGTAGAAAGAAGCAAGAGTTAGTATATTGACGATGAACACAGGGACCCGAAGAGCCACAGATCTTCTTTCCTTTTGCATTTACATCTATTTTCACAGATGAGGGTGAGGGCCATCAACGCATTTGCTGCTGCAATTTCAGGTTTTAGAATGTTTTGAACAATATGCCTCAAATCACGCCAATAATTAGGGGACCCTTCATTATCGAGTGTTATGCCTCTAACGATGTTACTGGCAGAGAGGAGACATCGGCTTCACCTTGCAAGGCTTGGTTTTGTGTGGCTGGCACTGAAACAGGCATTGTTCGCCTCAATTTCTCCTCTCTTTTTTCCCAGTATTCTATTAAACCTCTTTGTTAAGAGACCCAGCTGCTTGTTTTCTCTCAAGATAATGACTGAAAAATGCACTTTAAAAAAATCATGGGGAACATTATTTCTGGATGGTCTGTCTGCTCTTTCTTTTTCCTGTCATCTGGTGATGATGACTTTCAATAATCCCTTGGTAATAAAAATTCATTTGAACACACAGACCAAATATGGAGCTTAAATTACCACAGAAACCGTGGACTATTCCCCTTCTTTTCAGCTTAATGGGGATTCTTCACTTTCTTTTCCCCCCAGTATATCTATTTTTTAAAAACCTAAAGTATAATTTAAATACAATAAGATTTGCAGATTTTACATATACAGTTTTCTGAGTTTGGACTGATGTACATTCCCATGTAACTGCTATTCCCACCAAGATAAGGAACATTTCCGTTACCACAGAAAGTTTTCTCATTTCCTGCCCCAATCTACCCTCCTCCAGAAAACTCCCACTGTTTGGATTTTTATCACCACAGATTAGTTTTGCCTGCTTTTGTGCATTCATTACATAAATGAAATCACACAGTATGTATTCTTTTCGGTCTGGCCTTTTCACTCAGCACAGTGTCTTTGAGATCATTCCTGTTGCCGCATGTATCAGTAGTTTGTTCCTTTTTATTGCTGAGATGTAATCCATTTTGTGGATGGAGCACAAATGATCTAGCCTTCTGTTCATGAGCACATCAATTGTTTCCATTTTTGGCTATTTCGAATAAGGTTACTGTGAACATTTATGTATGCAATGTTGTGCGGATATTCGTGCAGATATTCACTTTCATTTTTGTTGGGTAAATACTGAAGTGTACAATTGCTGGGCTGTATGGGAGGTGTGTGTTGTACTTTAGAAGAAAGTGCCAAAAAGTTGTTCAAAGTGGTGTATCTTTTTAAAAAAACATCAAAACATGGATGTGTGGAAAGCCGATTTTGGTCTCTGGCAAATTCTATTGTGAGATTTTTGAGGGGATTGACGGGGTGCTCTGCCTCTGCCTTGCTTTTTGACCCACTTTAATTTTGGGGGGTACTTGGCTCCTGTCTACAAAGAGATTTGAAGCATTAGAAATTGTGCAACTTGGCTGGCTTGCTTTCTTTTCTTTCTTTCTTTCTTTCTTTCTTTCTTTCTTTCTTTCTTTCTTTCTTTCTTTTTCTCTCTCTCTCTTTTCTTTCTCTCTCTCTCTGTCTTTCTTTCTTTCTTTCGAAAAAGAAATCTCAGGAGGTTTCAGGCAAATGTCCTGAGGAAATGAGCCTCGGACCCATTTCCCTGCAGGCTGTATGCTCTGGTAGATTGCTCACTTGAATGGTGGGGAAGTGCGGAGGTCTCAAAGAAGGCCACGTCTACAGGCTCTGTGCTGAAATGGAGCATATCATTCTGCAGCAGGAAGTCAAGATATCAACCCCTCCATCAGAACACAGAATCTCCACGAAAAATCTGTCAGAGAAAGATGAAGAATCTCAGCAAGAGAACAGCTCTCTCTTTGGTCACTGGGACAAAGACTAGGACCCATTTATAGCTTGCTAATGTTTTACTAGACAAATGCTAGCATCTTTTTTTTCACATTATATGCTGTTCACATGTCTTGCAAATAATCATAAATCAACAGACTTAGACATGTCACCATGAAGTTTGTTCTATCAGTTTACCTTGGTATTAATGAATAGAAAAAAAATACTGTCTTTTACTACCCTTTTCTTGTAAATCTTAGCAAAGCAGGTAAGGAACTGAGGTATGAAGCTGGGGGTGTGAGCACTGCTTTCTTTCCTTCTTGGGGGTGGATTATCATAATCCACAGAGCCCTATTTTAAGATCAGAGTCTCTGGTCTCTTAAGTTTGACAACAGATGCCAGACTCTGTTTCTACTTCCAGCTTTGCAAATAGGCACCCCGTTTGTATAAAAACAATCAAAGGAGGAGCTGATATCAATAACTTAATTGAAATCTTCTTTCTCCATTCATCCCCACTCCTACGTTGCCCCTGCAATTTGTGATTCATGTCAATATATCAGATTATTCTGACCAAATGAGTCAATTGAAATGAGAATATTTAAATAGATATTTATTTACATCATTAAAAAGGCTCTAACTTAACAATAAGAAAACAGACAATCTAAGTAAAAAATGGACAAAATATCTGAATAGACACCTCACCAAAGAGGATATGCAGATGGCAAATAAGCATATAAAAAGATACTGAACATCATATATCATCAGGGAATTGGAAATTAAAACAATAATGAAATACCACAGTTACAGGATCTTTGGGGTGTCAATTTTCTGGCCAGAAACCTCTGTGGCTATGGTGCCTTTACTTAAGGTCTTGTCCTGCATCCAGGAAGAATGGGGTATGCAGACAAGTGAAGGGTGAACAAGACGCAGATGAGCTATAGAGTGTTACAACAGCTCAGAGGAGACCCACAATGGGTAGCTCCTTTCTGTAGGCAGGTCATCCCTCAAGTGTTCAGTTCTTAGCAGAGAGGAGGCCCTGGAGAAGATGGCTCCTCTCTGCTAGCAGGTCATCTCTGCAGCTCTCAGCAGAGAGGGTAGCTCCTCCCTGCTACTGGTTGTCCTGTCATCTCCAGCTATCAGCAGAGAGGGTACTCCTCTCTGTAGCTGGTGGTCCTGTCCTCTTTCTGCCCTCTTCCTCCTCTGGCTGTCCTCTGCCCTGCTCTGGCTGAGCCTAGGGCTTTTATGGACCTCAGAGGGGAGGAAGTGCATGTAGATTGGTCCATGGGTAGCCATGGATGGGTGGAACAGGCACCAGAAGTCCCCACTCTGGTCCGTGGGACTGGCAGCCTGGTCCCCAGCCTTCAGGTCTTCCCTGGCCTGAAGGTAGAGCTTTACAAGTACCTGCCTTCTTCCACCCAGGACTCTGCCTCCTGCTGCCATTCAAGGCCCCAGGACTTGGCCCCAACCCTACTCTGAGAGTGGAGCAGGTGCAGGGAGAGAAGAGAAGCCAGGCAGTGGGAGCCAACATCCCTGAGCCTTTGGGGCATCAGGGACAGTCCTTTCCTGACCTGAGGGTGCAGGCTGTAGAGATGCCTGGGTTCTGTGCCTGGGAGGGCAGCCACAGCTGCACTCAGGAAGGCAGATCCTGCCTGCTCTCAGCCCTCACCCAAGAGCACAGGGAGCTCAGATCCACAACTGCAGTTTGGGTGGCTGTAGTCCTACCCAGGAGGGTGGGGATGGCTCCTGCCTGCTCCGTAGAGCAGGAGGCCTGGGTCTGAAGCTATGGTTTGGGTGGCTACAGTGGCACCTGAGGAGCTCCTGCCCCAACTCAGATGGAGTGGGGTTCCCACTGGCTCTATGGAATGTGCAGCCACAGCTGGGCCTCCCTGCTGCAGCCAGTGTGATGATGGCCACTGCTGTCATAACCACTACACACCTATAAGAAGGGTGAAAAAATCATTAAGAAATAAGAGAATGGTGGGAATCCAAAACACTGAGGATACCAAATGCTCGTAAGGATGTGAAGCAATAAGAACCCTCATTGCTGGTAGCAATTTGTCAGTTTCTTAGCAAACGAAACATACCCTTACCATAAGATTTAGCAATCATACTCCTTGGTATTTACTCAAATGAATTGAAAATTATGTCTACATAAAAACTTGCACACATTATTCACAATAGCAAAGACATGGAATCAACCTAAATGCCCATCAATGGTAGACTGTATAAATAAAATGTGGTACATATACAACATGGAATACTATGCAGCCATAAAAAAGAATGAGATCGTATCCTTTTCAGGAGCCTGAATGGAGCTGGAGACCACCATCCTTAACAAACTAATGCGAGAACAGAAAACCAAATACTGCATATTCTCACAAGTGGGAGCTAAATGATAAGAACATATGGACACAAAGAGGGGAACAATAGACACTGGGGCCTATTTGAGGGTGGAGGATGGAAGGAGGGAGAGGAGCAGAAAAAAATAACTGTCAGGTCCTATGCTTAGGGTGGATGACAAAATAATCTGTACAGCCAACCCTGTGACACAAGTTTACCTATATAACAAACCTGCATATGTATCCCTAAACCTAAAATAAAAGTTTTTATAAACCTTGCACATAAATATTTATAGCAGCTTTATTCATTATTGTTAAGCTTGGAAGTAACCAAGATGTCATTCTGTGCATGAATGGATAAACAAACTGTAGTACCTTCATACAATATAATATTATTCAGTGATAAAAAGAAGTGAGTTATCAGGCTCTGAAAAGACATGAAAGAGGCCCTTTGTTCTGCAGCTGGGACCTCCATCTTCTCCTGCCTTGGAAATCACCCCATTCTCAGGCCTCCAGCTTCAGACTGAATTCCACCACTGGCTTTCCTGGTTCCCCAGTTTGCAGATGGCATTTCATGGGAATGCTCAGCCACCATAATCATATGAAAAACTCAGCCACCAGCTAGCCAATAGCATACCTGAGCAGGGAGTGGAAGGTTTCATATGATATCATGGCTGGGATATAGTCACTATCAAGACAGAGAGAACGCCCAACGTGGCCCCCTGGATTCAAGAAAGCAATTCTTCACTTGGACACTCAACCTGAAGCAGAGAATCCAAGAAAAGTACAAAGCAAAGATTTTCACCTTTTGGTGTCTTCCAAGAGTCCCCAACCTTTTTGTGGGAAAGAGGTGGCTGGTTCTTATTTTCCTAAAATCTCACAATATCTAAGGGGTAGGTGAGGACTAGGCATTTGCCCCAACCCCCTTCTCACTAGAAGTGCTAAAGGGATTTGGCCATAATAGCAGCTGTTTCATAGCCAGTCTTGCAGAAACTTTTTTGGAACCTGGTGCAAATGCCTGTCCCATGGAACCAGAAAAAAAAATCAAGCACATTGTGATTGCCACTAAAAAATTAGAATTGAGGTATGCTCCTGTCTTGGTCTGTTCATGCTGCTATAACAAAATACCATAGAATGGGTGATTATAAACAACAGAAATTGAGTTCTGAAAACTGGGTAGTCAAAGGTCAAAGTGCTGGCAGATTTACTGTCTGATGAGGGCCTGCTTTTTGGTTTATAGGTGGCCCTTTCTACCAGTGTCCTCATATGTGGAAGAGGCAAGCTAGCTCTCTGGGGCCTCTTTTTATAAGGACACTAATCCCATTCATAAGGGCTCTGACCTCATAACCTAATCACTTCCCAAAGGCCCCACTTTGTAATTTCATCATATTGGTGATTAAATTTCAACACGCCATCATCTGTGTTGGGGAACCCTGAGGAATCTGTTTTTGTATGGGTAAGATCAGGAGGTCAAAAACACAGGAGCAAATCTTTGTGGCCCTGGATGAGGGAATGGTTTCTTAGATACGACATCAAAAACACAAACAACAAAAGAAAAAAAATAGATACATTAGACTTCATGAAATTTAAAACTTTTGTGCTTCCAAGAACACCGTAGAGAAAGTGAAAAGATAAACCATGTTCGAGCTGGGGGCAAGTGAAAGCTCTGCTCCAAAGGCAGCAAATAAATGTGTTCAGAGGAGTCTATTCCATGTCCATTGATCAGAGAGATATTGACAAATTTAAATGAACATGGCTTTGTATTTAATGAAGTGGCTCTGAAGTGCCACATGGAATGCCAAACCTCTGTTTCAGGTTTCTTAGACATATTTATTTGTTGTTTCTCTAATTTGTGGGCATGGTTGGATCCTTACTGAACAATTAATTGATGGAAAAGCCAAAATGAGGAGCAAGCACCTTTTTTTCTTTTCTAGGCGGCTGCTGAGCTTGAAGGTTTTAAAATATTTTTGGCTTGATCATTCTAGAGTCAAGGTCAGTCAGCTTGGAAAGCCAAGGATTCATATTCTTTCAGTGGTAAAATAAGTATCTGGATGACCTAGGTACCATATATACTACCTGAGGAAGCAAGTTGATTCCATGGAAAAAGTGTAGACCACTATTATTTTTTGCTTGGATGACTAAAAGCTTCCTAATTTCCCTTAGTGCAAATTCTGGCTCCACTAATTTGTAAATGTTTCACTTTAGGCAAGTTACATAATCCTTGCTGAAGTCCCAGTTTCTCTTTAAGGAAAATGAAAATAACCATAACTACCTTGCACAGTTGTTAAAAGAATGAAATAGGATTATACAAAGAACTTAGTATAGGACTTGGTAAATAGTAGGTTCTTAGCAGATAGTGGGACCTGTAGATAATCTCTAAATGTGGTTTCCAAATTGGGGGAAGCCAGTATACCTCTCCTATACATTCACATCTTGTATCTGCTTGCTAGCCTTGGTGTGATTTCTCTCCGATGGATTTATTATTTACATGTTTATCTCTTTACTGGACTTTAGCTACCTAAGACAATGGTGGAACTTACTCTTTCTATCCCCAGTGACTAGCAGTGGACTTAGTGAATGTTTGAATGAATAAAAATCTCTCCCACTGTATATATTGCGAGGAAAGAAAATATCAATTTCACCAGTGCCCACCCTATTGAAGACTTCTCAGACTGACGCCATCCGTGAGTGTATACCCTTGTCTTTTAGAGTACAGTGATCACTATTCATAGATGTTCTCATCAAGCAGGACATGAAGGAAAAAAATGTCCTCTTTTCTGTGCAAACTGAACTTCAGTGTTTGTAATCCTATCAGACTGGGCTGGAGAGAAGTAAAATAATATCATGGACCATTAGTGGTCACAAGACATAGTGTTTATAGAATCCTCCAAATGAAATCTTTCCTGTTTTTCATTGTGTGGGTGTATTAGTCCATTCTCGCATTGCTATGAAGGAATACCTGAGACTGGGTAATTTATAAAGAAAAGAGGTTTAATTAGCTCATGGTTCCACAGGCTGTACAGGAAGCATGATGCTGGCATCTGCTTGGCTTCTGGGGAGGCCTCAGGAAACTTACAATCATGGCCAAAGGCAAAGGTGTAGCAAGGCATCTCACATGGCAGGAGGAGGGGTTGGGGCAGGTGCCACACACTTTGAAATGACCAGATCTCATGAGAACACACTCATGATCATGAGGACAGTACCAAGGGGATGATGCTAAACCATTCATGAGAAATTCATCCGCATGGCTCAGTTACCTCCCACCAGGCTCCACCTCCAACATTAGGGATTACGATTTGACATGAGATTTGGTAGGAACACAGATCCAAACCATGTAATTCCACCCCAGCTCCTCCCAAATCTCATATCCTTCTCACATTGCAAAATACGATCATGCCTTCCCAACAGTCCCTCAAAGTCTTAATTAATTCCAGCATTGACTAACTCAAAAGTCTGAAGTCTCAACTGAGACAAGGCTAGTCCCTTCCACCTATGAGCCTGTAAAATAAAGAACAAGTTAGTTATTTCCAAGATACAATGGGGGCACAAGCATTGGGTAAACATTCCCATTCCGAAAGGGAGAAATTGGCCAAAAGAAAAGGGCTACAGGCCCCTTGTAAGTCTGAAACCCAGCAGAGCAGCCATTAAATCTTAAAGCTCCAAAATGATCTCCTTTGACTCCATGTCCCACAACTAGGGCACACTGGTGCAAGGGGGTGGGCTCCCAAGGCTTTGGGCAGCTCTGCCTCTGTGGCTTTACAGGACTCAGCCCCTGTGGCTGGTCTCATAGGCTGGCATTAAGTGCCTGCAGCTTTTCCAGGTGCAGGGTGCAAGCTGTTGGTGAATCTATCGTTCTGGGTTCTGGAGGACAGTGGCCCAGTGGGGACTCTGTATGGGGGCTCCAATCCCACATTTCCCCTCTGCACTGACCTAATAGAGGTTCTCCATGAGGGATACACCTCTTTAGAAGTCTTTTTTTTTTTTTTTTTTTTGGAGATGGGGTCTCGCTCTGTTGCCCAGGCTGGAGTGCAGTGGCGCGGTCTCGGCTCACTGCAAGCTCCGCCTCCCGGGTTAGTGCCGTTCTCCTGCCTCAGCCTCCAGAGTAGCTGGGACTACAGGCGCCCACCACCGCGCCTGGCTAATTTTTTTTTTTGTATTTTTAGTAGAGATGGGGGTTTCACCGTGTTAGCTAGGATGGTCTCGATCTCCTCACCTCGTGATCCGCCCACCTCGGCCTCCCAAAGTGCCGGGATTACAGGCGTGAGCCACCGTGCCCGGCCTTTAGCAGGCTTTTGCCTGGACATCTAGGCTTTTCCATACATCCTCTGAAATCTGGGTGGAGGCTCCCAAGCCTCAACTCTTGCATTCTGTGCACCTGCAATGAAACAACTAAATGAAACAACACTTCTAAATAACACATACATCAAAGAAGAAATCTCAAGAGAAATTAAAAAATAATTTGAACTAAATAAGAGTAAAAATAGAATAACTGAATAAATCAAAATTTGTGAAATGCAGAGAAAGCAGTGCTTAGCAGGAAATTTATAGCATTGAATGCATATATTAGAAAAAAGATCTAAAATCAATAATCTATCTTCCACATTAGGAAACTAAAAAAAGAAGTACAAATTAATCCCAAAGTAAGCAGAAGAAATAAAAATTAGAGCAGGAATCCATGGAATTAAAAACAGGAAATCAATAGAGAAAAGAAATCAAAAGCTGGTTCTTTGAAAAGATCAATAAAATTGATGTCTCTAGCCAGGTTAATTAAGAAAAAAAGAGAAAAGATAATGGCCAGGCATGGTCATGCAAGCCTTTAATCCCAGCTATTTTGGAGGCTGAGGTGGGAGGATCACCTGAGCTCAGGAGTTTGAGTTTGAGGCCAGCCTGAACAGCATGCAAGACGCTGTCTCTAAAACAGAGGGGGTGGGGGGAAGAGACAGAGAGAGAGAGCGAGAGAGAGGGAGAGAAGACAGAAATTACTCATATCAGAAATGAAAGAAAGGACATCACTACAAATCCTATGAGTATCAAAAGGATAATAAAGGTATATTATGAACAACTCTATGCCTACAAATTTGACAACCTAGATGAAATGGATAAATTCCTTGAAAGACATATGTGCTAAAACTCACACAAGAAGAAACAGACAATCTGAATAGGCCTATATCTATTAAAAATATTGGATCAATAGTTAAAAACTTCCCAAAACAGAAAACACCAGGACAAGATGGATTCACTGGGGAATTCTACCAAATATTTAAGTAAGAAATCATACCAATTCTATACAATCCTTTTCAGAAGATAAAACCCCAGAAAAAACTTCCTAATTCATTCTATGAGGGTAGCATTACTCTAATATCAAAACAAGACAAAGACGTTACGAGAAAGCTACGAAACAATATATCTCATAAATACAGATGGAAAAATCTTTGACAAAATGTTAGCAAATCCTCAGATGCTCAAGACCCTTATATAAAATGGTGTAATATTTGCATATAACCTACACACTTCCTCTTGTATATTTAAAATAATCTCTAGATTACTTATAATACCTAATACAATGAAAATGCTATGCAAATAGTTATTATACTGTACTTTTTAAATTTGTATTTTTTTATTTTGTACTTTTTAAAAAAATTATTTTTGATCTGCTTGTTTGATTTTTTGTTCTGTTGTTTGAAATCACAGATGGAAACCTGAGGATATAGAGGGCTGACTGTATGTGAGCACTCCCCAAAATGAAATACTAATATATGAATTTCACAAAATATGTACAATAAATCAAATAATAACTGAATAAATGAAGAGATCTTTCATGTTCATGGATAGGAAGGCTCAATATCATCAAGATGTTGATTCTTTAAAACTTGATCTATAGATTCAGCACAATCCCAATCAAAATCCTGGGAAGCTGTATTGTGGTTATAGACAATGATTGGAAAGTTTGTACGGAGAGGCAAAAGACTCAGAATAGTCAATTCTATATTGAAGGAGAAGAACAAAGTTGGAGGACTGACACTACCTGACTTCAAGACTAACTATAAAGCTACAGTAATCAAAACAGTGTGGTATTGACAAATAGATCAATGGAACAGAATAGACAGCCCAGAAAAAGACCCATACAAATATGGTCAACTGATCTTTGATGTAGGAGCAAAGGCAGTACAATGGAAGAAAGATAGTCTTTTCAACAAACAGTGCTGGAGAAACTAGACATCCAAGTGCAAAAAAAAAAAAAAAGAATTTAGACATAGACTTATACCTTTCATAGAAATTAACTCAAAATGGATCATCAACCTAAATGTAAAATGCATAACAATAAAACTTCTAGAAGATAACACATGAGAAAACCTAGATGGCCTTGAGTATAGTGATAACTTTTTAAATAGAGTGCCATAAGCATGATTCATAAAAGAAATAATTGGCCAGGCATGGTGGCTCATGCTTGTAATCCCAGCACTTTGGGAGGCTGAGGCAGGCGGATCACGTGAGGTCAGGAGTTCAAGACCTGACCAACATGATGAACCCCTGTCTCTACTAAAAATACAAAAAATTAGCTGGGCATGGTGGTGCACACCTGTAATCCTAGCTACTTGGGAGGCTGAGGCAGGAGAATCGCTTGAACCTGGGAGGCAAAGGTTGCAGTGAGCTGAGATTGCACCACTGCTCTCTCGCCTGGGCAACAAGAGTGAAACTCCATCTCCAAAAAAAAAAAAAAAGAAAGAAAGAAAGAAAAAGAAATAAGTGGTAAGCTGGACTTCATCGAAATTAAAAACTTCTACAGAAGACACAGTCAAGAGAATGGGAAGACAAGTCACAGACAGGAAGAAAATATTTGCAAAAGATATATTTGATAAATGACTGTTATCCAAATACACTAAGAACTCTTAAAACCCCACAATAATAAAATGAACAACCTAATTAAAAAATAGGCAGGCGACCTGAGCAGGCACCTCACCAAAGAAGATATACAGAGGGTAAATAAGCATATGATAAGATGCTCAACATCATATGTCATTACAAAATTGCAAATTAAAACAAAAGTGAAATACCATGGTACACCTATTAGAATGGTGAAAATAAAAAACACTGATAACACCAAATGCTGGTGAATATGTAGAGCAACAGAAACTCTCATTCACTGGTGATGGGATTGCAAAATGGTACAGTCATTTTAGAAGAGAGTTTGGCAGTTTCTTACAAAACTGAACATAGTCTTATTATAAGATCCAGTATTCATGCCCCTTGGTATTTACCCAAATGAGCTGAAAACTTATGCCCACACAAAAACTTGCACACAAGTGTTTATAGCAGTTTTATTCATAATTGCCAAAACTTGGAAGCAATCAAGATGGCCTTCAGTAGTGAATGAATAAATAAACTGTGGTATATACAGACCATGCAGTATTATTCAGTGCTAAAAAGAAATGAGCTATCAGGCCGGGCGCGGTGGCTCACACCTGTAATCCCAGCACTTTGGGAGGCCAAGGAGGGTGGATCATGAGGTCAGGAGTTAAAGACCAGCCTGGCCAAGATGGTGAAACCCCATCTCTATTAAAAATACAAAAAAATTAGCTGGGAGTGGTGGTGGGCACCTGTAATCTCAGCTACTCGGGAGGCTGAGGCAGAGAATTGCTTGAAACCGGGAGGTGGAGGTTGCAGTGAGCCGAGATCACACACTCCAGCCTGGGCAACAGAGCAAGACTTTGTCTCAGAAAAAAAAAAAAAAAAAAAAAAAAAAAAAAAAGAGCTATCATGTCATGAAAATACATGGAGGAAACTTAAGTGCACATTACTAAGTGAAAGCAGACAATCTGAATATACTACATACTATATGATTCCAAACATATGACATTTTACAAAAGGCAAAATCATGGAGACAGTAAAATAATGAGTGGTTGCCAGGGACTGGGGGGGAGAGTGGGATGAGTAAACGTAGCACAGAGGATTTTTAGGGCAATGAGATGATTCTGCATGGTGATATAATAGTAGATACATGCTACTATACAATTTGTCTCCACCCACAGAATGCTTAGCACCAAGACCTGATGTAAACTAGGGACTTTGGGTGATAATGATGTATCCATGCAGCTTTATCAATTGTAGCAAATGTTCCACTGTGGGTCAGGATGTTAACAGTGGGAGAGGTTGTGCATGTGTGGGCTAAGGGGTATATGGGAACTCTCTGTACTTTCCATTCAATTTTGCTGTGAACCCAAAAGTGTTCTAAAAAATAGTCCATTAACAAAAAAAAAGAATGTACATTCTTTATCTGTAATTGCTCCTAATTTGTAGCAATTCAGGGAAAACAGCTAGAGAAAGCAGGTTATCAACACAATGCACAAAATAGGCATTCAGAACCTCAAAAATTATATCATTTGTTAATGCAGAACCCAGACTGGTCCCAGGTCTTCATCAGGATGGGTTGATGATTTTGATTGGGGGGTAGTTTCAAAGTTTGGATAGCACAGAGGACATGCAAAAGTAATTCCATGTGCTTCTCAGATTATGGATTTGGTATGTAAGAAAGGTTTTATTTTTAAATTTTTCTTAATTCTCTCAAGTTTTTCTTCTGGTGGAAAACTCAATGTTGGTCATTATTAGAGCTTTTTATTTTCACCTCCTGTTTAAAAAGGTCCTGGGGTCTTACTCACTGCCAAGCATTGGAGGGTGAGCCTCTTGTCATCCAGGTACCTCTCCCATGCCCACCATCTTAGCTTACATGGTACCTCCAGGCTTGGCAGCCCTGCTGTTTCTTCAAGGCTCAGGAATTTATGGTGAGGCAGGGATCCTACCTACCTCACTAGCTGGACAGCTATGTTTTTCAGCTAGTTAATAGAACTGTCTATACACAAGGAGGAAAAGGAAGTGAGAACAAGAATGAAAGAAAGGGAGGGAGAGAAGAGAATAGAGAAGAGAAGAGAAGAGAGAGAAGAGAAGAGAGGAAGGAGTGCCCAATGAGGTGCAAACGTCCATGAGAGAACATTGGGGTTAAGTTAGGTGAACAGGCAGTAAAAATCCAAAGCTCCCCTGTGTTGGACAGATGTCTGGTCCTTAAGGTACCTTTCTTAGCTGGGTGGTCTAACAACAGCTTTCAAAAATGTGCCTGCCCCCCCACAAAAAAATAGGGGAAAAAACGTGCTTCCCCAGAAAGACAAATACCACATGTTCTGACTCATATGTGGGAGCTAAAAAAGTGGATCTCATGAAGACAGAGAGTAGAATAATGGTTGCCAGAGGCTTGGAAGGGTAATGAGGAGGAGGGCATGAAGAGAAGTTGATTAATGGGTGAAAATATACAGTTTGATTGAAGAAATAAAACCTAGTGTTCAATAAATCAGTAGGGTAACTATAGTTTACAATAAGCTATTTTACCTTTCAAGATAGCTAGAAGAGAATAATTCAACTATTTCCAGCATAAAGACAAATGTTTAAAGTGATGGTTATCCCAACTACACTGACTTGATCAAACTTACAAATTATATAAATGTATTAAATTATCACATGTACCTTGAAGCTATGTATATTTATTATGTATCAATACGAAATTGTTTCTGAAAAAGTGCCCCCCAATTGTTTTTATGGGAACTTTCCTCTTCTTTGGGACCAGCCCCTGAGAGTTAATATAGATCACGTTGGAATACATTTGTTTTGTTTATATTTTAAGCTTATAAGTGAGAAAGGCCATTTCTTTCTCCCTCTCTCTAAGAGGTAGATATGAGCTGAACATAACAGCCGTACAATTTTAAGCTTCCAGGATGAAATTTTCCTTCTCCGAGGGATGAGGTTTTTAGTGCTGGACCCCTGTTAGCCTCAATAGGGAAGGCACCGGGATCAAGATGCCAAAGAAGAGACCGAGAGTCAGCAAAGGAGATGGAGTTTTATTAGGGGCTTCCATACAGGGGAGAGAGTCCAGTGGCCATGGGCTGAATGGGATAACTGCTTTATGTGCAGAAATAGTCCAGTGGCAGTGGGCTGGACAAGATATCTGCCTTACATACAGTCCAGTGGCATTGGACTGGGCAGGAAAACCACAACCACTTGCAAATAACATGCAGTTTATGTAGAATTTTCACTGACCACCCTCTCCCTAACAACCTCCACTTTATAACCTTCATTTAAGCCAAAATTCAGGGTCTCAGTTCTCTGTATGACCTGTGTCCCACGGGTGGGCTAGGGGCTCAGTTGCTCCTCATAGATAAGGAAAGACTCTCCTGGTTGGCTGTTCCCCGATCCCATAGTTTGGAATGCACCTTCAGGTATACCTTCCATGCAGAGTCAGTCCAAGGGTATGCTTAAGGTATTGCTGCCAGGTGCGTTTACCCTACAGGTTTAAATTTACCTTTCAAGCAGTCTGTCCTATTATTTGGGAACACCATCACAGTGAATGTTTAATCAGGAAGCAAGAACCCCTGCTTTGTCCTTGTGGAAGACGTGAACATTAGGAACTTACCCAAAGGCCTGGGCTTGGGTTCCTGAAGTTCAGTCCTTGAAGTCCCGCCTTGGGAAGTCTGCTGGACAATAGTAATGGGTGGGTGTTCTAATGAGTCTCTCTGTAGATGTGGTTGGTGTTTTTTTGGTTGGTAGTGGCAGGAAGCATTGCTTTTCTTTGTAAGAATTCCAATCTCTGTGCTTCTTGCTTGTTCTTGGGAGGTGTGTGTGGCGTGTGTGTGGTGTGTGTGGGGTGGTGTGTGTGTGGGGTTGTGTGTGTGTAGGCTGTGTGTGAGTTGTGTGTGTGTGGTGTGTGTGAGTGTGTGTGTGCTGTGTGTGTGGTGTATGTGTGGGGTTGTGTGTGTGTAGGGTATGTGTGAGTTTGTGTGTGTGGTGTGTGTGTGGCGTGGTGTGTGTGTCTGGTGTGTGTGGGGTGGTGTATGTGGTGTGTGTGTGGGGTTGTGTGTGTATGTAGGATGTGTGTGAGTTGTGTGTGTGGTGTGTGTGGGGTGTGTGTGGGGTTGTGGTGTGTGTGTGGGGTAGTGTGTGGGGGGGTGTGTGTGGTGTTGTAGGGTATATGTGAATTGTGTGTGTGGTGTGTGTGAGTGTGTGGTGTGTGTGTGGATGGTGTGTGTGTGTGGGATGGTGTGTGTGTGGTGTGTGTGTGGGGTGGTGTGTGTGTGGTGTGTGTGTGGGGTGGTGTGTGTGTGGGGTGTGTGTGGGGTGGTGTGTGTGGTGTGTGTGGGGTGGTGTGTGTGGGGGGGGTTTGTGGTGTGTGTATAGGGTGTGTGTGGTGTGTGTATGTGTTGTGTGCGAGTGTGTGTGTCTGGTGTGTGTGTGTGTGTGTGTGTGTGTGAATATTAAGCTGCTGCTCATGACAGGCAGGAGCTGAGACAGCTGTAAGGTGGGTCGCGCTGGAGAAGAGGCTGAGAAGAACTGCATTCCGTCACACTGGGTTTGGTCACACCAAAACCTGGATCTCACAGCAATGTTACAGAAGACTGAATAGGATTCCTGGAAATAATGTCCAGTTGAAGGACGTTGCCATTGTCAATCAGCTTTGTAAAACAGCAGGACCTGGGACCAGAAAAGGGTTCAGGAGGCAAGTCTCAGGCTGGAATAGGGTGAGGGGGGGCGGGGAGTTCGCCTGTCTTGCGCTCTTGTGGAGGTTGAGGTCCAGATGCTGAATAGAACAGGTATTGAGTTCGCCTCTAGTGGGAATGGTAAGCTAGGACTATCTATTTGATGTGTGCAGAGGATCAGGCAAAGAGGAGGCAAGCAAGGGAAACTGCCTGTGAACTATAGAGAATCGATCTGCTATCCAGCTGTTTCTCTCTTTTGTTGTAACTCCCTTCAATTAACTCCAAACCCCAACCCCCCATAAGACCCCTTTTAAACATTACGGCTTGGTTTCTGCATTCAATGATGGGAAGTCAGAGGAGTCCATTTTGGGGGGCAGAATGGTACAGCAGAAAACAGCAGCTGGAAAGAGGAAGATCCAGGGACCCCCCGGGAGCCACCACCGGCAGCCAGAGCCTCCCCAGTAGCTGAGGCTGCAGTGAGCCATGAAAACAGCATCCTGACAAGCGAAATGATTCCTTGGGATTCCCAGAAATGCTGGTGAAGAGGAAGCTGGTAGAAGAACTGGACTTCCTCAGGCCGAGTCAGTGGGAACCCGAGGCACCATCACTTTTGAATCACAAAGAAATGTGACTTTATTATGACACTTAAAACTAATGAAGCCTGGACATCTGGGCTGTATAATGTAAGGAACTGAGGCTTGGTTACTGTGTGGTTCATTGCTGCTCATTATGCTGTCAGACGAATGGGAATGAGGCCACACTCGGCTTGAAAATTGCCAGTAAACTCTGATGGAGAGGAACATTCTGCTTTCATTCTGTAAAATTAGAGACACAATGTAACACTCGCCGTCTAATTAGCTACAAAACATTGACATCAGTGTTCATGCTCTGCATATCAATACATGTTGCTCCGTTTGTGCATTTACACCATCTTCCTGATTACCAAATACCTTAGCAAATGGGACAGCAGATGTTCCCTCTCACAACTTCAACGTGGCATCTGCTCAAATCATTTGTCTCCTCCAACCCATTCAATTGCTAAGCCCCTATATTTTTCCTGACATCTGGGGGCTGGCTCTTTGCCTGTTCAACTAAGTTGGGTAACATTGAGTGCTTTCCTGCACTAAGTTGGTATTTAAGGGGAAGAGCTGAAAAATCACGTCTGCAGGCTTTCTAATCTGGTAAATGTTAATTTTACCCATACCTACCTCGGAATGATTTTCTCTGGGTCATGGAAATCTTTTATTTTTTATTTACTTATTTCTATTTGCTAGTTTAATAATGAACAGATATTATTGATATAATAACAATTTTTAAAAATGTAAGACTGATCATTCAGGAAATTTTAGTCAGATGCTACTTTCTAAGTCTTCCATTTCATTATTTTTTGTTTGTTTTTATTTGATACATAATACTTGTACATGTTTATGGTATACAGGGTGATGTTTCAATACATGTATACACTATGCAATGATCCAATCATGGTATTTAGTATATCCGTCACCTCAAACATTTATCATTTCTTTGTGGTGAGAGCATTCAGAATCCTCTCTTCTAGTTACTTTGAATCCATTAGGAATTCCATTCATAACAAGGTGGAGAGAGATGGGTGGATGGTATGGTAGTTTATCTCCAAGATGAATACTGTTAAGTTCTTTCTTTCCGTACAAGCCATTCTTCACTGGGAGGTGGAACTTATTCCACCACCTTAATGAATCTAGGCTGGCCCGTGACTTGCTCTTGACCAATAGAATATGGTGGAACTGACATAGTTTAACCTCCAAATCATAAGAAGCCTTGCAGCTTCTGTTGGGTCTCCTGGAATATTCCCTCTTGGGGAAATCCACGGACCACCTACTACCAGTCCAACTACTTCGAGACCACCATACTGCATAGGAAACCCAGCCTAGTCATGTGGAGAGGATGCTTGAGGATAGATGCTCAAGCAGCCCCCAGCTTTTCCAGCCTATACATGAGACATGAGAGTGGAGAAACCTTCTGATATGGTTTGGATATTTGCCTCCTCAAAATCTCGTGTTGAAATGTGATCCCAATGTTGAATGTGGGAGATGTTGGGTCATGGGGGTGGATCCCTCATGAATGGCTATGAATATTATATATAATATATAATTATGTAATATATAATAATATATTATTATATATTACATAATTATATATAATATATATTATATATAATATATAATTATGTAATATATATAATATATTATATATTACATAATTATATATTATATATAATATATATTATATACTCTATTTTATATATACTATATATAAGTACTCCAATCTATTTTTTATACATATAAAAAATATATAAAATATATATATATACAATAGATTGGAGAAATCAAGGTAGGCTTCAAGTTCACAAGGAGCTGTTAGTGTAATGTTGTTTGAAGAAATACTGAAAGCTACCCAAAAGCATCTCCTTCCACCAGCCTGAAATCCCCATTAATCCTTTTTCATCTCAACTTACCTAGGAAGAGCAGTACATAAATCTCCTGGGAACCTGGCAAGGCCTGGACTAGTCTGTCTGGGAGATCAGCTTGCTGAACCCTAAAGGGGAGTCCTGAAAGAGTGGATCAGAGACAGCTTTTTGAGGTCACTAAGAAAGGTCCAGGCACATGTGAAATGCCAATGTGAAGGAATCTGGGTGGCATGAGGCTGGGGCCTAGGACAACTCTGAAGACAAACTTCTCTCCCCTCCTAATTCTGCACAGAGCTAGTCTTACATGAAGCTATTGTCAATTATTTTGGGTGCATCTTCTATATCCTAAGCACAATGGTCAGTACTTTACATAGATTATGATCTCTTTAACCCTCCCATGACCCTATATGTCAGACAGTTTTGACAGTGAAAGGGACACTGTTAATAATTATTCTTTTAATTATTCTAATGATTATAAAAATATTCTATATGCCAGGACCGTCCTAGGCCCACCTGGGCATATGATCACCCCTACCTGTGAACAACTGTAGTTCCTTCCCTGATAGTACACCTGAGTAAACTGAGGCTTAGGATGTGAAGCCACTTGATGAAGGTCACACAGCTGGTAAGTGGTGGAGGAGGATTTGATCCAAATAGTCTGGCTCCTGAGTCTATACTCTCTGCCACTACAGCTAACTATTGACATAGCTATTGTTTAATGCAAAAGTCAGTCTGGCAAGCTGAATTTGGCTCATAGATTCTGTTTTGGTTGACATTCATTATTTTTTTAGAAATTGAGCTTAGGCCAGGTGTGGTGGCTTATGCCTGTAAACCCAGCACTTTGAGAGGCTGAGACGGGTGGATCACGAGGTCAGGAGATTGAGAACATGCTGGCCAATATGGTGAAACCCCGTCTCTACTAAAAATACAAAAATTAGCTGGGCATAGTCCCAGCTACTCAGGAGGCTGAGGCAGGAGAATCGCTTGAACCCAGGAGGCAGAGGTTGCAGTGAGCAGATATCACGCCACTGCACTCCAGCCTGGGTGATAGAGTGAGATTCCTTCTTGAAAAAAAAAAAATGAGCTTAAATGCCTTTGGGTTGAGGCCTATCTGTTTCAGTTCACCTTATAATTTCCCTTGGCCCACTTGTCTTTTTTTCATAAGTGTAATCCCTGGAGGCATTTGATTTGGTAGCTCCTAAAGTAATACATTTCTAGCATCCTATGGTATCCCATTCTTTCTGCTTTCTGCCCACAGCCTTCTTTCATCCATTGACCTCTCCAGTCTCTTGTGTATGATACCATCAATCTCATATCCCCGTTTTCTCCACTCCTCTCTGACCTTCATGGAAAAGCCTGCATATGGGTGAGCTTCTCACTTCTGTCCCAGTGTACCTATATATACAAAAGTCTCCAAGTGTAGCTGGTTATAATTTCCATTTCATGTGGTCACTCTAAAACCACTGAGTGTACAACATCCAGTAATCACTTGGAAATACCCCTCTTAATTGATAACAGTAGGTAGTGACTATTCAAAATAACTATAAACATTGCTGAGCATTTACTTAATATTTAAAAATCAGGATGAGAAATCCTTAAGCAGATAGCACATTTTTTTTTCTTTTTTTCTTTTTTTGAGATGGAGTCTTGCTCTGTTGCCCAGGATGGAGTGCAGTGGCGTGATCTTGGCTCACTGCAACCTCTGCCTCCCAGGTTCAAGTGATTCTCCCGCCTCAGCCTCCTGAGTAGCTGGGATTACAGGTGCCCACAACCATGCCCAGCTAATTTTTGTGCTTTTAGTAGAGACAAGGTTTCGCCATGTTGGCCAGGCTGGTCTCGAACTCCTGACCTCAAGTGATCCTCCTGCCTCGGCCTCCCAAAGCCCTGGGATTACAGGCATGAGCCACCACGCCTGGCCATGATAGCACATATTTTTAAGTGTTTATAAAAATTGCTTGGGATTTTGAAGAATTTATTTCTTAAGGAATTTTTTGTATTTGGAGATACTCATGTATATAACTAATCAAAGGTTTAAAAGTTTTGAGCAGTGGCCAGGTGCGGTGGCTCACACCTGTAATCCCAGCACTTTGGGAGGCTGAGGCAGGCGGATCACGAGGTCAGGAGATTGAGACCATCCTGATCAACATGATGAAACCCCGTCTCTACTAAAAATAAAAAAATTAGCTGGGCGTAGTGGCGGGCGCGTGTAGTCCCAGCTACTCGGGAGGCTGAGGTGGGAGAATGGCACCACTGCCCTCCAGCCTGGGCGACAGAGCAACAGAGCGAGACTCCATCTCAAAAAAAAAAAAAAAAAAGTTTTGGGCAGCTTTAAAAATGTCTGAATCATGTACAAGAATTCCATGAAACCATAGAAGGAATGCTAATGAAACATGGGAGAACACTTAGATTTCAAGAGCCAAATTTTATATTACAATGATGAAGATGGACAGAGAACATCTTGATGAAAGAGAAGAGTGATTGAACATGAGCAGAGAGGAAGGACTCATTACATACAAGTACCAGATGCAAATATTGTCAAGCTCTAATCAGCATGGGAGAGCATTGCTTGGGAAATGTACGCTCTGGCTTAGGGCATGGTACAGAACTTGGAAACTCGTCTCATCCTTCATACACTCTGATTCAAATAAACCTTGCTTACTTAAAAGAAGACAGCTTCTTTCATGTTTGGTGTTCTCAACGCCCATCAACAGGTCACAGGAACAAACTTTTAATAGAATCTGTTCAAACCTCCAGAAATCTGTATTTAATTACAGGTTTGCTCAAGAATGTGATCATTGGATTAATTAAGGGTTGTGTGTGAGAGGAATGATTAATTTACTTGAGCTGATAGTCTTTATGAATACATTAATATACACTGACAAGTAAAATATGTGTATGTGTAGATTTTTATTAGTGACTATTAAGATCTACTAGAATGGGGAGGGCTACCTCAAGTCTAGCCACTTAGTGCCTATTATGTGTACACATCTATGACTAAAATTCTGTCTTTGGACTTCACAGATTATATAAAGTAGCAAGGAGTTTTCTCTTTTCGGTAACTTAGTTTATGAGGGGGCCTGGATGCTGGTTGTATGGAAAGAGTCTTTACAAAATTTCCATTTAGGGAAGTAGTTGGTGATGTTTCTGTGTATTCACACTGATACTGCATATTCATGAATCACTGCTTGTCAACACCTCCAGGTTAGGTTAGATGAGCTCCGTGGTGCCTCTGACTTGGAAATTCTGGGTTTTATGTGGCTTATCAGCCATTTTTCCTGTCTGCGCTTACATTGAGCCATTTTCTACCAGGAGCCTTCTGGTTGCCAAGGGTCAAGCTTATTGTATTAGCTTGGTTCTGTTTGACTGATTCCACATTATTAGGAAGGCTTCTATAAATACAACCAAGAGGGAGAGTTTCTCAAAGACTTTTATCTAAGGCCATGCCACTGAATTCATGTAGAATAGAAATTTCTCTGGAGCAGATAGCCTACATTAAAAAGGATAGTTCTGCTGGGCATGGTGGCTCACACCTGTTATCCCAGCACGGTTATCCCAGCACTTTGGGAGGCCGAGGCGGGTGGGTTGCTTGAGCCCAGGAGTCCGAGACCAGCATGGGCAACGTGGTAAAACCCTGTCTCTACAAAAAATATAAAAAACAAAACAAAAACTAGCTGGGCATGGTGGCACAGGCCTATGGTCCCAGTTACTTGGGAGGCTAAGACAAGAGAATCACTTGAGCCCTGGAGGGGAGGTTGCAGTGAACTGAGATTGCGCCATTGCACTCCAGCCTGGGCAATGAAAGTGAAAACCTGTCAAAAAAAAGAAAAAGGCAACTCTGAATTTTGACTCCGCTTTCCCTTTCTAATATACAAATGTCTTTCATTGACATAGTTTTTGCATCTTTGAAGCTAACCTTCTCTGCAGTGCGTGTCTTTGCCTGCCTGACTAGATCAGCAAACTGCTACACTGCTACCCACCCTTCTCTCGAATGTTCTCTTTCCTAGAATGTAAATTATGTGCATCAAATAGGAACTGCCACCTTTTAAAAAGATCTCATCTCTTGAGCTGTTTTTTGGTCCAAGGGTGAACACCTGGCCCATCCTAGACCAATTAAAATCCTTCCCCAAGAGGTTTTAATCAGGTTTTCTTTGATGGCAAAGTCAGGATATATGAGTCTAGGAGCTGCTAGAGCTATATTTCCCGACATAATTCAGCCATTTTTAAATTGCCTAAAACTTTTCAACTTTTGGAGAAAGCCAGCCCATCCAACAGAAGGAAATGGATACTTTGAGAAAGAAACACATTTCTCTGTCTCACACGCACACAAGTTCTAACAGCAGTCAAAGCTTAGTCTCAGAGTCTCGCTCTTCTGATTTTTCTGCTATTATAAAACTTTTTCTATTAAAGTAGTTCAAGTAGACCAGGCGCGGTGGCTCACGCCTGTAATCCCAGCACTTTGGGAGGCTGAGGCGGGAGGATCACGAGGTCAGGAGTTCGAGACCAGCCTGGCCAATATGGTGAAACCTTGTCTCTACTAAAATACAAAAGTTAGCTGGGTGTGGTGGTGCGTGCCTGTAGTCCCAGCTACTTGGGAGGCTGAGGCAGGAGACTCTCTTGAACCTGGGAGGTAGAGGTTGCAGTGAGCCGAGATCACGCCACTGCACTCCAGCCTGGGTGACAGAGTGAGACTCCATCTTGAAAAAATAAATAAATAAATAAAGTAGTTCAAGTGAATTTATGATGCTTAAAACTAAAAGTGATGGCTAAGAATATGAAATCCTCAAAGTTAGGAGCATAGGTTTTGCAGTCATAGTGCCTAGGATCAAATCCTGGCTCCGCTTCCTAACTGTGACTTAGGACAAATTACTCATTTCACCTCTCTAAGCCTTAGTACATTTGTGAAATGGAAATCATATTGGTCCCTACCTCATAGGATAGTGATCAGCATTAAAGGATATCATATTGTTTCAATTATTTATTGCTACCTAACAAACCACCCCAAAACTTGATAGGTTAACACAATGTCAACCATTTGCTTGCTCATGGTTCTGCAATCTGGGCATGGCACAACTGGTCTCTGCTCCATGGGGTATGGCCGTGATGATTCAGTTGGGACTGGAGGTTTCAAGATGGCATTACTCACATGCCTGCTGCCTCAAAAGGGTAGCTACAAAGACTGAGGACTGTTTGGATCTCTTTTTCTGTCTATGTATTGTCTCTTATTCCCCAGATCCTTTTTACCTCTTGTGGCCTCCCGCCCATCAGGATGGTAAGACGTTTTTCACTTGGCCAACTTCTAAGAAAATGAAAACAGAAGTTTCAAGGCCTCTATATTAGTACCCTATTGATGCTGTAGCAAATCACCATAAATGTAGTGGCTTAAACAACACAAAGTAATTATTTTACAGTTCTGGAGGTCAGAATATTGAAATAGGTCTTGCAGGTCTAAAACCAAGGTGTTGGCAGAAGATATTCCTTCTGAATGTCTTGGGGAGAATCTGTTTCCTCGACTTTTCCAGATTCCAGAGGCCACCTCTATTCCCTGGCTCATGGCCCCTTCCTCCACCCTCAAAGTCAGTGGAGTAGCATCTTAAATTTCTTTTACTTTCTCTGACCTTTGCTTGCATCATCATATCTCTCTCCTGGACCCTACACACCTGCCTCCCTCTTATAATAACTCATCTGATTACATCAGGCCTACGTGGAAAGCCCAGGACAATTTTTCCATTGCAAGAGCCTTAAATTAATCACACTTTCAGCCCCTTTGTCATGTAAAGTAACATATCCACAGATTCTAGGGAGTGGGCCATGGAAATCCTTGGGGACGCCACTATTCTACCTACCACGCTCTACCCTGTGTCCCCCAAAGATTCACATCCATCCCAGATGTAAAATACATTCACCCCATTCCAACTTCACCCAAAGCCTCAACCCATTACAGCGTCAACTCAAAGTCCAAAATCTCAGCTAAATCTTATCAGCTCAAAAGTCTCACATCTCATCCTCTAAATGTCTAACTCAGGTATCGGTGAGACTCCAAGTATTAGCCATCCTGGGGCAACATTCCCCTCTACCTGTGGACCTGCAAAACAAAAAAACAAGGTATCTACTCCTCAAGTACAATGTTGGTTCAGGAAATGAATAACAGCTATAGAGATTCCTTTTTCCCTTCCATTTTCCCCCTTTTTGATCAGGAACCCTCTTTGCCTCAAGACTCTACTCTCTGGGTTCACAGATCTGCCATTAAAATTATCCCTCGAGATTAAAGAGTTTAGGCTAAAAAATTTATCTTTAATTTTTCACAAAAAGTAACATATAGTTGTGCTGAGTAGTTTTATCAGCTTTTTTTTTTTTTTTCCCCCCACCAAGGGCAAGCAGGCATGGCCTGGTGTCTGCAGTTGGGATAGCACCACCTGAGACTGACCTTGGGTGTCTCAAACTCCTGACCTCAGGCGATCTGCCTACCTTGGCCTCCTAAAGTGCTGGGATTACAGGCATGAGCTACCAAGCCCAGCCAATAACCGTTCTCTTGAAGACTGATTCTCCCTGCTTTGTTTGTTTCTTCAGATTATTTTGTTCTGTTTGTTTTGGATTCTACTCTCATGATAGAGGTGTTCTTCATCTAGCTGAGGGTACTTGGTTTCAACTCAAAGGAGGGTTGTAATAAGCTGATTGGAGGCTATTGATTTTAGGGGTTTAAAAATTTTGGCCGTTTTGTTTGGGAAACCACCACTGTCAGTATTTTTGAGTCTTTCCCCTTGGGCTGATCAGATCCTTCATGTAAGGATCTGATCTGGGCATTAGACCGGTGCTGGCCAATAGACCTTTCTGTGATGATGAGAATGCTCTAGACCTGCATGTTCCATATGGCTATTGAGCACTTTAAATGTGGTTAGTGTGAGTGTGGAGCTGAATTTTAGGTTTTATTTCATTTTATGGCTAGTGGCACTACATTCCATGGTACAGTTCTAGAAGTGTCTTTGCGAGGCATTGACACATAAATGTTCATTTAATCTCCTTTTTTTTTAGTACAATATTTTCATCTTCAATTATAGCTGATGTTCCTTTCCAGAAAAGAAATCCTTCAGTCTTTTGCCAGTGCTGGGAGATGAGTCACCTGGCCAGGCTGAGTAGGGAATGGCATCTAAGAGTATGACTCCTTCTAGAGCATCTTCTGTTTAGCCTCACTTTCATGCCCACTCTTGCAAGTATCTAAGCTGATGATTTCAGGGCCTTTGGAGGTTGCTTCTTGGTTTTCTCCATGCTGATCAGGATTAGAATTTCTTGATTTTCGGTGTCAGTCATCCTTGCCCCTCTGGTTCCCAGCTTTCAACATTTTGTTCCTAATGTTTCCTCTGCTTTCTCTTTGTCCTTGTGGGTTTATAAAGTTTTAAAAATATCTTTAGTGTCATTAGTGAGATTTCAGGAGGGAGCAAAAGTGGATGAGTAGGTCCAGCCTTCTATCTTTAGCAGGACATTCCTAAATGATCTAACTTAAAAGTTGCTCTACTGTAGGATAACTGTATCATGTAATCTCACAATTCTGCAGTCTTCAGATCATGCAGTGCTCTTATGTATCCAGTTTGTTTTGTCAATGTCTCTGTGAGTGAGTGGAAAACGAAGAATGATAAAGATGAGGAAAACAACTACCAAATGTTGAGCACATACAATCTTCCCAGCAAGTATGCAATGGGTATTATGATCACTTTCCCATTTTACAGATAAGGAAACTGAATCTTAAAGTTAGGTTGTGCAATAGAGGTTTGCACACTGATCTGCTAGACTGCAAAGTTCTTGCTCTTAATCAATGATCTGTCTGGGTGTGAGAAGATCTGGATTAAAATTCCAGGTCTGACAACTTAGTCAATAAAAACTAACATTCATTGATATTCATTGGTATTAAATACCAAAACATCTCTAAACACTTTACATATATTATTTCATTTAATCCTTGCCCCAACTCTGTAAAATAAGTACTATCTTATTCCTATTTAACAGATGAAGAAAATGAGGCACAGAGGAGGTTAAGTAACCTGTCCAGGGTCACACAGCCAGCAGGTAGTAGAACTGGAATGGCGACCCCAGCTGGAGTCAAGCCTTTGGAGGCTTATTGGTCAAATGAGGACAATAATACCGGCTATCTCAGGTATTTGCTCCACCAAATTATTGTGAGCATCAAATTTAACGTGTGAAAACAATTAATAAATCAATCTACACTGAGAAGGCATTGTTGCTCTCCGTTTCAAGCAGACTTGAAGCCAGAAATCCTTCTGATCTCTGGTCAAGTACACTGAACATGAAACCCTTAATTCCACTAGTATCTCCAGGACATTTTGGTTTCCATTTTTGCCTGTCTCCTGCCTTTTACCAGTTGTAGCTCAAAGGCAAAGATGAGTCTCGGATTTCCATAAGTTCAAACTATCTTTTGTCTCTGGAAGTTTGGTGCATTCTTACAAATATATAAAGCAGAACCCCATCGGTGTGGGCATAGATTCCAAGCATTATTGACATCCCCACACCCTAAGTTCTCTCTGTGGTTACCACATCAGCCCTACCCCAACCTAAATTCAACATCTTGCATTGCAGTGTTTCCTATGGGTTCTTGGGACAAAAACTAATTGCCATGGCCCTCTGCCCTCAAGGGCTAGTTCCATTTCTCAAGTAAGTGGGGGTGCCCACTGAGATGCCCTCTGTAGAGTCATCTCCCATCTGTTCATCTCACGTTCCAGGCTCCAGAAGATGTGAAATAGGTTTGTATAACATTCTTATGGGGTACGCTATCAGATATTCAAGTGCACGTGCCCACTGGTCTTGTGGTTATGGAACTTATTAGGATTTATTAATCTTAAAAAGTCAGTTCTTTTCTTCCAGAAATAAGCCTTCCAAAAGGTCAGCTTGGTTTCAATTAAGAGTGAATCTTTTTTTGCAGGTTTAATTTTGAGTCCAAATGGCTGCATTGATGGGATCCCAGGGCAGTCAATACTGCAGTAATTAGCAGACAGGAAGGCTCTGTGTTCAATAGGGTTGAACTGCTTTAATGAGAGGAAAGTTCCTGCTAATGAATGACATTTACTGCTGCTTTTCCATGGAGGGGGCAGTGTGCTCTCCTCTCCATCATCCTGTCTTGCTCACTCTGTGCCCCTTCTTACCCTCTTTCTCTTCCATTCCGGTTTCCTTTCTCTGGTGGCTCACTCCTCCTTTCCTCCCTGGGGAAGGAGACTGGAAACCTTTCTCTTCAGTGTCCTTTGGAGACCAGTGTCTGCATTTCACACCCTGGGGCATTGGCAGGGCTTCAGCTTTGGGTGCTGACCTACTTCTGCTGCAAATTTTCTAGGCATTTGGAATCCCTGCCAGCAATGTGGAGGAGTACATAGTGAGCCAGCGAAACCCAGAATGTTAGAAGGAGGCAGGTGTCTCCCAGAGCTAGGTCAGAAGCACTGACAGGGCATTAAATAACAATATCGCATAGACTGAGAAAGGCACTCTCTTCCCAGGTCTGTTTCAGTCCTTCTGATGAATCAAAGAGCGAGCCATGTGTCCTCTTTCAACAGAGAGCAAGAGCAGCCCTCGGAACTCTAGCTGATGGTGGGCAAGATCTGCCCTCAGAACTCTAGCTGATGGTGGGCAAGAAGATCTGGCTAGAATTTAATAACATTGCTTAGTTTTCATGGGTGGTCAGTGAGATTGCATTTTCATTTATGGTAATGAGGTCAGATTTCCTTTGTTAACAAATGTATGTGTGTATAAAAAGGACTGAGTTTGAAGAAGAGTACTTAATCATCCATTGTTCAGGTGGTGGTGCTACATATGGATAAATCACGAAGCAGGTAGCACAATGGTGGTCAGCTGGGGGGGAAGGCCCTTGCTGCTGCGGTGCCTGCAGACCTTTGCTGAGAGCCCTGAGCAGGCAAGGGACGGTGATGACCCTGTGGAGCCCTCCTCTCACAAAGGTGAATTCTGAAGGCCACAGGTTGTCTCGATGTTTCCCCTTTGCTCCCTGCCCCCTGCCCCTGCAAATTGTCTTTGGCTGATGCTTGCCCTATTTGTGTACGGGAGAAGGTGAGGGATATTCAAGCAACTTCACTGAGCACATTGTACCCACTTAGGCATGAACTCTCCCTGCCTCAGGAATCCCTCCCCAAGTCTAGACCTAGATCCTTTTATTTATTTATTTTTATTTTTGAGACAGAGTCTCACTCTGTCACCCAAGCTGGAGTGCAGTGGTGTGATTTCGGCTTACTGCAACCTTCATCTTCAGGCTTCAAATGATTCTCCTGCCTCAGCCTCCCTGGTAGCTAGGACTACAGGTGCATGCCACCACGCCCGGCTAATTTTTGTATTTTTAGTAGAGATAGAGTTTTGTCATGTTGGTCAGGCTGGTCTCAAACTCCTGACCTCAAGTGATCTGCCCACCTGAGCCTCCCAAAGTGCTGGGCTTACAGGCATGAGCCACTGCGCCAGCCTGGATCTAGATCCTTTTAAACAAATCCTGGAGGCAGCCATGAAGGCCAAGCTACATCCCCTGACTTGCTCATTCAGGGTCTGCTCTCTCTGCAAGGCATGACTACTGTGTGTCATGGTGCAGACCAGGGGAATGACCTTATGTATGGATGATACAGCTCCTCACCCCACCCTCAGTCTTTCAGGGGCCAACTACCTCTCGGTTGAAGGATAATCACTCACGTGACCTATGCCCTTGTTGGACACAAGTGAAAGGCAGCGGAGGACCAGCTACTGGCAGAACAAGGGAGACAACTTCTCCAGCACCTCTCTCTTCTGCCTCCACAGCTGGGCATGCTGCTCAAGCAACTGCTTTTTGGCAGAGGGGCAGCCAGAGATATCTCTGTTGTTCACAGCACAGTAAAGATCTTTCTAGAAAACATTTTTTAAAACACAACTTTGAGCCCTGAGTTTTTAGTCATTTGTTATAAGATACAATTTTAAAGTGCTGTTTTTTTTTTTTTTTTTCTTATGACTTTCTTTTCTAGGAGAGGGTGAGTGTGTGTGCCTGGCCCAGTGGCCCTTGCTTGGCAGCAGAAGCCTTTCAGTGTGGAGCAGTGTCCTCCCCACGTCCCTCTGGCCTCACCACTTGGGTGGGTGCTGGCCGGCTTCCACCCACCAGTCTTCTTTCTTTGCCCAGGAAGCAGAAGTGTTGGTGAACTAACAGCCTTCAGGCCAGGCACAGTGGCTCACGCCTGTAATCCCAACACTTTGGAAGGCTGAGGCAGGCAGATCACCTGGGGTCAGGAGTTTGAGACCAGCCTGGCCAACATGGTGAAACCTCATCTCCACTAAAAATGTAAAAATTAGCCCGGCATGGTGGTGGGTGCCTGTAGTTCCAGCTACTCAGGAGGCTGAGCAGGAGAATCGCTTCAACGCAGGAGGTGGAGTTTGTGGTGAGCCAAAATTGTGCCACTGCACTCCAGCCTGGGCGACAGAGCGAGATTCCATCTCAAAAAAAAAAAAAAAAAAAAAAGGAACAAAAAAGAATTAGCAGCCTTCAACCAAAGACTGACAACAATTGGTATGCAAGTACTGTACCCCTTCACTCCCAGGGGGCAGAACACAGAGGTATGTACACTACACTGGCTCCTAGGGTTTTCCCAGTAGAATTAAGCTATTTCATCTAAATCTCTGTGCTGTGGTTTGAATGTGTCCCCTAAAAAGCATGTCTTGGAAACTTAATTCCAAAGCAACAATGTTGGGAGGTGGGGCCTAATGGGAGGTATTTAGGTTACAAGGGCTGTACCCTCATGAATGGATTAATGCTGATTATAAAAGGGCTTGGGCTGTGAGTTTGATCTCCCTCTCTCTCTCACCTTTTCACTTTTTGCCATGGCATGACACAGCATAAAGGCCCTTGCCAGATGTGGGCTCCTTGATCTTCGACTTCCCAGCTTCCAGAACTATAAGCCAAATAAACTTCTGCAGATGCGACAGAACTGGGAGGGTGGTAATTTTTGTTATAAATTACTCAGGCTGTGATATTGTGTTATAGCAGCACAAAACAGACTAAGACACCTGTTCTTAGGCTCTGCTTCTGGGGGACCCCAAGATCAGACATAAGCGTATTGCTGGAGTAAAAACTAAGTCCTCCATTTTAATCGTTAGGAGATTTTTTTATACATGCAGGTTGGATATAATATTTTATATGTGAACATTCCCATTAAGAGTAATCTCAGCACTTTGGGACGCCAAAGTGGGTGGATTGCTTGAGCCAAGGAATTCAAGACCAGCCTGGGCAACATAGTGAGACCCTATCTCTACAAAACATACAAAAATTAGCTGGGCGTGGTGGTATGTACCTGTAGTCCTGGCTACTTGGGAGATCGAGGTGGGAGGATTGCTTGAGTCCAGAAAGCGGAGGTTGCAGTTGACATCAATTAAGCCCAAGATGTCTTACTACAACAGATGTTTAGGGTAAAATTTGTAACTCAGGGCACAAACATCAGTCTAATGGCGGCATACCCTTGGTGTGCAGAGGAGGCCTTGGTGCTCCTAGTGAACAAGACAACCCTCCCTGACTTAAGCTGTCACAGACTTCGTTAGCTCTTGCTAGAACCTAGATGTTCATCTTTAGCAAGCCTGATATCCAGGGGCAAGACAATCAGAGATAATTGAGGAAGAATGAAAATTATAGCATGTGCTGTCTTAGCTCATGGGTGGCCAATTTGAGAAAGTGAAAAAAATGAAACCATGCTGTGGATTCTAAGGAGAAGCTGGGAGCCATGGAAGGATATTTATCTACAAACAGGTTTATTCCCCAATGGAGAACTTACTGGATAGCCTGGAACTTGGAGCCACAAAGCCTAGTCCCTTGCTGCAGTATCATGCACACTCCTATTTCCTGACTTTACATGCCATTCTCCTGCCAGGAAATCCTTCCTCTTCGTCACTTAGGACATGGCTTAAACACTGCCTCCTCTAGAAGGTTTTCTATGAAGCAAATCTGTGTTCATACTGGAGATATAGGTGGTCAAGAACTGTGAAGGGTCTGCAATTTTACACTACTTTCAAGCTAACAAGTTCACCTACTACAGTTTCATGGCTGCTGGCAGAAGACAGGAGACTCTTGGATCGGAGACAGAGGATTTTGTCATTTACAGCTATAGTATTAGCCAGAGTGTCAGCAGTTGCGCCGGTTCCCTGAGCCCCAGTTCCCACAGAGTGATGCAAAGAAGGCCACATGTCACTTGTTAGTTACGTTATAGGAGAGGAACCCTGAGCTCAGGGAGTCTGAATCTTTTATAATAGGCAGTAAGTATGTCTGCCCTCTGGTCCAGCAGAGACAATATCTCTATCTTCTAAAGACTCTTCACTGTTCAAGCATTCTTTTTTTTTATTTTTATTTTTATTTTATTTATTTATTTATTTTTTTAAATTATACTTTAAGTTTTAGGGTACATGTGCACATTGTGCAGGTTAGTTACATATTCTTGAAATAATAGGAACAAAGGGAATTTTGCCTCTGCTCAAAAATGTGCAGAAACATGAGAGATGGATGCCAAATCATCTTCCACCATAGATCAAACCTAGAGGACTGTTGTAATCAAGTCAATAAGCAATTTAGTGGTTAAGAATGCAGATTGCATGAGTACAAATCCCAACCCCACCTTGTATTAGCTATATGACTTTGGGTAAGTTATATAATTGACCTGTGCCTCAGTTTTATCATATGTAAGATGGGAATAGTGATGGAACCTACTTCTTGGGTGCTTATGATGATTAAGTGACTAAATATTTCCAAAGTGCTTAGAATAGTACTTGGAACATTACAAATTCTATGTGTTTATAAAAATAAGAACCAGGAAGTAGTCAATGCATTCCCTGATGGCTTGTAGTTAGGACCCCATGTCCCTTGTGACAGTCTCATCAAACACTGGTTGAAGTGTCTCAGCTAGGAAATGAAGTCCATACATAGTTCACATAAACTTTGGGAAATTTGAGTGCATTTCCTCATTATGACAGGTGCAATTGGCATAATCAATATGGGAAATTCAATTTTTAAAAAAATGATTATGTTTCATAAATATTGTCTTCTGTTTATATAGAGGTTACAAAGACACAGGTCTATCTTACAGATGAAGCTTCTCTCCAATTAAATGTGACTTCTCACCTCTAAATTCCCCTAGCACTTTACACTTTTCTTATATCTTTTTGGTGTGTGTGTGTTTGCGTGAGTGTGGTTTGTGATCACTCCCCATAAACTCTAGGAGTTTCTGAAGAGTGAGGGCTGTGTCCTGCTCAGTTTGGTGGAACTGACATGACCCATGCTAACGTGGTGCCTGGCACAGAGTGAGGGTTCATCTACTGTTGACTCCAACTGGAGCAGAGTCACCCCAGTCTTCATAGTGCTTTTCCTGACTGGCATGGGGACTGCAATGTCACAGAAGCCAATGCTGTGACTTGGCTGGCGAAGGTTCTCCATGTGGGTGCAGGGATGGAAGGGGCAGTATGGGGGATTTTGCAAAGACAAAACTGACCTGGCGGATAGAAGCTGTTTAGTTTACTAACTTCTTTCCCCCTACTGGTGTGACATGTGCAGCAAGTCAGGTGACTGAGAGTGTCTGTGGGAAGAGGGTATTAGTGTCCCAGGGTGAAGAGTCACTGCAGTAGGAAGATGGAAAATGCAGTAAGGGATTGGGAAATAGAGGGAGAAAACTTCTCCTGGGCTAATGGTTTCTCTAGTGCTGTGCAAATGTCCTTTCAAGACTCTGGAAAAATGCGGCCAGGCGTGGTGGCTCATGCCTGTAATCCCAGCACTTTGGGAGACTGAGGTGGGCAGATCACCTGAGGTCAGGAGTTTGAGACCAGCCTGGCCAACATGGTGAAACCCTGTTTCTGCTAAAAATACAAAAATTAGCCAGGCGTGGTGGCGGATGCCTGTAATCCCAGCTACTCGGGAGGCTGAGGCAGGAGAATCGCTTGAACCCGGGAGGTGGAGTTTGCAGCGAGCCGATATTGCGCCACTGCAATAAAGGCAGGGGTAAATTTCAGGAAAGCAGAAATTACAGACAAAATTGTAAATCAATGCACGGAGGTTACACATTGGTTTTAGCCTGTTAAAGCGAACTAAATATGGCCTGAGAAGGACTCCATACCTCTGTAGTTGGGTCCTTGTGGATGAACTGCAACCTAGTTTAATAGGTAGACAATATTGAAAACCTAACTTAGGAGTATGGGCCTGTAACAATAGCTGAGTTTTGGCCAATCCCAGCGGCCATACCTCAACCACTCTCACTGCTGAGTGTTCCAAGTGTGTTCAAATAAGGCAAACACTGAGCTGTAACCAGTCCAGCTGTTCTGCACCTCACCTCCAATTTCTGTACGTCAGTTCCCTTTTTTTGTCGGTAAATCTTCTTCCACCACATGGCTGTGCTGGAGTCTCTGTGAATCTGCTGTGGCTCTGGAGGCCACCCAATTTGTGAATCGTTCATTGCTCAATTAAACTCCTTTAAATTTAATCTGGTTAAAGTTTTTCTTTTATCAAGCCTAACACAGCAGGGTATCTTGAAACAGGAGCTTAAAAGTCATGGGTAGATTCAAAGCTTTTTCTGATTTGCAATTGGTTAAGGAAGACAGGCTCTGTTTAAACATTTGGGGACAGCAGAAAAGAATGTACGCTCTGACCTATGGGCGTGGCTTCCTCCAGGCCCCTCAGGAAGAAATATAGAACAAAGAAAGGTGGTCAGGGTTCAGGCCTCAGTTTCCCCTTAGCTGAGGTCCATTTGCCTGCAGATCTGTTTGGTGAGGGTCTGGGTTTCTGAAAAACAACTTGGAGACATGGGTTAAAATGTTATCTTTAGTTTCTTAGGGGAACCAAATATCCCATACTTCTAGCTTCCCTGACTATTGTTTTAGAGTACCCTGTTCCTTATCAAGTCGCTTATTTACTTCTCAGGGCTAGCAATGTGCTTAGATCTTTTCTAGAAGGAATTCAAGATATTCCTTTATTTCCATGCTTGGGTGGGGGGATCTCAGGCCCCTAAGAGGGAAGCCCTGCTCCATCTCAATTTCTTGGAGAATCCTACCTAGGACAGGCCTTTCTTCTTATTACTCTGCTAGAAAGCAGAGGCATGTGCCTCTGTTCTGGAGATGTGAGTGGCACAAGATGAAGTCTGAAGGGCAGAAAAACATTCTAGGTGTAAAAGGAATACATTCGAGGTAAGTTCCTTCCAGGAACTCTGAGAGTGAGTTGACAGAGTGGGCTAAGGTGGTTGCAGTGGTCAGTAGGAAGTGGTCAGTTGTGGTCAGATCTGGAATATGCCTGGAAGGTATAGAGAGGGAGGATTTACTGATGAGTTGAATGTGGGGTGTGTGAGAGAGAAGTCAAGGATGACTGCAGGGCTTTTAGTCTGTGCCTGAGGATCAGCAACAGAGTCATTATTACTCAGCTTAGAATATAGAGTATGGAGCCAGGCGCAGTGGCTCACACCTGTAATCTCAGCACTTTGGGAGGCTGAGGCGGGTGGATCACGAGGTCAGGAGATCAAGACCATCCTGGCCAACATGGTGAAACCCCGTCTCCACTAAAAATACAAAAATTAGCTGGGCATGATGGCGCGTGCTTGTAATATCAGCTACTTGGGAGGCTAAGTCAGGAGAATCACGTGAACCCGGGAGGCAGAGGTTGCAGTGAGTCGAGATCATACCACTGCACTCCAGCATGGTGACAGAGTAAGACTCCATCTCAAAAAAAAAGAAAAAAAAAAAAAGAAAAAAAAGAAATACAGAGTATGGATTTAAGAGGAGTAACAGATATCCTGGTAGAGATGTTATGTAGGCAGCTGGATGTCAGAATCTGGAGTTCGGGGAAAAGGTTAGGGCTGGAAATACAAATTTGAGAGTCACCAGGATATAAATGGTTTATAAAGTCTAGGAACTGGATGATATCCCCTGGGCTTGGGTGCAGAAAGAGTACTGAGTCCCAAGGCCCTCCACCATTTAGAGATCTGGAAAAGGAGGCCAGTGCAAGAGAGCAGTCCCCTATATTTTCTGAGATAGAAATACAGAAGAAGCCCCTTTTTTACTGCTGCTATTTGTAATCAGCTGTAAAGCCTATTGAATAGATTAAACCAACTTAAGCATTTTAGAGTGTGAGAATTTGAAGAGGCCCTCATCATCACATGGTCCAGTGTTTTGCATACTGTGGGTCATACAAGGTCAGGAAACCAGTTTATTGAATCCTGACTGGCATTTTTAAACAAGTGAACTAAAATAGAATAGAAGACTTCAGAGTGTTACATGTAGTAGAGATAAGCATTGTTTTTGGAGCTACTCTTTCAGTGTGTGAGTGTGTGTGTGTGTGTGTGTGTGTGTATTGGTCACTATGCAATTTTTCTCCTTTTCCTTTGGCCCTCAGGTGCACAGAATTGAACTAATTATAATCCTTGGTTTGGGACACCACAGTATTGTCATGGTGCATAAGTGACCACTGTCGTTTACCTATCATGTAATATTTTAATTTAGAAAATAACATAAAAGTCACTCACAACTAAAAGCTAGAACATTTCCAGTAATTTACATTTAACAACCCTCTGCACCCCCCAACCCTAGGTAACCATGTCCTTAATTTTGTGTTTATCTTTCCCTTTCTCTTTTTTTATTCTTTTTATCTTTCTATGTGTAAACAATATGTTGTTTAAATCTGCTTTTTAAAAACTTTTCTTTTTTTTTTTTTTTTTTTTTTTGAGAAAGGGTCTCGCTTTGTTGCCCAGGCTGGAGTGCAGTGGTGTGATCTTGGCTCACTGCAACCTCTGCCTCCTAGGATCAAGCAATTCTCCTACCTCAGGCTCCCGAGTAGCTGGATCTACAGGCGTGCACCACAACACCTGGTTATTTTTTGTATTTTTAGAAGATATGGGGTTTCACCATGTTGGCCAGGCTGGTTAAAAACTTTTTATGATGGAACATTTAAAATATATAAAAAAGCAGAGAGAGCAGTATAAAAAACCCCTCACGTGTCTATCAGTTTCCATAATGACCAATTCATGACCAGTCTTGCTTCATTTGTACCCCTGTTACTCCAATTGGAAGCAAATCGTCCAGATAACATAGCATTTTAGCCATAAATATTTCAGCATAAGGCTTAAAGAATACAAAATCATTATATCTAAAAAAATGTAACATTTAAAAATATCATTAAGGCTAGGCACAGTGGCTCATGCCTGTAACCACAGCACTTTGGGAGGGCGAGGCAGGTGGATCACCTGAGGTTAAGAGTTCGAGACCAGCCTGACCAATATAGTGAAACCCCATCTCTACTAAAAAAAATACAAAAACTACCCAGGCGTGGTGGTGTGCACCTGTAGTCCCAGCTACTCGGGGGGCTGAGATAGGAGAATTACTTGAACCTGGGAGGCGGAGGTTGCAGTGAGCCAAGATTATGCCACTGCACTCCAGCCTGGGTGACAGAGCAAGACTCTGTCTCAAAACAAATAAAAATATCGTTAAATATCCCATCATTTTCAGAGTACCAATTGTCTTAAGAATTCTCTCATTTATGAAAAAAAATCAAAAACTTGAACTCTGACCTGATAATTAAAAATGTTATGAAATAATTGTGTTTTTTTGGTTAGTATGGTTATATAGTTTATGGTTATTAATATTTTGGTCATTTTTGTTGTTGTTGTTGATTTTATTTTATTTTTTTTGAGGCAGAGTCTTGCTCTGTCGCCCAGGCTGGAGTGCAGTGGTGCGATATCAGCTCACTGCAACCTCTTCCTCACGGGTTCAAGCGATTCTTCTCCCTTGGCCTCCTGAGTACAGGCGTGTGCCACCACGCCCGGCTAATTTTTGTATTTTTAGTGGAGACGGGGTTTCACCATGTTGGCCAGGCTGGTCTTGAACTCCTGATCTCAGGTGATCCACCCACCCCCGCCTCCCAAAGTGCTGGGATTTACAGGCGTGAGCCACCGGGCTTGGCCTATTTTTGGTTATTTTTTACAAGATTCTTTATTTTTGAGATATATATATATATATATATATATATCTCTCTCTCTGAGAATTTTGAATATATATATTCAGTATATATATATATTTACTGAAATACTTATGAATGAGATGATAGAATGTCTGGGATGTGGTTTGAAATAATACAGGAGTGGTGATGAGTGGGTGGGGTTTAGATGAAATGATATTGCAATGAATTGATTGTTATTGAAACAGAGTGACAGGAAAGTGGGGATTTATTAAACTGCTCTGTTAACATTTATACATGTTTAGATTTTTCCATAGTAACAACAACAAAAAATCCAATAAAAAGGCCCCAAAGTGAATAAACACTCTAATGCACAAGTCCTTAAGCACATGTTTCTTTAGGGTATAAACTTGGAAGTGCGCCTTCAGTCTGCTAAAGAGTGCCAAGTTGCTCCCCAGAGTCAATTGTCAGCCTTTGACAGAGTCCAGTAGGAACTCAGATTGCCTCCCGTTGAGGACAATGAGCCGCCTCTCTTGTGTTAAGCCTTTTCTGCCGTTCCCATTGTGATTCTACTGGGGGTGGAGAGGAGGGTGCCTCAACTCCTGAGGGCAATGGGACAGTGAGGGGATGCAGCTGGATCCAAATAGCAATTTCTGGACCATGAATCCTTGCCTAAGTCAACTTACTGTTTTTCTCCTACCATTGAGCCTTTATTCTGGGTATCAAGTTATAAAACTGAGCTGGGGTCTGCTCACCCAGCACAGTAAGACCAGACATCCACACTGAGGTTCTGCAGTGATAGAAAGGAAGCTGTTGGTTTGCAGGGTGCCACACAAGGAGGACCAGGCCATAATGCTCAAATCCTGACCTCCCCTATATCTGGCAGGAAGAGATTTTTAAAGGCAGGGGTAAATTTCAGGAAGCAGAAATTACTGGCAAAATTAGAAATCAATGCATGAGGTTACACATTGGTTTTGGCCTAAAAGGGTGGGAGATCTTGAAGCAGTGACTTCCAGGTCATGGGTAGGTTCAAAGCTTTTCTGATTTGCAATTGGTTAAGGAAGACAGGCTGTATTTAAAAATTTGAGGTCAGCAGAAAAATAAATGTTAGCTCTGGCTCATGGGTATGACTCCCTCCAAATCCCTCAGGAAGAAATTTAGAACACAGAATGGTGGTCAGAGTTCAATCCTCAGCTCCCTCTTATCTGGGGTCTACTTGAATCTGTTTGGTGAGAGTCTGGGTTTCTGAAAAACAACTCAGAAACACAGGTTCAGATGTTACCTTTAGTTTCGATAGGGGCACCAAATGTCTCCTGACTCCAACTTCCTTTGCTATTGTTTTAGGCCACTAATTACCTGGTTGCTTACCGAGTTGTTCATTTACTTCTCACGGCTAGCTAGCTAGGTACCTGGAATTCCCCTTTCAAGGAACTCAAGATTTTCCTTATTTTCATACTTGGCGGGGCTCACAGGCCCCTAAAAGCTGGGGAGTGTCTTTGCTCCATCTCAGTAAATCTCACCCAGTTTACAAAAATATGCATACAGCTGCTTTTTTTGTTACAAGAGAAATACATGTTTATGATAGAAATTTAAGACATTATAAGTAAATAAAAAGAAGAAAATAAAAATTGGCCTTATGTACCATATCGGCTGCTGGCATTCATTGGTCACTTTGTCTTTTTTTGGGTTAATACTCTACATTTTACTTGAAATGTGCTCTCTTCACTTCAGATTTGTTTTTTCATATCATTAAACATTCTTTTACAATACAGTTGATGGTGTCTTGGTATGTTTTTTGTAGAAATGACACAATTCATTTAAATAATTCCCAATTGTTCAACACTTGGACTGTTTCCCAAAGTTCTCTATTTTTTCCCATTTTTGCCTTATGTGCATTTTGAAGCAGGGCTCAGAGCTTTGACTTACCTCCAAACAGAGCCAACTCCACTGTGAATTAGAAGACATAAATGTTTCATGGAGAAACAGAAACTTAGCCATTTGATATTTGTGCTTTGTACCCATTCTCCTTTCCAGACACTGGCCTCTTCTCTCTTTCTTTCTCTTTCCCAGACAGTTTCTAAATGTCCCTTATGATGTCCAGAGTTCAGAGTCATTCATCTCTGTACACTCAGCAAAGCAAAAAGTTCTGCGGTCAGCAGAACGAACCATCTTGACGTAGCAGTTCAGGGACCATCGATTTTAACTCATATGTCCCTTGAAAGGTTCATCAAATAATTTATCAAAGTATTATGGTTATTTCCTTGAGATAAATTCTTAGAGGTGGAACTGCTGGATCAGAAAGCATAAAAAAGGGAATGTTTTTGATGACTTAGGAACAAGGGTGTTAGGTGTGTTGGTTTGCTTTCTGCCAGTGCTCTTGAGAGAATGTTGATTTGACTGCAGTCATTAACTAGCTGAGATTTTGAGTAGAATTCCTCTGGTTCATTTGTCATTCTATTCCCTGCCACCGTACTTGGCAGTAGAGCATCAGAGCTCTGTCTGGGAAGTACAACCACTATGAGTGGTATGAATAAGGGATTTGTTATAAAGCTTAGACTTTATGCAACTGTGCAAGGGCTAAGCAAGTATAGTTCTGAAAGGAGATTGGGTAGCATCATAGAAAAATCACCAACAAGGGGCCATGAAGGGGAGCTGTGGTTGGCCTGAGGGAGTTGTAGGTCAGCAGGGCAGGCAGTTGGGAAGAAAAGCTGGCTGTGAAGCAGAGGGAAACAGTCAAGTAGAACGCAAAAGGGCAGACTGGAGCCTGAATCTGTGTTTCACTGATGTCTAACTCCAGTGGTGCTGATGACCTATCAAACAATCGGTGCCTTTTGCTATGGAGCTGTGCATGTGTCTGGTCCAGGACTAGTTGAAGCTGAAGGAGTTGATCTAGTGGGAGCTGAAGGAGCTGTGTGCCCTGCCTCTGCCCCATGCTAACAAGACTAGCCAGCAGATCAGCCCCTGGGGCCTCCAAGGCACTTAAAGCATAACGGCTGCTGTTATGTAGCTTCCAAACCGCATGCAAATCTTCCTTGTGTGCAATCCTCACTTGGAACCATCTGGGGAAAGGACTTTTGGGAAGCATAGTTCCAGCTTAGCTAAGTTGACAGAGTAAAACCACCACAAGCAGTGACTGTAGGACTCAGTGCCAGGACAGAAAAGTGAATTCTAGTGAAGATAGTATTTACTACTGCCTAGGGAAGCTTACAGAGGTAGCAAAGCCAGAAAAATTTTGCTGATGTGTTTTCCTGTAAGGGAAGAAGTTTCCCAGAAGGGAAAACAAGCTCAACACTGAGGAGAGAATTCTGCAGAGAAATGTTATACTTTCTCCCATGAGAGAAATTACTGAACCAAATATTCTCAGGTCTTTTGGTAGAGGCATTGATGAGCCAATCAGAGAAGGAACATGTGTTTGTATCATTTCTCTGAAACAGACTTAGGAAGTAATCTGAGCTAACCTGTGTATAAAAATCTCTGTAAAGGACATGAAAATGCCCCCAATCAATAATTAGAAGCTATTGTTATTGGAGATGCTGCTAATCTTGTATCATGAAGAATTTATACAATTACAGAAGTTGAACTAGTCTGTAACGGCAGTCCTCTTCACAACCTAGAGAACCTATTGTATTTTATTGCACTTATGGGATATTTGTCATATGTTCCAAACACAGGCAATAAATTATAATATTAAATAATTCAAGTCAGGCATGGTAGCTCACACCTATAATCCCAGAACTTTGGGAGGCTGAGGTGGTGGACCACATGAGGCCAGGAGTTCAAGACTAGCCTGGCCAATATGGTGAAAGCCTGTCTCTACTAAAAATACAAAACTTAGCTGGGCATGGTGGTACACACCTGTAATCTCAGCTACTCGGGAGGCTGAGGCAAGAGAATTGCTTGAACCCGGGAGGTGGAGGTTGCAGTGAGCTGAGACCATGCCACTGCACTCCAGCCTGGGCTGGAACAAAAAAAAAAGAATTCAAAATGGTAGTAGTCAACTACTGAATCTCACTGCTTTGGAAGAGACCTCCAGTGGTAAACTTGAACATTTTCAAAATTTTCCTGTTTATGGCATAATTTTTGTTTCAGCTTTATTGACAACAGTGGCAGTGTCAGAGACAGCCTGATAAAAGACAATGAGGGGAGGCACAGCCATAATAACGTAGGTGGTGGAACTCAGATGCCTCTATCTTTGTATCCTTGTTCTTATTGTGGCTATCAGTCCCCACAATACTTCTAGTCTCAGTCAGGACCGATATTCCTGCCTATTGCACTGCCTGATTCTTTGATGTTTTCCAGACACATTTTGCTCAATATAGCTGGGTTTTATCATGAGGAGTCCTTTAGAAAATCCCCAAAGGGGGTCAGACATTACTGGTACAACTCTGGAAAGATCTTTTTCATTCTAACAGCAAAAGATGAGAATTCCAGATTATCACCACTGCTCTTAGGTGAGATACACTGACCAGAGTTCTGCTTGAAAGTGACCCTAGACTGGGATTCAAAGACACCTTCCAAAACCACACCACCAAACCGAGCCACCAAGGGAGCTGCTCCTCCACAAGTGGGAGTCGCTGATCCAGGCAGCTGCCCTACAGCTGCAGCCTTTCTCCAGCCTTTCCAACAATTCTAAGAGCACTTTATATCCTTAGCAACTCCTTTACATTTAAACTAATTTAGGTGGATACTGTTGTCTACAGTAAGGGCCCTGACTAATAAAGCAATTGGCCCTAGAATCTGAGTAGAGGAAGAGTTGGTTTTTTTTTTCTTTTTCTTTCTTTCTTTTTTGTATTTTAAACTTCACTAGCAGGAAAGAGTTGTTTTTTTCAATCCTGAGAGTGAACTAGGTTGATGGAGATTAAGGAACACAGCAGAAAGCACTTGCTTTGACATAATTTTCTTTCTCCCCGTCTTTGCTTTCAAACCAGCCATCCTGAGCCTCAATTCACTGTTTGTTGTTGAGTCCTCCTGAAAGGTACGAGAAGCAGCTGCCACTTGCTGATATACTCTATTTTTTTTTTCTTAAAGCTACTAATCTGGTTGGCACCTTTCATCAAACTCCTACAAAGTGAGCCTCTGGGCCCACCTGGATCTGTCTCTCTTCTGGCCCAGAATCTTTCAGACAACCAAATCTCCTCTCTTTTGGGTAGAGGATAATGTCTGAATATTCTTTTGCTTTGATTGACAGGAAATAAAGGACACTTGAAACAGCAGGAGCTGCCTCTGGAGCTGGGTCCAGGGTTTGGTGGGGCCTGAAGCTTATGTAATTCTGGGGCCTCCTTGAAGAAAAATAGTACAAAACTACAAATACAAAATTAGTGATCAAAGTGGATACTTAGGATTGGAAAAGAAATCACAACAAACTACAAATTTTAAAAAATTGAAAAATAACACAAGCTTCAGAAAGTGCAGAAAATAACTAAATAGGCTGATAACACCTCTACAATACTTTTTCCCCCTATGTTTTTAGCTAGATAACTCATTGTAAAGACCACAAGCAGAATTACCAAATTCATTAAAATGAAGCAGATGTGGTTCCCACGTTGCTCCATTGTCTGTACAAATTGCATTGTCCTTTCAATATCTTCCATCTTTCTTCCTTTGTTTTTCCATTTTAGAGTGGCCAATTCTCCTAATCGTCTTGATCTTTTCTATTTTATTTTTTGATGTATATTTTATCAGCTATTGTGATTCATTTTATGGATTTCCATGATTTTGACCACTATAGGATTTTAATATTTTCTTTAATATCCATTATCTTATAATAGCAAGAGAACTGTTGACGCTTTGATTTTGCTAAATTTCTTTTTTCTTTTCCTTCCTTCCTTTCTTTCTTTCTTTCTCTTTCTTCCTTTCCTTTCCTTTTTTTTTTTTTTTTTTAAGATAGAGTCTCACTCTGTCACCCAGGCTGGAGTGCAGTGGCGCAGTCTTGGCTCACCGGCTCACTGTAACCTCCACCTCCCAGGGTTCAAGCGATTCTCATGCCTCAGCCTCCTGAGTAGCTGGGATTACAGGCATGCGCCGCCACACTTGGCTAATTTTTGTGCTTTTAGTAGAGACGGGGTTTCACCATGTTGACCAGGCTGGTCTGGAATTCCTGACCTCAGGTGATTTGCCCACCTTAACTTCCCCAGGTGCTGGGATCACAGGCATGAGCCACCATGCCCGGCCTAATTTTCATTTTTCAATTTACATTATTGACTTTCGCCAAGATGTTTCCTTCCTGCTGTATTTATTTTGGTATAATCAGTAATTCTGAACACAATATGTAAAATATATAAAATTAATTTGAAAATAAGTTCCACATGACTGATTCAGATGCATTTTGAAATTGCCACTAAGTTGAATAGTGTTACGTAGTTAGGTAGTCAAATTACATTTAGACTACATCCATTGGTCAATTGATGAATATGTGTAGGAGTTTTGTTGCTGGAGCACTAATTTCTTCTTTTTTTTCCAGGCCATTTTTGAACATTAGTGGCAAATTTGCATGCCATCTCATCAGGAACTGTCAGACTTTGTTGGGATAGGATACATAGGATATGCTAAGATACAATCTGACACCTTGGGATGCTTTAGATGTAATATCTCACACAGCCACTGTTTGTACCACTGTTTGTGCCCCCAAAATGCAAGAATCCTGATAAATTCCATTTTGCACAATTTCCAATAAACACACAAAAAATTGTACGATAGATTTATTACTGTATCTGCTGCACTCAGTATTCCTAATAAGAGGAATTTGACCAACAGTCTTCTGCTTACAGTTTTACACATCTGATGATTAGAAGAATTTCTTAGATTGGCTTCTGGCTATGAGAATCTCAGTCTTTGTTTTTCCTCCAATACCCTCATCCTTACAGTGCCAGGTGCTGTGGGGCCATTCCATTTCCTGGCAGTGTCTGGCCAGCAGCCTCATGCCATGTCAGGTGTATTAGCACAGCAGACGGTAGGAGTATTCCTGGAAGCCATCCTTACAGAGGATGGTTAAACCATACAGGATGTGACTGTGAAGCATGTAAGTATGTCTCAAGCTAAACCCAAGCTATATGTATTGCCAGGTCCCCTTCAATGGTATCCCAAAATACCTGTGGCCACTTCAAAGCCACCCTCGATGAAATGTAATGAGATGGAGGAAAAGTCAGAGTAGAAAAAGCCCATGGAATTGAACAATTGAGGTTAAAAATCTTATTTTTGCAAACTTTATAAAACACATGACCATGTGTGTTAGAGCTTTTCTCAGGACCTTGGAAGGGCCTAGGCAGCTTAAGTCACTAGAGCTTTAGTGGTGCTTACCACTCCGTGGTAAACCTCCTCTGCTGGTCTCTTAGTGTTTTGACATTTTAGCCCTATTAGATTTAAAGGAATTAAGGTAGAGGTACAGCTGATCCCTGAGAAAGAAAGTACAAGTTTGTCAGATGCTAAAATAGGGGGCTAACACTTTGTGAGGTTCATTATACCCACCAATGAATGTAATCATTCTTTCCACCTGCAAAGTTCTGTCCTCTTATTGTTGATCTGGCCTCATTTCTAACACAAAAAGAAAGCACGTCAAGACTGCAAAGGATCTGAGATTGTACCCTGCTTTCAAGCTAATAAGCTCCTGGATGGTGGCAGCAGATGTGGGACTCCCGGGCCAGAGACAAAGGACTTCATTACTCACAGCCATGCAGCATAAGCAGCATATTGCCTCAGTGCCCCTTGCCTCTGAGTCTTATGGGGGTGACACAGATGAGCCCAGATGGACGTTGCACATGCAGTGTTTGCATTACAGGAAAGGAGCCCTGAGCTCAGAGAACACAAATCTTTTCTAATCAACAGTAAGTTGATTGCCCTTTGCTCTGGAGGAAGGTGCTACCTCTGTCTCCCAAGGCTGTTCACTAAATATCCCTGAAAAGATAGTTTAGAGCAAAGGGTGATCAATGCCTTGGTCATGAAATAGGCTCACGGAGAATCATCTCCCAACACAGTTAAAGGCCCTTTGTTAGTGAGAATCAAAGGTTAAAATGGTGCTATATAAAATAACAATTTTCCAGTTGGCTGATATTAGTCGACTTATCACCTAAGAAAAATGCGTAGTGAGGGCAAAAAAAACCCTCTTTAATATCAATGTAGGTGTTAGGGAAATGGTCCCTAGATATGTAAGTGTTCCTTTAATCCTATATGACCCTGCAGTTTCCAATTTGATCCTTCTTTAACATTTTTAAACTTATGGTTAGATGAACACCCTTTGGGTTGGTGAATCCATAAGTAAATCGCTTGCTTCATGAAGTAGAACTTGTTTTTATTTGTTTTAATCTTGTTTTTTTCCAAATAAAGAACCAGGCTCAAGTCTCAGTTCGGCCACTAACTTCTGATATGACCTATGTAAGTTACTTAGCATCTGTTGGCCTCAGTCTTTCCATCATGTAGGGGAAACTGGGCTAAATGATTGCTAAGGCTCCTTCCAGATTCCAAGTTCTGTGATACTTTTGCTCTTGGATTTGGGGATTTACCATGCTTGCCTTGGATTTTGATTTTATGATCATCAACAACAAATATCAAGAAACTTTCATCCTTCCAATTGCAGCTTCAAATACAAAGATACACAAGACATATCTTCTGTCCCTAGAGGATAGCTGGATGTTCTGGTTATCTGTCACTGCATAACAAACCACACCAAAACTTAGTGGGTTAAAACAACACATTTATTTTGCTCATGCATCTGTAATTTGAGCAGGGCTTGGCTGGGGCAGGCCATCTCTGTACCATGTAGCATCAGCTCGGCTGGCTCAACTAGGGCTAGAGGATTCATTTGTAAGGTGGCTCTCTTACATGGCTGGCAAGTTGGTGCTGGGGTCACCTGAAAGTTCAGTTCCTCTCCACAAAGGTCTGTCCTCAGGCAACTTAGGCTTCCTCACAGCATGGCAGAATCGAAGAGTGAGCATCTAAAGAGAACCTGGTGGAAGCTGAATGACCTTTCCTAATGTAGCCTCAAAAGCCACATAATTTCATTTCTGCCCTAGTCATAGCCTACCCAGATTCAAGTGAGAAAAAAGAGTTAAGAGGGGCAGACATAAGCTCAATTCCTCCACGGGAGAAGAATTAAAATCTAATTGTTTATTGGAAAAGGCAAAACTATCGAGACAGTAAAAAGATCAGTGGTTGTTAGGATTTCAGGGAGAGGAGAAGAGGGATAAATAGGGGCAGAGGGGACTTTTAGGGCAATGAAATCATTCTGGATGACACTATAATATATGACATGCATTTGTCAAACCCCTAGAACTGTACAACAAAAGAAGCGACCCCTAATGTAAATCATGAACTTCAGTTAATGTTTTTTATTTAAAAAATTTTTAATTTACTTCTTAAATTTTAGATTCAGGGGATACACCTGCAGATTTGTTATATGGATATGTTGCATGATGCTGAGGTTTGGGCCTCTAATGATCCTGACACCTATGCCTAAGTAGTGAATGTAGTACCCGATAGGTAGTTCTTCAACTCTTCCCTCTTCTTACCTCCTCTCTTCCTCCCCACTTTTGGAATCCCCAGTATTTATTGTTCCCATCTTTGTGTCTGTGTGTCCCCAGTGTTTAGCTCCCTACTTATAAGAAAGAATATGCAGTATAGGCCAAGGCAGGCAGATCATGAGGTCAGGAGATCAAGACCATCCTGGCCAACATGGTGAAACCCCATCTCTCCTAAAAATACAAAAATTAGCTGGGCATGGTGGTGCATGCCTATAATTTCAGCTACTTGGGAGCCTGAGGCAGAAGAATCGCTTGAACCCAGGAGGTGGAGGTTGCAGTGAGCCAAGATCACGCCACTGTGCTCCAGCCTGGCCACAGAGCTAGACTCCATCTCAAAAAAAAAAAAAAAAAAAAAAAAAAGAATATGCAGTATTTGGTTTTCTGTTTCTGTGTTAATTCCCCTAGGATGATAATGTAATTGGTTCATATTTGCAACAAGTGTACTCCACCAATGCCAGATGTTAATAATAGAAGTGTTTCATGTTCTTTTATGCAATGATAGTCAGGTGTGGCCATAAGAGGAGGCAGTGGAGAGGCTCAGGAAAACAAGGTTTCTTATACCCACAGGTCCTACAGACAGAGGCAGGGCATACCATGCCACATAGAACCACATGGAAAGACACCGGGTGCTCAGGAGGCAGAAGACAGGAGGGAGGGGAAGGTTGAGACTGGAGCCTTCATGGGGGCATCTAAAGGAAGGGCACATTCTATTCTCTGCAGAATTTTCAATCCCTAATTAGCATAACCATCATAAAACCTCCTTTTTCACACTTAGAATCCCTTGACTTTCCCCTCTGTGTGAATTCCTCAGTTACTTTACTCACTGGTGGGTTTTCCCTAGCTTGGCAATTTTTCCCTTAAGCTCTGGTAGTCTTTGTTTTATTCTTTGACATATAGGAAGTAAATTAATAGGTGTTTTTATTAACTTTAGGTGCTATTTATATGGAGGTTTCGCTCTGGAGTGAGTGAGGTTCTTACCGGTGGTGGGTCCAGGTGGGGTCTTCAGTCCTTGATTCTTGTCTTCTTGGAAGAAAGAATTCAGCCAAGAGACAGAAGCAGATTGAAGGCAGAGATGAGAGTTTATTGAAGCAAAGAAAAGTACATATAGAAGAAACCAAACAAGGAACTCAAAAGATTGAGCACCCCGCCTGCTTGTTGGCTTAGGGCTCTTATAGAGCTACTGTTTCTTGGTTCTTCCCAGTCTCCTGCCCTCGTCCTTCCCCTTGGGTGGGCTGTTGGCTAATTACCACATGCACTGTTTGGTGGTTGACGCTATGCACATGCTCTTTTAGGGCAATTTTTCCTTACTGGTCTAGCGCCCCCAGAGGAAGGTCTTATACCAGTCAAACTCTGCCATGTTTCCTCTTACTGCACATGCCTGGACATGTTTGCTCAATTCTCAGGATCTTACTGGGAAGTTGTTGCCCATGAGCTCAAAATGTTTCCTGGTTGTTAGGAAATTTTCCCCTCTCTGGCACCAGCCAGGACCATCATTCTTGAAGAGCTGCCTGACAATTGCATGACAGTCACCTAACTGTTGCCTGACATTCCTCAGGACCCTATCCTGCCCTGCCCCTATCTGTCTATCTACCTACTCCAACAAGATGAGGGATGTTAGGGGCCTGTGATTCCCTTCTCTGTGTCTCAGTGCCCTGTAACCACCCTCACCTCACTGAACAAACACAGAACTGTAGGACTGAGAACCAGAGGAGAAACCAGGTTGGGGGACCCTATTTAAGAAAAAGAATTTTTAAAAGTTCAGCAAAAATGTATCTGAAAAACAACAAATATTGATTCCAAATGAGAAAACAGATCCCAACAAATTATAAATTGAGAAATTGCAGTCTCTTAATTGGAATGTACAGGAAAGGTTACCTTTCTAAGGAGCTTGCACAAGTGCACGGCTGAAAGCTTAAGCTTTCTCAGCTTCCTGGGTAAATCTCATTCTGATGACCACAACACCCCCAAGCATTCACTCCCCTTTTCCCAGCAGCTCAACACCTCCAGCTTCCTGTTAGCTTCCAGTAAGGAACACAGTTTTGAATTGAGGGTGAGCAGCTGCTTATGGATATAAATGATTCACTGGTGAGAGACCTGGGCCTTTTCCCTGTGGATTAGCCCCTTCTGTGGAAATTAATTAACTTCTCTGGGCTTGGCTTGCTTTCTTCATAAAATGTAATCATGGGACTTGCAGGCTTGTAATTCTACAAGAGGGATCAAATGATGTGAGTGAAGGATTTTTAAGTTGTACAACCACAAGCTTGTGAAAACTCATGTGATTATTGGTGTTGGGTACTAATGGGCTTTTCCCTAAAGATATTCTACTTATGATCCTCTCTTTTAAAAGTAAAGTAACCAACAAGTAATTTAAGACATGGAAGTATATGCTATCTGCATACAGACAAGTAATAAGTGGTTTTAAATGATAATAAACAGGTTTTCATCATGGTGGGTGGGAGAAATCTCTTTTATGGCTGCTTTCCAGATACTTCCAAGACCTATCTTGAGGGTAGGTTCTGTGTCTCTCTTGTCTGTATCCCTATCATCTGGCATTTTGCTGTGCTCATCGCAGGCTCCATAAATGTTTGACAAATAAATACATGCATTACAAAAGAATTCTGTTTTATGGAAGTGCTATCTAAAAATTGCACTTATGGGCTGGGCATGGTGGCTCAAGCCTGTAATCCCAGCACTTTGAGAGGCCAAGGCAGACGGATCACCTGAGATCAGGAGTTTGAGACCAGCCTGGCCACCATGGTGAAACCCCATCTCTATTAGAATACAAAAATACTAGCTGGGCCTGGTGGCAGGTGCCTGTAATCCCACCTACTTGGGAGGCTGAGGCAAGAGAATCGCTGGAACCTGGGAGGCGGAGGTTGCAGTGAGCCGAGATTGCCCCATTGTACTTACGGTGCATTTAAACAAACTTAACTCTCTGTTCTCCTTCCTCCATTAAGAGATATAAACAACTCTTTCCTATTCTAGGGTCTAGGATCTGGTCCCTTGGGACCATCAAATGGTTGTTCACTGGCAATTAAGCCCTTTTATTAAAGAAAAGGCAAGTGAATGAAGGTTTTGAATTTCCAGGGTTGGAAAAGCAGGCTGGCCCCAGGGTGGAGGTGGAATTTAGAGCCTGCAGAGGACCAGGGTTCAGGTGTGAGTGGAAAGAACCTAGGAATACTGAGCCTGGCCCTTCAGGTGGCAGGACCGACCTGGGGTGACAGAAAATGTTTTGGAGTGGCCTGGGAGCCTGAGGCGGGGCTTCACAGGCCTCAGGAAGCTGGTTATGGGGCCCACCGGTGACAGAACAACAGTGGATCCCCCAGCCCTCTGCAAGGAGCAAGGGTAGCAGAGAAGCCAGATGCTGAGAGTTCCCCACCCACCTCTGGAACCTGTAGACCCCTGATGATCAGAGGGAAGGAAAGTGAGGTTGGAGAAGGGACAGACATTGAATGTTCCACCAACTCAGGAGAACAGGTGCCTGAGAGGGATTGCATTAGAATTAGACAATCAAGACATGACCTGTGACACCATTTAATGCCTCTAATGCCGTGGAACACAGGGACTCAGTGGACAGGTGAGTACTTCCAACCTACTCAAGGAGGCTATGGAAGCTACTGTGTAGTTTGGAAGACTACGGCCTGGGAAAGCAAGCTCAGAGATGGTGGAGAATGTGAGTTGTGGAGAGTCAACCAGGCTGCAGCTTTGGACACCTGGTGGGGCATAATGGGCGGTAGGGATGGAGGCAGTGTTGGGGGAGAGGAAAGCCCTTGGCAAGACATTTGAATTTGATCCAGGACACAGGTAAGACTCAGGGGAAGGTTTTAATCAATATCTGACATTTTATCAATGTCAGAATATGGTGGCTTTGGAAGACAAGTTCAGGAGCTGGGTACAAGCCTGGGAATCACCAGGCTATTCTGGGGCCTGTTATGATGGCTTATAGCATAAGACATCTGGTGTGGTTTTATGCCATGGCGGCTGGCACTGCTTGGTTTCCAGTGCTTTGGGGGGTTCCTCAGAGCCTGCCCTTGTCCTGTGTTGCTATGGGTTATCACTGAAGACCAAGACCCCCTGTGAAAGTTTCTGCCTAAAGATACTAGAGGATCAGCTTCAGGCTCAATTCTGTCATTTTTTCAGACTCTTAACCCAAGGTACCTTAAGGTCAGTGCTCTTGACTATTGGACCAGACTTTATAGGGGCAATTTGAAGCCACATGCCTCCATTGCAGGCAGTCTCATGGTCTTGAAAGACAACCCAGCTCCCAGGAGCATTGTCAAAGTCTTCCCCAAACTTGGACCCAGTAGCTGTGTGGTGATTTGGGGAACATACCAGGACGACTCAGAAATCTGCATTCTACTTTTGAGCAGAAATGTCTGTGTCCCTTTCAGGGTACTCCATGATGCCGGGAATTCTGTGACAGACAGACATGTCTTCCCTTTGTTTTGAGAGCAGAATATTTCTTGCCTTTGTGTGTTCTGTGGGATGTCAGGCAATCAGGCCGGCCCCATCACAGCACTTTGCAGCTGTGATTCATGTAACATTTCATTTCAAGAAATGGCATTTCTTTAAGACTCGGCTGTAAAATGAGATGAGATGATAATGTGTTTTTAAAGTACTTAAGGAGAGTCAGAGACACAAGTGAGGTCATGTGCTTTAAATGTTACATGGAGCTGTTGACAGCCTGCTTTAAGATTTTTGGCATTTAAGTAAATTACAAGTGAGGAAAGAGGGTTCAATCAAGTCACCTTCTGACATGAAACTCCCTGCAGTCCTCTGCAGAACAGCCATGCAGCGGGACCAAAAAGTGGAGTGATGCATTTGTGGGGCCTCTTGGTTGCTTTTCTTAGGCTCACTGTCTGTGCATAGGGAACAGCTCCAAAGGGAGGGAGCGCTGCCCTCCCTTCACTCTCTTCTCTCTCTCTTGCTTCTTGAAATTGTACATGCGGTAAGGGCAGCCCAGTAATTCTTTCCATTTTCTGCTACCACATATACCACATATACCATCCCGCCGAACAGTCTCTAGGTAACAGGAGTTCCAGTCCTCAGCCTGCGGCCTCTTGATTTGAGGCAACATGTGGAACCATAAAGCATGTGAAATCAGTTCTTTTGGTATGTGTTATGTTGGGCTTGAGTCACTTAGAAAAATCAAAATATTCTAGTATGATACAGGGACATTTTTCCTTTCCATTCTTTTTAAATATTAATTGTTCTCAACTCTTTCCTTTTTAATTAAATTTTTGTTTCTATCACAATAGTGTCTGAACCTAGTTTTAAAACACAAATACATTATCGAAGGCCTAACAAAAAGCTCCCTTAAACTTTTTGTCTCATTAGAAAGCTATCCGTTTTAATGGAAGAAAATTTTGAAAAATAAAAAAAGGTCTAAAAGAAAAATTTAGAACTAACATGCCTCATGTAACCTAAATGCTAACTCCGTAGACCATGTGCATATAGTTGGTCAATTGATTTGCAGGATATGCTTATTCTAAGTAAAATGTTTTTAATGACTATATATGTTTTAAGCCTTTTAATGTCTCACTAGATTTTTACGTAAACATCTTTTAAAAGTCATTAACATATCTGAATTCTGGAAATCCAGAATAGGTCTTACCCCATTGATTTGAGATTCGTAGTCTTTTTCCATACTTCTTTTGGGTCATCTTTTTCTCTGTATATAATTGAAAAAAAATAAAATTTGATTCATAATGTATATTTTTAAAAACTAGGTAAAATTTCCCATCCCTTTCCACTCTTGTGTCCCACTTCCCAAAGACAAACACCTTAAAGACTCTTTAACTGTTTATTCCACTATTTTCTGTCATTTAACTGAAGAACATGCATATACTGTCATTTCTTGATTTATCGATTTTAGATGTTTTCTATTGCCTCCCTGTTTGTCTCTAAATCCTAAGAAGGATTTAGCTTTCTTACACGGTGTCTTCCTTCTGCCCCTCATCCCACATGCTTTCTCCCTTCTTCCTATTTTATTTGTATCCAAACATTTTTTACAAAATCCAATATTGGCATTGACATTATTATGTCTTAGCTGTAGAGCTGTAGAGTTTTCTGTGGTTATATCCCACCAGATCTGTCTCACATTGCTCAATTTCATTTTCCAAAAGCCAACTATATCAGAAAATTTATTAAATATCAATCAGTTCCTCCTTGTATCGGACTTCTCTCCCAGTCTCCATCATTCAGCTCCAAACTGGATGACGAGTACTCAGTGGGCATCTTGAGCTACACTCTGCATCATCCTGTGATTTTGCTGTGCATTTTCCTGGTAGAATCTTTTTCTCCTACGTCCCATGTCTTCATTCTTAGCTTAATTCCCTCTTTCTCTACCACTATTAGCTGTGAGATTTATGAGCAAATCACCTAATTTCTCTGTGCCCAGTTTCCTCTTTGTAAAATGGAGATGATAGGAGTACTCACCTCCTAGGGGTATGGCAAGGAGTAAACCAATTAATACACATAAAGTACTTCGAATAGTGCCTGGTGCAGAAGATGCTCTCTATGGACCAGCCATTGTTTTGTTAGGCTGCATCTGCCATTAGCTTCCTCAAAAGGGGTGCAGGGAAAGTAAGTTTTGAGAACATATCTAATAATATCGTTTCTTCCATTTTCCTTGATTGATCATTTGTGTGAATAGCATTCTAGGCCGAGGATGATTTTCACTTAGAATTTGGAAGGCATTGCTCCATCTTCCATCTTCAAGCTGATGTTATTCTGATGGGCAATTCTTTGCACATGAGTTGTTATTTTTCTCTGGAAGCTTCGAGAATCTTAAGGTTTGGTTTTGAAATTGCATTTTTGTGACTCTTTTATTTTTCATTCATTATGCTGAGAATTTTCAGTTGGAAATGTATTACTGTTATCGGCATGATTTTTCATAATTTCATTCCCTCTACTTTTTCTATTCTCTTCTTAGAACTTTTATTCATTGAATTTTTGACTTCTTGGGTTGATTTCCTGGAAGACTTATCCTTCCTTCTTCTAGTCCATCTTTTTGTTTTGTTTTGTTTTAATATTCTCTGGGCAATTTTTTTGACTCCATCTTCTGATATTTCTCAGGAATTTTATTTTTTTGTTTTGGTCTTGCCAGCAAGTGAGTGCTGCCAAAGGCAGCCTTCTAGTGGTCTGGGCATCACTTTCCCCTTGAACAATTTATAGCTTGCTTGTCTATGATGGGAATAATCTGTGCAAGATTTGCCTAGTTTTGTTTCTTCCTTTACTACTCTTTTTTTTTTTAAAGTTTTTTTGCCTTAAGTCACAATTACACAAATATGGAGAATCATATGCAAATTTTAGTTAACAATGGAAGTAATGGTGTATAATTACTCTAAATGCAAAGACTTAAGAGAATTTGTCCCCAGAAGGAAGCTTGTAGAAAAGCAAAATATGTTCGATAAACATAGGAGAGTGTGAATGCTTGGGGAGAACCTTTTCTGTTTCTTCTGGGTTTACCTGATTACCAGGGAGTCAACTTCAGCTGACAGCAGAGGGAGCTCAGCATGGAGTGGCCATGCAGGATTTCTGAGATGGGTTCCAGAAGAACTTATGTCACCACTCCCTCCATTTACAAAGACAGCTTGAGAGGGGAGCAGGCAGAGGCCGCAGGATTCCTGGGGTAGTAATATTCCTCCTCTAGCCCTCCAGGGGAGGGGAGATAGTTGACACATTACCCCTCAAAAGAGGGGTTGCTGAAATTGCTCCTGAGGCTTAAGGGTAACCCTGAGTGTTAGTGTTTTCCAGAGAAAACAGAATTAATAGGTTGTGAATATGCATACAAGAAATTTATCATAAGGAATTGGCTCACGTGATGATGGAGGCTGGCAAGTCCTAAGATCTGTAAAGTGAGTCGACAGGCTGGAGACCCCGAAGAACTGATGGCTTAGGTCTAGTCTGAAGACTGGCAAGCTCAAGACCCAGGAAATCTCACGTTTCAGTTTGAGTCCAAGGCAGGAAAAAGGCCAATGTCCCAGTTCAAAGCCATCAGACAGAAAGGGTTATCTTTTACTCCAGGAAGGACCTATTCAGGCCTTCGGCTGATTGAACGAGGCCCACCCATGTCATGGAGGGCAATCCGCTTTACTTGGTCTACTGATTTAAATGTTAACCTTGGCTGGGTGCAGTGGATCACATCTGTAATCCCAGCACTTTGGGAGGCTGAAGTGAGGGATCTGTTGAGATCAGGAGTTTGAGACCATCCTGGGCAACATAGTGAGACCCTCTCTCTACCAAAAAATATAAAATAAAATAAAAATTAAATATGAACCTTATCCAAACACACCCTCACAAAACACCCAGAATAATGTTTGTCCAAATATCTGGGCACCTTATGGCCCAGTCATATTGACATATATAATTAACTGTCACACCCTGGAACCCAGGACATGGGCCCAGATGGTTCCTGGAGTTGCTGATGGCTCAAGAAATGAAGCCCCTTAAATAACTGTGGGTTGGAGATGCTGGTGAGCCGAGGCCAGGGAAACACAGCAGAGCAGGTGGAACATTCCAGCGCAGAAGATGAAGACACTGGGTGAGGGGGAACCTCTGCAGTCAAGTGGGAAGGCATACAGTCCTGAAGGGGTACAGTGCCTAACACTGGGGGGTGCAGAGAGGAGAGGAGAAGCAATGTTGCCATGCCCTGTGCCCGATGAGTGACCATTGCTTGGTAGCTCATGTTGCCTAACTAAGAACATGCTGGGCAGAAATCCTTGTTATAGGACAAACAGCCCAATAGACAGCACCAGCTTTCAATGACTGCATCTGCACAGAGAGGTAGTGATGGTCAGCAGAAAGGAAACTGTGCCCTCATAATGCACATGTGCACACAGGCACACACATACATTCATGCACACATGCACACACATGCACACATGCATACACATGCATATATACACACATAAAAGCATTGGAATACACACCATGGAAGCAGTGTTGGAACATAGTGTGAGGTTCCATGGTGTAATGGTGAGCACTCTGGACTCAGAATCCAGAAGTAGTGCTGGAACAAAGAGAAGAGGAACGAGAGAGCAGGCCCCACTCTCCCTTCTCTATCTCAAGCATCTTCAAAAAACTTCTCCTGGATGGGGCATGAACCCTGGACTGAGACTTTGCTTGAACTGACCACTAATAGTTATACTTCCTGAATTTCACTGAGTGTTAACTAGAGACAAAAAGCTTAAGTTGAAACTGGAATGGGCTTAGATACTGAATGGGCAAAAACTGGAAGCATTCCCTTTGAAAATCGGCACAAGACAAGGATGCTTTCTCTCACCACTCCTATTCAACATAGTGTTGGAAGTTCTGGCCAGGGCAATCAGGCAAGAGAAAGAAATAAAGGGTATTCAATTAGGAAAAGAGGAAGACAAATTGTCCCTGTTTGCAGATGACATGATTGTATATTTAGAAAACCCCATCGTCTCAGCCCCAAATCTCCTTAAGCTGAGAAGCAACTTCAGCAAAGTCTCAGGATACAAAATCAATGTGCAAAAATCACAAGCATTCCTATACACCAATAACAGACAAACAGAGAGCCAAATCATGAGTGAACTCCCATTCACAATTGCTACAAAGAGAATAAAATACCTAGGAATCCAACTTACAAGGGATGTGAAGGACTTCTTCAAGGAGAACTACAAACCACTACTCAACCAAATAAAAGAGGACACAAACAAATGGAAGAACATTCCATGCTCATGGATAGGAAGAATCAAAATCGTGAAAATGGCCATACTGCCCAAGGTTCAATGCCATCCCCATCAGGCTACCAATGACTTTCTTCACAGAATTGGAAAAAACTAAAGTTCATATGGAACCAAAAAAGAGCCCGCATAGCCAAGACAATCCTAAGCAAAAATAGCAAAGCTGGAGGCATCATGCTACCTGACTTCAAACTGTACTACAAGGCTACAGTAACCAAAACAGCATGGTACTGGTACCAAAACAGAGATATAGACCAATGGGCCAGAGCAGAGCCCTCAGAAATAATACCACACATCTACAACCATCTGATCTTTGACAAACCTGACAAAAACCAAGAAATGGGGAAAGGATTCCCTATTTAATAAATGGTGCTGGGAAAACTGGCTAGCCATATGTAGAAAGGTGAAACTGGATCTCTTCCTCACACCTTATACAAAAATTAACCCAAGATGGATTAAAGATTTAAATGTAAGACCTAAAACCATAAAAACCCTAGAAGAAAACCTAGGCAATACCATTCAGGACATAGGCATGGGCAAAGACTTCATGACTAAAACACCAAAAGCAATGGCAACAAAAGCCAACATTGACAAATGGGATCTAATTAAACTAAAGAGCTTCTGCACAGCAAAAGAAACTATCATCAGAATGAACAGGCAACCTACAGAATGGGAGAAAAATTTTGCAATCTACTGATCTGACAAAGGGCTAATATCCAGAATCTACAAAGAGCTTAAACAAATTTACAAGAAAAAAACAAACAACCCTATCAAAAAGTGGGCAAAGAATATGAACAGACACTTCTCAAAAGAAGACATTTATGCAGCCAACAGACACATGAAAAAATGCTCATCATCACTGGTCATCAGAGAAATGCAAATCAAAACCACAGTGAGATACCATCTCATACAATGAGAATGATGATCATTAAAAAGTCAGAAAACAACAGATGCTGGAGACGATGTGGAGAAATAGGAACAATTTTACACTGTTGGTGGGAGTGTAAATTAGTTCAACCATTGTGGAAGACAGTGTGGCGATTCCTCAAGGATCTAGAGCTGGAAATACCATTTGACCCAGTGATCCCATTACTGGGTATATACCCAAAGTATTATAAATCATGCTGCTATAAAGACACATGCACATGTATGTTTATTGCGGCACTATTCATAATAGCAAAGACTTGGAACCAACCCAAATGTCCATCAATGATAGACTGGATTAAGAAAATGTGGCACATGTGCCCCATGGAATACTATGCAGCCATAAAAAGGATGAGTTCATGTCCTTTGCAGGGACATGGATGAAGCTGGAAACCATCATTCTCAGCAAACTATCACAAGGGCAGAAAACCAAACACTGCATGTTCTCACTCATAGGTGGGAATTGAACAATGAGAATACATGGACGCAGGGCAGGGAATATCACACACCGGGGCCTGTCAGTGGGTGGGGAGCTGGGGGAGGGATAGCATTAGGAGAAATACCCCATGTAAATGACGAGTTGATGGGTGCAGCAAACCAACATGGCACATGTGTACCTATGTAACAAGCCTGCACGTTGTGCACATGTACCCTAGAACTTAAAGTATTAAATATATATATATATATATTTATTTATTAATTACTGGATGTTGGAGTGTAAACTGATTGGGCTAAATGCAGTCTTCTTGGTATGAATGGGATTGGAGAGTTTGTCCAAAAGCAGAAAACGAGCTTCACGCTTGTTCGTCACTGAACTGAGACTTTTCAACCAATCCTGTCATGTGGAGAACTGTGAATAGTGGTTATCTACCAGGGTATGTGTGGAAAATGATAAGAGACTTTAAAATATTCTACATTATAGATTATTGTAATATTTTATTTTATTTTTATAATTAGTGTGTTATTTTTGTAATTATAAAATGACAACAAATTGTCATTAAAAACTCAGAAGCAGGCCAGGCGTGGTGGCTCACGCCTGTAATCCCAGCACTTTGGGAGGCCGAGGTGGGTGGATCATTTGAGGTCAGGAGTTTGAGACCAGCCTGGCCAACGTGGCAAAACCCTGCCTCTACTAAAAATACGAAAAAATTAGCTGGGAGTGATGGTGCGTGCCTGTAACCCCAGCTAGTCAGGAGGCTGAGGCAGGAGAATTGCTTGAACCTGGGTGATGGAGGTTTCAGTGAGCCGAGATTGCACCACTGCACTCCAGCCTGGGCCACAGAGTGAGACTCCATCTCAGAAAAAAGAAAAAAATAATAATAAAGAAGTGAATTAGCTGGCATCCAATCAGTTTGCTCATGGCCTGTGGATGTGGGCGTACCTGTCAGCAAGCTGATGGAGCCCTTACATACAAGGAGGCCTGGGGAAGGCCAGGGGGGTGGGGAGTGGAGATCAATGCAAATCCATCACCACCCCTAGAAAATCGATTCAAAGCTCCCCTTGATGGATGATTGAGCAGCTCCATTTTCAAATATAACACAGGAGTACAGTGATCATTTAATGGATTTTCCAAACTGGACATTTTGAGAGTAAGCAGGGACACTAGTGATAATTCCATGGCAAACTGGCATAGGAGACTCGCACAGCCCTGAGTATATGCCATGTGGCTGTGTTCTGGGAGTGGAGGTCACCTTAGGGTGGTGCCCTTGTTCTCCAGAGAGGGTCTGGGCACCCTAAAATGGTCCATGTAGTGAATTTCAGTGATCAGAAAGACTCTAGGCTAGCACTGCCCAGTAGAAATGTAATGTAAGACACATGTAATTTTAAAAATTTCTAGGAGACCCTTTAAAAAAGAAAAAGAAACTGGTGAACATAATCTTAATAACATATGGCATTTAACCCAATATATCCATGTGGTATGCAGAATAATGACCCCCAAAGATGTCCACGTCCTAGTCCCTGCCAGCCGTGAATATGTTATCTTACGTGGCAAAAGGGTCTTTGCAGATGCGGCTAAGTTAAAGACATTGAGATGGGAGATAATTCTGAATTATCTGGGCCTGATATGATCACATGAGTCCTTAAAAGCAGATAACCTTTACTGGCTGTTGTTAGAGGGAGGTTTGATTTCAGAAGAATGGGTCAGACAGATGGGATGTTGCTGGCTTTGAAGACGGAGGAAGCGGGGGACCATGAGCCCAGGAATTCAGGTGGCCTCTAGAAGCTGCAAAAAGCAAGAAAGCAGATTCTCCCCAGAGCCTCCAGAAGGAATGCAGCCCTGTCGATGTTTTGATTTTAATTTAGTGAGATCCATTTCAGACTTTTGGCCTCCAGGACTGTACGATAATACATTTGTTTAAATGTATTTTACATGTTTTAAAAGTTGTTTAAAGCCACGAATTTACACTAGCAATAGGAAACATACAATCTAACATATTGTCATTTCAACATTTGATCATATAAAAATTATTAACAAGATATTTTACATTATTTCATGCTAAGACTTAAAGCAGATCTCAGATCTCAACTCAGGCTAGCCAACATGTCAGGCACTCAGTGGCCACATGTGACTAGTGGCTACCATACTGAACAGCACAGTTCTAGAGCCTTTTCCCTGGATTCTGAAATCCGAGGTCCCAGCTCAAAGTATCCCTCCAGAGCATCACTCTAGAGTAGCCCTGATTCCATCCAGTAGCAGTTTGTCTCTGTGTGAGTCTGTGTGTGTATATATGCCCACATATGTATGTGTGTATGTGTGTGGGGTTATTTCCATGAGCACTTATGCTATGCCTGTGGGAGGAAGCCTTGGCCGACATCTCAGATACCCCAGGAGACAAGGGACAGTTTTTGCAGGTGCTAGTTGTCTCCTCAGCAAAAACCAGCTTACAAATTGGTCTCCTGCTAAAGATCCCTTATCACTGTGCCTGGATCTCTCAACTTAAGCCAGCAGCTATTTCCTTGACCTGTGGCTGCCTCTGGGTCTCCAAGGAGTTGGTTTGTAGGGAGACAATATTACCTTTTGATCTGCCATTGCTTGTACCTGCATTGGAGTCACCCCAGGATGGCAGCACCACTGTGGGGACAGTGTGTGAATGAGACTGAAAGAGGAACGACAAAACCATTGTGTTCCACTGAGGCAGAGCAAGAAACACCTTTGCTGTATCTTACTTGGGTCAGATTTTCAGGGGTGTTGCATGTCCTGTGGCTCTGCATTAGGTTGTGGGGAGGACGCACAGAGCAGCTGCAACTCTGGCAGACAGAGCTTGTTGTGAAGAGGCCTGAGTCAAGGATATGTCTGTGATGAGACTCACATTTCATCCAAGGTGACAAGCATTCAGATCACTCCTCCTGTCCTCTCCTAAAGCAAGATCCACAATGATCAGGTCACACAAGGAATGGGCCAGCTTGGCTGCAGGGTAGGCAGCTAAGACATCTGTTTCATTTGTTGGCCTATCCTCTCTGTAGGGAGGAAACCCAGAGGAGAGTAGTGGGCACTGGATTCCTAACTCCTCATATAATGGCTGCTGAGAATATTAGATGTGCAAAAAGGTCACAGGAGACATATTGCACTTGCTAGAGGTTTTGCTGCTGTCACAAAGCAAGCAGAAACAAACCCTCCTGCCCTCCCCCTTCCCTGAAAAAGTATATGCTATTTGCCTCTGATTAGATTTCTTGGATAAATGACCCTTCACCTGGGCAAATAATCCCACTGTCCCCCTGCTTTTCTTGGGTCCCTGCTTCTGATTGTAATTCATTTATCTCTGGCACATGTTGTTTTGTATTTCTGATAAGACTCGGGTGAAAAATAGGGTGGCAGCTGAATTTATTGACGCAATTTGCTCATGTAATCTATGCTGTTGGTGATTCTGAAATGCATGCAAAGGCATTAGCCTCCTAATTATGGATTTTCATGTGATTGTTTGAAATGCAGATGGTCAATCAGATCCTGAGTTGGGGACCTCGATCTAGGGGTGGTGGTGGCGAAGTGCTGGCGATAGAACTATTACAACTGCAGAAAGAATGAGATGTTTAGTATTTATGGTCTGTTTTTTTCCTGGGTAGATATCGGGGAAGTTGTAAAACCCTTAAAGTCTACAAAGAGTCATACATAGTGCTGTAATACACTCTGTATCCATGGAGTATTAGTTCCAGGACCTCTGAGGATACAAAAATCCTTAGAAGTTCAAGTCTCTGATATAAAATGGCATAGTATTTGCATATAATCTATGCACATATTTTCATAAGCTTCAGATCATCTCTAGATTACTTATAATACCTAATATGATGTAAATCCTATATAAATAGTTGTTAGACTGTATTGTTTATTATTTGGAATAATTTTTGTTGTTTATTGCTGTTTTTATTTTTATTTTTCTTGGATATTTTTGATCCAAGGCTGGCTGAATCTACAGATAAAGAACCTGGGCTACATTGGGCCAACTGTAAATAAAACTTACTCATTAAACAGGGTATGGAAAATTTGACCAGGGAAGGTCTAGTCTTAATATCACTGTGCCTTTATTTTCAGCCAGCCAGCTCCCCTAAGTTTTGGCTGTGTGTGTGTGTATGTGTGTGTTGGAGCATGTGTGGAGAAATAGCAGTGTTCTCGAGAGGAGAAAAGTGTGAGAGCATGGAGCACTCTCACCTTGCATTTTGTTCTCATCCTTCCTTCTCAAGGAGCACTTACAGGCTTTGTGATGGTTAAACCCACAGGTAAAAGCGCTAGCCCTCTTCTAACATTAATGGGTTACTACAAGGCAAGGTGTGAGCTTACATTGGACATCATATTTTGAAAAATAATGAATGATGCTCTGGCTGGACTGTAGGGTTGAGGGATTCTTACAGAGAAGAGCTCAGTAGATTTTTTTCCCTCCGTCTAGGAAGAATGCCCACAGCTGCCACATTGCTACCTGCTTAGTGCAGCTTGTGGCTACTTGCAACTCGGCTCACAGTCACCCGTTTTCCGGGTATACCTAAAGCTCTTACTGGTGACCCTACTCTGTGACTTGGCATTCAAAGCCCTCCAGGATTTGGCTACAACTCTCTTTTATAAGCTCCTTTGCTTCTCTGCCCCTGCCTGCACCCTGTGCTCCAAGCAAGTTAAATGCCTCCCTCTTCCCTACACAGCCTCATCCTCCCCCACGTTGTGGCTTTGCTCGCGCCTGCTATGTTTGACAGTGACTCTGCTTTTCTACCTCCATGTGCCCAAATACTTTGTACTTTCAGGTTTAATGCATACCTCATCTCTCCATAAAACCATGCCTTATCCCTTCTATCTCAATGTTACCTCTTTCTCCTCTGAACTCTTATAATATTTTATCTGTCTCTCTCAGGACCACCTCTTACTCCTTTGGTTAGTTATCGATGTTCACGTCTCATTTCTCCCATTAGATTGTAAGTTTCTTGAGGGCAGGGCCCATATGAAATTTATCTGTCCCTCAAGTGGCATCTTGCACATAGTGGGTACCTAGCCACCATTTGTTGAATAAATGAATGAAAACAGCATTAATCAAAAGCTTTGGAGATTGACATTCTTGGAGCAATGTTGGTCAAAGTGCATTCCAAGGACCATTTACTTGGGGTGGGGACAGAAGCTTGTTGAAAATGCAGACTCATGGATCCTACTAAGATTTACCAGATCAGAGTCTGTGGAAGGTGAGGCCTGGAAATTTGTGTTTTAAATAAGATTCCCGAAAAGTCCGGTGTTCAAAAGCCCATAGATTTGCAAAAAAATGTTCAGTCCAGTTGGAGTCAGGCCCTTTAAGCTAAGCACATAGAAAGTGAGAACTAGGGGCTAGGGAAATGTTAGTCCACAGCTACCAGAGAGGGCATTTGTATCAGCTTTAAAGCTGGAAAAGGGAAGTTGACGTGAATATTAGTTAGGATTTGTAGGAAGTCTGTCATCTAATGCAGAGAAGCCTTTGAAACATGCATTTCAGGGTTAACAGTTTATTATGTGTGTTGTCCATCCAACACTCTGTGTTGCCAAGGCTTGGTTCCAGATTCGGAAGAGACTCCTATTGGAAAATTCAAAGGCCGTTGGTTTATTGAACAGAACTGGGAGCTCGCTTATTTATTTATTTATTTATTTATTTATTTATTTTTTAATTTTTTTTAGAGACAGGGTCTCTCTCTGTCACCCAGGCTGGAGTGCAGTGGTGTGATCGTAGCTTACTGCAGCCTTGAATTTCTGGTCTCAAGCGATTCTCCTGCCTTAGCCTCCTGAGTAATTAGGACTACAGGCACATACTACCACACCTGGCTAATTAAAAAAAGTTTTTTTTTTAGTGATGGGATCTCACTATGTTGCCCAAGCTGGTCTCAAATTCCTGGTGTCAAGCCATCTTCCTGCCACAGCCTCTCAAAGCCCTGGGATTACAGTTGTGAGCCCTGTTCCCTGCCAGGAGTTCACTTATTAATTTAAAAAAATGTTAAGTAAGTAAATAAATTAAGAAAAATCAGCCAGGCTATAGACGTCAGAGTGAAAAAAATTCAGCTTGGTCGCAAAAGAAAAAACACCATACAGCATCCAAGTGAATATTTTTAATGCTTATAAAATTTTAATAGGAAGTGTGAGATGGATTTTTGCAGGCTTTTGTTACTACAGCCAATGGGTAACTAAGGAAATACTCTATTCTTCCCTACTGATTTTTCCAGGTGATTTAAACCAAGGATAAAAGCCCTCAAGAATTTGTTTTTAAAGTAATATCTCTAGCTGTCTAGGGAGAAAGGAAATAAAATGAAAATCACTCCTCTCTTTACATAAAAAACCTTTCCCTGAAGAAAAGTAGTGTGGTGGTCAGTGGTGTTAAGAAAAGGTAAAAATGGACAAGTATTTTTAAAATGACGGTATAACTAGGGTGCTGCTAATATTTAGAAAGACAGACAATTATAAGAGTTGAGCTGCAGAGAAAATGGCTCAATGTTCTATTTTCAGCTTTTCAACAGGTCAGAGTCATCTAATGAGGGCCGTGGCAGGGCGGCAGGCACACTTCCAGCCGAACTGGTTGTACAAGCTTCTTGTACTAAAAGCAGTCTAGAAGAACCTTCCCGGCATCGAAGCAGCAGGGAGAAGAGCCTGTAGGACCCATTTTTCTAAACACTGTGCTCTTCTTATTCCTTTTAATTTTCAACTTGGTGTCCATTAGGAGATTTACCTGGCTGCATCATTCAGACGGTAGTTATTGAGTTTCCGCTTAGCCAAGGGCTGTGTTATGTATTTTCTCTGCCTCTCATGTCCTGAGCTAATTTGCCTTATCCAAGCACATCTCTGTTATTATTCTGGAAATTGGGCCATCCTGACAGTCTCAGACAGAGCCACCTCAGCTCTGATTTATTCTGCGAATGTCTTGCTTAAAGGCACAGAGGCAAACCTCTTCAGAGGTATATTTCTCCTGAGTATAAATGCAGTTGTATGTATAGGATTGACAAATTCAGGTTTTTTCCTGCTGTCTGAAATACGGTGCCCCTCTTACCTCAAAAAAGCAAACAGCACAACCTATACTGTGCATGGCTAACAAGACCACCAAATCACAGTGACAGTGGGTGCCTGATGGGATGTGTACCTGAGAGAGCCCCATCTGGGGTCCCCTATCTAGCACCGAACTCAGCAACCATAGCTCTATTAAACAACTTCACCTGCATGACGTCCTTATCACAGAATTGTTGTTCCCCAGGACCGAGACAGAGATTAAAGTAGGTAGGTGGGGAGATGGGATCAAGGTCCCTGCTGGTGCTTCGTTGCTGTGACAATATCCAACCCTATGGGATTGTAGCTCAAGTAGGTACTTAGATCAGGCTCCTCTGAGGAAGATTACAGGCAGTTCTTATTTCTGGAGAACTTACATGTGTGAGCCTGGCATTATCACCTTGACTAACGAGTGTTAAAAGAGAAATCGGAATCCCTGAGGACCTCCCGTGAAGAGCTTTTCAGGAAAAAAAAATGACACAACACCCGGTGCTGACTTTCCCAGTTGCTCAGTCTCCCTCGAGTCCTCGGGGCTTGTGATGTACACCAAGCTTCCGTAATGTCTATCAATTACTTTGGAAAGTAGAGGGCACCGTGAAAACTGTAACAGTGAGTCTTCCTTCCAGCTGTGAACACTAAGCAAATTCGTACCTTCACTCTTCCCCACTTACTCCTCCCTGGCTTTGATCTCAAACTGGTCCTGTCTGTTCTTTACTAGTTACTTATGGTATGGTTTTTGGATCAGGATACTGGCTACAAAGGTTTAAAGTCTGGAAAATAATTTGCCAAAGTAACACCCCAAAGGATACTTCCTGGATAGATAGATTAGGCTATCATCTCCCTACCCAGTGGGCAATGGGAGCGTTACTAATGGTGAGCAACTGAGTGTGAAGTGTCTGCTGATGTGGGACAGTGTAAAGCATTCCACAGCTTTCCGGATGGATTCTAGCCTAGAAATGTTGGAATCTAATCCCTTGGATCTGATTTCCAGTTCACAGGGAATATAGAGATGGAAGAACAAGCTTAATAACTGAGGACCTGGGTGTGGTAGCTCCAGCCTGTGGTCCCAGCTACTTAGGAGGCTGGGGTGGGAAGATCATTTGAGTTTGGGAGGTGGAGGTTGCAGTGAGCCAAGATTGCACCACTGCACTCCAGCCTGGGCGACAGAGCAAGAAACAAAACAAACCAAACAGAAAACCTGTCTCAAAACAAAACAAAACAAACAACACCCCCCACCCCAAAAAAACTGAACATCTAAGGAAGCAACAAGGCAAATAATTCCAGAGGCTGGGTCTTTAACTAGACAACTGGCCTGGACTCTTCAATCAGTGATGACCAGTAAGAGACGAGTGTTCTAGATTTAAAGAGATTTTAAAAACATTACAACCAGATACAGTGTGTGGTCCTGGATTGGATGTGGTTTAGCTAAACTCCTAAAATAACAGATGTTTTGGGGACAATGGAGAAAATTGGAAAGGTATTAAATAAGAAGAAAATCGATTGACATGGAAAGATGACTGATTTTATATATGTATACATATATATACATATAAGCGTATACCTGTATATGTATATATAAAATACATATATATGTACAGAGAGAAAGTGTGGGAGGATTTGCACATTGGGGTTAACTGTGGTAATCTTGGGGGAATAAGAATACGATGGTGTGATTTTCCTTTTTTTCTTATCAACACTTTCTAATTTTTTGTTTGTTTTTTGAGACAGAGTCTCACTCTGTCGCCTAGGCTGGAGTGCAGTGGTGCAATCATGTCTTACTGTAGCCTCAACTTCCTGGGCTCAAGCAATCCTCCTGAGTAGCTGGGACTACAGATGTGTGCCACCATGTCTGGCTAATTTTTAAATTATTTGTAGAGATGGGATCTCACTATATTGCCCAGGCTGATCTCAAACTCCTGGGCTTAAGTGATCCTCCCCCCTTCACCTCCCAAAGTGCTGGGATTGTTAAGCATGAGCCACTGGGCCCAGTTAACATTTTCTAATTTTCTGATATTGAAAAGAGATTGCTTTCGTGATCACAAAAGATTAATTAAAAAAATATTTTTTAAAAGATTGGTTTAAAAAAAAAAACCCAAAAAACAGGAAATACCTTTCCAGGCAGCAATAATGAAAAAGAGCCTTGAGGCGAGGTCAGCCCAGCTGCTAACAAAAGACGTGCGAACACCTCCTGCCAGGCCTAGGACTTACTAGGAAGACCCCAGCAGAGACCATAATTCCATAGCGTTGTAGCCCCACTTTTTTTCATTTTGAGGCGCAGGTGAACAATTTAAGATTTGTCACAATGTAACTGAATGTGCAGAGTGACTTCCCACTGATAGTGATTGCTGAAAAAGAGTGGGGGAGGGGATTGGGAGGGCGGTGCAGGTTTTCTGCTCAGGCCGATGCTGAGTCCTGGGTGGGAAGCATGGAGCAGGCCTCTTCTACGCGGGGTCTTGATAGCTCCGCTGATCACCGGGTAAACCCCATGGGGCCAGATTTTATCAGTGATGTATTTTCTTCACTGAGAAGAGTATCATGTAAGAGGCACATAAATGTCACACAGTTTTTGCACACCCACCCAAACATAAAATGACATTTGTATGCTGAAATAATAACCAGAAATTTCTATGCTCTAACCAATGAGTCCTTTCTCCCAGGCAGATTAGAGACACTGGAGGATGAATTTGAATATTCAAATGAATGTCCACCCTGGTGTGTAGCAAGGGGGGAAAGGGCAGAACTGGCCAGGGGCTTCTCTGATCACGTTTTGATGATAAATGCAGGATAACGAAGAAATGAAAAGCAAAGAGAAGAACTAGAAGGGGAAAGAAGGCTCACTGCACAGTAACTTCAACCGTGATCGGCCGGGTCACATCTGCCCTGCGGGAGGGAGGTGAAAAGGCGGAGGGTACACTCTGTTCCTTAGTGAAATCGCTTAGGCACAAATCAGATCAGCTGGCCCGTCTGGCTGAGACCCAGGACCTAGAGGGACCAAATTGGCAAACCTGCTTTCCAATATGTAGGTAATCACATTATCATCATTGCTTGGGGTAAGACGGATGGTTTTTACAGAATAGCCCTGATTGTGAAAGGCTGTTTGTGGGTGTGTTTGGCAGAATATTTTATACCCTCAAGATGTGCAGTTTAAATTAGATGGTGAGAAAAACCTAAATGCATAAAAAATAGGACTATTAAGAGAGAAAACTGACGTTTGGCTCTTGTGAGGCTGTTTAACATCACATGCTCTAGGATCTCAATATCGATGTTCAGTATTGTCCATCTCAGCAGCAGGGTGATGTTAGATAACACGTTTGAACTGCTTTTTACCACTCTACCAAGTTTTTTTTTTTTTTTTTTTTTTTTTTTTTGAGACAGTTTCACTCTTGTTGCCCAGGTTGGAGTGCAGTGGGGTGATCTTGGCTCACTGCAACCTCCGCCTCCCAGATTCAAGCGATTCTCCTGCCTCAGCCTCCCGAGTAGCTGGGATTACAGGCGCCTGCCACCATGCCTGGCTAATTTTTTGTATTGTTAGTAGAGATGGGGTTTCACCATGGTGGCCAGGCTGGTCTCGAACTCCTGACCTTGTGATCCACTTGCCTTGGCCTCCCAAAGTGCTGGGATTACAGGCGTGAGCCACCGCACCTGGCCTCTATTAAGATATAAAGCTGTTAAATGGATTACCTTGAAAGACATGATTTTTGTACATTAAATATGGTCAAATAGCAGTAATTTCATATGATTTGATCTAATAATTGACCTTTCCTTTAGAAGAGCTTAGATGTGGGTTGAGAGACAGAAGAGTAGCTTATCAACAGACATAAAATGATTAAGAACTAGAATTAAGAGGCCTTTCTTTGAAGTCAGTAACACAAAGATTTGTTCATGCTCCTTAAGGTTTTTCCTTGACTGACTCCATGTGGGTGAATCTTTTTCTCTAGATGAAGCACACTGTCCAATGTTTAAGCCACAAGGGAAAATGAACCCAGTTACTATTTAATACATGCAACTCAGATTTATCCCAAAATATGATGATCTACCTTGACCCGCCACCTTTTTCCAAGAGTTGACACTGTAAGTTTTCTAGAAAAAACTCCACTCTCGCATGACCAAGATTTGTGTGTGTGATCAACATTTAGAAGAACGTGCTAAAGAAGACACTGAAGACAATTCCCAAACAAGAGTTAATATCTGAGCTGCGGCAGCATCCTTGCCACAAAAACACAGCTCCCCAAGCAACTGCTCCGGAAGACACAGGGCTCACTTAGATGTGTAAGCTCTGGTTGTGTTTCTTTTAAAATCAGTCGCATTACTTTATAGTCACATCTTGTGAGAGAGGGCTCAGGGTCTCCAGCATCCCTGGAGAGGCATCTTCTTCCTTCTGCTTGAATTTTCCTCAATCTTCTATCCCGTTTGAATGGCTGTGACCTGTTAGGGATTTTATTTGATTTTTAGGGCTTTACTATTGTATTCATCATGATGCTCCTCAGATAGTGTTTGTCCTAATCATCGTTTCTAGTACAGAGCCAAGTTGAACTGCTGGAATTATGGAGCAAAATACTGAACTGGTATTTTCTTCCTTGTTATTGGCTTGCTGTTCTACAGGCTAAAGGAAAGTCATGACTTTCCAGGCACAGTTAAATAAATGGTCATAGTTAGTCCAAACTATCTTGAGAGATGACCAAAGTTTGGGTCTCAGTTCTGACCTAACTTGCTGTGTCATATTTGGCAAATTTATTAACCTCTGGCAACACCAGTTTCTTTCTTAAGAAAATGAAAGATTGAAATAGATAATCTCCCAGTTATTGTCTGATTCTAAAATAATACAAGTCTATATAAAACCTTGTATAAAGTTAGGTTGTTATTTAAATTATTGTATCATCCTTTAGTCATTCACTTTTATGGAGAGGAAAAGAGAGAAGGTAGCTCAGAAATAGGTTGGTAGGAAAATTCAGGTTTTAAAAATGGTTGGTGGCATTTGAGTTGTATAGAAATAATTTAGATTTGAGTATTTTTTGAACATATAGTCTTTTTTTTTTTTTTTTTTTTTAAAGCAGGGTCTTACTGTGTCACCCAGGCTGGAGAGCAGTGGTGAGATCATGGCTCACTGCAGCCTAAACCTCCTAGGCTCAAGTGATCTTCCTGCACCAGCCTCCTGAGTCACTAGGACTATAGGCACATGCCACCATGCCCAGCTATTTTTTTTATTTTTTGTAGAGACGAGGTCTCACTATGTTGCCCAGGCTGGTCTCGAACTCCTGGGCTCAAGTGATCCTCCTGTCTTGGCCTCCCAAAGTGCTGAGATTATAGGCATGAACCACTGTGCCTGGCTGGATATATTCATCTTTGTAGGAAAACATTATAATAGGAGAGCTCCAGGAATTCTGGAGGATTGCTTCTGACACCCAAAGCTTCTCACTTTTTTTAGTACATTTGAAAATTGGAATTCATGCAAAAAGAGTTAGTCATTTATATTGGAATAAGTTCACGGTCACCTTGAAGTTTCTTTTTGTATGTGGAGGATGACGTGCCTGTTTTACTGTCTTGTCTAAGAGCTGAGCAATTAGGCAGAAGAATGGCATTTACGGAATTTTTGGCATTAGATTTCGGGCTGATATTGATTGGAATATTTCAAGTTGTCATCTTGAGCTTCAGGCGTCAATCAGTGCCCTAGCCTGGGTGGGAACAAGGAGATTGCTCCAGGAAGTTTGGGCTTGAGCATGCTCGCTGGTGACATCCTGCCATCTTGTGGCCAGCTGTGGACTTCAGCATTAGGCCTCGTCCCCTAAGTGGCCAGGCTGCTTTCCGCTGTGCCCAAGCTGCAAGAGCAATATGTGACAATCATTTCCAGGCTTCTGGATTGACAGCACGATTCTATGGGTTCTATTCATTATTTATAGATTCTTCTATTGATCATAAAATATTTGTGTTGCACCCCTGTCCCAAAGGAGTTTCCATATTCCTTTTATTCTTTAAGAGCGCTCGCGTAGCTGATAGGACAGCAGAAATGGAAAAAGGTTAAGTGTTGGAAATGTCAATCTTGATTCTGCTCTGAAATCGATTCTTGCTTCAGGCAAGCCCCAGATCTGGATCCCAGGTTCTTCCTGGTTCTGCAGATTAAACTACTCATCCCTGGGAAGAGCACTGAACCCATCCTCCACGATTGGAGCATTTTACTAGTGTGATCGCATTTCACAGCATCTGTCTGTGGTAGACATTTTTGTCTTCATTTTGTAAGTTTACTGAGGTTCAGAGACACTGAGTAACTTGTCCAAGGCCACGCAGGTGATAAACAGTAGAACTGAGACCCAAACCTAAGTAACCTGACACACTCTTAACCCCTTTGCCCTGTGTCTGTGAAATGAAGTAAAAACACCTTACTACACACACACGGCAGGTGTAAGATCAAAGGAGATAAAAATGCAAATGAAAAATATCTATCCACATGTTGGTTGACTTTTAAAATGCCCATTATTACTATTGTTATGCATGCTGTCGAGATTATTGTTAATGGCAGGCCAAAATTTTCTGTTTCATAAGTGGAAGAGTGAGTCCTCAGAGGGAAATATTCAAAATTGATTAAAAGGTTATTTGCAGTTGCTATTAATGATATTCTCTAATCCTCTCATTTTCCCATTTGCTGCCCAGTTTCGAATGAAGCTGATCCTAATTAGAGATTCCATTTGTAGGAAAAATAACTTGTGTGTGCATTCAGTATGTAAATTAAAAGTGGCTTTTAGTAGTTAGGGAGATAATAACTAAACCAGTGTGATAAACTTCTGAGATTTTAGCCTGTGGCTGCCCAGGTGAATTGAGCAGTTAATTTAGATTAAAGATGAGAAAAGATGCTCAGCCATTCTTACTGGGGGATAAAGAGGACTTCATTTTGTGTTCTGTTCGGGTGGGACCAGAATTATTCGGAATGACTGGCTATCCTGAAGATATCCACGCACCCCTCTACTTCACCAATGTAGGTACAGTATTTGCGTCATGAAAATAGGTAATGCTTAAGGTAAAAGAAACAAACAAAAATTAGCGTAGACTTCTTTTTCTCAAAGCCAGTGTTGGGTTATAGGAAAGAATATATTAGCAAAACCTAGTCATAAGTTATAAAGGAACCATGTTGGATGCAAAGTGTGTAATTGTCTGCCATAGGTGGTGCAAATTCACCACTCATTCCCCACACAGTATGTTCATACATCATCCCTTTAACAGGTTAAGGCAAGGAAGAGACCCAGGTTTGACCAGCGAATCTTTGTGGCAGGATCCTGCTTGAAATGCCCTAGAATCGATGGAAGCAAATATGAGGATCTATATCAGCAAGCATCTCACTTAAGTGCTTAAATTTGCTGAAAATGTATCCCGTGGCTTCAGGGATGCCTGTCACTGCCTCTGGGTTGGGATCCATTCTGGTTTCCTTTATGAGACATAAATTGCTGATGCTTGCCACTTTGTATTCACAGTTGAGATGCATGAATCCTAAGTTAAATATTTATATTTTTTGTTTCCTATGCCTTATGTATCTGAGTTTTGTTCATATCTACCTGTATTTTATATTTAGAAATATGCAGACAGTAGAAGTAAAATATCACACATTGAGTTTCTCCTCCTCCTACATGCATGTGCGTGCAAAGACACATGCTTTTATTTTTATTTATTTATTTTTTTGAGACAGAGTCTCACTATCTTGCCTAGACTGGAGTGCAGTGGCAGGATCTCAGCTCATTCCAACCTCCACCTTCTGGGTTCAAGTGATTCTCCTGCCCCAGCCTCCTGAGTAGCTGGGATTACAGGCGCCCACCACCATGCCCAGCTAATTATTGTATTTTTAGTAGAGAAGAATTTTCACTATGTTGGCCAGGCTGGTCTCGAACTCCCAACCTCAGGTGATTTGCCCGCCTCGGCCTCCCAAAGTGCTGGGATTACAGGCTTGAGCCACCGTGCCTGGCCGATTTCTTCAATACACACATTTTGTTTGGCAGACAAACACCTCTCAAAGAATGGGACTCTTAAGGTGCCTTGGGGATGGAGGGACATGACAAAAAGGATATGGGGCAGTGAAAAGTTTGGGTGCTACTGGCTAGAGTTGTTTTGCTCTGAGATTTTAAAGTTAAGTAGCTAGACTAGAGCAGTACTTGTCAAACATCAGTTTGCCTAGGGATGTAGTTAAAACTGCAGATGCCTGGGCTCCACACCCCAGATATTCTGATTTAACAGATGGCTTGGGAACAGCGTTTTGACAAATATTGAACTAGCGGATGCTGATTGCCCAAAGTTGAACAACATTTCAAAATGGAGTAAATTAAACCTTCCTTTGAAAAAGAATATGAACAAGTCATTAAAAAATACAGGGTTTGGTTTAGATACTTTATTTATCTAGGATGCTGAAATGTCCAGCATTTCTGTTCTCCCCGCACAATCTCTTATGAAGCTGGGCCCACAGACCCATTGCACACAACTGAATGTGAACTTACAGGTTAATGATTTGATGAGGGGCTCTTAGCACTCTCTGGCAGCTCTGGTCACCTGATATGCCAGGCACCAATGGGCATGGAGAAAACATCCTTAGTTTTCTTCTCACCATGGCAACCAGTGCATCCTGATCCCTGTCTGTCAGTTTCCAGGCTAGCGACTCTACGTTCACCTGTGTCATAGCAACAGGAGAAAACTGCAGTTGACTTTCGCTTTCCAAATGTCTTGGAAACAGGGCTTTCAATTCTAAACCCCAACTTCCACTCTACGGTTTCCTGGTACGAAGCTGTTTGGACTCTGGGAGTTGGTGGCTTGAGAGAAACAGGAAGGGACGGGAGATTCTGGGACATTAGTATATTCATGGCAGGTGTGTGTAAATTGGAGCTGTCAGTTTGACCAGCAGGAAATAGAAAGTATGAATCTTAGGGGAAGGGAGTGAATCACATTCACAAAGACAGCTTGAAAAATTGGCCAGGAGGCAAATGACAAGTTCTCCACTCCATATGAAATATCAAGATTAAAGGAAAATCAATTATCCTTTACCTTTGAGCGTTTTTGGGGGTTATGGTGAAATTAGGACTAGAGGGAGTAAGCAATGGTAGCCTTTAATTTTTCCTAATATTTTACTATAACAAATTTCAAACATACGGCAAATTCGAAGGAGTTTTATAGTGTAAATTTAGATTCTATCATTAACATTTTACCTGATTTATCACTTATTGTTTATCATTGTTGTATATTCCTCTTTCCTTCTATCGATACACCTTAGTTTTGGAAGTAGTTTTGATTTTAATATTCTGATTATTCTTTCTTTCTTTCCTGTTTTAGTGTTTATTACCCTCCTTTTGTCTTCATCCACCCAAAACCATCATCTTTAATGATTACAACAAAGAACATGATAGTGATAACAAAAATTTGTTAAAGCTACATTTGCTGAACGTATACTATATGACAAGCACAGTACTAGCTACTTTTCTTATATTATTATCTCAATATTTTTCAGAATAGGAGGAGATATAATTATCCCTCTTTTGATAATAAGGAAACAGAATCTCAGAGATGAGTGGCTAAACCAGGATTCAAACCCAGTCTTGTCTGGTAATTTGCTTTGGCAAACAAGTTTCAGGGGATTAATGGCCCTAGGAATTTCCTTTCAAAGTAGGTTAGTGAAAAACTCACTAAAACCACCTTAAACCTATTATGGAGATCATTGATAAAATCATTTTCTGCCTTTAGTTTATGTAAAGGAGCCTTTAGTTCAGAGTAGAATGAAAAAGCTAATCTTTGAACCATGATTATCTGTGAACAATCTGGGTATCTGCATTTCTTTGTATGAGAGTGAAGTAGGCAAAATTTTCCTTCTCTTTGTCTTCATTGCAGAAACTTATTGAACTCTTCTATGGGCCAAACATTACACATTCATTTAATTCTTTTTTTTTTTTTTTTTTTTGAGACGGAGTTTCGCTTTTGTTGCCCAGGCTGGAGTGCAATGGTGCGATCTCAGCTCACCGCAACCTCCGCCTCCTGGGTTTGAGCGATTCTCCTGCCTCAGCCTCCTGAGTAGCTGGGATTACAGGCATGCGCCACCACGGCCGGCTAATTTTTGTATTTTTAGTAGAGACGGGGTTTCTCCATGTTGGTCAGGCTGGTCTCGAACTCCCGACCTCAGGTGATCTGTCCGCCTTGGCCTCCCGAAGTGCTGGGATTACAGGCATGAGCCACCATGCTTTGCCTCATTTAATTCTTAAGGCCAGTTCTCTCAGGTAGATATTATAATCTTCATTTTAAAGATCAAACAGTTAATGTTCACTGGAGCAAACAGACAGACCAATAGAACAGAGCAGAAAGTCCACATAATCCCAATACAGGGGACTTAATGATAAAAGGGATGACAGTCATCCCTTGGTATTCCTGGGGGATTGGTTCCAGGAGTCCCCTCAGATACCAAAACCCCAGGATGCCATAAAATGGCATAGTATTTGCATATAATGTAGGCACATCCTCCGGTAAATCATCTCTAGATTACTTACAATACCTCATACAATGTAAATGCTATGTAAATAGTTGTTGTACTGTATCATTTAGGGAACAATGACAAGAAAAAAAGTCTCTACATGTTCAGTACAGACATAACCATTGCAGGCCTAGCTACATTTTCTATTCAAGGTTGGATCCAAGGATGCAGAACCTATGGTTACTGAGGCCAGCTGTACCAGTATTCAATAAGTGATATTGGGACAACCATCTAGAAAAAAATGTAAAAAAAAAAAAAAAATCTGAAGCCATATCTCACACCATTTAGGAGGACAAATCCCAAATGGATCAAAGACAAATATGAAAAGTGAAACCACAAAAGTTCTACTAGAAAGGATGAGAAAATTTCTTTATGACTTTAGAGTGGGGATGGCTTTCCTATGACACAAAATCTAGAAGCCATAATAAAAGAGATTGATATATTTAAGTATGGAAATTTTTTTTGTTTGTTTGAGACAGAGTCTTGCTGTGTCTCTCAGGCTAGAGTGCAGTGGTGGGGTCATGTCTCACTGCAACCTCCACCTCTGGGGCTCAAGCCATCCTCCCACCTTAGCCTCCTGAGTAGCTGGCACTACAGGCGCTTGCCACCAAGCCTGGATTTTTTTTTTTTTTTTTTTTTTTTTTTTTGTGGAGATGGGGTTTCACCATGCTGGTCTCAAACTTCTGGACTCAAGCAATCCTCCTGCCTCTGCCTCCCAAAGTGTTAGGATTATAGGTGTGAGCCACTGCTCCTGGCCTAAACAGATAAATTTACTTTACATGTGGAAACTTCTACATGGCAAAAAAGAACTACAAAAAAATAAAAGTACAGATGGCAATATGGAGGAAATATTTGCAATTCATGCCACAGATAAAGTGTTATGCTTCCTAACAGATAAATAGCACCTATTAATGTCTGAGGAAAAGACAACCTTACCAATACAGAAATGAATAAGGGTAGGAATAGACTGTTCAAAGAAGAGGACAGGCAAATGGCTCTTAAACATGCAAAAAGATGTCCAACCTCATTAAACAAGAGAAATGTAAATTAAAACAACACTGAGGTACCATTTCCTTTGCATTTTATAAACTAAAAGTTTAGTTAAATACTGCACTGTGTATGGTTGGTGGAAATATCAATTAGTCAAATCTTCATGGAGGACAAGTTGTCAATTTATTTCAGAATTACAAATGTACATGCACTAAGTTTCAGCAGTTCCATTTCTAGCAATTTCTCCTTTATAGGAGAAAATTTTGCCTACTTCACTCTTGTGCAATATACTCGTATAGTCACACCTGTGGGAAGCGACATAGGTAGAGGCTATTCACTGCAGCATTTTTTTTTTTTTTTTTTTTTTTGAGACGGAGTCTCGCTCTGTTGCCCAGGCTGGAGTGCAGTGGCGCGATCTCGGCTCACTGCAAGCTCCGCCTCCCGGGTTCACTTCTCAGCCTCTCCTGTAGCTGGGCCTACAGGCGCCCGCCATCACGCCCGGCTAATTTTTTGTATTTTTTAGTAGAGACGGGGTTTCACCGTGTTAGCCAGGATGGTCTCAATCCCCTGACCTCGTGATCCGCCCGCCTCGGCCTCCCAAAGTGCTGGGATTACAGGCGTGAGCCACCGCGCCTGGCCACTGCAGCTTTTTTTTGTTTTGTTTTTGTTTTTTGTAAAATATGGGACACTAAATATTTGTAAAATATGGGACACTAAATAAATAGAAGACTATGAAATAAATTATAGTAGAGGCATGTGATATATACAAAAGAATGAAGAAAGTTTTTATGTAGTGATTTGGAAAAAGCCCTAGGATATGTTAAACAAACAAACAAAAAAAAAAGAGCAAGGAACAGAACCATGTATAGAGTATGCTGCTGTCTGTGAACCATGAGTACAGGGAGTTTACCCTCCTCCCCACAAAGGAGAATCTATGGTTGCCCCTGTGGGTAAGCTGATGGTGTAGGACACACAGTTCTGGATTCAGCTTTTGCTGGTGAAATTGCTGGCTATCCCCTGTTTGGGTAAACAAACCTAATTCCTCAGAGATCTACACAGTGCTCACCCCTCCCCAGCTGTCAGGCTTGTATCCAACTGTACTGGTACCATAATTTTTGATTCTCTGAGGGCTAGGACTTCTCTTTTCTTCCTGGACTCAGGGCAAGGATGGTCGGGCAAACTTGCTTTTGTCTTATTCATACCCAAAGCATCTGTGTTGTCAGTGTAAAAGGCTACTGAAGACATAAACCGTTTATAGTTCCAACACTGCAACTAGAAAATTCATCTTTAATCCAATGAGGATAACCTGGTATGTCATTTGCCAAAGGTTGTTATTAATACAAAGTGGATGCCAGTGGTTAGTGTATGAAATCACACATAAGCCCAGGCTTGCTGAACTTGTTTCAACTACCATCTTTTTATTTAAGTGGACAGATATAACTGGATGTCTTTGTTGTGTACAATGTCAGTGACTTTCTTCCTTGCTAGCAGAATCTGAGCTTTTGAGTACTGGAAATAGTCTGACTTTGTATTGGAAATATGTTATCTATTCCATGATTGATCATTTGGTTTTGACCAGAGGCCTGGCATAAGATAGGAAACATGCTGTTGGCAGACAAATCTCTATGTGTCTCTGCACTTTTTGTATGTCTCGCGAGAAAAAAAACATCACTAGTCATGAATTTGTGCAAGTATTTGACTACAATATTTATTGCTCATTTGTTAATAGTCATAAAATATAGGAAGTATCCATGATGGCCAACCATAGGGGATAAGTTAAATTGTGGTTCCTCATATAATGGAATGCCCTTCAGTGATTTTAAAATGATGATGTAAAAGAATATTTAATGTGGGAAAATGTTCTTGACATATTAAAGGGGAGGGGGAAAAGCTTCCTCAAAATAAATCACAATAGTGTGATCTCATTTAAAAAGTATTACACATACATACGCACACACACACAGACATCGAATGGCGATACATCATGGATTATTAGCACTAGATATATTTTTGTAATGGGACATGGGTAAAGTTCTTATTTTCTTCTTAAAATGATGAATTTTTCTACAACAAATATGATTACATTTGCAATGAAGCATTTTGCAAAAGCTATTATAAAAAGAGGAAGAGGTAAAATGCCTTCCTGAGTGCCTCTCCTAATCTAGTTAGCGAGACAACACAGGATATTCTGGAGCCACCTCCAGATTCCAAATCTCTGCCTTTGTCCTCTCAGGCCCATACAGATCCCCAGCCAGTTGCTGGGGAGACTATCGGGATCTGTGCGTTTCCTTGCCATTCATTTCTGGTCGCTGTCTGTGCTATACACCTCAGCAGAGGCACAGGTAAAAACCTTTAACCTGATTAAAATTCCCCTCAAGCGTATTCCTGGTATTACTGGTAAGAGGAAGGAGAACGCATTTCAGAAATTAATTTCATCCTCATGTCATCAGAAAGGCCAGAAAAGAACAACCCCCCCCCCACTACCCATTTTAAATGCAATTTTGATTGGATTCTTTCTGAATACTTCAGTAGCTTTTGAGAAACAAAACAAAACAGCGTTCCTGAGCGCCCAGCTGCAGCCTCCTGCGAGCACATCATGTTCCGCACGTCTCGCTGGTTCGAGGACGCCTCGTCTGTTGCTATGGAAACAGAGTAGTCAAATCAGACTGCGACGGAGGACTCTACTGAGTCCCCGAGAACAAATTGTTTCCTTCTGTTTGGTTCCATTTGGTTTAAGTAGCGGGGGAGACCCTCGCTTTCTGGATAAACTATTTTCCCGGGCCGGACACTGATAAATGGATGATTAAAGACAGCAAATAATCCTCAACTCGAGATGTCCTTGTCAGAACGGGCTGCGGCATTGAGTTTTGATGGGTGAATTCTAATGAGAATTAGGGTCTTTGTTTCGCACAAGTACTTTCAAGAACCGGCCAGCCTTTCCCATAAATGGGATTACATTTATTGTAGCCACTGAATAACAAAATTTTCAGCCGAATTTTCAGCCAACGGACGCTTCTGTAACTCGCAAGCTGCTTGAGGCAAAATCGGTTTCAGAGCGAGCAGAGCTCAACGCTCACGTACGTCAGGCTTTCTTGCACTACTTTCAAACTTCCAAGTGTTTTTCACATTTCTTGTTTCTTATGTTTTCATTCATGTTCCTGTACTATGAACATATGAAGTCAAATGCGAATGTAACTCTTACTTTTACTGGAGACTAAGAAAAGCCAAGTGATTTTTCTCAAAATGCAGCAACGGGCTGTTATGTGGCACAGGGCCCGGCTAATCAAATCCTATTCAACCATCAGTGACCGCACGGTGCTCTGGTTGCCCTGTTATTCCCTTTTGAGACTCAGTCATCACCGGTCTCCCATTTTGTGGCCTGAAGCCAACAATTTTCTAAATCCCTGTGAAGAACAACAGATAAGTAAAGAGGCTCTGAAGATTAGGAGGGAGAGAAAGGGCCACAGGAAACAAACTACCGTGTGGGTAGATCACACCTGCACATCCCAATTCATATTTCCAGAGCGTAACATATTCTGAAACACCTAAAGAATGTGTGGAAAATAGAAGTTCTTCAAAAACAAATATTCTGTAAAAACTAAAAGCAACCTAAATGTCCATCAAGAGTAGAATGGATATAAAAATTGTGGTATACAGTGAACTACTACTCAGCAATAAAGACAGAACAACCTACTGGATAAAACATATACATTATGTTGGGTGAGGAAAACAAGGAACAAAAGAGCATGCATTGTATAATTCCATCTATATGAAATTCTCTCTAATCTATAGGGGAAAGAAAAGTAATCAGGCTTGCCTGGAGGGATAGGGGTGAGATTGGGGTACTAGGGAACTTTCTAAGAAAGTCAGTGAGCTACATTTGACTGGGGTGATTGACATGTGAGTGTACACATTTGTCAAGATGCATCGAACTGTTTACATAGAATCTGTGCATTTACATACATAAATTATATCTCAATGAAGAAAAAGAAAGTATTTTATAGCCTTTCTCTGTGGGGTATTCTTTTAAGTGCTTTACATGCGAACGTACTTAATCCTCACAAAAATATGAGGGAGAAGTATGTTTATTTGCATTTTACAGATGGGGAAACTGAGACAGAGTGGTTACATAAATTTCCAAGATAATGGATCTAGTGACTGGTGGGGCCAAGATTTGAGCCCTGGCAGTCCAGCTCCAGAGCTGGGTTCTTGGCTGCTGGATCACATTTCCAAACCTGCTAGAAGCAGCAACCAGCAGAGCTTTTCCAAATATGATAGCAAAACAATTGCTCATATAGAGAGAATCCAGCTACACTTATTTCTGCATTTATTTATGTTGGCTTTTGGGATACTTCTAATAATTCCATTTAGTGTCAACATAGTCAACACTACTAAACTGTAGGCTTGCATTGCACATGATCAAGAAGGCCAATCTCCTGAACTTTGTTTGCTAATCATTTTACAACACAGTTGATATTATAAGACAAGCAAAATTATTTACCCGATTTTGCTAAGAGGAAGGGGGAAATGTGAAAGTGATTCAGGCATTGGGCTAGAGAGAAGACTCATCCACTCTGACATTATAACTTATTGTATTGTTTATCATATATAGAGAAAAATTCACAGGGACATCAAAATATTAACTGACGGACTATAGGAAATGAGATTAAGAGGAGAGGAAGATTTTCAATTTCTCAATTTGCAAAGTTTAAGACAAGTATGCATTTTTAATGAGATTCGGTAAGTTGGCCAGTCAACTGTTCTTGCTTGTGTGAAGGTTAGCTATTTTGCAGTCCTCATTCATTCACTCATTCATTGGTTAAACAAATATTTACTGAATGTGTACTGAATGCCAGGTACTAGGTACTGAAGATACATAAGAACTAGTATTCTAGAGGTTAGACATATGGACAAATAATCATGGAATGAGATAGGCACCCTGCAGTTGAAAGGATTTCGTTTAGACCAGGTAATACTGCCCCAACTCTGCTCTTGGCCATAGTGATCTGTGGGTTTGCCAGTTCTGCATGACCAGAAGGTGGAAGGAGAGATGAAGCATTTCTGAATGACCTAAGGTTTTCCTATCCTCTTATTTTATGAATATTATTGGAAGCATGGCCAGTACTTGGAAGAGGTAGGCTCTAATTCGTGTTCATATGGCTTGTAAGACTTCAGTTTTTTCCTAATCCTGGTTTCTCATGGCAAAGTGGTTAGTTGTCAGTGGCCAGAGGACTAAATTTCAAGGTTGTCACTTGAGTACTTTTCTCTGTTCTGTGGCTATAGGCTATATCCCTAATACCAGCCACTGTCCTTCCATTTTGCAAAATGCATAATGGTTAAGAAGGGCTGACTTGATGTAGGTTCACTGTTTAATCTCCAAAGTTTCCTGGAATGAAAATGCAAAGTAGCCCACTAATAAACACGTTGAAAGTACTCATTCTATAACCAAGGAGCAGTCACATTGCCTTTGTGATATAAAGGAAAATATCATTGTTATCACAAGGTTGTGTAGTTTTTAGAGCTAGAAAAAGAAAAGTCTATGCTTTTCTTCCTGCTTGAGCTTAAAACAAAATTAAGTAACAGGCTGTAAAGAGCAGCCTTTCTTAGGACCATATGGTTCATTAGCACCACATGGTGTACCTGTACCAGAGACAGTTATTGAGTCCTACGCTCCTACCTGTTTAAAATGTGAGTGATTGCCTCCCCTTGCCCCACTCCCGTACAGTCAGGGTAACTTAATCCTTCCTGGCACACTGTGTCCTTGTTGGCTTATAATACCTTCTTTATAAGCATACTTGATTTTTGGAATTGTTCTGTAACTGGAAATCAGTCTTATTGGACAAGTGCATGTCTTAAGCTCTTCACAGTGCCCTACCAGCCTAATTAAACTACAGAAATATGAAAGCAATCAAGTGGGAGCATTTGCAAAATGAATGCCTGTTAGTAATCTGCATAGTTAAGGAGACTGTCACTTAGACATAACTGCTGGGATATGTTGACTTTACCAATGGGAAGAAAAAAAAAAATCAGACAATGCTCTGTATCCCATGACTCAAATCTATTTTTGGCTGAGACCCTAAGGCCTCTCCAGGGTCAGAGAATTTGTTTATAACCAGTTTCTGGATTGCGAAGAGAAATATCATTTCTGCCCCTCTCCCTGTTTTTTGCAAACCAATAGAAAACAACACGGAGAATAAGCAGCAGTAAACTTCCATCTTCATTGAAATGAGGAAACACTCATATCTGGAACCATAATACTGTATACCAAAAGGGGCTTTCAGGTTAGGGAAAACTACCAGTGGGAAGACACAGAGGCGGCTAGGGGCTTTGGATTTCATGGGTGGACTGGACAGAGCACGGAGTTCTCCTAAGGAGATGTTGCAGCCCTGGCTTGAGGCAAGGTTGGGGAGCACAGACCAACAGCAACAATCTGTCAACAGTGAGCGGGCTCAAACAGCTGAAAAACATAGGCATGCCATCTTTGCCCACTATATGTACGTGGGTGAAGGAGAAACTGGGGAGGACAAGCAGCCTCCAGCTTCTATGTCTGCTAAAGAGGAATAAAAACATCACCATGCACCAAAAACCTCCATTAGGTTGTTTCACTGGGAGAAGGGCCACTTACAACGTTCACAGGATATTGGTGAGGTTTCTGGAGGTAACAAGCTCAAGAGGCTTAACCAGCTCATTTTCCTGGTCCTTGGCCTTTACTATCCTCTTATAATATAGCTCAGGAATAATACCCCCTTTCTCAGTTCAAGGATGCACAGCACTAATAAGGAATCAGCGTAGGACCTATGTGAACATGTTGCATTTATAAAGGAATGTCACACGTATACACAGAAAGGTCATATCAAAGCAGGTAAAAATTGAGACAACATATTTCTCCAAAAACCAGTCTGACATCTTATAATACCAGAAATATACACACACTTCAAACCTGGGAAATCATCCTATGAAACTGCTCTGACCAATATGGTAGCCATTAATACCTGAAATATGGAGTAACCAAGTAACAAATTTTTAAATTTAAAACTGATACTCATTTCAGTTATTGGAAAACTTTTAAGCACATTTAGACCGACATGAGTATGTAAATTTACTTTGCAAATTTAGATTTTATGAAATCTAAACATGGATTAAGTATTATCAGTAAAACTTTAGTGTCTCAACTGAGATATGCAAACCAGACAGACTTAGTTTCATAAGAATGAAAAATATCTTACTGAAATAATATCTCCAATGTATTGAGTTAAATATATTAAAATTAATTTTACCTGTTTTTTAGTGTGGCTACTAGATCTTAAATTACATGTGACTTGCATATGTCTATCAGACACCATTGCTATAGAAAAAAAAGCACCAGCATGCAAAGTAAATGTACATGCACTGTCCAGAGTAGGAAAAAGAGAACCCCCAAACCAAAACCTGTAAACAAAGTAAATGCATGTCCACAGAGGAATGGTATGATACATATACATAACATTCTGTGGGGTATGATGAACCAGGACACCAAACACTGAGAATGGGGGGAAAACATGCAAATATATTTTCCTAAAATAAAGTCTGAAGACTGCAAGGGCACATTGAGCTCCAAGGAAAATTGATACAAATAATGAGAAATATTTTAGTATATCATACTTCAGGGATAAACAGTCCTCTGGACATTAGGCCTCCTCCTTCACCACCACAAAAAACAAAACACACAAAAAATCCCAACTATTTTCACATAGATTTTTCTTTTAAATTACTCTTGTACACAAACAGAAGGAAAAATAGAAATAAAATAAATTACTTAAGGTATTTCAAAACCTTTTTCACATTCAGTGTCTGTTTCTTGACTTGGTAATTGATGTTTGTGTTTTCTCACAGCATGTGGTCTTCATGCTATTAAGAGCAGTGGTGATGGGCATTTCGTTAAAGAGCACACCACCATTGTCTCTGGAATCTTTTTCTTAGACACTGACACCCATTCTTCAAGTTTGATACTGATGCCATCCTGGTCAATGAAATTATCAACGCAAGGTTTTCAGAGCTCAACCAGGACTTTTTTTCCTCAACTGCTTCTTACACGGCTTTTGATTGAAGAGTAGCTGCTTTGTCACCAGGAATACATTACCAAATGTGCAGATGAATAGGCCTACCGTTATGGCCTACAACAGGATGGCTCCTTGAAGGGAGACATGGATATTATATACCCTTATGGTGTATCATATTACTTCTGCAAAATATTCACTATCCCTCCCTATGACAGGATAATTTAACTGTGGTGACTGACATCGTGCCTGTCACAGGACTTGTTTTGGCTAATGGAATGTCATGGAAGTAAAGGGTATCATTTCCTAGCGGAAGATGAAAGAGCCATCATGTGGTTCCCACCTTTCTTTTCCCTCTTAAGACCAACAAGCCCCCCTAAGAGGCTGCTCCTTTAGACTGGGTCCTGAAGCAATATGGATTACAACCAAGATGGATCATTACAAACATGTGAGTGAAAAATAAATCTGTAAGCCACTGAGGTTTTTGGGTTGTTTGTTTCTGTAGTGTAATTTATGGTTAAACTGACTGATGATAGAACTCTTAAGCAGAATGGATTTAAACCCTGGTTTTGGTATGGTCCACATGTTCTCCTCAAGGACTCTTGATTTCTGCAGGACTTCCTGAGGGTAGTCAATGAGTTAGTTGGTGATTGATGACTAGTTTTCCCTTATGTGAGATTCAAGTTCAGGCTATTTCAGGTAAGCCAAGGTATATGCAGAGTGACCTCACCTGAGATGTGCTTAAACTGAGTCACCCTGGACTACTTAGTGGACACTAAGTGGGTGTGGGTGAGTCAGAGCCCAGTTGTTGGGAGCTGCCATTTATAGCTGTATTCGGGTGAAATGCCTTGCAAACATTAAAGTCAGAAAATCCCATTGAGACTGGAATCAACAACACCTCACTTTGGGACATCATAGCAGTTCTTGGTGGGGAAGGGGCTGGTGGGGAGGGAGGGGAGGAGGAAAATGTTGTAGCTTTGAAGGTCCACTCTTGTTTTTCTTCATTCCTTGCAATTAAAGCTGATTCCATTATGGAAGCATCAATCTGTGGACAATAGCTTTGTTTTTTTTTCTTTCCAAAGCAGAAAATTCAGCATCTGTACTTCAGAGTTCCACTGGAGAAGTGGCTGACCTCAAAATGTATTAGGGATCCCATTGCAGTTAAAGGTCGATGGATTCAACAATGTGCAGCAGCCCTTCAAAGAATACAGACTGTGGTTTCCTCCTGGGATGACTTCACCAGGACCCCTGGCAACAGTGCTGGTGGAAAGTGGAAAGAAACAGTTACATGAGCCATAGATGGCAGAAACAGTAGGTGAGCAGACAATGACATTAAAAATAGTTCAGGGCAGGAAGCTGATTTTCTTGCTCACATTCTGGTTAGGGTGGATTAAAGGACAGAGACACTGGGGAATTTGTTTTGGCTCCTAAATTCTGGGTGTCCTCAAGAACTTTCCCTATTTCCTCCATAACAAGCAAAGATAGGATAGAATCAATCCTTATAAAACACTTGCACATTAAGGATGGCACCTTGTGTGGGAACATTGATTTTGCAAATTAAAACTGTACAGGGTGGGGGTGGCTGGCATGGGTCACTGGTAGTTTCTTGTTCACCATAGACGATCATCGTGTTGTCTGGACAGCCTGGATCCCCTTGAAGGGGAGCCAGCAGAGGGTAGCAGTTAAGGGCATAGGCTTAGCAGGAAGATCAACCTGAATTTTGTATCTCACTTGTACTTGTGCTAATTTTGCTGGAGTAGACATAGCTTCCCTAAGCCTTAATTTTGTGGAATGAAAAAAAAAAAAAAAAAAGATAGTGCCCAACTTATACAGTGGTTGCAAGGTTTAAGTGAGCTAATTCATACAAAGTGCGTAACACACAGCTGGGTGCATATTAAATGCTTGAGTAGCACTAGCTAGTGTTATAGTTGCTAGCCTTATCTGAGAAAAGTCAGAGTGAAAGGTGGTTAGAATCACTGCATAAGTTCTTACTTTTAAATAGAGTCATAAAGTTATAAAATTAAGTCGATGAGTGAGCGGAGATTGTGCCACTGCACTCCAGCCTGGGTGACAGAGCAAGACTCCGTCTCAAAAAAAAAAAAAAAAAATTAAGTGGATATTTAGGTGTGATTTGATTATTAATGGAGTATAAAGAAATTATAATCAAGAATACAATACCTGCTCAACAGACTTTGGCAACAAGCTATCACCTTGGTTGTGTTTCCAGGGAAAGTGGAGTTGAAGGCATTCTCTAAAACAAGATGGCAGTTGATGTCCACAGGCGTGCTGGAGAGTATGCCTAGAAGTGGAACAGAGTCCCGTTTATTTATTATTTATTTTTTAGTTTTATTTATGTATTTATTTATTTAGAGACAGAGTCTTGCTCTTTTGCCCAGGCTAGAGTGTAGTGGCATGATCTCGGCTCACTGCAACCTCCGCCTCCCGGGTTCAAGCGATTCAAGTGTCTCAGCCTCCCAAGTAGCTGGGATTACAGGCACGCACCCAGCTAATTTTTGTATTTTTAGTAGAGATGCGGTTTCGTCACATTGGTCAGGCTGGTCTCAAACTCCTGACAGCTGGTCTCAAACTCCTGACATCAGGTGACCCACCCGCCTTGGCCTCCCAGTGTGCTGGGATTACAGGCGTAAAGCACTGCACCCGGCCCCATTTCTTTTATTAATTAAGGAAGTCACTGAACCCTCATTCTGTTCTTAGCTCCTCCACCACACTGCACACATTTAACTTTACAATATGCTTAAGAGCAGCTCTAACTCTCAGCTTTCTGTGGCAGCGTGTGCTGCACATGCAAGCTGGAGGCACTGCCTGTCCTGAAAGCTGCCATTCATCCTGTGGGCACTGGGACACAAAGGACAGGGTGCAGTACCTGCGATGCAGGCTGTCATGAAGCAGGCCACGGTCCCCGCAATCAGAGCTCTCACTGCCCCCGAGGCGATATCACGCTTTCTGGAAGGAGCCATGGATGCTGGGAAACATGGAAGGAGGGATGTGAGATCAATGTTGAAGTACTGATTAAAACTCTTAGCCTCTGAAAATTGTTCTGAGGCTGGGCTCAGGTCAGCTGACTTTTTTTTTTTTTTCTTTAACTTAGCTGGGAAATTCAAGATTCAAGAACTTAGTAATAAACTCCACATACACAGAAATTCTCTGCTGTGGGAAGAAGGGAAGAGGCTTGTTTGCCAAAAGGCTCAAAGGCTCATTCTCCACAGAAGAAAAACCTCCTAAGTTTCATCCAAAGGGCTGTTTATTGAGGTCATGGCAAGGCAAAAGAGTGGCAGGAGGCATAGACTAAGGAGATGATATGAAACTCAACTGTCACCATCTACTTCTATGCCCGTGGCAGACACCACTAAGAAATCACAGCATTCTTCCACTGGACTTCCAATGGCTCTCAGAATCCTTCTCCAGGTGCCCATCATAAACCTATTGGCATTGGCATGTAAGGTGAAGCCTACAGGTCACCCTTGGGCTGGGAGAAGCATCTGTATGTTTGAGAAAATTTTTCCTGAGGTCAGCTTGGGTGTGCAAGGGAAAACTATATTGCAGACTAGATTAAAAAAATAGACCCCAGAGGACTCATGACTATTGCAAAGGCCTTTGTTTTTTCTGACATAACAGTACAGAGCAAAATGGGGATCCAAGTATGTCTGTGGCACATCTGTGTTGTTGAAGAATGTTTTTTTCACTTACTGAGTCCGCCGATCACGATTCCTAGGGACCCGATATTGGCAAAACCACAGAGAGCGTAAGTGGCGATTATCTCAGAACGAATCTGTAAGCAAGCATAAACACATATGTATACACAATCTGATCTGGCTTAACAAATCTGACATCCAACTGGGCTTCATTTTGACCATAAATTCAATATCGACAAATAAATGCACAGTCCATGGTATCAAATACCCATTACTTCCTAGACCTCTTTTACCATCTCCACTTGAATTTTGTGGGAAGATGGAAGGGGGCTGTGTGGACTCAGTGACTCTCTACAAAGGGCTTACGATTGGTAGCCTTGGCTTCTACAAATGCTGCTTCCTGGTCAATAATACCTTCTAATATTCCATATGACCTGGCCATCTGCTACAGTGTGCCAGGGACAGGACTAGTTGCTGGAGATACAAAATTGGTCCCAGAAAATATTCACATTACATTTACTTGAAAAGGGACTTATTCAGACTATATAAAGAACTGTTATAACTCAATAAGATGACCAACAGCCAAGGAAAAATGGATAGAGATTTGGATACTTCACAAAAGCTATGTAAATAACCAAAAAGTACATGAAAAGATGTTCAACATCATTGATCACCAGGGAAATGCAAAATAAAGCCACAATGAGATACTACTATACCTCCACTAAAATTAAAAAATACAAAGTGTTGACAAGGATGTGAAGTGACTAGAACTTTTATACACTGCTGGTGGGAATGTAAAATGACACAGTCTGTTTGTGAAACAGTATGGAAGTTTCTTCTTAAGTTTACTTGCTCTGCCTGAACGACCCAGCAATTTTTCTAGGAGAAACAAAAACACATGCCACAAAAAGATTGTACATAAATATATATGGCAGCTTTATTATATAGCCTCATGCTGGAAACAACTTGAATGTCATTCAGTAGGCAAATGGATAAACAATTGTGGATACCCATAAAATGAAATGCTGCTTTGCAATAAAAAGGAAACACATGCAAAAACATGAATGCTAAGTGAGCACATGTATATGAAATTCTGGGGCTGGGTGCGGTGGCTCATGCCTGTAATCCCAGCACTTTGGGTGGCCGAGGCGGGTAGATCACTTGAGGTGAGGAGTTCAAGACCATCCTGGCCAACATGGTGAAACACTGCCTCTACTAAAAATACAAAAAACAAACAAACAAACAAACAAAACATTAGCCAGGCATAATGGTGTGTGCCTGTAATCCCAGCTACTCGGGAGGCTGAGGCAGAAGAATCACTTGAACCCAGGAGGCAGAGGTTGCAGTGAGCTGAGATCGCACCGTTGCCCTACAGCCTGGGCGACAGAGTGAGACTCCATTTCAAAAATAATAATAAAAATAAAAGAAATTCTAGAATATGCAAACATAATTTACAGTGAAAGAATGGCTATTGGTTGCCTGGGACTAGGTCTTTGGATGGGGATGGGAGTGGGGTTGTTGACTACAAATGGCCATGAGGAAAACTTTTTTTTTAAAGGTGTGATGGAGATAGTCTATATGTTGATTATAGTTGTGGTTACACAGGTGACATCAAAACTGAGCCCTTAAGTTGGTATATAAATTATAATTCAGTGAAAAGGATATAATTTAAAAATAATTATGTTTGTTAGTAAAAATGAGATTCTCAGCTATCACAGGAGCTTCCTTATAGTCTGGCCATGGTGTGTGTACCACAACTCTGACCACTCCGTGGGAAAGTTAGGATGCCCAGTTGGAAGTAGGAGAAGGAACATCCCTGTCACGGGGCAGTCAGAGGATGGAAGATGAATTCGTGAAAGCAAGGGTGTGGCACTGTGACTCAAGAGATGCTGCTTAGGCCAGACAATTTTTCCTCAGTTTGAGGACTGACTATAGGAAGCTCAGAAGATTCCGTGTACTCTGTTGTTCACCAGAGGCACACCCAGTCTGACAAAGGTACCCACGTGACTGAAGCAATACTTTTCCAATATTCTCAAAACCCTATGATTTTGTTCAAAGAACAAACCGAGCAATGCTACACTCATTCAAGACTCAAGTGGCCATGGTAAGATTTTTGTTGATTCCAAGGCCCCTCTTCTCTCTCATGGTTTCTGAGAACTCTCCTTTGTTGATATTTTCCATCAGCGCGCATATAGCTGGCAGGAAAAAAATATTTCAAGTAGGTATGCAGTCTACCCTTCCTGGAAAAGCTGTCCTTGTTCCCCACTTTTATTCTAGCACTTTTCATTTAGTTCAGCTGGCTTCAAAACCAGGCATGCTTATTAAGAGATTGTGGGGGGAAAGATGACATAAAAGAGCTTGAAACTCCTCTTTCCCCTTTCCAGGGATAACTGAGAAGGGGATACACAGATGGGGCCATGATTGGTTTTAGAAGAGAAAAAGGAGTCTGGGATAATTCCAGGTTGACTTTGCCCACAAATGTGCAAGACGATGTGATGAAAAGAGATGCACCGTACTAGGAAAATATTAATAACACACCTCACAGCTCTCCTTGTGTCTGCACGGGCAAAGATGCCATACGTACAGGATGGTCATTTTAACACTATCTATCTCTGATAGTGAAAAAACAGATAACTGCTTATCAGCATGAGACTGATTAAGATGAATTACAGTGTGCTATGCAATAGAATACTATGTCACAGGCACTGATGTGGAAAGGTACCTGAGACACATTATTAAGTGCAAAGGACAAGGTTAAAAACAGTGAGTATACGTTCCAGGGAGAAGAGCTCCAGAGAAATAAGAAGGATGCCTTACTTTTTCCTTTATCTTTTTTTGGACCTTTTGAATTCTGTACTATGGTATGTGTTACATGTAAACAAATGAATAAAAATAGGCAAAGTATTATCTTTAGGAAAGAGAAAGTGATGGAATAAAGGGCTCATCCTAGGGGCATGGGGGCTGCATAGTATTCTCCCTCTTATCTCAGATGGAGGTCGGCATGGGCATAATTCAGTGGATATCACTGGGGTTTTGCCTCACGGACCCACATGGTATGTTCTGTTCTGTGGCACCTTTTCCAGGAGACTGTTGGAACGCCCTTCTCCACTTCTAGGTTGTGAGCAAAAATTGCTGGGACTCATCTGCATTTTGTTGATTGCAAATTAGAAATTTGGAGAAACAAAATGCCTTTCCCATCATGATTCAACAATAGCAGAGGCCACTGAGCTCCTGTTTCCAAATGTTCTCTCTGTGCCTGCCTTTGGTTGGGCTCACCCCTAAACTCAATCAGCTCTACTGTTCTGTCTCTACCCTCCTAATAACCTTTCCACAAAATTGCTTCGTGCTGCCAGAACGCAGAGCCCGGTTTGCTCATTAACAAAACGATTCTCTCCTGGCAACTGGCAATTGGGGATAGAAAACATTTCACTTAATTTAGCCTATTGTTTACTTTTGGCAGGGAAACAAACTGGTTTTGGTGGCATCTAAACAATGAGGATAATTGGCCAAGCTTTACTGGGAGGTTAGTTGAAGAATGAACATGCGAGAACAGGGAAATCTACAGAGTCCCTGCTCATGTCAGATGTGTTGGGTCAAAATGCCCCAGCTGTAAAATATAAATCAGTGCTCCCTAGGAGTGGGCTGTTACATTGATGTGCTATGTGGGAGTAAATCTGCAGGCTTGTTCTTTGGGAAGCTGGGAAGGATGGTAGTGTTGTTTGTGGGCGAGCAGACTCAGAACCTTAGGCAGGCTGCTTTTCCTCTCATTTTTAAACCAAATACATGCCTGGAACATTAATTCCAAATGGATTGTTTCAATGAGTACTAGGGGTGCTCAGGAATGTTCATCATTTCCTTAAGAGTTTCCAGTGTGACAATTCTGTTCTCCAGGGAAGAAAGTTGCAAACTCAACTACAAACATAACCTCACCTGAGTTCCTCATCCCACCAAAGGCCAGGCAGATGTGAATGCCTCCTTGCAAGCTATTGACCTGAAGTCCTGACATAATTATGGGTGCTTGTCTCAAGGCTTTCAGGTCACAGACTCTGAGCCTTTTCTCTCCCTCATCCACGTGGAGAGCAGTGATGATGCTACACTAACTCTCGAGGATGTCCAGGCATGTTACTTTTGGACAGTTTCTCAGAGCTCACAGAATCCATTAAGTTCAAAGGGAGAGTGCTTTAAGATCACTAGACTGTTAGCCACTAGACTATGAGGGCAGGGGCCCCATGACTTGCTATGGCCTCAGTACTCAGTGCATTGCACATAAAAGGCATTCAACACATTTTGGTTAATTGATTGCAGTCCCAGCTCATGTGACTCTGGGTCTGTGTCCACAGTTCTCAAAAGTAGATGATTACAATGGCAATGATTAGCTGTGTCTACACACACACGCACACTCTAATTCAACATAACTGAAAGTTAGGAAGTGCTATGTACATTATAAGCTCCATGAGCAATGGATTTTAGGTTGTTTTGCTCTCTAATCTATCCCAGGTGCCTGGCATAGTGCTTGACACACAGAGGCATAAGTAATAGACGAATGCAGGTATGTGATGAAGAAATGTACTGAGAAATTAAAATATTTACTCACTGATATATATTGCTGCACACCGTTTACAAATTTGGGTCCACCTTCTTTCCTCAAGTGGATCCATTTTGAGAGGTGCTCATAAGCCACAAATTCATTGAAGAAGGTCTTATAACCTATGAGTCTGGCAACCATAAAGCTGTCCTGCCATTCCATTCCCATCATGAAGGAAAAGGGCATGAAGATGTAGGAGCAGATTAGCTACAGAAACCAAAAGTAGACACTTGATTAGAATAGTGATTTGCTTTCAGTTTTGCCTCCTCGGTGACAACACTGTTCCTGACCCCTCTGTCTCCTTTGGGCACACAAATTCCTTCTTCCCTTGCCCATCTTTACCCATCAGGAATCAGGGCTAGAAATCGGTCATTTGAAGGAAGCTGGATTCTTGGGGAAGGGGCCAGGAGAGACTGACTGTCGTTGTGGGGAAGGAGGGGGATAGGAGACAGAGAAAAGGTGGGTGGGAAGTTGGGGGATGCATTAGAAGCTTCTACGGTGTGGAAGAGTCTACTGAGGTTGTTAGGGTGGGCTGTTTACAAACCTATTTTATTTTTAAACAAAGATAGGCAGAAACAAAACAGAGGGCAGGGGCGTGATGTGATTATACCTCAAAACTCAGCTGTGGGTAGTCAAACATGTTTCCAAACCAGGACAGGGCTGAATTCATAAAAGACAGCAGGGCCAGGAAGGCAATCAGATTCACAGCGATGTTGGCCACCAGGGAGATGGAGGAGGATGCTCCCTGTGTTGCAGCTTCTAGAAGATTCCCTGAATCACTTTATCAAGAAATAGCAATTCCAGAATTACCAAGTTGTTGTCAGGGGATGGACACCATTGGTGCAGAAGTAGCATAATCAGAGCTTAGATAAGAGACAAACTCTAAGGCCCCTGCCTTGCTCAAAATACTCACCTGAATCCCATGACATCATGAAGTGGGCATATGAGTATTTAACCATGTTTGTTCTTGTTTTTAAAGAGATAGGGTCTTGTTCTGTGTCTCAGGCTGGAGTAAAGTGGTGCAATCATAGCTCATTGGAGCCTCCAACTCCTGGGCTCAAGTGATCCTCCTTCCTCAGCCTCCTGAATAGCTGGGACTACAGGTGTGTGCCACCATGCTTGGCTAATTTTTTTTTTTTTTTTTTTAAGAGACGGGGTCATGCTACATGGCACAGGCTGGTCTTGAACTTCTGGGCTTAAGCGATCCTCTTAGCCTCCAGAGTCTCTGGGTAACTTACATTACTTTTTAAATTTGGGGACATTTATAATAAAAAATTGGAAAAATGATAAAAAATTACAAGTTTAAAAATGATTTTTATTACAAGCAGCTGCCAGAGAATAGTTATAAAATACAAATGGTATAAAAACTAATGATTCAAAACCAACAACAAACCAATGATCCAAGGAAGCCTGTAAATCCATCACCTCATTTAAAAATGGAGTGCCACCATCACTTTGAATCCCCCTGTGTACTCTTCTTTGATCTCATCCTCCCCTCTAATCTCAGAGGTATCTGTCTTCCTGAAATTCACTCATCATCCCCTTTCTATACAGTTTTCCTACATGTCTGTATTCCCTAAAAAATACATTGTGTGTCCAGGTGCAGTGGCTCACACCCTATAATCCCAGCACTTTGGGAAGCCGAGGCAGGTAGATTGCTTGAGCCCAGGAGTTTGAGACCAGTCTGGACAACATGGTGAAATACTGTCGCTACAAAAAGTACAAAATTAGCTGGGTGTGGTGGTGCGTGCCTGTAGTCCTAGCTACTCAAGGGGCTGAGGTGGGAGGATCACTTGAGCTCAGCCTGGGTGACAGAGTGAGACCCTGTCAAAACAAACAAACAAACAAAAAAACAACATTGTGCAAGTCTGCACACTGAGTAACTTTATAAGTGGAATTACGCTGTATTCTTTGGTAACTTGCTTTTTCGCTCACGGTTGACTTTATCTACATACAAGTATGGGTGAATTTCAGGCACATGTTGGTTGCTGATGAATTCTGTTATTTAATGAAATACTCTTGAACATCCTAAATCCCTTAGTCTTTTCCACTCTGTTTTTCTTTCTTTTTCACAGAGCAAAAGAAAAGGAACCAGCTTTCTTATAGGAGGAACCTCCAGAAATGGTCATCCTATGGCTTTCTGTCTAAACCAAGGCTCCATAAACACTCTGCTATATTTATAAAGAAATATCTTTACAACAAACAGATATGGAAATGTATTGACATTAGGTATTTAGAGAGGTTTATGTCAAGTATTAAACAAGATTTTGGCCAGGTTCCAGCACTTTGGGAGGCTGAGGCAGGAGGATCCCTTGAGCCCAGGAGCTGGAGATCAGCCTGGGCAACATAGTGAGACCCTGTTTCTAAAAAACTTAAAAATTAGCTGAGAGTGGTGGTGCATGCCTGTAGTATCAGCTACTTAAGAGGCTGAGGTGGGAGGATAACTTGAGCCTGGGATGTTGAGGCTGCAGTGAGCTGTGTTGATACCACTGCACTCCAGCTTGAGTGACAGAGCAACTTTAAAAAAGTCTTTTTTGAGCAAGACTCAAAAAAAGGAAATAAAATAAGACTTTTTTTTGTGAAGTCTAAATAGTCTTTGGACTAACTTTAATATTGTAATTCACCGTGCTTTCCGGTTATCAAATTTTTGCTGTACATTGAATCTGGAGTCCCCCGCCCTGGCTTGGGTAGTCATTAATTAGGTGAATGTGTCACACTTACCCACTTTCCATTTTCATGGCATTCTTGAGGGTTATTTTAGGTTTTTCTGTCTCAGGCCAAAAGAGTTTAGCAGCAGCCAATGACGCAGGTGCTGACATAACTGACGCTGTTAACAAGTGGGAGGATGGAACCTGCAATTTCAGAAGAAAGAAGGCAAACCTGGGATTAGCTTTTTTCTTGTGTTCAGAGGAAGGGTCCAAGAGCTCTGCAAGGGAAGAAACAGGGCAGGGGTTGTTTCTATGCCAGAAGACAATGTTTCTTTGGAGGTCTGGAAGAGCCACTCTAGCTCATTGAGCCAAGTCGCGGGCATCACCTTGAGAGGCTGAGGGATAAGGGAGACATTTGTGCTAATTGACCACATCCCTGGGGAGAAGCATAAAACCAAAATCTGATCGTTTCAGAAAAGAATTAATCCTGTGTTGTGGAAACTTTCAAGGAAGATTCCTCAACCTCTCTGTTGCCCTTTTGAATGTTCAGAGAGCCCCTAAAGCATGTATGTCATTACAACTTTTTTTTTTTTTTGAGATGGAGTCTTGCTCCGTCACCCAGGAGTGCAGTGGTGCGATCTTGGCTCCCTGCAACCTCCGCCTCCCTGGTCAAGCGATTCTCCTGCTTCAGCTTCTTGAGTAGCTGGGATTACAGGAGCCCACCACCACACCTAGCTAACTTTTGTATCTTTTAGTAGAGATGGGGTTTCAACCCTGTTGGCCAGGCTGGTCTTGAACTCCCAGCCTCAGGTGATCTGCCTGCCTTGGTCCCTCAAAGTGCTGGGATTACAGGCATGAGCCACCACGCCCAGCCTCATTACATCATTTTAGATAGGGGATGGGGAGGGGATGTGCAGATGTGTATATTCTCCTCTCTCCATCTTCCTTTTGCTCTCCTGAGGTCCTTGGTGCCTTTATACAATCTTCATTGATCTGGTGGTCCTTTAATCTGTACACGACTTCTGTTTTCTTTATTGCAGGTCCACTCGTTCCCCTTCCTCCCTGCCCTCACATGGTTTCTGGATTCTCTTCCACATATTTTCAGAATTCCAGGATCAACACCTCCCTCCCTGTTCCTGTTCCCCCCAGAACATTTTTGAGGCAGCATTTCTACAGTGGGGATGGCATTCCCCAGATGATCCACTCAAGCTGCTCATTCCACAGGTGTCCTTTGCTCCTTTCTTCTTGACTCTTCCTACTAATTGGTACTCCAAGGCCTGGATGAAGACCTACAATGAAGCCCACTTATTTTGTAAGAAATCCTAGTCTTCTGAGTCACACAGTGACTGGGCTGTGTTACTCAGTTTCAATATGGGGGACTGTGTCTATATGTGGCTTGTAAGCTCTATGGGTCGGGGTGCACGCACCAGTTATAACATTCTCTAGCCTTATACTACAGACTGCGAACTCTCAAACTTGGCTGTACATTAGAATCTGAGGAGTTTTAAAAAATATTGATGGCTGGGTCTCATCCCAACGAACTGTAGTTTAATTACTCTGAGATATGGACCTGGGCATTAGAGAATTTAAAAGCTCCCAAGTGATTCTAACGTGCAGAAAGGTTTGAGAATCATTGCTCTAGACCAGGGGTCAGAAAAAGTTTTTCTGTAAAGGGCCAGAGAATAAATATTGTTGTCTTTGTGGATCACAATGACTCAACTCTGTAGCATGAAAGCTGCCATAGACAAATGAATAGACGTAGTTGCTTTCCAATAATTCATTTCCAAAAACAGAAGCAATTGGGATTTGGCCCATGGGCCATAGTTTACTGACTCCCAGTCCAGATCACCTTGACTGATGTAATAGTTTTTTTTTTTTTTTTTTTTAACAGATTTAAATTTTCAACCAAAGCAACTTTATCATATGATTGCATTTTTCTGTTTTTATTCTGCAGATAGAACTCACATTTAGGCAGCAGGTATATGAAGCCCCGAAACTCCTTGGGATCCCTATGTTCAAATGCCAAAGCAACTGTGACCAACTTTTGCCATATGGCAAAAAAAGACACTCTCTTGGCCTCCTTTTTCCACCAGCAATGGAAAAGAAAAGAAATAACAATAGTAAAGAAAGAAGAGGTTGGTGTTTTCATAATTCCAAAACATTCTTACCCCAAAAGAAATGTATGCACCTAGGACGCTTCCAGCAATGGTAGAGAACCCGGCAGTCATGATGGCGTGGAGTTCAGACTTGGTGATGTAAGGTAAATATGGTCGGACCAGCAGTGGAGACTCCGTCTGGAGACAAAGAAGGGTGACCAGATTCCTTTTTATATCTGTGTAGGGGCAGGGGAAGGCATGCCAATCTACTCATAATTTTATTCTTTAAAGCAGACAGTTTCTAAGAGTGAACCTCAGACCAGCTCCATCAGCGTCACCTGGAAACTCGTTAGAAATGCAAATTATTTCGATTTACTAAATTAGAAACTCCAAGGGTGGGGGCTAGCAATCTGTATTTTCACAAGCTTTCCGGGTGATTCCAATGCATGCTCAAATTTGAGAACCCACACCATCGACGTCTGGGTTATTTGAACTCTAGATCAGTTTCCATATGTGGTCATGTATAAATTTTGTAAAATTCGTGAGGCTAGACATAGAAGGCCTCCACCCAGCCTAAGACTGGACTCTGTGATGACTTGGCACACTTTTCTAAGGGCCAACTGACTCTATCCAGTGGCCTGACCTTCTGGATGGGTGATTTCTAAGCCACTGTGGCTTCCTGTCTTCCAACTTCACCTTGACAGACCCTAAACCTGTTTCCTGACCTCAGAGAAATAGAGACACAAGCATTAAAAACAAACAAACAAACAAACAAACAACCTCAGCAATAACAAGAACAGGTGCCCGCAGGCCCTTCTGTAATTGAGAATCAGAGACCCCTCTCTGATGGGTGGAAAGGAAGAAGCAGACAGAGTGTAGTTGTAAAGGCTTGAATCCCATTAAGGAGGACAGGCAGCCTGTGGCATGGGGGCTCTCCATAGATAATAGCTGTACTTTTAGCATATTAAGTATCAAATTGAACATCACAGAAGCTTGTGTGCAATTTTACAATTTTCTCCTTATTATCTCTAATTGTTCTGTAAGATTGAATGTGTGGAGCCTCGATTTACCAACTAAATAGGAACCCTGTGCGGGAGCCTTCTTACCCCGCAGGTAGGAGCAATCAACTCAAGATGGTGCCCTAATTAGTCCTGAGAGATTTTATGACTGTAATTATAATAATTTCAACTCCTAGGGAAGGAAGCATGGGATGGGCCCCCACTCTAAAGACTATGCTCCAGGCTAGTAAGCATAGGTTTTTTTTTTTCTTTTTTGAGACAGAGTTTTGCTCTTGTTGCCCAGGCTGGAGTGCAATGGCATGATCTCGGCTCACTGCAACCTCCACCTCCTGGGTTCAAGCAATTCTCCTGCCTCAGCCTCCTGAGTAGCTGGGATTCCAGGCATATGCCACCATGCCCAGCTAATTTTGTGTTTTAAGTAGAGACGGGGTTTCTCCGTGTTGGTCAGGCTGGTCTCAAACTCCCGACCTCAGGTGATCTGCCCGCCTTGGCCTCCCAAAGTGCTGGGATTACAGGCGTGAGCCACTGTGCCCAGCCATAAGCATAGTCTTTAGAGTAGAGGCCCGTGCTTCTTGTTGGCTTACCAACAAGAAGTTTCAGCCTGCCCGGAGCAGTTGTAAGCCTGGGATTTGGGGCTATGTGTTTTTCTGAGTGACTTGATTTTTGCTTCAAATTCAGTTTCCTTGGGCAGTGGTGCTGGCAAGCATTCATACCTGGTTTTTGTGGCGTGTGACTCCATTCTGCCTGAAGCTGCATATCTGGAGTGATGAGGGGCTTATTACAATTTCTTACTGATCCACCCCTTAGCCATGCTGCTATTTTGAGGGACACTCCTTGGCATGATATTTATTTGCTTAAATGGGCTTCAGGCAAAAGAGCATTTCTCCATGTGATGGAACAGGGAGGTGAAAATTGAAGCCTAAAAGCTTATTTTTGATGAGAAGAGAAAAACCTAAAAGCATTTTTCTTCAGGCTCAGCAAAGACAGAATATTGGCCAGTTCAGACAAGTTGAGAATAAGCTCAAGTGTTTACACAGTTGCATGGTTGTTGGTGGAAAGGCTTTCTTGGTCTCCTCCGTTGCCACAGGCATTATAGTTTAGAATGGGAGGCTGACTGTTCCATGTTTGTAGCTTGGAGATTTCGAGATAGTGAAATCCATTCAAGTGGAAGAGCTACCAGCCTCTGAAGAGTTGACCAGAAACCTCACAATCACTAAATTCAGATTTATTGAGAATCTATATGAGAAGCTCTATGTCTATGCTTTAATAAAATGACAACCTTCCATCCTCTTCATAAACATTCTCAAGAACCCAATTCTACATACCATACCCAGACCGTTAAAAGGAATTTCTCTCTGTATCTCTCTGTCTGTCTCTGTCTGTCTCTCTGTCTCTCTGTCTCTCTCTGTCTCTCTCTCTCTCTGTCTCTCTCTCTTCTCCCTCTGGAATCTGGACATTGCCAATACTGGGGGTTTCTTATTTTGACACCATTTTCTCTACACTAAAAGAACATTGTGTTATTTTCTTATTTGGCTTTTTGGAAAGAGACGATCCATTTCAACAGATGTTTTGTTCTGTTGATATTACAACTTACTTGTCCAACAAATATATTGCCAGAAGCAACTACAGATTCAATAGGAGATGATCCCGTAGTAACTAGCATGATCCATCCAACCTAAAAGGAAGAAAGGGACAAAGTCAGCAAAGAACTTTTTGTATACCCAAAACTTCAAAGTAGGGTTAAAATCCTTAAACTGGAGTAAAATATTGAGGGCTTCAACATTTGTCAGCAAGCTAATGATGGAGCTAAAGGTAAGTTTAACTTATTGAGCCCCTAGAGCAGGCCAAGCAAATCCTCTTATTGGAGTAGTAAGTCTGAGTCATTGCGTATACTTTGAACATTATACAAATCAATTTCTATAGGTCTATTGTATACAAGTAATAAATGACAATTGCTAACATGCTTATGGAAGGCTTTACTGCATTCCAGGCACTGTGTTAAGCCCTTGACAGTCCAGAAAATGCAATTAATTCTTACAATAACTCTTTGAGAGAGGTCCTATATAATTATACTCATTTTATTAAAGAGGAAACCAAAGCACAGAACAGTTTAGTTGTTTTGTCAAAGGTCACCCATATGTAGCAGGATGTATTTGAGGTTTGGTCTTTTTTACTTAATTGAAATGAACGTGGTTTTTGGTTCCACTTTTGTACTGGCCTTTCAACTAGAGATGGTGGATGAGGACTTCCTGTTGCATTCTCTCTCCTTGCTTTTTAGTTTAGACAAGAGCATAACAATTCTGAGTGTTTTGGGGTTTAAACAGGAAATTATGGGCCCTGGAGTTCTTGCTGTCGTTCTGAACTCTGCTACTACCTGTATTCTGGTTCCCTGTCTCTCTTCTCTTTCTTTTTGTACATTTTGATTTATTTATTGGGATCAAGGAGGGCTGTGGCTGTGCCCCAAGCACTGCCTGCACTGCTCTGTGCTCGTGTGTGGTGCATCCAAATTAGCTGACGGAGCTCCTTGTCCTCTGATCTAACACATGAACATAGGACTCACTGAGGCTAGGGCAGCAGGAAGGACATGAACTCTTCAGCTGTGTGTGTGTATGTGTGTGTGTATGCATGCACGCTCATGCTTATGAAACTCCCTCAGGAGTGAAAAGCTGTTTCTCCTTTTTGCTTCAATTTCTCTAGCACCTCCAAAACCAGAAGTGTCTACTTTTGTAACCTCCTTAAGCAAGGTAGCATATAATTAAGGAGTAGCTTAAAAAAGAAAAAAAGGTAAGCACAGGGTGGATAACCAAGATGAAGGAATAACATCATTTCCCCCAGCAGTATCTAACCTCAATTCCTCGGCTAAAGAAGTAACTGCTATAGTTTCATGAAGATATCCAGTGCTTTGCAAATCAAAACCCTATTAGAAGCTCCTGAGATAAAATTCCCTCCATGGACACATTTAGGATTGGAGGTTTTGAATCTAATCACTTAGGTGGTGATGGTGGATAATGGTAGGAAGAGAAAGGCACTTCGTAAATACCTGCATAAAAGGCCTTGAGGACTTCGTGCCTGAGATAATCAGCTCTACACCTATAACCCAGTCCCTCCCAGCCCCAGTACCTTTCTAATAATCCACTGCATCAGTCCCAGGTGGTACAGCATGGACATCACAGTGCTGAAGAAAACCACGATCGGCAGGACCTGTGGGGACAGAAACAAACATGGATTAATGATGGGTCCAGCTGCACCAGCAGGTTTTATATCAGGCCTCCTCTCTGTCTCCTTTTCTCCCTCTGAAACATCATAAAAATATGGGAAACTCCTATTGAAGTTTAATCAGGCAGCTTCCCTATCTACAGTCTTTTATTCTAATTTGTCACAGGACTTTGACTTTTTTCCCCTGTCTTCTATGGTGAGCTTTTTTTGCTCAAAGAAGGAATGAAGTTTGGGGGGATTTGTAATACCTAGATCAATACGCTGAAGGCTGTCAGAAAATATTCTTGTCCTGATGCTAAAAAGACATGGGCTTCACCACTAGTTAGCAGAGTAACCTAAATTGAGATAAATTGTGAGCAACCTCAGAGCCTTATTCTGAGTAGCTGTAGAGATCAGGTAAGGCATGGTAGGTGCTGACACATAGTGCCTCCTACTGGATGGCAGACACACCTGACAGCAATAACTTCAGCATGTCCTGAGAATGACCCTGTGGTCTAAGCGTGTGTGTTTGGAGTTCCAAACTAAGGAACCTGGGAGCGGCCAATCCAAAGATTCATTCCTTATCTATAAGGAACATCTGAACCCTTGGACCATTCCGTAGAAAGCAGGCCATATGGGGGATCCAGGCCCTTTGTTTTGGGTTAAATGAAGGTTGGGAGGTGGAGGTTGCCGGGGGAGGTTACTAAGTGAGAATGCTATATAAACTGCCTGCCTTTTACAAACAGTAGCGGTTCTCCTCTCTAGCCTGCTGCCACTGGACTGCCCTGCATGTGAGTCCCCTCAATAAACCCTATGTCTCATTTGCTGGCTCCAGGTCTTTTCTTTGGTCGCTCAAACATGGTGCCCCCTACTACTGAAGTCAATAGGGATCTGTCATGACCTTATGCAGTAAACATTCATTCTTCTAGCTTTTAAAATAATAGTGATTTTACCTATAGATTTTCAAATTACTAAAAAGTGACTGCATTTTGGAAGCTACTTTAGTTCTGTGTTAAAGGCCATTGTATTTTCCGGCCGGGCTCGGTGGCTCACACCTGTAATCCCAGCACTTTGGGATGCCGAGGCGGGCGGATCACCTGAGGTCAGGAGTTTGAGACCAGCCTGGCCAACATGGCGAAACCCTGTCTCTACTAAAAATACAAAAATTAGCCAGGCGTGGTGGCACACGCATGTAATCCCAACTACTGGGGAGGCTGAGGCAGGAGGATTGCTTGAACCTGGGAGGCGGAAGTTGCAGAGCCGAGACTGTGCCATTGCACTCCAGCCTGGATGGCAGAGCAAGAGTCCATCTCACAAAAACAAACAAACAAACAAACAAACAAACAAAACAAACAAAAAACCATTGCATTTTCCTAGATCCTATTTTCCTGATGCTCTTTGGGTGCCTTCAGTGCAGCCAATGTTTCCACAGAGAGCAGTTTCTACCCTGCATAGACCACAAAGAGCTGTGGGCTGGGTCCCTCCTCAGCCTCATCCTACTGTACCCCCTCCCTACTGTTCCCCAGCTAACTGGCCAGAGAAAGCTGCTACCAGAGGCACGGAATGACCGAGGACAATTTGTACAGGATCTAATTTAGAAAAAAATCCATTAATAATATATATTAAAAGACATTTTGTGCCAGTATTCAGAGCTCACTCACGATGAGCCTTTTATTGGCTTTAATGGGTAGGCAGTGCCTTCCTGAAAGCTTGAGGGAGTTAAAGAGGCTCATCTCTGGAATGTTAGCAGAGGATTCTGCATTGGCAGGAAAGAATAGGGGCCACTGCCCTGGAAGAGGGGAGGGGGAAGGCCTGAAAACACCTGTATAGTCTGGGTAGCAAGTTATTCCTTCTTTATGACTATTTTTTCCAATTCTGAATTCGTTTCATGATATGAGTATATTTCTATCTCACTCTATAAACATTTGGCCTTTCAGAGATGGCTGAGTTATCTCAGCCCTAAAACATCAAACCAGCTAAACTGCCAGGTAGAGGTTGCTGGGGGAGGGTGCTAAGTGAAATGCTGTATAAACTGCAGGCTTCTTACAAACAGCAGAGGTTCTCTTCTCCAGCCTGCCACTAAACTGCTGGTTTAACGTTTTAGGCTGAATCTTTTTTCAGCCTAAAAGTTGGCCTAACTGAAGCTGGGGTAATTTGGAGGTAAATTTGGAGTCTCTAAGTGAGAAAACAATTTAGAAGTGTATGAATAACAACACACCACAAAAAAAGAAAGCTGAAGGAAAACCCGAATGCATGTTTCTGACTCATTGACAAGTGTTTGTAGGGACTTCCCAGAGGAGGATGGGCTTCCTGGGGCATGTGGGAGCCTCAAGAAGGAACTGACTGTGGTCAGCCATGGGGCCAAGCTGCCTTTCCCCTGTAAAATAATGTTCCTTCTTTAGTTAGGAGAAGGTCTATCCTCTAGTCCTGCCTAGGCAAAGGCTATGCTGAAGGAGAGATGAGAAACGTTTAGCACGGGGTTGGCTCTAAAACAGAGGTTGATGTGGTTGACCGGCTGCCCCAAGGACTGGGACTGAGGGGCTTTCGAATACAGAGCTGTCACTGATCCTGGACCCATCAGCCATTCACTGCCACATGCCTACTTGTTGCTGGGAACATAATATTCTTTTCCCTGAAGGCCCAAGGTGCTATTACCCTTTTGATTTTTCCTAAGTATCTCAGATAAAGCTACAAGCCCCATTCCCTAGTATTTGAATAGTTCTGACTTCCTCTAGATGTTTCCCTTAACTCCATAGTAACAAGGTAAAATGCGTGCAGTCCACTAACTTCAGATAACATTGTCAATGGAAAAGAGCAGTGATGTATTGCACACCTCTGACCAGCCCAGTAGGTATATACCTGGTTTTTGGTCAGTTAAGTTCTATCTGAACATCTACAAAGACAGAAGCCGCCGAAATAGCAGCGACTACATAGAAAAAAGGTTTGACTTTACCTTAAATGCAAAGAAGTGGTCTTTGTATTTCTCACCAAAGACAAATGAAGCACCAGCATCTGTGTACTCCAGAAAAGTCTGAGTTAAAGAAAGAAAAAGAGATTTCATTCCAACCACATGACTGGAAATTAGACAGTGCACAGGAATGCTAGGCTCTCAGAGGATGGACCCAGCAAATGTGTTGGATAGACTTGGAAAGTTAATGTTCTCAGCTTTGCCCCCTCCAATGAATGGTGTAGAAGCATATTTTTGAAATATTCCTGGATACAAATTTCCTGACATTTCTGACATTCAGTCTGACTCCAGAATGCTACAGAATGAGCCAACTGTGGCAATGTGTTGGGAGCCATACATGGCTTGTAGGTGGCATTAGTTAGCACTGGATGCAAAGGAAGCCTGTTTCTCTGTCTGTGGAAACATCTAAGAAGTATGATAGTTCCTGGGGAGGAGGATGTGGGCAATGGATTAGGGAACAATGACATAGGTACAGAACAGCAGTAGTGTTAACAAACCAGACAGACTAACATATTCAACATAAGCAAAACTATTTGTCTAACCCATGATGCAGAATTAAAATTTGAGACAACTCATGCAGACAGATAAACCCATTTCTGACATGTCTTGAGGATTACCTCCAATGTTAAAAGCACCATAAAAGCAAAGCGTTCTTTTGAACCAAACTTACCTGAACTTGTCTGCCCAACCAATCAAAAGCTATAAATCCAGGGTCAGTCCTTAGAATCAAGAGCCCAAGAAGAAACTGTAGCCCGATTCCCCATAAGACAGGTCTCCAGTAAACCTATACAGAAAGATCAAGTGATATATCTTAGTAGGAAAATTAATGCAGGCCGTGGCATGAATGTCTAATGGATCACTATTTCCTTGAACACACTATCAGCTGTGGCCTGTCACCCACCTTCTTTGGGAGGCTACAGCTGTCATAAGCAGAGAACCCTTTGATAGAACCATAACTTAAAAAACTCAGGCCAGGTGCAGTGGCTCATGCCTGTAATCCTAGCATTTTGGGAGGCCAAAATGGGCAGATCACCTGAGCTCAGGAGTTTGAGACCAGCCTGGCCACCATGGCAAAACGCCATCTCTACTAAAAATACAAAAAGAAGCCAGGCGTGGTGGTGCATGCCTGTCATCCCAGCTACTCGGGAGGCTGAGGCAGGAGAGTCGCTTGAACACAGGAGGCAAGGATTGCAGTGAGCTGAGATCACGCCACTTCACTCCAGCCTGGGCAACAGAGCGAGACTCCATCTCAAGAAAAAAAACAAAAACAAACTCAGCATTGCATTCCTTCTCCCTAAAACTGAGTTTCAAGTCTTCAGTCCAGGAAAGTATTTAAATAACCATTATGTCCTGATAAATTACTTGGATAGAAACAGTAGTCTAAGAAGGGCCATTAAAGAAGGCAGAATCTGGCCATCCTAGTCAAGCTGTAAGTACTGGATACATGTAATTATTTCCCCTATCTGGAAAATGGAAAGGCAGAACATGATTTCTCTGTGCGTCCAAGGTTTGTTGATCTGACAACCTGTAAGTGAATTAACTAAAATATTGCTCTGTCAAGAGGCTCTCATTTCATTGTAAAAGAGACCAATAAACTCTAATGCAGACCCAGGATGTGCAGCAGGAATGAATTGCTTTTATCTGTGGTGCAGGGCTGAGTGGCTTCAAAAGAACTATGGCATCGGAGGCATAGACAATGGAGATGTTCCCCTCAGCAGGGCAAAGAACTTGGATCATATTAGCTGAACTTGGTCTCTGATTTGTGTTTTTTTCCTTGGGTCAAGTTTTTAATGGTAAAGTCTTCCAGAGTTTGCCATCTTGAGTTACATATGAGAGATTTGATGTCTCAGAATTCTTGCCCATTTCACGGGTTACCAGTGGACAGAGCTAGGATAAGAGTTGAGTTCAATATTAAAAAGAAAATTGTATAAGGACAAATTTTTGGAGTATAAATGCCCAAACTGCATGGGACTTCGATGAACTGCAGGATCCAATGGAGGAATATTAGATTTTTTACTGGTCTGGGGAAATCTGGATCAAAATGGATGAGTTTTCTCTGTGTGTTTGATGGAGGGTATGCGAGAAGAAATTAGACTTGACAGGGAGAGAACGTCTCACTGGTTATGTAACTGGAAAATTACTGAGAATGGAGCATGAAATAGTAAACAGTACCATGAAAGTTCAGGAAGATAGGGCACCCTGGTCACGTTAAATAATCCCATCAAGGTAAGAAAAGTACTGAACAATAGTTAAATTCTCTCACAATCAGTATTTTGAGCAATTTACACATGGGGAGAAAAAGAAACCTAAAAGATCAACTGGATACTTACTCTGGTTGGGTACTTGGAAAATAGAAATAACAGGACAATGTACATTATGAGCCCACCGAAGGACACCAGCTGCTGTTGACCCAATTTGGCAGTGTCAAAGGCCAACCAGAAAATAACTGCTAGGACCAGGGAGCTCCAGATCACCCTAAGAGAAGGGGAAAGGAGGCATTGGCATCATTTGTTGTGCTAACTTGAGAATCATAATCAGGCTTAATTTTTTTTTTTTTTTTTTGAGAGATGGAGTCTTGCTCTGTTGCCCAGGCTGGAGTAGAACGGAGCGATCTCGGCTCATTGCAACCTCCACTTCCCGGGTTCAAGCAATTCTCCTGCCTCAGCCTCCCCAGTAGCTGGGATTATAGGCATCTGCCACCACCCCCGGCTAATTTTTGTATTTTTAGTAGAGATGGGGTTTCACTATGTTGGCCAGGCTGGTCTTGAACTCCTGAGATCAGGTGATTGCCTGCCTCGGCCTCCCAAAGTGCTGGGATTACAGGTGTGAGCCACCACTCCCAGCCATCAGGCTTAAATTAACAAAGAAACATAGAAACAAGATGAATATACTCTGGCACCAGTAGGTTGTGCTTTTAGAAACTGCAACAGATCTTTTTGGTTGTGGCTATCAAGGCAAATAGCTAAAAAATTAAGTACGGGGTCTCCTTACTCTACAACTCTTGGGCCCTTCACCTGTTCAAGGATGCATAAAGGGGCCAGAGAGGAGAAAGCATGTTTGGAGAGGAATGTCTGGTGATTTCTTTAAGAGAGCTACTGGGATTCTTCACCTTTGTTTTGGGGGATGGGTGAGGTGTTACCTGCTTCCATTTAAGGAAGAACTTGGAATATGTTATCTGCCCTTGGGGGACCTCACCAGCTGCCGAGAGGGAGATCAGACGTTAGGGCAAGTTCTGGCTCCTCTGGGGAGCCCAGCAAGCATGACAAGTCTGACTCAGGACTCACGGCTTGCACAGCAGAGCCAGAAAGCCTGCGGTGTTGGGATTGCACAAGCCCAGTTTAATAGGCCAAGGATGTGTGAATTTTCCTGGTAGATCCCATGTTAGTCTTGAGGGAGAGAACTGGTCTTGGGTCCTGCTCAGGGGGCCACCTGAAGGGAGAGGAGGTCCCTCAGAGAGAGGCTGAAGGAAAAGCTCTGAGCAGTTGCTGCAGGACACAGGGTCCTATGGGAAAGGGTCTCTCTAACACTTCACAGGCCCTTCCTCCCAAGAAGGCCAGCTTCATATCCATAGCAGGTAGCCAGGCTGATCCTGGCTTTGAGGCTGGCAGGGGAGCAAGTAACAAGGAGAAAGGGGACACTCAGGCCCAGGCTAGGGAGGAAAACTAGGGCACTGGGTCATGTTCACAGTTCTCATTACTGTAGGGGACAGCATATTCTGATGTTAAAAAATGTCCATGATGCCTGTATCAAAATATCTCATATACCCCGTAAATATATATACACCTATGACGTACCCACAACAATTAAAAATTTAAAAAATAGGCTGGGCACAGTGGCTGGCACCTATAATCCCAGCACTTTGGGAGGCTGAGGCAGGAGGATCACTGGAGGCCAGGAGTTCAAGACCAGCCTGAGCAATATGGTGAAACACCTGTCTCTACTAAAAACACAAAAAAATTAGCTGGGTATGGCGGCACATGGGAGGCTGAGCTATTTGGGAGGCTGAGGCACGAGAATCATTTGAACCCAGGAGGCGGACATTGCAGTGAGCCAAGATGGTGCCACCGCACTCCAGTCTGGGTGACAGAGCAAGATTCTGTCTCAAAAAAAAAAAAAAAAAGAAAAGAAAAGAAAAAGAAAAGGCTGTGAACATTGGACTATTACTAAGAGTGTTCAGAAGGGTCATGGGCTTTTGGCAGTTTTATAAAATATAGGGTAGATATCCCCCATTGAATAAAATTGGAAGAATGATGAATGAAAAAAATCAAGTTTTATTTTGACCATAGCCCCATGGGTCATGAAAAAAAGTGCTCAGCCTCCCATGTTCTATGATCCTCATTTTGTAAATAAATTGGAAAGAGAATGGGTACAACTTGTATAAGAAAAAAAGTTGGTAAAAGTAAAAGCTCTTTACAGACACATCATCAGCAATCTCCATCAATTTGTACTTATAACCCAATTCTTTATTTACAGGTACTGAGATTAGATGGCATTTGTGTTGTTCCCTATCTTGTGCCAGGACAGACGTTACTGATTGATCATGGTGCCCTCCCACTGACAGGTCAGAGGGAGAGTGAAAGCCATCCTGCTATGACAAAACTTTCACTCTATCCTATATTTCTAACTACTTCCTAATACGTAGGCATGGAGGTGTCTCTTCCTAATATAGCACATGGAACGTAATATGCTCAACATCTTTTGGACAACATTTTATCATTTAATACACTTGACATTAAGGCAGTTTGTGAGGACATTTGGATACATTTCAAATGAGTCATTGCCTCATCTAGGCTTTGATTTCCTGTTTGTAAAATGAAGACATTGTAACAGATTACTTCCTAGGGTGTTTCTAGCTTCCATATCCCATAAATGAGGAAGCAATTTCAGAACAAATTTTTGAAACGGTGTTGGAAAGGACTACTATCTCTTTTAACTGAAATAAGAGAACCAATTGCATTTACCACTTCAGCCAGAACCAATGGCTGTTTAGAAGCCTTCTGCCAGGAGACAGCATCTCATCAATTCGATGTTCGTATTTGGCCATCAGGTGATCCCAGACAACAAAGAAGATGGCAGCCACGGTGATCACAAAAAGAGGAAGGGCTCTGTGAAAGTTCAGCACACAGGCCGAAATCACCATAACCAGATAACCTGTCCAGGAAGCAAAAACAGACACTGAACATCACTAACCACTGGGACACGCCTCCAGGCTCGAGCCTTGTTCTGGTGCAGGTGAGGGGAGGTTTAATATCATTAAATATCACTGAATGCAGGAGTGCTCTTGATATGGCTACTGGCTTCTTTGATGGGGTCTTTTGATATTTTTCAAAGCAAGTCTCAAAAATTACCACCATGAATGCTAGGAGGACAGGGTGCTAGGTATTTTTATTCTTACAGGACCTTCTGAGTTCTTGAATCTTGATGCTCAATCATTGGGCCTCTAAGTACTGGCCATTTTTACCACTGGCATTCAGTCTCGGCAGGTGAGCTACTATCAGAGAAAGGCCGAGTGTTGAAGTGATGACTGGCAAAGAGGTACTGATTCTTGGGGTTTGCAGTTCAGATTTGGCCTAAATTTGAGTGAAGGAATAGACCTACCAACAACAGACTACTTCTCTAAGTGACACAGAGTCTCTAAGGAAAAGAGGTAGGGGCAATTACCAAGGTGGCTGCTTTTGAAGAGCAGATTCTAGGATAAGAATAAGGTTTCCTATTCTTAAAGGTCTGCAAAGATGTTCTGCAGGTTAAATCTGGCCTGCCACTTGTTTTTGCAGGTGGCAAGAACATTTATATTTGTGTGTTTTGAGAAATAAAAATAAAGTCCTAAGTCACCCAACCAACTGAACCGAGCCTGTCTTGGCCAAGGGGATCCCAGAAAAGCCTTAAAAACTGAGTTCCCAACCATGACAGGATGGGAGGTCAGATGTGCCTCAGTATGCCCCTTCCTTATTAACCTTTAACCAGAATTCCTTCCTAAGGAGTCAGCAGAAACCAGCTCTGGAAAACAAGAAATGGAAGACTCATTTCTCTATCGCCTTTAGCCAATCATCTGAGGTGGTGACCAGACTCCCTCTCCCTCTTTAGAGTTTTTGTTTGTTTGATACGGAGTTTTGCTCTTGTTGCCCAGGATAGAGTGCAATGGTGCGATCTCGGCTCACTGCAACCTCCACCTCCCAGGTTCAAGTGATTCTCCTGCCTTAGCCTCCTGAGTACCTGGGATTACAGGCATGTGCCACCACGCCCGGTTAATTTTGTATTTTTAGTAGAGACGGGGTTTCACCATGTTGGTTAGGCTGGTCTTGAACTCTTGACCTCAGGTGATCCACCCACCTCGGCCTCCAAAAGTGCTGGGATTATAGGCGTTAGCCACCGTGCCCGGCCTCTTTAGAATTTTGACGTGACAGCTCACCAGTTTTACAAGGCATTTCCTCTTGATATGAGACCGCTGACTCTGGAGTGGTTCTGGCCAGTCTTGGAGGATGCACAGTGAGGGTTTTTGTGTTCTTTGCTTTACCTTTTGACTTCACAGGGCTGAAAACTCCACCCTCAGGTCATGGTAACACTGCTATTTTTTAATACACATGCTCCATAAAGAGGCACAAATCTCAATTGTGCATGTGCATGTGTCTCCTTTCATAAATATTCATGACTCCCCCTATAGCTTATTGAATACTTATGCTTAGCCAATCCTTTCAGCATAAATTCCTGTCTTATTCTTCCCTCCCTCAAAGTACTTGTTTCTGGCTTCTGTTGGAGACTACGCTTCCCAGCTTGTCAGAATGGCCACCTTGCAGGCTGCAACCCTTTATGACTTTCCTTTCAAAATGTTTGAACCTCGTGATTGATTCTTCAGTTGACAGTTTGTATGTGTGTTCTAGAAATAAAGTTGTTTTGGAATACAGCCATGTCTGTCTACTTATGTATTGTTTATGGTTGCTTTGTTACTACAGTGGCAGAATGGCATGGTTTTGACCTTATGTCTGAAATACTGAAAAGCCTAAAATACTATCTGGCCCAGTACTCAGAAAGCTCACCAACCCTACTGTTCCCTATTCCAACTGTCTGAGCACCAGCAAAACTGCTGACCTTGGCTGTGCAGCAGCCTGGGATTAATGTCTGTGGTTTGGATCAGGGTGCTTACGTTTTATAGACAGGAGTGTTCTTTAAAATGGGCCAAGTTCAGTGTGCTCAGCTTCAAGAAAAACAAAAAATAACAGTACAACAAAACAAAAACAAACCAAAACAAAAAACACATAAAGTGAGCCAAGGAGCTCTTTGTTTTGGAGGGAGTAAAAACAGGAGACATTCTTGTCCTGCCTTCAGGCAAGCGAGTGGGCTAGATGGCCCTAGGCTACTCATGTTGTATTCATATAAAGCATTAGTCACTTGTGTTTTCTGGATTTGTGTAAACCAACACACCTCCTCAAATCCACCTGACAATAACAAAGGCTATAAGAATGAGGAGAGTAAGTGAGTCCAAAAATTAGCTGCTGGGCCCGGCACAGTGGCTCATGCTTGTAATCCCAGTACTTTGGGAGGCCAAGGCGGGCAAATCACCTGAGGTCAGGAGTTTGAGACCAGCCCGGCCAACACAGTGAAACCCTGTCTCTACTAAAAATACAAAAATTAGCCGGGTGTGGTGACGTGTGCCTGTAATCCCAGCTACTCAGGAGGCTGAGGCAGGAGAATCACTTGAACCCAGGAGGCGGAGGTTGCAGTGAGCTGAGATGGCGCCATTGCACTCCAGCCTGGAAGACAGAGCTAGACTCCATCTCAAAGAAAAAAAAAATTAGCTTCTGGCCTCATAAACGGGGTAGGGAAACAATTTGCATAGGCTTCCCCTATAAAGGTCTTCTTGATTTACTTCTCTACCACCCCCGATGATTCAGTGAGGTCCCAGGGAAAATAAAGGTTTAATCTTTTTCCACATAAAGTTAATATTTGGGGGAATCCCTGAAAAAAAAAAAAAAAAGACAGTGGTATCTCTAACCATCTTTGTTATTTACCTGCTAATAAAATGCCCCAGATGATGTGCCGAAGAGTTGTTTTGTGTTTCCTACAGAAACCACATACCGTGTCATACCTCCTTTCCAAACACCTGCAACATAAAAGCAAAAAGGCAGGGAGAAGTAAACACCAAAAACATGAAATAAACTGCATGGTGAGGCTAGATTAAGCTTTGTAAACTAAGAAGGCAAACAAACACATGTGTGAGGCGTATGTCTTACAAAATAGAAATGGGAAACTCATTTCATTTTAGACTAGAGTCAGCCATGATCATGACCATTCAGTGATCACCATCATTGAATAAGTGTGCCAAGCCCTGAGGGATTAGAGAGGTGCAGACAACATGCTCCTGGGAACAGAGCAGGGGAGATGGATATCTAACCAAAGCTGAAATAGTCACAGGAAGAGAGTGTTTCTGGCACACTATGAGATCCTCTGTTAGCTTTTAACCAATGGTTATTACGTGTTTATTGTTAGAAAATAAAAAGCCAAGGAACTCTGTCATCCCTCTTGGTTTGGCAAAGTTTGAGCAAGTTGGTGGCGCTCTGTCCCCCATCACCATCCCTGTTAGTCCAAAACTGATGGACTTCATGGGGTGTGCTTAAAATGCAAAGTAGGATTTCCTGGATGTTAGGGCTATTAACCAATGGGTTGTCACAGCTTTCTCAGAAAGCTCTGGAGTTGTTGGAATGTCTTTATTTCCATCCAGGGCTTTGTTATGGGCTGGGTGGGTAGTGTGTGAGTAATGTGTAGGTTGGGTCATGTCTTCGGAGGAGGATCGTGTCCAGCAGTTCCCCAGGAGTGAGCTGGGAGGCCAGGGTCATAGCCACATGGCTCTCCTCTCCTTCTTTGGGGATCTTCTCGTTCCTGTGTGATGCCTCTTTCTTTGGAGGCCTCTCCTTCTCCCACTTGAGTCTGGGTGGAAGGAACTTCTTGCACATTTCCCCATTGTCCCCTCCAGGCCACGGGATAGCACTTCTAAAAATGACCATTTCTCCTCCCGTATAGATGATTCCCAAACTCCAGGACCTCAAAGGATGTGGCCCGAAGCTGGGAGACCTGCACTCACTCCCCTTGGCCAGTGCCTCCACTACCCCGCCTTCCAACAGTCTCGCCTGCACCTCCAAGTCAGCTTCCTCTCAAGCTTTGGGGCACAGCTCAAGCTTTTAACTTCTAAAAAGTCTTCTTGCATTTCCTCAGACAGATACATGCCTCTGAACTTTATTCTTACTGTCTTCTTTGATTGTGTTTTGTTATGAACCCATTACTGACCCATTCCAGTAGCAGGAAATATTGGTTATTTGGTTAATAACCAGTCTTTTGGTTATCTAGACTGAATAATTCCCAACCCATTAACCTTAGTGAAACCTGAGTGCCTGTGACCACACAAGAGAATTTCTCAGTCCCCCAGGGCCAGAGACCCTGGAGAACAGATGTCTATGAGCCATACAGCACTATGAGTAGAACGTTGGATATTAAGGATGTTCAACAGACATGTATTGATTGATAGATGAATGAAATGGGAGTAAATATTGCTTATCTGAAACAGTATTTTACAGCTCTGAGTTGGGGATGCATTAGCGGGTTATGAAGCCCACATAGTAACCACTATCAAAATAGAAGGAGGCCAGGTGTGGTGGCTCATGCCTGTAATCCTAGCACTTTGAGAGGCCAAAGTAGAAGGATTATTTGAGCCCAGGAGTTTCAGACCAGCCTGGGAAACACAGTGAGACCTTGTCTCTACAAAAAAAAAAAAAAAAAAAAAAAAAAAGCTTCGTGTGATGGCACAAACCTGTGGTCCCAGCTGCATGGGAAAATCACTTGAGCCCGAGAGTTCAAGGCTGCAGTGAGCTGTAATTGTGTCACTGCACCCCGTCTCAACCAAAAAAACAAACAAAAAAAAGGCCAGGCGCGGTGGCTCAAGCCTGTAATCTCAGCACTTTGGGAGGCCAAGGCGGGTGGATCAACTGAGGTCAGGAATTTGAGGCCAGCCTGGCCAACATGGTGAAACCCTGTCTCTACTAAAAATACAAAAATTAGCCGGGTGTGGTGGCACAGGCCTGTAATCCCAGCTACTCGGGAGGCTGAGGCAGGAGAATCGCTTGAATCTAGGAGGCGGAGATTGCAGTGAGCCAAAATCGCGCCATTGGATTCCAGCCTGGGAGGCAGAGCGAGACTCCATCTCAAAAAAAAAAAAAAAAAAAGAAAGAATAAAAGTATCAAAAGTATCATAGTGTATCATTCATACATAAGAACAATAGGTTCTTCATGAAATGTTCATCATTACGTATGTGTGTGAATATGTATACTGAGAGTTAGAAACAGTGCTCTAGAAAATATTGGGTGAATAAAAGTGTAGTGAAGACATTTTTTCATGGTCTGATTTAGGAAAGGCTAATGATGTATTATTCTCAGTTGAAGATATATTAAGAAGCAGCAGCAGCAGAGGGTGACATTTAATAGGGTACCTTCACATACTGTAGGTTGACTCTATCAGGTTCTTTAATTGCAGGGAATGTGTGTAGTCCATTGTGGCAATCTGACTTCTGCATAAAGCAGAGTAGCTGAAAGTAGACACTTTGGTCATTTGGTTATCTGGGCTGAATAATTCCCAACCTCCTGATGGCTGTTTCAGTCTCATTAACATTAGTGAAACCTGAGTACCTCTGACCACCCAAGAGAATTTCTCAGTACCTCCAGGTCAGAGACTCATAAAGTAAAATGAAGGATAAAACTTTGCTATGTTTCTGATATGGTAAATATTTGGGATGATGTATATGTGACAAGAGCTGCCAACCCTAATTCTGGCCAACTCCAGAGATATCTTCTGATACATATAACAAACTTCCTCCTGTAGTCCCAGCTACTTGCGAGGCTGAGGTGGGAGGATCACCTGAGCCCAGGAGGTCGAGGCTGCAGTGAGCTTGACAGATCTCATGACAGGGCCTTGCTCTGTTGCCCAGGCTGGACAGAATAGATTTAAATTAAAATATATTTCTGGCTGGGCGTGGTGGCTCACACCTGTAATCCTGGCACTTTGGGAGGCTGAGGCAAGCAGACCACCTGAGGTCAGGAGTTCAAGACCAGCCTGGCCAACATGGTGGAACCCTGTCTCTACTAAAAATGCAAAAATTAGCCGGGCACGATGGTGCATGCCTGTAATCCCAGCTACTCGGGAGGCTGAGGCAGGATAATTGCTTGAACCCGGGAGATGGAGATTTCAGTGAGCTGAGATTGTGCCACTGCACTCCAGCCTGGGCAACAGAGCAAGACTCCATCTCAAAAAAAAAATTTTAAATCTATTTCTAGATTTAAAATTAGCACCACTGAACTCCAGCCTATGCAAAAGAGTAAGCCCCTGCCTCTAAAAAAAAAAAAAGAAAAATTTCCTCAGAGACATAGGAATGCAAATCAAATTTAAGTAGGAATATAGAAGATGGACAAATACTGTAGTGTTATGATAGGTGGCAGACAATCCTGGACTAGGAATCAGAAGCTGAAATTGTGACCTAATTCTCTTCCTCTCCTAGTTGACTTGGGGAAGTCACTTCTCTGAGGTTCATTTTTCTGGTCCAAAAAATAAAGATACTAATCTTGCGTCTCCTACCTTACGGAGTTGTAAGAACTTGGAATACTTTGAGGCTATTACAAGGTAAGAGAAACCGTTTGTCGGGATTTAAAGTGGATTGGGTTTTGAGCGATCAATTGCTATTGATTGACATTGAGAAGATGAATTAACTGCATTCGTATGGACTGGAGCAATTATTTGGTAATTTACACTTTTAATTAGAAGACTGTCCTGGGTGAATTTAAATCTGCATATTGGGTTCCCAGAACATCAGCAGTTTGAATTGGCCACATTGATCATCTTAAAGCTTCATTAATTTTTCTGGAAAGGGTGTTGGGTAGGGAGGGTAGATGGATGGGTGGTGACAATCTCTAATAAATTATAATAAGTGTTAAAAATCAAATGGGAGGCCTGGCACCATGGCTTATGCTTGTAATCCCAACACTTTGGGAGGTCGAGGTGGGTGGATCATTTGAGGTCAGGAGTTCGAGACCAGCCTGGCCAACATGGTGAAACCCAGCCTCTACTAAAAATACAAAAATTAGCCAGGCGTGGTGGCATGTGCCTGTAGTCCCAGCTACTCGGGAGGCTGAAATGGGAGAATCGTTTGAACTTGGGAGGCGGAGGTTGCAATGAGCCGAGATCGCATCACTGCACTCCAGCCTGGGTGACAAAGTGAGACTCTATCTCAAAAAAAAAAAAAAAAAAAAATCAAATGGGGATAAAACAAAGTAATAAAACCAAACAGGAGGTAGGCTTGGTTATTTCCCTGTTTTAAAGACTGTACCCTTTTTGTTGCATCTCCTCATCATCATCCTCCATGTGTTCTCTGTTTCTTGGAGAATCCTGCTCAACTGTGATCTGTTCTTCATCCTGGAAATCAAACATTGGAGCAGAGATGGAATAATGAGCATCCTGGGCATAATGGACCCTGGTTTCATTGCTCAGAACTCGGGCAAAGAACTTTCAATAGGTCCTTTTAAATTATTATGCAGGAAGATGGCTCCTATTATCTACTGCACAGACATTTTTTTTCCCGGCTTATAATCTCACACAAAAAATGCCAGGTTCATACTGAACTCTTCCTTTCCTTCCAAAGGAGCTGTTGGTATTTTCTCCTTTTCTTAAGGGAACAGGCTCATATTTGTGCTTTTTGCTCCTGTCTCTCTTGTAATCAATCAACCCCATCTCTGTTTTCAGCCAAGTACTAAATGAAGTTAATACCAGGAGCTGCATAAATCTCCCCTAGTACTCTGCCAGCCCCGGTTTCCAAATGACTGAGACCAAAGCTGGATTTATTTCCCCGGCAGCCCAAGGCTTGGTCTGTGAATATGAACACTAGCTTGGCACCTTCAAGAGCCAATAAGCCTCCCCTTGGGAACTAGGATCCTTTTATCAGTTGGGCTAAAGGGGACTATTTCCCTTACTCAGCTAGCCCTTGCTCTAATTAATTGAGTGTAGGATATCTCTGACCCATTTTTTCATGGACAATCTTTCTAGGTACAGTTTGAGCTCTCAAATATCCATGACCCATCCTATTTCCAGGATGGCAGAGGATTTCCTACCTGTCTCCAGTCTCCAATAATGTCTCAAATAATAAGCCTGGCTCTTGTAACCAATGGTACAGAAGCTGGTGGGGGAGGAAATAGATGGAGGTGGAGCAGTTTGAGTGTGCTCTAAGAAGCATAATGTCAAATCTCAGCACTTGTCTTCTGTCAAATCCAATGTGGCCTTTGATTCTCTTTAACAGAAATCATAGAAATAAATCATTAGTGTGTGTCTGAGATGAAAGAATTCTCAAAAATCCTATAATTCCATGAGGCCAAACTCCATTGTTCTTCTGATTCAGATTACCTTCCTTTTCTGGGCTGGACCCTAGGAACAAGGAAGGTGCGAGGATAATTGTAAGAGAGACCAGCTGAGTCCAAGCTGCAGCTTCTGAGGAGGGGCTGGAGTTGAGTCTTATTTATTTATTTCTATCTAATTCCCAGCTTAGCCAATAGTCAATGTTTGGTAAATATTTGATTTAAATGGTCATCATTATTATTTTCTTGCAGTGAAAGTACCCCAAGTTACCTGCTATCTATGGTATATCTAACATTACTATTGTTGTCTCTTATTTTTCCATCTTTTCTCATGTTTTAAAAACAACAACTACAAATCTCCCTTGACTCCCACAATCATGGGACATCTGCATCGCTCTTTCCTTTCACAGCCAGGCCGCTGGAGAGAGTTGTGTTTACTCTTTGGAGGTCACTTCCTCACACCCTGCCCACTTCTCTACCCACTGTGATTGTGCTTCTGCTGAATGCATCCTGCCAATGTCACCCAAGGCCCATTGCTATCAAATCCAGTAGCTACTCCTCAGCCTTCATATCCTCATTTATAATTGAAAAATATCTAAATTTTTGTTTTTATGAAAAAAATATTTTAAAAATATTTTTAAAAGAGCAGTTTTAAGTTCACAGCAAAATGGAGCTGAAAGTATAGAGATTTTTCATGTATTGTCTACCCACCCTCACCTTCCCCACTATCAAATGAACGCAGAGAAGTACATTTGTTACAACTGAGGAGCCTACATGGACATATCACCATCACCCAAAGTCTGCAGTGAGACTCTCTTGGTCTTGTACATTCTATGGGTTTGGACGCATGTATGATGGCATGTATCCACCATTGTAGTATCAGGCATACTAGTTTCATGGCCCTAAAAATCTTCTTATAGCCAGGCGTGGTCACTCATGGCTGTAATCCCAGCACTTTGGGAGGCCAAGGCAGGCGGATCACAAGGTCAGGAGATCAAGACCATCCTGGCCAACATGGTGAAACCCCGTCTCCACTAAAAATACAAAAAAAAAAAATTAGCTGGGCACAGTGGCGGGCACCGGTAATCCCAACTACACGGGAGGCTGAGGCAGGAGAATCACCTGAACCCGGGAGGTGGAGACTGCAGTGAGCTGAGATTGTGCCACTGCACTCCAGCCTGCTGACAGAGCGAGATTCCATCTCAAAAAAACAAAAAACCCCACACTTCTTATTTGTCCCTACCACCCCCTGATGCCTTGAAAGCACTATTTACTGTCTCCATAGTTTTGCATTTTCCAGAATGTCGTATAGTTGGGATCGCACAATAGGTAGCCATTTTAGATTGGCTTCTTTTACCCAGTAATGTACATTTAAGGCTCCTTCATGTCTTTTCATGGCTTGATAGTTCATTTCTTTTTAGTGCTGAAAGACACTGCATGTCTGAATGTACCACAGTTTATTTATTCATTCACCTACTGAAGGACATTTTGGTTACTTCCAAGTGTTGGCAATTACAAATAAAGCTGCTCTAAACATCCATGTGTAGGTTTTTATGTGGACATAAGTATTGTTTTCTTTTTTGTTTGTTGAAGAATACTTAGTGGAGTGAACATTTTTTACAATCAATTAAGCAAAATAGACAGTTACCAAACACTGTACTATGCATGGTATGATTCCAATACAGATGACATATGCATGTGGGTGTATGTTTGCATTAAAAAAGGCTGTGTTCCAAAATGTTAGGCACTGACTTTTTTTCTTGAATTATAAGCCTTTTTTGGTTTTCCAAATTTTGCTACAATAAGTTTTCCAAATTGTCTACTTTAAAAAAAGTGATTCTTTTACCACGAGAAAACTCCTCACAAAATGACACACTAGTGGGCACCCCAAATTCCTTTTTTTTTTTTTTGAGAATCTCGCTCTGTCACCCAGGCTGGAGTACAGTGGTGCCATCTCGGCTCACTGCAACCTCTACCTCCTGGGTTCAAGTGATTCTCCTGCCTCAGCCTCCCGAGTAGCTGGGATTATAGGCACACGCCACCACGCCCAGCTAATTTTTGTCTTTTTGGTAGAGATGGGTTTTCACCATGTTGGCCAGGCTGGTCTTGAACTCCTGACCTCAAGTGATCCGCCCGCCTCAGCCTCCCAAAGTGCTGGGATTACAGGCATAAGCCACCGTGCCTGGCCCTGAATTACCTTTTAAGGGGTGACCTACATGGGTAATTTGTTCACCTTTTTTGCAACAGGAAGCCATCTTTAAATAAACTCCTGTCCAGAATTCAACATGTAAGTGAAATTAAGCAAGAATCCCTCGGACTGGTATAAAGCTACTAAGGAATGCGAGCGCATGATGGACCCAGATTTAGAACCATAGTAGAGGGTTCCTCTTGTTTCTGTCATTTACGTTAAAGCTCAGATGCTTTTGTCTAAGCCAATGCCTTTTTCCTTGAGATGGAGCTTGGAACTCCTAATAGTGAAGTGATGCTTCCCATCAGGGAACTCTGAGGACAGGTGGATAAAAACAAAATCTCTTTGTTTGGGCGTGTGTGTTTTCTTTACGACTATGCCCCCACACACTTTAATTACCACTTAATCTGTTCCTCTGCTTGCCAGTGGGGCGCCATGCTTTCTGTGCCCACTGTTCTCAGGTGCCTGTTGTGCAGCGGTTGCCATGGTACTAGAGTCATGCACCACAGTCTTGCTGTACCTGTTTGGTGTTTGTGTGCTCCCTGCTTTGCACAGCTCTGCTTCTTATTGAGTTGTTTCCTGATGTGTTCTCGTTCTCAAGAAAGTTTTCTTCATTCTAAGAAAAAAGTGCAGATTGAAAAAATAAAAAGTTACAGCCAAAAGACAGATGTTCTTTCATGAAAAATACCTAGAGGAATTTGGAGGATGAGACAAACAAAGATTAGGTGTTCAGATGAAGCATCTGATTCAACAAACAGCTGACAAATCCTGGGCTTGTAAAGAAACAGATGATCGGCTGGGCACAGTGGTTCGTGCCTGTAATCGCAGCATGATGGGAGGCCGAAGTGGGAGGGGAGACCAGCCTGGGCAAAATCCTATGTCTACTAAAAATATAAAAATTAGCTGGGCGTAGTGTTGTGCACCTATAATCCCAGCTACTTGGGAGGCTGAGGTGGGAGAATTGCTTGAGCCCCAGAGGCAGAGGTTGCAGTGAGCTGAGATCATGCCACTGCACTCCAGCCTGGGCGACAGAGCAAGACTCTACCTGAAAAAAAAAAAAAAAAAAAAAAAAGAGAAGAAAGTAAAGAAAAGAAACACATGACTTTTGCTTTGTTTTGTTCTGATACAAAAGTGGTTCAGGGGAAGAGAGGAATGAGGACAATTGCCCTCATCTAGGCCTGATAACTTTCCAATAGGCAGAGTTGGGACCAGGGGCAGGTTTCCACTCTCCTTTCTATCACATCACACTGATTTTCAACTTATAAAATGAACTAAAACGTGGTAAACCATAGGCTGAATAGCCTTATTCTTAGATGTTAGATTTACGAAATGTTGAAATGGGTTTTTTTTGGTTTAAAGCAATCTCTGGCAGTAATGATCATAAGAAAAATGCCCTTTTTTGTGTGTGTGTGAGGCTGTCTTGATTTTACTTTAAGGAACTGAACGAGATTTGCTCTTATAGGGCCGTCCAGACCCCTCAGCTGCTGTTTCCAGAAGTGACAAACACCGGACCTGTCTCCTGTCTCTTTTATCTTTTTTGAGGTATCTAATATTTCTCCCATCTCATTTCAACTTGCCCTTTTCTAGAGTGAGGTAATGGATAAATGGTGTCAGGAAATGCCTTCTGTTAGCCCAAGGACTATGACTGCGTCTTCAAAGACCAAGTGTATGACTCTAATTTTAACTTAGATCTCTGACTGGCCCCAGGAATCCAGCAAATATTGCAATTCCAAGTTGTACTGCATTTTCTACTTACTGAAACACAAGAATGAATAAACATGAAAAAAAAGTTACAGTACAAGATTCATGCATCAAAGTATTGTGCCACACTTCCTTTTTTGTTACAGTTGCTTATATCCTACAGTTCTTTGCATATAGCAGACACTAACAATGTTTTGAATTAATGACCCACAGTAATTTTAATGTTGCATTAGCACAGCAATGTAGTACCCTTGGGTTCTTGGTATAAAAATACAGCATGGGCTGGGTGTGGTGGCTCACGCCCGTAATCCCAGCACTTTGGGAGGCCAAGGCGGGCGGATCACGAGGTTAGGAGATTGAGACCATCCTGGCTAACATGGTGAAAGCCCGTCTCTACTAAAAATACAAACATTAGCTGGGCGTGGTGGCAGGTGCTTGTAATCCCAACTACTTGGGAGGCTGAGGCAGGAGAATTGCTTGAACCTGGGAGGCAGAGGTTGCAGTGAGCTGAGATCACACCACTCTGCACTCCAGCCTGGGCGACAGAGCGAGACTCAGTCTCAAAAAACAAACAAACAGCATGAAAAGAAAAAATATACATAGTATGGGAAGATGACAGAATGTTGCTAATTGCTGAAGTTGGCTGACAGGTACCCGGAGAATCATTTTATTATTCTCCTACTTTGGTGGATGCTAAAATGTTCCTTAATACTAAGTTAAAAATAAAACCAAGCATGAGTTGGTGGAGTAACAGAACACAGGTCACTGAGGGGCTAGTCCTTAGGGTCCCTACTGAGCAGGCCACATTCTCTCAAGCCTTAACTCCCTCATTCATACAACACAGTTTGGATTTGGGGTTCTTGCGGATCCTTCCGGAATCCTGACATTTTCTAATTCTATTAGGAGATTCAGCTTCTTGACGTTGATTCCTCCTGCCACCTGGTGGCAGGATCTGAAAACTACTGGTGGAACACAGGGGTGGATCCTACGTTTTTAAAGTTAATGAAAGCGGAAGGTGTGTGTGTTGAGGGATAGAGTGGGCACTCCTTTAAGTGGCAACAAGAGCACGTGTGGTTTTGTTCTCCACTGTGTAACAGTCTTATTTTGCCCCCAACAGAGTATACGCCTTGGCCTTTTAGTATTTTCTGGAAGAACAATATCTCCCACTTGAGGATTTCCAACAGAATTAGTGGGGTTATTGTGGATATTGACTGGTACCTGGAAAATGACCATTAAGACAACTGTCTTTCTTCTTCTTTTTAAATTAGAGTCGTGGGGCTGTGATATGGGGCCCCAGATAATGTCTTAGCTCAATGTTTCTTTCCATTTATTTAGCAACTCACATTACTAAATACCTTTGCACACTTAACGCCCTACAACCACGACTGCGTTCTCATGGTAAAATCTATCCCTCTGTTGAATGTGTAAGAAAGGTGAGGGAATTGCATTGTGAGTATGTCTAGGCCGTTTACAGCTTACACATTTAATTTCTCTAGTTAGTTTTAGTTGTTAGGTGTGCTAAAAGATGAGGGTCCTGATTGAGCCCCCTTTGAAGGGACAGCCTAGTAACCAGGAGTACATTGTGCCTGGGGTTTGTTTCCCACCATCTCTTTGATCTTGCACTTTCTATGTGGCTATTAGAGGGAGGCAGAGATGGACAGAGGCATTTTTATTTTCTTCCTTTCATTCACTTTCTAAACCATATAATAACTTCTAGAACACTGGAAATTTCTAAAATGACTCCCCTATTTGTGGTATCCCTTTTCAAAGAATGTTAGCTGACACACGGTCACCTAGGAAAAAGATTACATATCCAAGCTTCCCTTACAACTAAGTTCTGGCAACGAAATGAAAGTAGAAAGGGTGCCCTGTTGGGGGCAGCTCGGGGAATGTTCCGCCAGGGATGGCTGGCAGGTGCACTTGTTCCTTTTTGTCATTTCCTCTGTCTTGCTGCCCAGTGTGAGGATGGTTCCAACTGGACCATGGATACAAGGCCCACATCCTTGTGATGTCAGGGTGCTGAGTTGGGAGGAACTTGGGTCCCTGGAAGCCTTGAGCAGGAGGCTCACCCCGGCTCTGTACCATCCACCTCAACTTTATTGGGATGAAACTAACTTTTCTCTTGTTACTTTTGGTTTTTGCTTTTATTTTGCACCAAATGATACAGTATTTAGTAGACAGGAGACACTGTGTAAAACTCTTGTCTGGGCGTGGTGGCTTATGCCTGTAATCCCAGCACATTGGGAGGCCAAGGCGGGCGGATGATGAGGTCAGGTGTTCGAGACCAGCCTGGCCAATATGGTAACACCTCGTCTCTACTAAAAATACAAAAGTTAGCTGGGCGTGGTGGCGGGCACCTGTAGTCCCAGCTACTTGGGAGGCTGAGGCAGAAGAATCGCTTGAACCAGGGAAGCGGAGGTTGCAGTGAGCCAAGATTGTATCACTGCACTCCAGCCCGGGCGACAGAGCAAGACTCTGTCTCAAAACAACAACAACAACAACAACAACAACAACAACAACAACTCCAAGAGGCCTATGAGGTGGGTACCATGATCCACATTTTCACAGATGAGGAAACTGAGGCAAAGATAAGTAAATCACTTGACTTGGGTTGTGTAGCCAGAAATGGCTGGGGTAGAATCTCAGCCCAGACTGTCCCTCCCCAGACCATCTTGTGCCTATAGAGGAGTGATTCTTTGGGCCTGGTGAAGATCAAAAGACACAGTAGTCTGCCTAGGAATTAAATTCCGTTTGGAAATTAGAATTTAGAAAGCCTGATTTGAACTCCAGATATTAAAAGACAAAGGTATAAATTATAGAAGTGTTGAAACTTCCAGAGAAGCTTGTGGCCACTTTTAGTACACCTAGGCTCTGTGGTCATTTCTCAAGCCACAATAGTGGTCTTCCTGCCCTGTACGCTGGTTTTAAGTGGAATATATCCTTTGAGTAACATCGGTGGGGACTCCTGCCTCTGTGGACATGTCTTGTCATCATGGCTGGTTTGACATTCTTCAGCCTCTCCCTGGCACTGTGCTGTAATCACACAGCCTGGCTTCCATTTCTCAGTTCTTGTGGTGGGGGTTTTTCTGCTGCAGAGGTACCACCACTGTGCTAGGAGAGCCTTTCTTCACTACAGAATTTGCTCTGGCCTGGTTGCCAGAGCAAATTGCATGAGTGGTCTTGCACTCATTCAGTGGTCTTGCTTCTTGTGGGAATGGAGGCAGTACCTACCTAACAAAGTTGGGTGGCTCCATCCAGTGGCACACATAGTAAGTGCTCATTGACTATTAAGTTAATTTCATGGTTTAGTTTGCTTCTCGCTTGTTCTGGGGCATTTACAGTCGTGTTGTCCTCTGTATTTGAAATTAGACTTATCAAAATCAACATCTGTTTGGTGAATCTGATCTCTCAAAATTGTTTGGGATCATACCCCACTTCAACTCTTTTTTTACTCTTACCATCTACCAATGTCAAATGTTTTAAGGCCCTTTCTCTAAATGTTATTCTTTGACTGCATGGATTTTGCCTAGGAATGATTGCATTTTCAAAGACTGTATTTTAGAAGTCCTTGATCGTTATCTATTGGTCTTGACTCACTTGGTTCATGTAACTTTCTGGCTCAAGTCTCGGGTGTGCATAATCCTTAGTGTGAGTTAATGGGCACTAGCTAGACCATTCCCCAGAGATGTTCTTGTTTTACCTGCCTGCCTGTGTGGGTTTAGAGGCCAGGTAAGGAGCAGCAGTACCTGTGGCAAGAGACCCAGTGGGCAGCCTGGGGCTCACTGTTACCTTTCAATGCTGAGGGATCTTTGGATTGGGTGCAAGAAGTCAAGTCTCTGTATGCTGCTGTGAGTGGCTGTAACACTAGCAATGTCTATGGCTTCAGAACACTGTTAACATTCTTCCCTTGGGAACTTTGTGAGCCAGGAGGCAGAGGAAACCCATATGTATGGGAATGTCAGGGAAAGGGGAAAGAGAGAGAGTGCTGTACCCGAAGGAGAAAACTTAAAGGAAGGTTTATAATAAGAGTTTTAAGAAAGTTTAAACATGTGAGTCCTCATAGAATATGGTTTCCAGGCCGGGCGTGGTGACTCACCCCTGTAATCCCAGCACTTTGGAAGGCTGAGGAGGTTGGATCGCCTGAGGTCAGGAGTTTGAGATCAGCCTGACCAATATGATGAAACCCCATCTCTACTAAAAATACAAAAATTAGCCGGGCGTGGTGGCCTGTGCCTGTAATCCCAGCTACTCGGGAGGGTGAGACAGGAGAATCTCTTGAATCTGGGAGGTGGAGGTTGCAGTGAGCTGAGATTGTGCCATTGCACTCCAGCCTGGGCAACAAAAGTGAAACCCTGTCTCAGAAAAAAAAAAAAGAAAAAAGAATATGGTTTCCATGAGCTTTCTTGAAGAAACTGCTAGAGGAAGAAGCCATACAAATGATAAATGGAGAAATTATGACAAAAAGAGAGTTAGTACATTTTGAATCTATTTGATAATAAAATCTAAGACGATGCCAGGGATTATGATTCTAGAACAAATTATAAACATTATGTCCTCTGCCAATGTAGAAAAAATCATTAGAAGGCTACTTGAAGGGGAAGGAAAAGAAAACGTAGGAGGTAGGATAAGTAGGCCAATTTCCTACTTCAGGTCACGCTGGGCCCTCTTCCCTACTGCAATAGTTTATTACTCACTGAAATCCATCTTCATCACTTTAATGAGTGTTCAGCTTTATTTATCTATGATATTAACCATATCAAGAATAAGACCAAAAGGCCTGAGTTAAATTGTTCCAAATGCATTGATGTATATTTTTATTTCTTCCTTAAATACAGGGTTTCCAGAGCTGGGGGCTAGTTAAAAGTCATCATGGACTGGGTGCAGTGGCTCACACCTGTAATCCCAGCACTTTGGGGGGCTGAGGCAGATGGGTCACTTGGACTCAGGAGTTTGAGACCAGGTTGGGCAACATGGTGAACCCTTGTCTCTCTATTTTTTTAAATAAAAACATAAAAATTATTTTGTAAAAAGTCACAAATGCAGAATTGTCCACTCCAAGACACCATTACCCTTGCAGCTGTTGGGTTATCTTTCACTCTTATTGTTGCTTTTGATACTTGTGTTGATCATTTGTGTTTATTAATGTGTGACTATTTCAAACTGGCTCTAGTTTCCCGTTACTGTTCCTTGCCTTTTTCTGACTTAGGCTGATTTGTTTGAGTAGAGAAAGACACTGCCATAAGAACTTCCTATGCATTTGGGAAGGAGACCAGAGAAGTCTAAAGTCACTCACAGAGAAGCTGTCCTGAGAGCAATGTGACCACGCCTTCACTCATGACTCTGCCAGCCATGGTGCTGTGCTTTCCCATACACGATATTACTTAACCCCTGACCCCCTTGAACGCTAATATTTGCACCTTTATTAATTTTTTATTGCCCTGCAGCCAAAAATTCATAGATAAGTATCCTTTGTCCATCTTCTAGCTGTACTTTTTACTTATGTTTACTCATTCCAGCCTGGCTTGCACTGTTTTTTTTTTTTTTTTTTTTTTTTTTTTTTTTTTTGAGACAGATTCTCGCTCTGATGCCTAGGCTGGAGTGCAGTGGCATGATCTTGACTCACTGCAACCTCAACCTCCCGGGTTCAAGTGATTCTCATACCTCAGTCTCCTGAGTAGCTGGGACTACAGGCACATGCCACCACACCCTGCTCATTTTTTTTTTTTTTTTGTATTTTTAGTAGAGACAGGATTTTGCCATGATGGCCAGGCTGGTCTTGAAACCCTGGCCTCAAATAATCCACCTGCCTTGGCCTCCCAAAGTGCTGGGATTACAAGCGTGAGCCACTGTGCCTGGCCTGGCCTGCACATTTACTACTCCATGGAAATCACCCTTGCCAAAGACAATGATTTCCATGTCCCTAAATTCAGTTTTCATCATGCACCATAGACTACTTCCTCTTTAAAATGATCTGTCCCTGACTTTTGTGATATCACACTTTATTATTTTCCTCCTTCCACTTAAACTGTTCCTCCTTCCTTTCCTGTGCTGTATCAGCCTTTTATGCTTAACTCTGAATGTTATATGTGCTTCCCTGGGGCTCTGTCCAACAAATATTTATTGCACACCTACTATGGGACGGACACTGCTTTGGGTGTAGGGGATTGCATATGTGGTCCCTATTCTCAGGGAGTTTCGAAGAAAAGTTGTCGGCTGGGCGCAGTGGCTCACACCTGTAATCCTAGCACTTTCGGAGGCCGAGGAGGGTGGAACACTTGAGGTCAGGAGTTTGAGACCAGCCTGGCCAACATGGCGAAACCCTGTCTGTACTTGAAATACAAAAATTAGCCGAGGGTGGTGGTGGGAGGCTGAGGCAGGAGAATCGCTTGAACCGGGGAGGCAGAGGTTGCAGTGAGCTGAGATTGTGCCACTGAACTCCAGCCTGGGCGACAAGAACAAGACTCCATCTCAAAAGAAAAAAAAAAAAAAAAAGAAAGAAAAGCTTTCAACCATGAATTATACAATTGATTACTTAATTATAGTTGTGCTAAAGACTACTAAAAAGTTCAAGGTGCTACTTCTAGGAGTTAATTGGAACAAAGTCCACTGTGTTTGAAGTTCTAAAGATGTGACCTGTTTAGCCATGGTGAACTGGAAATCCTCTCACCAGCACAACACCTTCCAGTAGATGAGAAAGAAGATAAACAAGGATATAATCTCATTGAATCTATCAGTGGAAACCAAGATTATTCTTACTCTCATTTGCTTCTTTGATTTGTTTTTAATAGGCAAACTCCTAGTCTGAAGGCATCAACTTTCAGACTGCAAGGTGATTATAGATTGTTTTTTGTTTATAAAAATGCTTTCACAATGGGCACACTAGACCAACAGTGGGAAGTCTTTTTCCTTTAGGGTTCCTGATCCTCAAAATTTGTGAGATTAAGAAACATTATAGGCGGGGCGCAGTGGCTCACGCCTGTAATCCCAGCACTTTGGGAGGCCGAGGAGGGCGGATCACGAGGTCAGGAGATCGAGACCATCCTGGCTAACATGGTGAAACCCCGTCTCTACTAAAAATACAAAAAAATTAGCCAGGCATGGTGGCGGGCGCCTGTAGTCCCAGCTACTCAGGAGGCTGAGGCAGGAGAATCACTTGGACTCGGGAGGCAGAGCTTGCAGTGAGCCGAGATTGCGCCACTGCACTCTAGCCTGGGCAATAGAGTGAGACTCCGTCTCAAAAAAAAAAAAAAAAAGAAACATTATACACTGCTGGGCGTGGTGGCTCATGCCTATAATCCCAGCACTTTGGGAGGCTGAGGTGGGTGGATCATGAAGTCAGGAGTTTGAGACCAGCCTGGCCAACATGGTGAAACCCGGTCTCTACTAAAAACACAAAAATTAATCAGGTGTGGTGGTGAGCGCCTGTAATCACAGCTACTCAGGAGGCTGAGGCAGGAGAACTGCTTGAACTCAGGGGGCAGAGGTTGCAATGAGTTGAGATCATGCCATTGCACTCCAGCCTGGAAGACAGAGCGAGACTCCGTCTCAACAACAACAACAAGAAGAAACATTATATACTACATATTATTTACAGCACAGTAAAAGATATTAAGAGGCTAACAACACCTGTCCGTGAAGCAATTTGGTCAGAGTGGTCATGAAATGATTGACTTCTAAATTCAAGAACAGGAAATATGGCTTCAGGTCTTTATTAAATTCTATTGTTGGAATAAGATAGAAGAAGAAGAAAAAGAGAGGGAGAGATAAAGGTAGTGTAAAGAGACATTGGACATCATTAATGACACCTTCATCTTGGAACATCTTGAATAGCCCCTAAGCTAATTCAAAGTCATGTTTTGCTTCTGCTATCATTGATTTATGCAGCAGGTATCACAACGTGGGATCTTCCTTCCTGTTCTATGAAATCAAACTCAGGTCTACATTTGGAAAAAAGTTACTTTTTGGTGATTTCTAAAATCACCTTGACCATCGAGCTCTTCTTTCCAAAGAGTGCTAAGTAAATAAATGTAAATTACTCAAATTAGAAGCACAGAGAATGAGGCCCAGTGTGGTGGCTGATGCCCATAATCCCAGCACTTTGGGAGGCTAAGGTGAGAGGATCATTTGAGGTCAGGAGTCCCAGACCAGCCTGGCCAACATGGAAAAACCCTGTTTTTATTAAAAATACAAAAATTAGCCCAGCATGGTGTTGCATGCCTGTAATCCCAGCTACTTGGGAGACATGAGAATCGCTTGAGCCCAGGAGGTGGAGGTTGCAGTGAGCCAAGATTGTCCACTGCACTCCAGCCTGGGCAACAGAGTAGAAAAGAAAAAAGAAAAAAAAGAAAGAATGAATTTACAGTATATAAAACATTTAAGAAATACATTTGACTAAATAGGAAATAGATCAGAATGGCTCAAGATGTTAGAAAAATAACTTTGGAAAGTCCTTTGATGAGGCAAGACAAGGACAGCCACGCTCTCCTGGGCTGGCAGGGACCTCAGGGATTTGAGGTTTTATTTATTTATTTTTTTATATTTTGCTGACATGATGACTACTCAGAGTGGCATGCTGGCAACTTCCATAGTCCTCACATAAATGGATTGCAGTATTTGCTATAGGAAGAGGCAGATTTTACATCTAGGTTTCAAGATTTGGTTTGGCCTGTACCAGCATCCCCAACTAAATGGTTGATTAATAGCTGATATTTGAGCATTTGCTAGGCACCAGTACATTACCTGAATTTCCCAGCAAGTATATGATGTGGAGTATTAGTATACCTATTTTTAGATGAGCAAACAGGTATAGAGAAATAGATGAGTTGCCTACATGGTGGGCCTGGAAAATCCAGGCAGACTGACTAAAGCCTCAACTCTTCACCTGAAGAACCTATGTTTTGTCATTTTTATGATTCAGTACATGATTTTTTTTTTTTTTTTTGAGATGGAGTCTTGCTCTGTCACTCAGGCTGGAGTGCAGTGGCATGATCTCGGCTCACTGCAACTTCCACCTCCTGGGTTCAAGCAATTCTCCTGCCTCAGCCTCCAGAGTAGCTGGGAGTACAGGCGTGTGCCACTGTGCCCGGCTAATTTTTGTATTTTTAGTAAAGACGGGGTTTCATCATGTTGCCCAGGCTGGTCTCGAATTCCTAACCTCGTGATCCAACCCACTCAGCCTCCCAAAGTGCTGGGATTACAGGCATGAGAAAGAAAAACAAGGATATAATCGGGCCACTGTGCCCCACCCCAGTACTTGATTTTTAACACCCCTCATCTATCACCCTCCCTTGACCTTCCCCAATGACATCCCCCTCCCCTCCAAATCTGGCTTTCTTCAGAAGCTCATCACTTTCCTCCCTCTCCCATGTCCTCCTTAATGAGAGGCCACTGATCTCTCGCCCAGGTCTAGGCCTTGTACAGTACAGTCACTACTAGAAGCATTACAAGCTACCTCTCCTACCCACTGCTGTGCTTTCTAAATCCTTCCTCTTCTCTGACCTAAAGACCTCATGCTTTGTAGGGGAACAAGGAAGTGATTATGTGGGCCAACAGGAAGCCTAACATTTGCTGGCTCCTAAACATGTCACTGTGGGCACCTTTGTCTCTCTATCCTCTCCTTGCTGGACCCAGCACACTATGTAAATAGACCAGTGCTCCCAACTTGTTTTATCTGTATGGGTCAGATCGTTGATTAAGCAATTTTTCTTTCAAACCTCCCTGGCTGCACAAATTAGGCCAGTACTCTCTAATCAACTTCCTCCTTGCAAATGTTTCTGAACAATGGAGTTTGGTAGATGCGAAAATCAGGGCTCAGTAAATTAAATTAGAAAAATTAAAAAGTTTTTTGCTGGGTGCCGTGACTCATACCTGTAATCCCAGCACTTTGGGGGCTAAGGTAGGTGGATTGCTCGAGCTTAGAAGTTCAAGACCAGCCTGGGTAACGTGGTGAGACCCTGTCTGTACTAAAAATACAAAAATTAGCCAGGCATGGTGGCATGCACCCATAGTCCCAGCTACTTGGGAGGCTGAGGTGGGAGGATTGCTTGAGCTTCAGAGGCGGAGGTTGCAGTGAGCTGAGATCACACCACTGCACTCCACATCCAGCCTAGGTGACACAGTGAGACCCTGTCTTAAAAAAAAAAAAAAGTCTTAAAAGCTAGTGAAACTGTAAAGTAATGTGATTGAAAGGCAGGGAAACTGACAGGGGAATAGGACCCGTCAGTGAATGACCGTACATCTTCATAGGTTGTGCTGTTAGGAACCTTCGGTATTCTGTCAAAATTGAGCAGGTCAGGAGAGTAAGGCTACTGGATCATTAAATAAGCAGATTTGCCTGTCTTGGCCCCTTTTGGACTACAGCTGACCCTCTCCCATGGTATAAAGCAACCTTGCCTCACATGAATGGCTTACTTTAGGGCCACGTTTTATGGAGGAATGTTTACCATTACTTTAATTACAACCCCTTATGAGGTTGCTGGCTAGTTTATTCTGGAATGTTCCTGAGTCCACAGAATTTACAAATGTAGTTTTAAGCTAAACTTATCATTGGTTTTGGATTTGAGAAACCAAGATTTTGCAATCAATGAGGATCCCTAAGGTAAATCAAGATTTCTGGTGTCTATTCCTGTTTGCCTTTCTTTACTACTCTTTTTATCTCCCAGCTCATGCCTCTCCTACCTTTTTTTTTTTTTTTTAATGGAGTCCTGTCTTGGAATCCTACCTTCCCATTCTAGGCCTTGATTTTTCCACATAATGTAACATGAAAAAAAATAATGCTTGACATGCTAGCTTGGGGATTTATATCTTTTGTGCCCTACCTAGTATTTTCCTTCCATCTAGCACAGAGCAGTTGCTCAATATACTTTGTTGAATAAATGAATGAAATCATAAAAGTATATAAAATTTTAAATGTTCGAACAGTTCTGAAGAGATATTCAGAGAAGGACTGTGTGGTAGATAGAGCTCCCTCTCCCCTCTCCCCTCTCCCCTCCCCCCTCCCCCCTCTCCCCTCTCCCCTCTCCCCTCTCCCCTCTTTCCACGGTCTCCCTCTGATGCCGAGCCGAAGCTGGACGGTACTGCTGCCATCTCAGCTCACTGCAACCTCCCTGCCCGATTCTCCTGCCTCAGCCTGCCGAGTGCCTGCGATTGCAGGCGTGCGCCACCACGCCTGACTGGTTTTCGTATTTTTTTGGTGGAGACGGGGTTTCGATGTGTCGGCTGGGCTGGTCTCCAGCTCCTAACCGCGAGTGATCCGCCAGCCTCGGCCTCCCGAGGTGCCGGGATTGCAGACGGAGTCTCGTTAACTCAGTGCTCAATGGCGCCCAGGCTGGAGTGCAGTGGCGTGATCTCGGCTCGCTACAACCACCTCCCAGCCGCCTGCCTTGGCCTCCCTAAGTGCCGAGATTGCAGCCTCTGCCTGGCAGCCACCCCGTCTGGGAAGTGAGGAGCGTCTCCGCCTGACTGCCCATCGTCTGGGATGTGAGGAGCCCCTCTGCCTGGCTGCCCAGTCTGGAAAGTGAGGAGCGTCTCTGCCCGGCCGCCATCCCATCTAGGAAGTGAGGAGCGCCTCTTCCCGGCCGCCATCACATCTGGGAAGTGAGGAGCGTCTCTGCCCGGCCGCCCATCGTCTGAGATGTGGGGAGCACCTCTGCCCTGCCGCCCCGTCCGGGATGTGAGGAGTGTCTCTGCCCGGCCGCCCTGTCTGAGAAGTGAGGAGACCCTCTGCCTGGCAACCGCCCCATCTGAGAAGTGAGGAGCCCCTCCGCCCGGCAGCCACCCCGTCTGAGAAGTGAGGAGCGTCCTCCCTCCTCGTCTGGGAGGGAGGTGGGGGGGTCAGCCCCCCGCCCGGCCAGCCGCCCCGTCCGGGAGGTGAGGGGCACCTCTGCCCGGCCGCCCCTACCGGGAAGTGAGGAGCCCCTCTGCCCGGCCAGCCGCCTCGTCCGGGAGGGAGGTGGGGGGGTCAGCCCCCCGCCTGGCCAGCCGCCCCGTCCGGGAGGCGAGGGGTGCCTCTGCCCGGCCGCCCCTACTGGGAAGTGAGGAGCCCCTCTGCCCGGCCAGCCGCCCCGTCCGGGAGGGAGGTGGGGGGGTCAGCCCCCCTCCTGGCCAGCCGCCCCATCCGGGAGGGAGGTGGGGGGGTCAGCCCCCCGCCTGGCCAGCCGCCCCGTCCGGGAGGGAGGTGGGGGGATCAGCCCCCTGCCCGGCCAGCCGCCCTGTCCAGGAGGTGGGGGGGGCGCCTCTGCCCGGCCGCCCCTACTGGGAAGTGAGGAGCCCCTCTGCCCGGCCAGCCGCTCTGTCTGGGAGGGAGGTGGGGGGGTCAGCCCCCGGCCCGGCCAGCCGCCCCGTCCGGGAGGGAGGTGGGGGGGTTAGCCCCCCGCCTGGCCAGCCGCCCCATCCGGGAGGTGAGGGGCGCCTCTGCCCGGCCGCCCCTTCTGGGAAGCGAGGAGCCCCTCTGCCCGGCCAGCCGCCCCGTCCGGGAGGGAGGTGGGGGGGGTCAGCCCCCCGCCCGGCCAGCCGCCCCGTCCGGGAGGGAGGTGGGGGGGTCAGCCCCCCGCCCGGCCAGCCGCCCCGTCCGGGAGGGAGGTGGGGGGGTCAGCCCCCCGCCCGGCCAGCCGCCCCGTCCGGGAGGGAGGTGGGGGGATCAGCCCCCCGCCCGGCCAGCCGCCCTGTCCGGGAGGTGAGGGGCGCCTCTGCCCGGCCGCCCCTACCGGGAAGTGAGGAGCCCCTCTGCCCGGCCAGCCGCCCCCTCCGGGAGGGAGGTGGGGGGGGGTCAGCCCCCCGCCGGGCCAGCCGCCCCGTCGGGGAAGTGAGGGGCGCCTCTGCCCGGCCGCCCCTACCGGGAAGTGAGGAGCCCCTCTGCCCGGCCAGCCGCCCTGTCCGGGAGGGAGGTGGGGGGGGTCAGCCCCCCGCCCGGCCAGCCGCCCCGTCTGGGAGGTGAGGGGCGCTTCTGCCCGGCCGCCCCTACTGGGAAGTGAGGAGCTCCTCTGCCCGGCCACCACCCCATCTGGGAGGTGTACTCAACAGCTCATTGAGAACGGGCCATGAAGACAATGGCGGTTTTGTGGAATAGAAAGGGGGGAAACGTGGGGAAAAGATTGAGAAATCGGATGGTTGCTGTGTCTGTGTAGAAAGAGGTAGACATGGGAGACTTTTCATTTTGTTCTGTACTAAGAAAAATTCTTCTGCCTTGGGATCCTGTTGATCTGTGACCTTACCCCCAACCCTGTGCTCTCTGAAACATGTGCTGTATCCACTCAGGGTTGAATGGATTAAGGGCGGTGCAAGATGTGCTTTGTTAAACAGATGCTTGAAGGCAGCATGTTCCTTAAGAGTCATCACCACTCCTTAATCTCAAGTACCCAGGGACACAAACACTGCGGAAGGCTGCAGGGTCCTCTGCCTAGGAAAACCAGAGACCTTTGTTCACTTGTTTATCTGCTGACCTTCCCTCCACTATTGTCCTGTGACCCTGCCAAATCCCCCTCTGCGAGAAACACCCAAGAATGATCAATAAAAAAGAAAAAAAAAAAAAAATTTTAAATGTTCATTTGAAATGTTTGGAAGATGGAGTGACTCCCTGACCCTGAAAGTAGGTGAGGTCACGTTTTGCCATGAATGAGACTTTTCACAGACTGTGCTGTGTTGGTTTGCCATTGTTTAATTAATTTTAACCAAACTAGCTTTCTGTTTCCAGCTCCTAGCATAATGCCTGGCACAATGTCAATAAATTTTTGTTGAATCAATAATTGCCATACTTTATGTCAAAGAGTTTTGGCCCTCAGAGAAAATGAAAACAAAAACAAAGTTTTGAACCAGGATATTAGAAGGAAGATTGAGAAGTCTTCAGGTGCATTTCCTGGCTTCCTGACTCACCCATTCCCGGTAATCATCCCCTTCCTTTCTGAACACTGACCGGTGACTCCTTAGCCAGGTGACTCACAGCATTTTCCTAAGAAATCTCTATCTCCATTTTACTTTCAAACAACACAAGACATGCATACCATTTTATTTTATTTTTTAAATGTCCTTTTAAAGGAAAAAGAAGAGAACTAATCATGCCAAGGCTGTAAGTGGCTTCTTATAAGGACTAGGTTAAATACCTCGTCCTTGTGTGGGGTAGAAGTAGCAGCTATCAAAGATCCAGAATCGTGGCTTTGAGTGGAAATCGTGTTGTGCTTTTGTCTGCATGTATCTGCAATCATAAGAGAGTTCCAAACTTCTGTGGAATAATACAGATTTGGAATTCATGCTCAATCATTTCTATTCTATATAAAATTCCAGATACACTCACCTTTGAATTTTTTTTTTTTAATCTGACTAATAAGAGCTCAGGAAGCATCCATGGCCCAGCTTCTCCATTCAACATCAACAATGTCTGAACAAGATGGTTCAGCAGGGACCACCACTATCGTTTTAAAGTAATTAACTGGAGTGGAGATTTTATCATCAGTAATAAAAAATAAAACTGGAGCCTATTGGTACCAAGGTTATCAAAAGAAAAAAACAAAACAAAAAAACAAAACAAAACCTAGAGCTTGAGAACCAGTCTTGATTCTATCCTAACTGAAGTAAGAGCATTTTTCTGAAACCTCCCTGCAGCCTACTCTCTGAAGTTTGGGGATATGCTTGCAGAACACGTTGCCTTGTGAGCCAATTAAAGCCTGTGGCTTCATGGCTGAATTGGGGATTTTCCAATCATTCCTGACATGACATCCTTGTGGCAATCTGTCTAGGCCTATAGATGGATTAAAAACAACAACAACAACAACAACAAACAGGTCTTACTCTCTGTTCAATCAAAACATAACACCTCAGGCCAAGTGTGGTGGCTCATGCCTGTAATCCCAGCTCTCTGGCAGGCCAATGTGGGGAGATCACTTGAGGTCAGGAGTTTGAGACCAGCCTGGCCAACACGGTGAAATCCCATCTCAACTAAAAATACCAAAAAATTTAGCCAGACATGGTGGCGCCTGTAATCCCAGCTACTCGGGAGGCTGAGGCAGGAGAATCACTAGAACCCAGGAGCAGAGGTTGCAGTGAGCCAAGATAGATCATGCCACTGCACTCCAGCTTGGGTGACAGAGCAAGATTCTGTCTCAAAAAACAAAAACAAAAAAACCCAAAAAACATAGCACCTCAAAAGAACTCTCTTAAAATCAAGAGGGGAAAAATAAAATAAGATAAAATAAAATTAGGAGGGCATCTCTCTTGGGACCCTTATGGTAGAAATAACAGAATTCAATCTCTTTCTCCTTTTCTTTTTCTGTGACCATTAGGGGCCTCAATTTTTTCCCCCAGTTTTGGTAAAAGGCAGTAGTGATGGCTGTAATCTTGAAAACCTTGGCTCTTGTCCTACTCCTGACTGATCATCCAAAGCATTCTAGTCTAGAAATGTGGCTGGTACCATTCACCACACTGACAAAACTGTCAAAACTACTTTTTCAGAACACCGAAAAAAAAAAAAAAAAAAAAAGACTTGCAGCAATCCAGAGAATGCTTTTCAAATAAAATGACTCAGAATCTCAGAACATCATGCTTTGTGGTGTCTTAAATTATCCTAGTTCTGTTTCCTTCTACACAGACTCATGATAGCCTCAACAACCCTGCAATCATGAAAACTAGGAGTCTAGCCGTTTTGAAGGGGGTAAAATGAGATTGGAGTTACCCCAAAGTCCAACTCTCAGATAACTGCCATTATTTGATCTATTTTGCATTTCCTTAGAAACTCCTCCCTGTCTTGGCTGGGTGCGGTGGCTAATGCCTGTAATCCCAGCACTTTGGGAGGCCGAGGCAGGTGGATCACCTGAGGTCAGAAGTTTGAGACCAGCCTGGTGAAACCCCACCTCTACAAAAAATACAAAAATTAGCCGAGCATGGTGGCTTGCACCTGTAATCCCAGCTACTAGGGAGGCTAAGTCAGGAAGTCAGGAGAATTGCTTGAACCCAGGAGGCAGAGGTTGCAGTCAGCCAACATTGTGCCACCGCACTCCAGCCTGGGCAACAGAGCAAGACTCCATTTCAAAAAAAAAAAAAAAAAGAAAGAAAAATAAAATAAAATCCCCCATCTTTAGTTGATCGGACTCAGAATTCACCCAGTACTGTTTCTCTGGTAGCAATTGTTTAACATAGGTAGCTGCCTGAGGTGGTGGTAACTGTTGGGAAAAACAACAAGCCAATCTAAGAATTAAACTAATACACTAGAAAATATCTATTTAACACAAAAGAAGGAAGTAATAGAGGGGGAAAAGACTACACACACACACACACACACACACATATTCACACAAAATAAAAATATAAATCCTATCTTATCAGTAACTACATTAACTATAAATGGATTATACCCTTTAATTAAAAGGCAGAGATTTGAAGAACGGATTTTAAAAACCCATGATCTGAAAATAAAATTAAAAAGGAAAAAAAAAAAAAACATGATCTGGCCAGGTGTGGTAGCTCATGCCTGTAATCCCAGCACTTTGGGAGACCACAGTGGGCAAATTGCTTGATCCCAGCCTGGGCAACATGGTGGAACCCTATCTCTATAAGAAATAGAAAAGTTAGGCAGGGTGTGGTGGCTCACACCTGTAATCCCAGCACTTTGGGAGGCTGAGGCGGGTGGATCACCTGAGGTCAGGAGTTTGAGACCAGCCTGACTAATGTGGTGAAACCCCATCTCTACTAAAAATACAAAAATTAGCTGGGCATGGTGGTGGGCACCTGTAACCCCAGCTTCTCGCGAGGCTGAGACAGGAGAATTGCTTAAACCTGGGAGGCGGAGGTTGCAGTGAACCAAAATAACACCACTGCACTTCAGCCTGGGTGACAGAGTGAGACTCTAAAAACAAAAAACAAAAAACAAAAATTAGCCAGGCACAGTGACAGGTGCCTGTAGTCCCAGCTACTCAGGAGGCTGAGGTGAGAGGATTGCTTGAGCTCCAGAGGTTGAGGGTTCAGTGAACCATGACTGCCCTAATACACTCCAGCCTGGGTGACAGAATGAGACCCTATCTCCAACAAACAAACAAACCAAAATAAAACAAAATCCCATGATCCAAATATATGCTGTCTACAAGAGACATACTTTACATTCAAAGACCTAAATAGGTTGAAAGAAAAGGATGGGAAAGATATAACATGCAAATAGTAACCAAAGAGAGCTTGAGTGGCAATAATATCAGATGAAATAGGTTTTAAGACAACAATTGTTACTAGAGACAAAAGACATTTTAAATGGCAAAAGGGTCAATTTATCAAAGAGCTATTGTTAACATATATGTATATAATAAAAGAGCTCTAAAACACATGAAGCAAAAACTGACAGAATTCATGGGAGAAGTAGACAGTTCATCAATAGCTGGATATTTCATTACCCCATCTTCAGTAATGACTAGAACTAGAGAGATGGTCAGTAAGAAAATACAAGAATTGAACAGTGGTATATAAACCAACTAGACCTTATAGACATATACAGAACACTCCACCAACAAAAGTAGAATACACATTCTTCTCAACTGCATGTAGAACATTCTCCAGGCTAGATCACATGTTAGGCCCAAACAAATCTCAATAAATTTAAAAATATTGAAAGATAATGTGTCTTCCCCAACCACAATTTGGGGGAAACTTATAAATTATGAGGAAATTAAGCACACTCCTAAATAACCAATGGATTAAAGAAGAAATCATTAGGGAAGTTAGAAAATAGTTTGATAATAATTAAAATGCAGCCTGGGTGACAGAGTGAGACTCTGTCTTATAAAAAAAAGAGAATTAATAAAAATAAAGCTTAGAGTGAGACTCTGTCTCATAAAAAAAAGAAGAAAGAAAAATAAAGCTGAGCACAGTGATGCATGCCTGTAGTCCCAGCTACTTGGAAGGCTGGGGTGGGTGGATTGCTTGCACCCAGGAGTTTGAGGCCAGCCTAGGCAACATAGCATGGCCCTCATCACAAATAAATAAATAAATAAATAACAAAAATGAAAATATACGAAAATTTATGAATATCGCTAAAGCAGTGCTTACAGGGAATTTTATAATTGTAA